>NC_059405.1:6693482-7329698 GCF_905220565.1 Melitaea cinxia | reverse complement strand
ATGATTCCAATTGGCCGCAAAAAACTTAAAACGATACGGCTATGAAACAAACATCGTCACAGAACTATAGTAATTGTTTGCTTGTAAACTAAAAAAAAAAACTTCAATTACGTCGACAAGTAGTACAACGTACGGTTGTAAAAAAAAATAGTCAAATAAATATGCAATCATTCATCATTACAGCCTGCTATACAGTCCACTGCTGGACATAGGCCTCCACAAGTTTACGCCAAAAATAACGTGAACTCATGTGTTTTGCCCATAGTCACCACGCTGGGCAGGCGGGTTGGTGACCGCAGGGCTGGCTTTGTCGCACCGAAGACGCTGCTGCCCGTCTTCGGCCTGTGTATTTCAACGCCAGCAGTTGGATGATTATCCCGCCACCGGTCGGCTTTTTAAGTTCCAAGGTGGTAGCGGAACCGTGTTATCCCTCAGTCGCCTCTTACGACACCCACGGGCAAGAGAGGGGGTGGCCATATTCTTTAGTACCGTAGCCACACAGTACTAATAATAAATAAATAAATATGCAATATCAAAAAGTAATCATCAGATCTCGATCTAATTTAAATGAGACCACAGGACAAGCACCACCCTTTGATTAATGATCGATAATCGGTACTCATGGTAAGGAATATATCCGCCAACCCGCATTGGAGCAGCGTGGTGGTTTAAGCTCTGATCCTTCTCCTACATGGAGAAAGAGACCTATGCCCAGTAGTGGGATATTACAGGCTAAAGCGTATAAATATACTTGTGGAAAGAAATCATGTGAAACAGTCACGCTGAGCAGTGACATGATCTGCCCGGAGGGTGATGTTTTACCGCGCAATGTTTTTTTTTGTGAGAAAGTGATAATTATATTTTTAAATATCACGGGAATTGTTCTTAAGGAGTAATCTCCAGACACATGTTGGATGGCTTCAAGCAAGCTGATACCGTAGTCTATGGACGCCTGCTCCACCAGCCTCCCCAGGATCTCACCACAGGAATAGAACACTGCTTGAGAGTAGTTTTATTTGGCTGTGATTTTCTATAAGGTTAAGGTACTTTCCCAGTTGGACTGCTCACAATTTTTAGCTAAGCATATTCTGCTGTATTTTTTGTAATTTTACCCTCCGTCACCGTATATGTGCAAATTTACCAAATTTTGATTCCATTGTTAAGAAATAAGTCTATTTGTGTAATAGTATGTGGAGTTCTATATGTGTACTTACTAGAGTATAGAGAATTTTTATTTCTTTAATTGAATTCTAATGAATATTTTTGTTAATAAGGAGTTTATGCGAGGTTATATATTAGATCTTGCTATGCGATTAGAAAATAATATAGCCACCCCCTCTCTTCCCGTGGGTGTCGTAAGAGGCGACTAAGGGATAACATAGTTCCATTACCACCTTGGAAGTTAAAAAGCCGACCGATGGTGGGATAAGAATTCAAGGCTGAGGCTTTGATATTCACAGGCCAAAGACAGCAGCAGCGTCATCCGTGCGACAGAGCCAACCCCGCCGTTAGCAACCCGCCTGCCCAACGTGATAACTATAGCAACACATACACACATGATTTCACGCCATTTTTGACGCGAACATGTGTAGTATTATTTATATAGTTTGATTGTGTTTTAGGAAATATACAATCCCGTTTTTACACCCCACTTTGCGACATTTAAATAAACTTTATAAATAAATCTTTGTCAATTATTATTTATTTGTCACACAAAAATAAAAATGTTATCATCATAGTCGCTTAATGATGAACAAGCACTACAAAAGTTTGGAAAGCATAGCAGTACAAAAATAAATGTTATAGAGTATACACTGAAATTTGGTGTATACTTTAATTTTGAGACAATAAAAGCAGACACGCCGTGAAGAATGTTACTTTATCACACGAGATGTCATAAGCTATCTACACAACGGCCCCTGATTGCGAGAAGATTATTCAATTGTTTTTATGAATTAATTTTTGACGACTTCCTTTTGTAATTTTATGACTTGGTATCATCGCAACTACAATACATTTTAGATTCATTTTATTTATTTTAATTTTAGGAACATTTTAAATTATTTTCTTTAATGTTGAACTAATACTATCAAAATGAAATGTAACATAAAATTAATCAACGATGTCAATCAGTAGGTACTGACTACGGAGGTAGGCCACAGCAGGAAATTTCCAGCTCAAAATATGAAGGGGTAGTATCTCGATCTTTTTTTTCGACAGAAGATCACAGCTAAATAATGCTGTTTTCAAGTTTTCAAGTATTGTGTTCTTGTTGGTGAGTAAGGTGACCAGAGCTCCCGGGGAGAATTAGGGATAGGGTCGGCAACGCGTTTACGATGCTTCTGGTGTTGCAGGCGTCTATAAGCTACGGTAATCGCTTACCAAAAAATAAAAATATAAAAAATAATTAAAAAAAAAATACAAGTGTTAAGCTAACAAATGATTATGTATCTGTTTTTTGTTTACCTATCTTTAGATAAAGTTCAAAGTTCAATATTAAAAGAAGTCTCATGACAACTGACATTAGAAATGCAAGAAATTTAATAGTGAAACTTTTAATAAGCAGTAAAAGTCATATCCGTCATTATCATAAGATACTAAATAATTGAAAGTAGTTTATAAATGTTTATTTTTTGTGTTTACAAAACACAGAACATTCTTATGATTCGCTGATAATTTGTGACCTATGTATCGGAGTAATTTTCTTTATAACGATATTTGCACTGCGACAATCTTTTCTTATATAAACTTGATATGTACTGACGGATAAATTTTAAGTTCATTATCAGTCTTGTGTTTGATTTGATCGGACAATATGGTGTGCTATAGTGCATTCTTAGTCATTTTATTTTTTAGGAGCGTACTCTCTGATGGAGGTGAGTATTTCTCTTAGGATTTTGATTAGTTCATTATATAATTGAAATTGATATTTTATCAAATTGCCTGAAATAATCAATAATTTATTTAACAATTTTTATAAATGATAAAACATTTTTTAGCTTATAACGCAAAAATTTCATACATACTGTTCACGAGATCCGCATTGTTTAACATTTTTAAGTAATAATGTGTGTGTGTTTTTTTTTTTTAATGAGACTTATTAACCTAAAAATATGTATTTATATCACAATAATGTATTTTAATAGAATTCTTTTAAAATAAAAAGTATTTATAGAAAAATTAGAACCTCTTAATAATATTTTATTAAAGTAAATTGAAAATGGTTTTCATTTTAAATGTCAAGTTTAAATGTTTTTGCACACAAAACTAGGAACCGTTTAATATTATCACTAAGAACATAGCTAAATAGCGTCGTCTAAACAAATATTATTATTAAAGAAGTGCAGTTTCGTTGTATTAAAAAAAAACGAATTTCAAACATTAAGAAATGAGAATTTCTTTGTCATAAGCAACTGTACTCTGACCATCAATTACAGCTCTGTACCTTCTAGAGATGTTTTATTGTAACATATCAATACCTACTACGTCTATTGCTCTTGTTAGTCTTGACACTCAATTTCAAGGCCAATATAATTATATTGGCTTTAAATTGACTATTAGTATAAGACATCAAGACCGTACAAACTCATGGAACAATTCGTAGTTCGTTGATTTTTTTTTATTCGAATGTGACAGTAGCTTCTCTACTTCTATTTAGTATTCCTTGCTTCAACATGTAGCGAAATTCTAATATTTAATAAAATTAAGTCTTCAATTTTCTTTTGTCTTAGTTGTTAGTATTTAATTTTTTTATTTTATTAATACTTATTTTTAGTAGAAATTTATGTAAGAACAAACGATACTTAAAAATAAATTTATAATTTTCGATAGGCACATTAATCTCAATTGGTCCGTGACAAATTTCGCTGAAAAGGGTTCGAAATATCAGACGAAAACGAAAAATGTATACCGTGTACATAATTTTTTATTTCCATTTTTATTGAATTTTATTAAAGTAAAATTTGAGTTTCTTCTAAAAATATCATCTATTGTTTACAGGTTCGTTACTTATAGCATGCGAAGTGGATGATACTGAGTGCCTTAGTAAAACAACGCAGCAATTTTTGGAGAAAACCTGTAAAGGAATACCGGAATATGATATTAAACCTATTGATCCACTATTCGTGCCCAGTATAGATATCGTGTTAGGCGACGAAGCTGAAACAGTATTGCATTACAAAAATGTTACGATAACTGGCTTGAAGAATCAACAGTTTTCTGATTTTAAGTATGTTATATCTATTACTAAACACCTTATATTACTTAGCTTATACAAAACAATGAGCGAGTAAGGGAGGCTCAAAGTTATGATAGAACAAATAATATTTATAAACTCTCAAAGTAAATCTTCTTATTATAAATTCGTGCAAAATCAAAGTAATGTAATAAAATGTAATATTTTGTTATACCTTATGTATAATTATATATATATATATATATATATATATATAAAGTAACTTATTCATCACATCACATCAGCCTTTCGCAGTCCACTGGACATAGGCCTCCACAAGTTCACGCCAAAAATGGTGTGAACTCATGTGTTTTGCCCATAGTCACCACGCTGGGCGGGCGGGTTGGTGACCGCAGGGCTGGCTTTGTCGCACCGGAGACGCTGCTGCCCGTCTTCGGCCTGTGTATTTCAAAGCCAGCAGTTGGATGGTTATCCCGCCATCGGTCGGCTTTTTAAGTTCCAAGGTAGTAGTGGAACTGTGTTATCCCTTAGTCACCTCTTACAACACCCACGGGAAGAGAGGGGGTGGCTACATTCTTTAATGCCGTAACCACACAGCAAAGCAAAGTAACTTGTATTTGTCATTTAAATTACAAAGGCAGGATAAACATTTAGATCAGAAAATGAAAGATATACGTACTTTCTTCCACTGCTAACGTATGCCAATAACGGTAGAATACTGTGCATAATCTGAACGTGTCTTTTTTTTAAGTATGAATATTTTTTCCAGGATGGACACAAAAGAAAAATCAGTCGTATTACAAACTCGAGTTGATTTGACTATGGTCGGTGATGTTACCATTGAATTGAGTAAAATTTCTAAATCATTTAACGGCGCTTATACCATTAAAGGAAGTAAGTATTTATAACATAACTAAAACTTACAGAAATTATCGTGAACATATAAGATCTTACTTTTATTTCATTAACTTTATAAACAATATAATTATCATTAATAATCATCCTTTAAATTCTTTATTGAGATTCTCTGAAATCCATGTAGAATTTATAAAGAGTACAAAAAAAATTGTTTTGATATTTATTTACATTATATTCAGAAATATCAAACGTAAATTTAAATAATAATTTTGGAATATATTTCCAAATATCTAAATATCTGAGAAGAAAAAAAATAATATTTCACTGTCACCATTGCTTAACAAACAGCTTATCTTCATGTTTATTCATAAACAGCCAAATCAACGATACGCTAAGAGCCTGATTTGATATTCAGAGGATGGCGGTATCTAGAAAATAAAAGTTTTGGGTATATTATTTTTTCAACCGACTCCAAAAAAAGAGGACTTCAATCAGATCAATTTAACTGTACTTTTTTTTTAATTTTGTTTCTACTGTACTTTAAAAAATTTACACCGAAACGAATACGACAACAAAAAAATTTACACCAAAACAACACGTAAATATGTTTCAATTGAACTAAAAATATATTTGAACGTATTCAATCGTATAATAAACTGCCGCCATAATAATTAAATTCAAATTTACAAATAATAATTAGGCACAACAAATTATACGAAGCATTAATGTGGATTATTAAAATATATTGGGTAAATAACTATAAACCTAAAATGGCTTATTTATCAATATGTAAGGTAAAATACGCCAAGCGCTTTCACCAAAATCATCACATAAATGTTATTTGCTCCCAATGAATTTATTTAGATAAGAGGAACCAGCGAACGTGTGTAAGTAGAGAGCTACTATTTGTGGCTAACCCTGTCCAATCCGGACGTTTACGATTAGTCTCCTGTCCTCTGCGAGGATTCTCCATTTCTCTACAACCAAGTTATATGGTTAACTTAATTTAAAAGGTTCCGAAGTAAAATCTCTCATTTGCTTTTAGCATTTGTTTGAAAACGTTTTATGCCACTGTATCACTTTGGAATTAGGTACTCGTTCTGATTAGTCTGTAACCTAGATTTATACGAATTGGTTCATAATTTGATGAAAATTTATTTCAATCATTGTTTACATGAATTAATAAGATTAGCTAAGTGTATGCTACATTTAAAAATAATGCGTATAAAGGTCTCACAACGATTTAGTTTTTTTTTTTTTCAAAAAAAAAATCGTAAAATATCTGCTTTCTTTAATCGTAAATATTTGCGTTCCTTAAAACATGCCGTTCACTAGTGACCTGCATTAATTATAGGTACTCATAATTTAGAAATTTTATTAAAATAGCGGTAACGGAATCGGTAGTATAAATATTGAAACCATGCTAAATGTTAGGAAAAAAGGAATGACAACTTTGGGAAAATTATTAAAAACAAAAGGTTAAATGTATTAGAATATTAGTCAAATTAAGATCATACTAAAATATATTACAGCTGCATTAGGAACGGCGAAGTACAGCTATGACTTCAAAGTAGATGACAAAGGTGTGGAACATTACGAAGTTGGTCCGGAAACACTGTCGTGCCAAGCTGTGAATGAACCGGAAGTAACTATTAGCTCAGAATTACGTCAAGCGTTACAAGACGGTAATGACAATTAATTTAGCGTGTTTATTTCATGAAAATGTTGTTGGAGAAATATGAACTCCCTTTATTTTACTTAAAATATCGTTACGAAGTATGTTTGCAGTATTTTTATGTAACAATAAATACGATTGTTAGATATTTTAGTATGAATTACAGAAACATTTTAATAAATTGTTTATACCATTAATAGAAAATTATTGATGACTCGTAACTAGGTGCTAGCCACTGCGGGTTCGATTCCTGTTCATAATACGTATTTGTGTGCAGCCCACATACATTTTCGGAGTATGGGTATTTGTATTTATGTTTTTGGCTTATGTGTAGTTCCGATATAATACTTCATACTAGGAGTTGCTTTTGTTAAATATTAGGTAATGTTAAGTATCATTCGTGACAAATATACATTTGAGAAACAGATTATTATTGTTAGTAAGTTTGTACAGCAATCAAGCTGCTTATGTGAATTGTTCTTGTAAAGCTTTCATTCATAACATTAAGCTTAAAAATAAAAATATAAAAATAGTATGTAACTAACAGCTAATACTTTTTTATAGACAAAGATCTCAAAGACAAAAAACAGAAATACAGTTCGAAACGAAAAGAAATCCAACAGAATGTATTCTGTAAGATCGTGGAAAAGGCATATGTCACCGTCGTGCACAACATTCGAGCGGCTGCGAAAATTCTCCCTAAAAGTGCATTTTTAAAAGGAGTTTGAGTGAAAATATTTACACGTCCAAGTGCTGTGTTCGCATCATCTCACTGCAATATACAATAAAGGATGAACGGTCAAAATATAACTCATACTATAAATAACTAATTTTTAATTTTTAACATCAATTATTAAATATAAATGATAATTAAAGTATTTGGTGTGCTTATTTATTCGAAAAAATACATCGCTTCTTCCTATTTAAATGTGTTTTTCGATAAAACGTATATCCAAGATCTCCCTTCTCTTAAATTCACTTACGGTGCTAGGAATTTTTGCAATATTCCAACCTATATCATGCAGATCTGAATCTATTTAGTTCATAAAATTTAAGCAAATACAAAAAATCATTTTATCGTCAATTTACAGTAAAGCATGAATATAATTATTCATCAGTCATCATCATTATCAGTTCAGCCTAATACAGTCCTACATGGATATAGGTATAGCTGGACATAGGCATCCACAAGTTCGCACAAAAATGGAGTGGACTCATGTGTTTTGCTCATAGTCACCATGCTCGGCAGGCGGATTGGTGACCGCACGACTAGCGTTGTCGCACCAAAGACGCTGCTGCCCGTTTTCGGCCTATGTATTTTAAAGCCAGCAGTTGGATGGCTATCCCGCCATCAGTCGGCTTTTCCAGTTACAAGGTAGTAGTGGAACTATCCCTTAGTCGCCTCCTACGATACCCACGGGAAGAGAGGGGATGGCTAAATTCTTAATGCCGTAACCACACAGCAATTATTATTAATTATATTGAATAAAATCTCTTCAGATAATTCTGTATGATAATAGGTATTCACATTAATTTTTTATTGGAATTAGCCTATGACCTAAAGATAAATGTAACTATAAAACATTATAAAGCAGGAAAGTTAAAAACATACTTTGACTAGTCGAAAAACATTTTTAATTAAAAAACAGTATACAAACTGTAAAAATTGTCGATTCATCTCAATTAATAGCAATCGCTTACGATTTTTTGCTTAATAGACTCTAAAATAGGCATGCGTGGCCATAAAAATATCTTTGCAATTATAAATTCTAAGCGTCTAGTAGTCTAAATTTTTTATGTTTGCTCGCAAACGAAAAAATCGACTTTAATTACCTATAACGTAGGTAGACGAAAAATATTAAAGTAAATACGTGTCATCAAAGATTACTCAAAAAGTATCAGCTTAAAATTAAAACAAGAATCATCACCCACAATCGGCACATCACGTCAGAAATCAGTATACCCAGTGAAAAGTTATGCGATATAATACTTTACGAACGGTCGACGAAAAAATAGTCAAGTAAATGCACACTATTATATATGATTCGATAAGTAATGGAGGCAGGGCAGAGCAGAATATATCCTGATCAAAATCTAGAGCAGCCCGACTGGGAAAGTACCTAACCCTTACAGACCTTAAGATCACAGCTAAAAAATACTGCTCTCAAGCAGTATTGTGTTCCTCAGAGTGACCAGAGCTCCTGGGGGGAATTGGGGATAGCGTCGGCAAAGCGTTTGCGATGCTTCTAATGTTGCAGAAGTCTATAGGCTTCGATAATCGCTTACCATCATGTTAGCCATACGCATGTTTGCCGACCTAGTTACATAAAAAAATTAAAGCCTACCTAGCTAAAAAGCTCATAGGGAACATACGTAAAAAAACTACAGTCAAATTGAGAACCTCATCTTTTTTTAAGTTGGTTAACAATCTACTTTTAATCAACAGACAGAAACTCGTGTGGCCTATCATGCATAAATTTATTATCAATGTGACTGATTTATTTGTTTTTATGTTTATATAAATCGATAGTTAATAACACAATTACTAGGCATGTTATCATAATGATTGTTGACTCACAATTTTCTAAGCAGCATGCGATCACAAACTACGTCACACAAAGAAAGAGACACTGTTTCACATTGTCTATACTTATACTGTTCAGTTTACAAAGTATGTTTGTCATCTCCGAGACGCGACAGACTTTTACTCCGTAGGAACGATTACCAAAATATTTAAAATGTTCTGTTAAATTAAAACAAATTATAGTTGATTAAAATTAAAAAAAAAAAAAAACTCTAAAATCAAAACATAAATTGACGCTTGCTAGGCGTATCGTAGCTTCACTGAACGTCAGCGTCACAGGAATTGCCCTATATTCAGTGATATACCTTCATTCAGGAATTGCCCTATATTCAGTGATACACCTTCGATTACCTGCGTGACAAATTGACACGTAGAATTGCTGTTTAAACCAACAAAGACTTTTCGCATAAATGATAACCGCTTAACAATTTTCACATTAAAAAGCTCTGAACTGTTTTTAATAAAGCTAAAGCGTCCATGTGTGAGTGAGTATATTTCTTTGTTTCGTTTTTTATTCCTTAATAAGTTATTTCTAAAGGTTAGGAATCTGAAAACACACTCAATAATATTTTCTTGAATTAATACCACGACTATTAATGTTTATTTTCATGATCGATACGTTATATTTAATTTACGTTATCATTGTATAACTTCAAAATAAACGACATATGCATATCATGAACGAAATTAAAATTTTGAAACAAAAATATTTTCTGAATATGCTTCTTCCATCTTTGTCGAAGAAATTCGCAAAAAATTTCTTTCAATCGAACTTGTCCCTGGCAACTAAGAAAGAACGAAATATTTTTTTTTTTTTTAATTTATACCAAAAGTTTTTATTTATATAAATCACAGACAACGATCATAAAATGGAATTCAAGATTGGAACAATATCATAAAATCTTTAAATTAATCATAACTATAGTTGAATGAATATGAAGAATTGATTGAGAATCAGTATATCTAATTAAATTTGCTCTTATGTTCCATCGTATTAATATCTTATTTATAATAATCGTATTCTTATATTTCCTTCTCTTTTCACCTGTATTATAATATAATTGTGTAAAATTTGTAAAATTGTTGTTCATAAACTCATGACCCATTTCTTATACCCTTTTCTACTAAAATATCTGTAAGGTTTGGGTTAACGGCTTAGGTTAATTGGCGGCGCCTATAAATTTAATGTAAATAGCCTAAAATGCGAACATTTATCGTTCTTGTAAAATAAGCAAATAATAATAAGTAACAGCTAGCTCGGTTTTAGGAAATAATAATATATTCTTTACAATAACTATACTATTACAATTACCTACAGAACCATTAATTAAGATAATTATTGCATTTATGAAGTACTCACACTCTGTTAATGCCCCGTTACTAAGTTCCTAGTTTGTTAAATTATTGTAGATTTATTTTATAAACAAGCAATTACAAAGTTTAACTGTTATTTCAATCGATCATAAGATAAGTTATTAACCTTCTAGCGCTTGATTCGTTGACCTTTTTCATATATTACTAGATGCTCAATAAATCAAGTATTAGTCATACATAACTAATATTTTTTGTACTTTTTGTTGTTTCCTTAATTATTAACAATAAATATATAAATTAAATATAAAAATTTTAAGCTTGATAAAAATGTCGTTAAAATCACAAAAAAATCGGGTTGTAGTATAAGTAATTGAAAATTAATTAAAAATTGACTAATGTTTTCAAAATTTAACTCATCCATTATTCTTTATAATAAATATGTTAAGAATAAATCTTAATATATATAAATCTCGTGTCACAATGTTTGTCCTCAATGGACTCCTAAACTACTTAACCGATTTTAGTCAAATTTGCACACCGTGTGCAGTTTGATCCAACTTAAAAGATAGGCTATATTTTATTTTGATATATTATGTTATTATTATATTTCAGAAAAAAATAAGGTGATACGAAGTTCGCCAGGTCAGCTAGTAATGTTATATAGGTTTCCAACTGTTAATTTATGGTTAAATGTTAATTCAGTAAGATGTCAAAAATAAGATGTCAATTTATGCCAACAAATTAAAAGAAAAATGCACTTCATAAGGAGTAGAAAGTATTTTGGTGTCTTAATAGTGGTTGGCGACATTTACTTTATTCAATTTAGATTAAGATAAAACAGAATTTCAAGCAGTGTACGTAAAAAAAATAATTAATGTTTATACATTTTAAAGTGTATGGAATCAGAGCCTCCGCTGTCCTGTTGTCTTAAAGAAGAACTGTAATTATTACATACTTAAAATAGTCGCAGAGTACGTGTAGTTGTAGTCTCAACAATGATAAATAATAAAAATGCGCCCGACTTCCAAAAAGGGGAGGTTCTATTTTTGAAGTAAAACTTCTTTGCGCACGCTTGACTTGAGGAGTAAGCTGGTGAATGCGTGACGAGAGCGTTGCGAAAACTGTGATCGGGAGAGGCGAACGAAGCAACATATAGGGGTGCAAATACACATTTTATTTCGCTCTTTCTCTCATAGCCAATTACGTGTCGTATATTTAAGACACAGTGCAGACCTATTACTAAATCAGTTTTACTTCAATCGTGTGGTCTAAAGCACACTCGTTTTTATACTGGCTGAATCGATTTTCATGATTGGATTAAATTTAATGGGGACGACATGACAAGCACTAGCTTTCGATATAAAAAAATCGCCAAAATTAGTTCACCCAATAAAAATTTATGAGGGAGCACACGTAAAGGAAAAAATCAAGTCGAATTGAGAACCTCCTACTTTTTTTAATCGGTTAAAAAAAGACGAGAGGTTAGGACGCCGTGGATATTTTTCTTTAATAAAAATTGTTAGTAAACAAACAACACTAAAAACACTACAGAACATTTGTATTGTATTGTAAGAGTACGTTAAAGGACCTCTCGTAGGATACCAATTCGACTTTATCTGCTTAAGTTATAATGTCTTACCTTTTTGAAACCATCTTCTCCATTTTTCAATCCAGTAATAAAAAAAATATTTGAAATTTTCAAAGAATCGTATTATTCCATTTACTGCATTCAGTCTGTAATATCCCACTGCTGGGCATAGGCCTCTTTCTCCGTGTAAGAGAAGGATTGGAGCTTAATCCACCACGCTCCTCCAGTGTGGATTGGCGGATATGTTGCCTACTATGAGTAACGTTTGCTATCAGGTATTTGATGATAACTACCTGGACCGATAGCTTAACGTGTTCTACGAGGCACGGTGAGAAGATCCACAAGAACAGACATCCAAACCGGAAAAAAATATTTGTACAAATCGCTTCAGCTTGTAATATCCCACTAATGCGCATAGACCCCATGTAGGAGAAGTACCCACGTAGGAGAAGGATCAGAGCTTAATCCACCACGCTGCTCTAATGCGGGTTGGCGGATATATTCTACTATGAATAACGATCGCTATCAGGTGTAAACATAGAGAAAGTTATCTCTCGTTGGTACTAAGTTCAAGACTAATAAATGAAGTAAACATTGATTTTGAACTGGATTATTCATGATTCAATTACGTTACAGAGATGCCCCGTATTGTTCACTTCCGGCCATATTTCATCCAGTACATGATAACAACCGGGACCGACGGCTTAACGTGCTCTCCGAGGCACAGTGGGGAGACCCACAAGGACTGCACAAACACCCAGATCACGGCAAAAACCTGTATGGCCAATACAAATGTTTTTCATGTGCGGGATCGAACCCGCAACGCGGCGTCGCACGCGGCGAACAGTGTACAAAGACAAATATCCAATGAGAATCGAATCCGCAAACCGTCGGTGATTTGGGAAACTATTCGCAAGACTACACCAATGCGGTTATTGTTATTCCATTTATTGGCATCTGCCATTAAATTTAATGTAAATGATAAAAAACTAAATGATAAAATACCCTTTTTCAGCATATTAGATCGTTTTGAAAAAATACGTTATTAAATATACATATTATGTACGAAACCCTTAACGTTATAGTTCGCCGCTTTTTAATAAAGAAAAATCAATATTTTCTCTGAATATCGTAACACTTTTTAATATAAATCTTAAATAAAATTAAAGACTATATTTGTCTTAAGCAATTAATCGCTTTTATTTATTATATTTTGTACTTTTTTTACACATACAGTCTTCTTTTCGTAATATAAGCAACTTAATGCTTGTGCTATAGATAAGAGCCGACTGGTATAGCTACTTATATTGAGGCTTTAGATTTCCGTTCCAGCACCATCTAGTTACTTTGCAATATAATACCATCGATATTAATGTTAACTATTAACCTTTGTAGTTTTTATAGTACACGCTTGGTGGCGCTGTTGTTCAACAAAACGTTGCACATCTTCGTGACGCTATTATTATTATTATTGCATTTCATCCGTAAAAATTTTACCCTCATGCGTCTAAAGAAGTTTTACTTCTGGCATGTTTGTTTACTTTGTACGCACGCACTTTTTTTTAATTAACTGAAAGTTACAAAACCAAAGGTTAAAAAAAGTCTTTCAAAGTTTAATGAATATTAAAGCAAATTCGTAACATAGTCGAAATAAATAACACACATTATTCTCGTCCCTGCTTGTTGAATTTGAGTAAAAAATTATGCATATGGGTTGAATTTCATTTTAAAATGGTGTAAGGGAAAGTAGGTAGTAAGCCGAGTGAGGAAGGGTTGAAATTGTTTGAAACATTTGAAGGGAATTCCACATTAGAATGGCACCTTATTATATATATTTTTTACGGAAACATGCCATTGTTTTTTAACATCCTTTTGAAATAATATGTTAAATAAATTTACATTCTTAAATCAACGGACATAACTCTTGTAACATGATAAAGGAAGGGACTAAAGTCGACGAACTGATGACAGGATGGCGTCAGCGACGAGCTCGGTAATGGTATCGCATTTTTACTTTAAATCGAGTGCACACATTGCTATACACAATATTTACGACCGATGTGTCCCGTACATTTTTATATAATAATTTTGTTTGAAAATAAGTGACACACTTTTTTTTAGAGAATATTTTATGCGAATATGATATTTTTTTCAGAAGTGTTGACATATGAAACAAAATAAAGCAATATTAAGTATCCCAGTAAAGAAATATAATAATATATGCCGTTGACTATGTTTTCCAATTACGTATAAATTAAAAAAGTGTAAAGAGGTATATATGCAATTCACACACGGCAGAAGTGAATCTTCTAAAAAGTAGACAAGTTTTTTTTACTGTGAATATAAAAAACTGAGTAATTTATTCTGTCCGGTTCTCTCCCATACATTTATGTGTGTGTTTCTTTATTGTGACGCATGATCGTATCATTGAGTTTCAAATCACAACGATTCAAAAGAAGTTTTACTTCAAAAATCAGTATTAAGTTGTTGAAGCACGCATTATTTTAGAAACGGCAACATTATTCTTTGTTTGTCTACTTATAAATTTTCTTTCCTACCTACAAGTTTTTTCTATCAACCTTTTTTTTGTAACGCCAACGAACAATCAATCTATGTACAAAAACAACAATATCAAACAATAGTATCTGTAAAATTATATACCAGTCATATTTGTTACTTTTAATTTAATGATTAGCGATATAAAACTAATCTTATAAATAAAATTCTCATGTCACAATGCTAGTTACAATAGTCCTCCGAAACGGCTGGACGATTTTTATGAAATTTTGTGTGCATAGACGCCGCGTTGGCGCAACACATCACATCATCACAGCTATGGATTGTGCCTGTTGCGCTAGCAGTTGCGAGTTCGATCCTCGCACATAACAAACATTTGTATTGGCCTTATGGGTCTCTCCACCGTGCCTCGGAGAGCACGTAAGCCGGCGGTCCCGGTTTGTTATCATGTACACATGATAGCGATCGTTACTCATAGTAGGGAATATATCCGCCAACCCGCATCGGAGCAGCGTGGTGGATTAAGCTCTGATCCTTCTCCTGCATGGGGAAAGAGGCCCAGTAGTGGGATATTACAAGCTAAAGTGATTGTGTGCATATCGGGTAGGTCTGAGGATCGGCCAACATATATTTTTCATACCACTAAGTTATAAGGGGGGGGGGATTAAGAGAATAGCATTCATGGCAAAACAACGTTTGCGGGGTCAACTAGCATTAATTTTAAAAAATGAATACAGTTATTACCATGATTATTTAAAGCATAGTTTTATTTTATTTATCACTAAGGAAATGTACACGTACGGAAAATAATAATTAATATTGTCTTTTATAATTTCACAAGTGTGAAGGTAACTTTTTACGCACACTCAATTCGTGAGTTAAATATCTGCTTGACCTCTATCACAAATATCTGTGAACTTCTAGTATGCCTCGGATTAAAAAACCTGTACTTTTTATATGTTTTTTTTTCGTAAGTTTTTCTACTTACTTTTGTTAGTGATAGAAACTTTTTGAAGAAAATTTAATTATATTTTATCTCAATCATTTTAAATCTGGATCAAGGTTCCTAAAATACCGAATTAAAAAAGGAATAATACACTCATGCTAATAAAGAAAAAACACGAAACATAACTCCATTTCGACTTTTAATCTCAAGTCCTGATTGCATTACAGGACTGACCATCGTGTTTATAACAGTACAAATATATAAATTTGACATGGAAGATTGAGCGAAAGGAGATAAAGTGCATTAAATTAAAACGAAAAACTTTCAAGAATTCCTTAGATATTAAGATTAGTGTTTGTTTTAAGCGCCTTTCTGCTCTTTGACATAAACTAATAATGGTCACAAAACATATAATATATAAAATTTACTATTTAGTAAATCACTGTATAATCACTGTCATAGTCAATCATTGTATATCCTAGTAAAGCAATGAGCATTACTCATTAAGAAAAAAAAAATTGAGAGAGTTGAAAATGTGTTTAATAATTTTAAGGAGGCTAATTATTTCTTGTGTAGGTACTTAAATACTAATTGTTATGTATTCATGATAGAAGAAATATTTTGAAGAATATAGTAATGACGAAACATGATATTACAAGACTTGATGATATAGACATGCACATTACTAGTACTTTATATAAATCTAAAAAAATATTACT
Organism: Melitaea cinxia; assembly: GCF_905220565.1. NCBI lineage: Eukaryota > Metazoa > Arthropoda > Insecta > Lepidoptera > Nymphalidae > Melitaea > Melitaea cinxia. Next base: position 7,313,302 of record NC_059405.1, on the reverse strand, counting down.
ACGATCTTTATTATTTAAACCATAATACCTTATAAAACTTACAATATTTTAAACAGTATTTGATTATTGTTGAACCAGCCTTACCTCGATTAACTTTCGCTTTTTTGTAGTAGTAATATTCAACATCTAAAATATTCCTCAAGTTCCTAAGTTATTATTGTAAAAGACTTTTACGGTTTTATAAATTTTATTTATCTTTTAGCAATATTAATTAATTTTAACTATAACCAGGGTATCTTTTCTTTCTATAAAAGTAACATTTTATCGCGTATCGATACAAAGTATATTGCGTTTTGTTTAATTGCCAAGATAGGAAAACGAAGTTGCAAAACAAAAGGTATAAGCAACCACGCCTATGCTACTTCTACATTGCAAGTTTCAATTACGAGTATTTGTACGCATGAATGAACTGTTCAACTATATCGGTGTGTATGACACGCTATGAATAATTATTTATAATTTTATAACTGTAAAAGTAGAATGGACTTCATAAAATACTAATATCAAGTTAATTAATAAAGGTCTGGGAAGGGGAGTCTAGGGAAAAGAAATAATAATTATAAATGAGTAAAAGTCTCACACTCAAGTCTCCAGTAAGATTTACCTCTGTGTCATTTCTCACTGCAAACCTCAGTATGGCCAATACAAATGCTTACCATGAGCGGGGATGAAACCAACGACTGTCAGTGCAACAACCAGTGTTTTACCGCTATGTTAACGTGTCGTCAAATAGGAGATGAAAGTTTGTACATAAATTTAAATAACAAATGATATTAGTGGTCGCCCAGTGATCGAAAATCGACCAAAATTAATTTAAATTATAAGTTTGAACATTATTAAGGTTATGCTGTCAAGGACTATACTTCTGTAATAATAAACAAACGAGTATATATGACCTGCTGTGTGGTTACGGCAGTAAATAATACAGCCACCCCTTCTCTTCCCGTGGCTGTCGTAAGAGGCGACTAAGGGATAACACAATCCCACTTCCACTTTGGAACTTTAAAAGCCGACCGATGGCGGGATACCCATCCAACTGTTGGCTTTGATATTCACAGGCCAAAAACAGCAGCAGCGTCATCTGTGCGACAAAGCCAACCCTGCGATCAACAGCCCAGCGTGGTGACCATGAGTAAAACACATGAGTTCGCGCCATTTTTGGCGCAACTAAAATTTTTTTACCTCAGTCGTGTGGTTTAAAACACACTCGTTTTTTTATTAGTTTCAGCCTTGTCCTTCAAGCGAATATACGCCTACAGTTAATCATATTAGAGTAACAATCTATTTAGGTACAGTACAAAAGAATGATGTTTGTTTTAATTTAAAACCTAGCCACCTCAAAAAAACAGATAAAAGGAAAATATCAAATGGATTTTTTAAATATATTTTTAGGATTCCTTTTTCGCAATTACAAATGCAGCCAAATTCAATCATATCACCGTTAAATCCTGAGGCCAATAAGTTTAGCATAGGGTGAGGCCAAACGAGCGTCATTTTGTGAGTTGTCATTCGCGTAATTTCTGCTGCATTCGGTTTCATACTAAGGTCCAGTTCGTGCCACACGGCGACTCAAAATGAGTCAGACTTTCTGCTAGGCAGAATTACAACTCACAAAATCACGCTCGTTTAGCCTCACCCTTATAGTTATTCCTACAACTAATTATAAAATCTGAAATATAACGCTATAAAGCTATCGTTATTCGGAGTGAATAATTTGCTCAATTGTAAATGTATCATAAAATAATTAATTTTAATTAAAATTGTCTATAAAATCTCCTATTAAAACAATCATCCGCCGAATTTATCACATAAATTATTTTTACAGTTATAAAGCAATCTTTAATCAATTTTATTTAATACTGTAACCTTAATTGTGACAAAAAGCTAAGTTGCGTATATGAAAACGGGTTGGGGTTTGATTCCGCCTCTATGTATGTCCTTGTGGATCTCCCCAATGTACCTCGTAGAGTACGCATAGCTCAGTCTCGGTTGCTATCACAGAAAACTAAGATTATCGATCATTTTACTATGGACAAGACATAGAAACTATCACCCAACCCGTAATGAAGCAGCGTTGTGGATTATGCTACGACCCTTCTACTACTTGGAGAAAGGCATTTCCCTACCAGTGGAACTTTACAGATCTATTCAAACTCATTCAAAAGTCGAAACTTTTACTGTACGAATGACCATCTCATGCAAAAAAGAAATACAAGTGATTATACATCATCAATAATCAAAAGAATCTGTTATGGCACACAAAATTACAACGTATAATTATTTATAGAACCAGTATCTGTATTAAATTCGATTGTAATTTTATTCGTACGATTTAATATCGCTGTTATATAACTGTATCTAACAACATATTATTTAGAAGATACCGTTTCGTTTACCACCACTGTTTAAAGGATTTGAGCTCTGTGTAATAATACAGAAACGATCTAAAATGTAATTTTTTATCAGCATCACAATTGTACAAGAAAACGATATTTTTTAAGTGCCAGCTTGGTACAGGATTTACTATTCCCTTCAAGTTGAAAAGGAGAAATTGCTTCGACAATACAATTGGGGGTTAGCAATATACAACTCCAAATAAAATATAACAAAAAATAAGTTGAATTTATTTTTTTATTTTTTTTTAAACAGAAACATAAGTTTCAGAATTTGATATATCATCAATGAAATTGGATTTTTATACAAAATAATCAATGGGTATGCTCAACGTAAATAATCAGTAACAACTATCATGAAGAATAAGGTACTACAGACAATTATCGCACGCTTAACTTTTTTTTTCTATAGATACACATTAAATTTAAAAAATTATGCGTTAAACAAACAAACCATACTTTTCTGAACCGAAATATATTGATTGAAAATATAGTTCTTTAAAATTTCCGCATTTATAGTATCTTTTTAAAAACTTTGTCTTTGGGCGTTATTAAAAATACCATGTTAAATAATGCCCGTTAACCTAAACGTTATTCTAGAGGCAGAAAACATATTCATTGAGGATAAATAAATAATTATACATATCAGTCACATACAGTATTTTTTATTAGAAATAGAAAATATATAAGAAATTAAAATTTAACTCAAAAATTATCAAACTTCCTAAAATAGTAAAGTTACTGTTAAACTGCTCTTTATAATCATATCAACAATTTTTTTTTTGCTTATATATCAACATATACATCAAATAACAATTAACAGGTTTTTCTATCTAAAAAAAAATAACATAAATATTTTACTACGTTGGGCGTTATTACACAGAAAGAGGCACAACTCGTGCACATTATCTATTTATGCTATTTTAATTTTTCATATTCTTTTATTTCAAAGTTGTGCCCACAAAATGAACATCACTACATTTAAGGTTAGTTGTAAATTTTAATCTTGCTAAAGTATATGTATAAATAGGTGGAATCGTTGATTCCAGATGGCAATAAGCATTTATACTGTAACAAACGTTTTATACGTTAAAGCATTAAAGAAATTTTTAATTCAGATTGTTGACAAAAAATTAAAAATCAAAAAGATTTTAAATTTCTTATTATCAATAGCTTATTCACTTATTTACTATTTCACCATTGAAAGTGCGAAAATGCGATTTTTCAATGGCGAAATAGTAAACGAGTGAATATGCTAAATTATTTTTTGTTTCGTTACAAAAACCCGGTGTTTATACTTGGATCAATCTCTACTATCGACACCGTTTGTAAAATATTAAAAAATTAGGGTAAATATCTAACTAATAAATAAATGCCCAAAATATTTTTTTTTTGACATTTCAATTTGATGTTTTACTCTCGTAAAAAATTTACACAAATAATATTTGATATACTTAGATCCCTCGTGGGTTATATACCTACAGCTATGTTAATTGTTGTAAATAATCCCACTATTTCTTTATCATTACAACTTACTGATATCAAGTGTAGTGCAATACACGCCCATACCTGAATACTTAGGCAATAGACTGATTACACGCCCGGTTTTCAGAGATCAGTGAAGCAAATTGATGTAACAGTAATATAATAAAACATTTTCAGGAATCGATTGTAACATTTTTTAAATATCCAAACCAGGTTGACATTAGAAATTAAATTTATTTAAAATAAAAATAAAAATAAAAAATACTGACTTTCACGGATTAATCAATTACTAGATTATTTGATTGCTAGAGATTACTACATAATTTTAAATTTCCTAAATTAAAATTCCAACGAGATTTTAGTCTATTATTTTTATATAGTTCATTATATAGTTTACTTTTTTATAATTTTTATATAGTAGTGTATAATACATAGGTACAACATAGTGCCTCTAACTTATTCTCTAACTTAGACCATTGAAATGTTTTAAGACTATTAGTACTAATTGAAATCATTAGATTCGACAACAGTCGAAAATGGAACAAAGTTCAATGTCAAGCAAATGATGTTATTTTTTCGATTGCCGTTGCTAAATTATAATATCTTTTTTCCACATAAGTACTGACGGAACCCTCCCACTAGCGATGCTGTTGGTTCTTTCTTATTGTAAAAACAAAGGTCAGTGTGTATAAAAGTGGTGTGGACGCCCGCTATCCGTTTTCTTGACTTCTTATTAGTATCGGCAAGATGTTACTCAATTGCATACGACTTTTTGTTTGTGCGTTTTGTGTGATTTATTACACACAATATTGTGGTGGTCAGTTAATTAATTTTAGAGATTTTGAGCCACGTAAGTATATAAAGCCTAAAAACATAATTATGTATATTAATATTTTTTTAATGATGTTTATTTGATGTAACCTCATACAAATGTTTGCCTAATAAGCAAGTATGAGAATTATCTCATAAAAACAAAAGCGTAAATTAATACGTTTTTGATTTTACGCAAATGACAAAACAGAAAAGTTTTTAGGTGTCGTTAAATTAATCTTCATCATCATTGAAATTTTTGAATTTTGTAGATACGCTAACAGTTTGTCGAATAACAGCTAGGTACTGTGTCAGTCAATCCATAACTGTTGAAATCTTGAGTCTCTAATTAAAGTTTCTCACATTCTGCTAGTCTACAAAAAATGTTACCCTACTTTATAATAATACATTACACAACATTTACTTTTAAGTTTAGCATTGTAAATACGATTTTACTGCTCTTCATTCGCATTCACATAAATACAAACTCTTAGCTACAATAACATTTACCATATTTTTTTATTTTTAGCCGACTTCCAAAAAAGGAGGAGGTTCTCAATTCGACTGTATTTTTTTTATGTATGTTACCTCAGAACTTTTGACGGTGTGGACCGATTTTGACTAAAATTTTTTTAATCGGAAGGTGGTGTGTGTCAATTGGTCCCATTTAAATTTATTTGAGATCTAACAACTACTTTTTGAGTTATATCTAATAATGCGTTTTTACTTGACGCTTTTTTCGTCGACCTACGTTTTATTATACCGCATAACTTTCTACTGGATGTACCGATTTTGATAATTCTTTTTTGTTGGAAAGAAGATATCCCTAGTTTAGTATCATGATAAGGAAACCAGGATCTGATGATGGGATCCCAGAAAAATCAAGGGAAACTCTTGAAAATCCGCAATAACTTTTTACTGGGTGTACCGATTTTAATAATTTTTAATTTAATCGAAAGCTGACGTTTGTCATGTGGTCACATATAAATTTTATTGAGATCTGATAACTACTTTTGAGTAATCTTTGATAACGCGTTGTTAGTTGACTATTTTTTCGTCAATCTACGTTGACGTACTAATCTACGTACGACTCGTCGATGTAATTGAAATCGGTTTTTTTTTTTTCGTTTGCGAGCAAACACAATTATTTTACTTTATATCCTAATGTATAAGAATATAAGTCGAGCGTAAATATTTCAATATCTTTTGAAATACTTTTCAGAACTCAGACGAGGAACACAGTCGTTAATTTTATCAAACAAAAACTTTTCGTTTTTGGAACTTTGTGTGCTATCGTTGTTTTTAAGTGATGCGATTAATTGAAATATATGTATCTTAATATAATTATCTTTATTAATTTATAACTTCAATTTAGAATTTTTTAATTGGTCATTCATAATTTATTACTTCATTGAGTTTCTTATATTTTAACAAGCATACTTTAATTCATGTAATATTTTATTTTTTTTATGTGATAGATAACATCTCTAATTTGAACAATAAAATTGAAAACAATAGAAGGTTGTAAACAAAAAGTTACGGCAACTTAAAACGTGACTTTTAAAAATTCAATATTTCGTATTATTTATCGTAATAAATTAGGAAATACATTTCACAGGGATTAATAAAGCTACAAATGGACCTGAGTAAATATTTTATTATGATAATATATAATAACATCTAATAAACTGTAAATCATCGGAAGTACGTTTCGTAATATTTTGAAGTACATACGTACTAGATCCTTTAGTAATATTTAACAGGATACAGGATACACGTAATTATGCAATTTTGAATTAAGACTATATTTTAATAAAATTATAATAATTATTAGATTTTTACATTCATAAACATTTTACATATTTTAGCGCTCAAAGCGTAATTTACTGACTAACTAATATGTAAAGTTAAAAGCTTTATTCAAACAAAATTTTGGTGTTTAGTCATTATTAGCGTCGTGTCTCTAGACATATTACTCGTATCATAATTAGTTTACTTGCTTTACTGCCTACTATTAGAGTCATTGCCTAGCCTAAATCATTAATGATACAAGTTTGTATTTTTAAAAGATTACTGATTTTAAAGATACTATGACGACGCGTTGGCGACACGGTCAATGCACTGGTTTGTGACTGTTGGGCTGGCGGTTGCGGGCTCGCTCCCCGCACATGTCCAACATTTGTATTGGCCATACAGATGTTTGCCGTAGTCTGGGTGTTTGTACAGTCCTTGTGGGTCTCCCCACCGTGCCTCGGAGAGTATGTTAAGCCGTCAGTCCCGATTGTTATCATGTACACCTGATAGCGATCGTTACTCATAGTGGTGAATATATCCGCCTAACCGCATTAGAGCAGCGTGGTGGATTAAGCTCTGATCTTTCTCCTATATGGGAAAAGAGGCCTATTCCCAACAGTGGGATATTACAGGCTAAAGCGTAGCGCGCGTAAGCGTAGATACTGTATGTATCATTAAAAAAAGTATTTACCTATTTTACCCTTTGAAAATAAATACCCCAAAGAGATGACAGTATGGAGGACACAGTAGGACAGGATGTAAGAGATGACAGGCATTCTACAGATTTTCATTTAATTTGAAATGCATGAACTATAATAATTCTTGTTATAAACTAGCTGTACCCGCAAATCAAACTTTAATTTGATGATATGAAAATCTTATATCACCCAGTTCTTTATAAATACGATATTTCTCTTAATTTAATAGCAACATACAAAAAAATAAGCAATGGTATTCGCATATATAATGAAGCCCAATAACGATTTTACCGATAAGTAAAGTTAAAATATTTAGTTTATTACAAAAACGAGTGGGTTAGGTTTAGACGCGACCCCACACGTCTGAGGGGTGGCCTTGTACCGCCAGGGCGAGGTGGCGAATGCTAGTGCGACCCCATCTCTCCCCACCCAGGCGGACGACTGCTCACACGTGGTGGTTTTTAGTCAGTAGGAGTCTGACATAACCCTCTGGCGCCCCCGCTCTGGAGGGTAACCATGATGAATTTTCCCCACGTAAAAAAGGGGGTTAGTTACGTGGTGCTAGCTTTATTGACTTGATAATGACTGCGTAATGTATTCATGATTTTAAAAAAGTTCCTTGCTCACTCTTCTCATTAAATGTAAATGAAAGATTTAAAAGCGCTTAGCTTACTCAAGTAAAAACTTTTTTATTTTAAAAAATATAACTCATAACACAGAACATCTAATTGCAAGATGGTTGCATAGATAAGTAGAAAATTGAACAAAGCTCAGAAAATAAAATATACAAAAATAATCTTAATTAGGGATGTACCGACCGACGAACCTATGTTTATACAGCTATAGTTATGTACGTTTATCTTATCGTTATTAAAATGCCAGCGTGGTAACTATGGACAAAACACATGAGTTCACGCCGTTTTTGGCGCGAACTTGAGGAGCCCTATGTCCAGCTTTGGACTTTTTTTGGACGAAGCTTTTTTTTTAATTACACTAAGTCTGAAATTTTTTACTAAGACTCGTATAAGCCAAAGCTAGTTATTAAAGTCAAAGTAGAACTTAAAATAAGAAATATTTACAATAAACGTTTACATACAAGCAACTATAATGTTTTTATTACCCATTGACCTATACAAATGCAACCAAGCGAGGAAAATTAAAAGTATAACTTTTAACATAAATTTATTTCATTCGTTATTAAGCACTAAACTACAAAGCCATTACAGTATCGTGTGGGATTTAAGATGTATGGATTTGTTTAATAAATAACAGAAAGTAATATACATTAACAATTTCTATTAAACAATGACAAAACAAAAATAAATTAATATCATAATACTAATACTAAAAGTTTTAAGGACAACAAAATCTAACGTACGTACCTAATGGTTTTATCGTGAGGTGCAATCAAAATTTCCCTATGGCAATTTTATGTTTCCTTTACACTTTTTCTTTTTTTTTTTGACACTAAGCATCACATTGTCATACATTATCCGCACAAAAATGCGGACTTGCATAGACTGGTTGAATTTTTTTTTCTCCATATTGGACAGTGAGCTCGTCATTTGACAGCTCTGAAACTAATTAGTTTCACGAACAAAACAGTTCTGGGAAAAAAAAGTTTCGTTTAACAGACGCTAGCAAAATTTTAAATTAAAATTTACAAATTATTGTAAGCGTCTAATGGCATTGAAAGTAAAATTGTTACAGATTAACCAAGCGACACAATTTGAAGAAGTAAAAAAATTGTACGACTTAGGTACATTGAAAATTACCTAAAATATACTTGCATTACTTGCTATTTCTTGCGTAATTTTTACTGCCCAGAATAAGTAAATTTATAAGAATCGGTCTTCAGCATAAATTAAAACAAAGATTATATTTTCAAACAGTAAATCTAAAAAGTGACTGACACGAACCGTAACGTAAAACAAAAACAAATGTGTCTTACATACGAAACTTGAAACCAGTTTACAAGCAGTAAAGTAATAAAACTGAAATTATGACGTTATTCTCTTAATTTTACTGTTTGATTAATGAAAATTAATTAAAATTACAATAATTAATGACCTACGATTGCATTAGATATGGAGTTACGTTTTTGCAGTTTTTGATAAAATTAAATTCATAATTTCATTATTTCTAAAAAATAAAACATAAATCACGAGCCTTTTAAAGCACTTAGTAAAACTGTCAGTTAATAGATTTCCAATTCATTAAAGCCGGGACGTCTCAATTTACTTTTACAACAATATACTTTTTTGAAAAATATTGACTTGATCATACTACAACTAATTTCGTGACTACTATTATTATAAAGTACATACGAGTGAGTATATAAGGAACCTAGCTGCAGATTGACAATCTTTATGTACGTAAATCTTTAACGCTGAATATAAAACTAATGAATATTTTTGATGGTAGGTATAAAATGGGCAGCATGGGAAAATATATCTCTGTGTCCCGTCTGAAATTGATATTTCAAAAGCAGCAGCTAAAAAACAGTAGGTAAAATCAGCCGTGACCTTATTGACGGTACAAACTTCCCAAAGTAAAATCGATTCTATGAAAATGCTGTTGCAAATTATTTGGAAAGATTTTTCAAAACACGAGAGTAAAATCCAACATAACTCTGTTTTAATATAGCTACTAGTAGTAGCTTCAGTTTTACACTCAAACTTTATAAAATGCACAAATTAAAAAGGAGATACCTAAAATATCAACTTGGATGTTAATCTAAGCAAACACTGCAAAAGTAAGAATATGTAAATTTTAGCACCGTTAACGCTTTAAAGCTACATTGTAAAAATATCTTATATATTAGAAGTTTATTTACTTCTTATACAAATATGTACTCCAGGATACTAACATGCGCATAATGCAAATAGATGTCTGTTATACGTATAATTATTATGAGATAGAGTACTCTTCTCAAAAACAATAATTTAATTAGTAATAATTAATTTTTAATTATTATACATAGGTACACGTACAGTCGTGTGTTCCTAACATAGGCTATTATTGTGTTTTCGGAAATAGACGCCTTATATTATGATGTATATTAATATAACTAGCTGTGCCCACGACTTCGTCCGCGTGGAATAGTCACTAGACTTTGTACAGCATTTTTCGGATATATCTTTTGGTTTATTTTGATTATAAACACCGTCGTTTGGTTATTTACATATCAACGTGATTCTTTAATAATATATATACTCGTATATTTACTTGACTGCTTTTTCGTTTAGTTATGTTGTATTACTTGTCGATGTAATTGAAGTCGGTTTTTTTTCGTTTACGAGCAAACACAATTGTTTCTGATTGGTTATTTCTAACCAGTTCATTTTTTATTATTATTATAATATCGGTAAGATCCAAATCAGTATGTAATTCGTATTTAAATAAACTTTACAAAAACCACGATTTACCAAAAAAAAAACTGAGCAAAGCTCGGTCATCCATGTACTATGAAATATTATGACATACATTTTGTTCCAGTATTACTTTATTTTATTTTTGTATTGGATATCTAGTCCATTTATCGGAGGAGACGCTCAAACTAACGAGGGTGAAACGGCTGTTCACAGCTACTACATAATAAACGAATTTAATCTTACACTAAGATTAAATGCAGAAGCTATTAACTGTTCCAATAAGTCAGTACGCTTCAGCCTGTAATATCCCACTACTGGGCATAGGCATGGCTTTCCCCATGTAGGAGAAGGATCAGAGCTTAATGCACCACGCTGCTCCAATGACGCCGCGTTGGCGCAACGGTTACAGCCATGGATTGTACCTGTTGCGCTGGAGGTTGCGGGTTCGATCCTCGCACATGACAAACATTTGTATTGGCCATACAGGTGTTTGCCGTGGTCTGGGTGTTTGTGCAGTCCTTGTGGGTCTCCCCACCGTGCCTCGGAGAGCACGTTAAGCCGTCGTTCCCGGTTGTTATCATGTACACCTGAATGCGATATAAAGCGAATATATCCGTCAACCCGTATTGGAACAAGTCAGTAACTACTGCTTAAATATCTACCTGTTCAAGCTTAATGGTTTTGTTTTTTAATATAACTTGTTATATTTGTTAATCAGCCACAAGCACAGCCCTCCCATTCCCAGTATGTGGGGCAGAGAGCATCGAATGCCTTCGACGAGGGTTACGAACATTTTTCTTCCTCATGGATTCAGAATACCAGGGGATGAAGTCCGTTGATCCAGTTATATTAAATAGCCTCACAGTCGCTCTGCCTGACGAGCAACTGTCATTTTTGTTGAGGCGCGTCAATGTAACAGGTGCGAAATGGACCAAGCTCGTAGAAAGAAAGTACGTAAGCACTTATGTGGCCTGTTTTTTGTTGTTCAAGACACTTAAATTTTTAGACTAACAATTAGCTAGCGTACCGCCACCTTATGTTTTATTAACTGACTTCAAAAAAAAAGAGGAGGTTACTCAATTCGACCGTATATATTTTTTTTAATGTATGTTCGGGGATAACTCCGTCGTTTATGAACCGATTTTGATAATTCTTTTTTTTTTCTTGGAAAGAAAATATCCCTAGTTTGGTACCATGATAAGGAAACCAGGATCTGATGATGAGATCCCAGAAAAATCGAGAGAAACTCTCGAAAATCCGCATAACTTTTTACTGGGTGTACCGACTTTAATTTAATCGAAAGCCAATATTTATCACACATTTCCATTTAAATTTCTAATCTCTTCTCGGCTAATCTCTGAAACGGTTGGACCGATTTGGCGGGACTTTTACTGACAGATAGATGATGTAATAAGGAGTAACTAAGGCTACTTTTATTTTAGGATTTTATATATTTTATAATTCTACGAACTGAACAATAACTTTTTTGTTAAATTCTACGCGGACGAAGTTGCGTGGACTGCTAGGTTGTTTATAAAAAAACTTGTATTAAATTGCGATATTAAAATTTTCATTCATTAACACTTGCTCAACTAACTGGTGTAAAACTTCAATTATTACTATTATTGGGGGTGTAACTCAGTAAGAGATTGTCTGCTTTGCATGCTGAAAGCCCTGGGTTCAAATCTCACTACCTCCAAAATCAATTCTTAATTATTTTTTGCATTCGAGATTCATGCATAATGTTGCAGTCATGTCGTAAGTTATAACTTAAAAAATATGTTTTAGTAATAATCATAATTACGAAATAACGTGCAAAGGTGCTTCGTGTATCCTTTAGAAAATTATTTGTAAAATAAACATTTTAAGTTCTTCTTTGAGAACAAGCTAAATTTTTACTGCTTTTGACAAAATCAATAACTTTTCATTTTTTTAAGGTTTAATTTGCCTGGTGGCAAAAATGGAGTTCGATTTATTAGTGACCTCCATGTCACCGGTGAACTAACAATGATGATGTCGACGAGGTTGGATCCTTTATTTGCCCGAATGACAATGGATATACGTAAGTAAACGCTTAATCAGTTACTCATATTACTTAATTAGACATAGAAAAAGAATTTAATAAAACGTAACATACAAATAAACTACACGGATCTAACATTTCAAACTCATCCACCGATGAATATAAATAGTTTTTACTGATTTTTTTTTTTCGTATTAAACATTATGCATCATATAAGTACAACCTTAAAAAAGCTTTTACACTTAGAAAGTTACCAATATGATATAATACTTCTGATAAGTATAAATCTGAAACCTTAAAAGTTAAATTTTACCTCAATATTTTTTTTATTGTCAGTTTAATATTTGCTAAAACAGATCTAAGCCATATCGTTGTTAAGTACTTTAAGACAAACAAAGTGTCGTAGAATCCTTTTTTCGGTATTTCTTCAGTTTCCTTTTGTAGTTTTATAAGGCAACTTTTCTTAACCTTTAAAAGAGATCTTGGAAATTTAAGGACAAAAGATTGACAGAAAAACGTAAATATGTATAAGAAAACAAGGTTTGTTTGGGTTCAACTGCTTTATACTGTGTAGTCAATGTTTTATTTGCCATTATTCGGTAAAAAAATATTTATATTCTTAATAATAAAACTACGTTTACATACCTTTACAATTTACTCAAATTACACTATCTAACTTTAAATAGAAACTGTGTTTAAATAAACCGACTTCAAAAACTAAAAATCAAAAAATAACTAATGGAGATACAATTTTAAACACGTAAGTATTCTTAAACAAACTAAATACATATAAAATACTATTATTTGTATAGTAAATAATACTACCTACTGATATATTTCAAGTCGGTACCAAACATAATATTATAAACAGTTTAAATTAATACTGGTAAAAATTACTGTAGTGAAATTCCTACTACGTTTGAAATTATTTTGTTCTAGACTAAACCACTCAAGGTGCGAGTGTTACATTTGGTTTGGCACCGACTTCAAACATAGTAGATGTGCTATTAATATGTGCATAGTAGTAGGTAGTGCTACCTACTATAAAAATAATAGTATTAATTAGTAGCTGTATTAAGATGAAACTTACACAATTATTACCTTAAGAATCACAGCTTTGAAAACTGCATTCAATTTCTTCAGATTTTGCGTGATACCTAAACAAACATACCTACATATAATTTTTCATGTGCAGAAATTGGCTACGTCACTACGTGTACAGTATAGTTACTTGTTTAGAAAATATTAACGCTAGGTATATAGTCCTGTAACTAAATACCAGTAAAGATTAAGTTACTTATATTTTTATTAAACTCGTATCAAAACCCAAGAATTATTATTGGGCTTCCCAGTGGCAATGACATTCTTGAAAACCAACCTACCACAGTGATTATATTGCCGTTTTATATTTTATCCGTACTAGTCGGTTAACCCCGGCTGTAAAAAAAGTAGTTCAATTGAATTAAACTGGTTTTACCGCGTGTTTCACTACTGTTATTATTGTAAGACGTACTTAAATGATATTCATCGTGTATAAAGAATCCCTAAGGTCATTCCGTGTTTTATTTTATAAAAGTGTGAAGCTTCGAATGTTAGCAGAAAAACGACACGCTTAAATTTTAAAAGCCCATTCGCTAAGTTTCATAAAGTAGAAACCATGTTATATGATGTTGTCATTTTTAGAGACCAGATGATAAAAATATTTATAACTTTAATGGCTCAGTAAGTATATTGGAATTTTTACGTAAACAAAAAAGCTTAGGTCATAACGCCTTATTACTATCAATAATTATCATATTTCCATCATTTAGGGGATTTCCATTTTGGTAATGTAGTTACGCACTTACGCAAGGATAAATTAAAGTGGAGCGCGCGCGCAGCCTTCCGGCGTGGTGATCCGTAATAGACTGCCGGGCGAGGGAAAACCGATCTCGTACGATGAATCGCGAGGCGCGCCCGAGTACAGCGTCGGCCGCCTAACGGTGCTTTAACCGACGCTGATGATGGGTGGTAGTGTATTTACTCGCGCGCCACACCATAATTTTCAATAAACAAAAATTTCGTTGTCGCAATTAAAAGAAGCTGTGTGGCTACTACAGTAAAGAATATAGCCACCCCCTCTCTTCCCGTGGCTGTCGTAAGAGACGACTAAGGGATAACACAAAAAAAAACTATAGTATCGCAATACTCCTGCTAAGTGGTTTTAATTCAATTAACATTATACAGTAAACTTTTTAAGATCACCAAAAAAACTTACTTTACTGATACATATAGGTACCTACCTGTACTATATTTTCGATACCTATGTTAGCTTTACTCCAGAAAATCGTAATCTTTAAATAACGTTTTTTTTTGTTTTTTTTTTTTTAACTGATTTTAATCTTTACTTGTGTACCTAGAGTAGGATACAAATTTAATCCCCATACGTCTGAGAGGTGGCCTTGTTGTGACCGAGGCCACCCCACCATCATGCCGGGGCCCGGAAGCTTTGTCCGGGCCTACCGCTGAGGCGAGGTGGCGAATGCTAGCGCGACCCCTCTCGCCCCACCCAGGCGGATGACTGCTAACACGTGGTGGTTTTTAGTCAGTAGGAGTCTGACACAACCCTCTGGCGCCCCCGCGCTGGAGGGTATCCATGATGGATTTTCCCCACGTAAAAAAAAAGGATACAAATTTAATGAATTTTTTTTTTTGCCTTAGTTCTGCATGTAAACGAAACCGTAGGTAAACAGACAAGCACGGCATAATAAACTCTAGGGTGAAGTTAATACTTGATCCTAGAATAAACTTATACTTACCGTTGACATATCGTCACCTATTAAAATGAAAACACGTACTAAAATATATTTGAACCTGGGCGGCCTGGCTGAACCTGAATTCGGGCGACTTACGCAAGCGCGCGACACCACGTAGCACGTAGTTTTATTTGATTTTACATTATCTGCTAAACTGCCTTCTTGTTGAAGTGTTTTTCATTCGTAAGGATTCTTGCATATAACAATGTAATAAAATCACCTTTTCCTTTTTGTGATCATTAATTCATTGCAATTATTTTTAAAATACGATATCTTCTATCAACTGCTGGCTTTGAAATACACAGGCCGAAGACGGGCAGCAGCGTCTTCGGTGCGACAAAGCCAGTACTGCGGTCACCAACCCGCCTGCCCAGCGTGGTGACTATGGGCAAAACACATGAGTTCACGTTATTTTTGACGTAAACTTGTGGAGGCCTATG
This sequence comes from Melitaea cinxia, assembly GCF_905220565.1. Taxonomy (NCBI): domain Eukaryota; kingdom Metazoa; phylum Arthropoda; class Insecta; order Lepidoptera; family Nymphalidae; genus Melitaea; species Melitaea cinxia. The sequence goes on along the minus strand of NC_059405.1, from coordinate 7,297,490 downwards.
TCCAGCAGTGGACTGTATAGGCTGTAATGATGAACTAATAGTTCCTTATTTTAGCGAATTTAAACAAACAAAACTCTTTATAATAGGTACTATTAGTTATACGGGAACGGTCTGATTATACTAAGTAAGCACCTAGGTTATTGTAATAACCCAAATAGGATAAGAAACCAAATATTTTTTCAGGCAATTAAGTGAAAATGTGCATAAAGTAACTGAAACGTTTTGAATAAACAAACTTGGAACAAGTCAATGATGTCATCCAAAGCCCAAGGCCACGCTAATTGGTGGTGTTTGAGCGTTTTCAATGTTTTATTTAACATTGAAAAGTAATTTTTATATTTTCAAGCCTGTATGATTACTTTTTTCTACATTATAAAATGTAAATGATGAATTAAAGACATAAAAAATTATGTATATTCCCAATTGAGAAATTTAACAAAATTTTCTAATAAAATATCGACCGTTTTCAGTTTTTGTTGCTCTACTAAAGCTGCCCAGTTCCAAAAACTTACTAAATATTTAAACGGGTTCTTCGAAGGAGAGTCTAACTTTTACTTAACCAGTTTTATTTATTTTTTTACCGACGAAGAAGAAAAAGGTTCTCAAATTCGACTGCATTTATTTTAATGTATAAGTAGATTCTTTTTTTAACCGTAAGATGGTGCTTGTCATGTGGTCCCATTTAAATTTAATCAACGTCTGACAAGTGGTTTTTTGAGTTAGATATATGTATATAATAACTAGCAATACCCGTGCGTATAATTCGCACTAAATAAGTACAAAATTTACCGTACATATAACTATAACTTTAATAATTAATAAATTTACAAAAACAAAAGCAATTATATTTTTTTTAGTTGTAGATGCCGGTAGAGCAAGCAATCTGTACAAATAAATAAAATTGGAGTCTGTTTTTTAACCGACTTCAAAAAAGGAGGAGGTTACTCAATTCGACCATATATATATATATATATATATGTTCGGGGATCACTTCGTCGTTTATGAACCGATTTTGATAATTCTTTTTTTGTTGAAAAGGAGATATCCTAAGTGTGGTACCATGGTAAGGAAACCAGGATCTGATGATGGAATCCCAGAGAAATCGAGGGAAACCCTCCATAATCCTCATAACTTTTTACTGGGTTTACCGATTTTGACGATTTCTAATTTAATCGAAAGCCGATGTTTATCATATCGTCACATTTCGATTTCATTGAGATCTGGTTACAACTTTTGGAGTAATCTTTGATAATGCGTATTTACTTGACAGTTTTTTCGTCAACCTACGTTGTAGTACTCTTGTCATGTCATGTAATTGAAGTCGGTTTTTTTCGTTTGCCAGCAAACACAATTATCATAATATTAAAATAACCGCATTTTACTAAATGCATATGGATGTGTAGCGACATCTATCGAGCAACATACGAACTAAGAGCTGACGTATTCTACATCGCGATAATAAAGTTATCCGAAGATTGAAAATAAATACAAGAACCCGATAACAACCGTCGGGACAGTAGCCCACCAGACACAACACCCGTCTGCCACCAGGCACAACACCCGTCTGGTCGGAGAATCCTCCCTTTTCAGTGGTGGATGAGGAACTTTACACCCTATTCCTCACACCCCCAAAGATGTATAATATACGGTATATATACCAAAATAACATTTTTTTACAATTTTTGTCTGTCTGTCGGTCTGTTTGTTCCGGCTAATATTTGAAACGGCTAGACCGATTTTGATGGGACTTTCACCGGTAGATAGCTGATGTAATAAGGTGTAAGTTAGGCTAATTTTATTTAAGAAATTTATCTATTTTATAAGTCTGCGAAATGAAAAATAACTTTTTTGTTAAAGTCCACGCGGATGAAGTCGCGGACACGGCTGGTTATCTACAAAATGGTAAATAATTTATGTGGAGTAATTGTTAGGTTTTTTTTTTTTTTTTTAAAGAGAGGCAGACATCTTAACCTTAGCGTATTAATATAATTATATGACCGAATTTACTTGACTATTTTTTCGCCGAGCTACGTTGTATTATTTTATAACTTTTTCCTGGGTGTACCGATTTTGATGCTTCTTATTGTAATCGAAAGGTGGTGCTTGTCTCGTAATCCATTTTAATTTGATCCAGTTCTGATAACGACTTTATGACTAATCTTTGATAAGGTGCATTTACTTGACTATTTTTCGGCAACCTACGTTGTTTTACTTATCGATGTAATTGAATTCTATTTTTTTTTTTCATTTGCGAGCAACACACAATTATTTAAACTGACCCTTCTAATTTTTCCCATGGAGAGCTGAATTAGAAGGGCCTATGTAATAAAATGGATGAAATTCCGCTAAGGTCTACAAAGCTATATAGAATAAATTAAAAACATCTTCGTATTTCATTTAATTGATTGATTGGTTGGTTCTCTATGTAGCATTATTATTATTATTTTGTTTCTTTCATTATATTTAATGTTTATTTTTAATCTCGTTTTTTACATGGTAAATATTATTGTCATTAGTAAAAAATTGAAAAATACGTATCAAGCTGCTGGTCATTTTATACAAAAACGGATTCTCCGTAAGGGGTCGTCCGTTTAATCACGGGAGGCTTTAGGGGAGGAGTCTGGAAAAACATTACGAAATATCACAAGGAAAAGATGAATTGAGATATCACGTGTATTTATTTTTCGTTAAACGCGAAAAAAAATAACCACAAAACACCTTGCTTGATGCCTGGATATTTGCATCACCATGCTTAATTTTTCAAAATTTCATTTTAATTTGCACAATAAAAATAAGCGTGATTTATTGGTATGGGGGTAGTCTAAAACCTCACGAAATCATCGGAGCGGGTAGGTATGTGGTAGGTATTAAAAAGTTGTTAAAAACATCACGTGATTGTCTCAATAAAGGAGAATTACAATGAACACATGAAATAATCGCTTAGGGCGAAATTTATTGATCTGAAAATAGGTAGCTATATCAACTGGCTGTTACCTATAACACAAATACGAAGTTACATGGATATAGGAGAAGAGGGTTGTAATCTAAAACCACACCACAAATCACAAAGGGGAGGGTAGAGTTAAAAAGTTGCAAAATCATCACGTGATTATTGGACGACCCCTAATATGTAATTACAATAGATAATAGTGTAATTATTAATAAACTAAAAATATAGCAAGCGAACAACCTACGCAGAAACGACATAATTCGTTTTCCTTTGACCATTTCGTTTTTAAGCCATTACTAAAAAATCATATTTCGGCAATCAATCAATATCTGTAGGTTTTTTTTTTTTTACTTATAGCAATCATAGCAGTCAATTACGTACCAACTGTTACAAATAAAACATTGGTTGAAATAGTTTTATTTTTCTACATCTATCTGTTTCACCGCTAATTACGATGGGCGCGTTGGAACGCGTTGGTTAGGTGGACCTAAAGCCTAGATAAACCTTCTCCTACATAGGGAAAGAGACCTATGCCTAGCAGTAGGATATTACAGGCTGAAGCGCAAGTGTATAAGTTACATGAAATTGATTTAAAGCTTAATTCGCGTTAACAACTAAATTCAATATTAAAATATCGTTTTAAATTCAAAAATAAAGGTATTTGGATTAAGTATGCTTTTTATGACAAATGAATATGAGGTTTAATTACTTTTCAATATTTATTAACTATGCTATGTGGTTATGGCATCAAAGAATATAGCCACCCCCTCTCTTCCCGTGGGTGTCGTAAGAGGCGACTAAGGGATAACACAGTTCCACTACTACCTTGGAAGTTAAAAAGCCGACCGATGGCGGGATAACCATCCAACTGCTGACTTTGTAATACACAGGCCGACAAAGCCAGCCCTGCGGTCACCAACCCGCCTGCCCAGCGTGGTGACTATGGGCAAAACACATGAGTTTACGCCATTTTTGGCGTGAACTCATGTGTTTGAACTCTTGTGAAGGCCTATGTCCAGTAGTGGACTGCGAAAGGCTGCTGTGATTATCATGATTTATTAACTTATTATTTATTTATATAGATGTCATGTTTCTATGGAATTCTAATATTTTCAAGATTAAAAGCTTCTTCAAGATTATCAAAAATTTATCCATATTTTACATACATCTACTTATGTTATGAGATTTCCGCGTGTAATAGTTTTATTTCATTATTAGGTTGTTTACATACGCTTTATTTATGCCTGACGTCAACAGAATTGTACCCGTATGTACATAACGCACGTGCTCTTCTTTCGTTCTTTTTCACTACATAAACACAAACCTTTTATTATTTTTCAAAAAAGATTAGAGCGTGTTTTAATGTTCAATATACTTCGAATTAGGATTTAGAACAGGGCATTTTTAATTTGATATTATGTAGTGTAATTTAAAAGAAATATTACGACAGCTTTAAGTTCTACGCTAGCTACGCTTTTAAGTTCATTTCATGTTTCTGTGTTATTTCAGAAACTAAAATTCAATGTTTGTGAAGACTTGTAAATATTTTTATCGTAATTTTATATATTTTCAGAGGATGTTGAAAGTAATGTGACATACACATGGGCAGGTCAACGAGGTTATGACAACGAAGATTACATCTTAATAGGACCCGAAAGGGTCGCTGTACGAAATGCGCGAACCCCATCTTTCTTTTTGCAGACAGGTAAGTTTAAAAGATAGTCATATTCATTCTTTCACAATACTACCACGACGTTTCAAATCAAAATCAAAATAAGAAAAAAAAACTAGTTCTTTAGACCACACGACTCCAGTAAAACTTACGAAACGTAACTCTTTCTTTCATGCAGTCATGAGGGTAGTAGAACATAAATATTGATGCAAGTGTCATATATAGTTTATAGTGTACAAAATGTCTTTAATAATAAATTTAGCTTACAATCTCAACCACACCAATCATTCTCTGTCTTCACTATCCTGTGTGACATTGGCGAAAACGACAGTGCTTTTTTTGATCAACTGAAAGCATACAATGAAAAGCTCATTTCTATATTTTCAGATACTATGGAGGATAGAAACGTGATGGAACGAATGCTTCTAATGAAACCTGCTGTTCTAGACCATATATCAAATGAAATAACAATATCTATAATGCATTCCATCGTAGATAACTTTAGATTATTTGCTAGCAAAGTACCAGCCAAGAATTATTATACCTTTATTGACAACAATTAAACAGTATTATTAAAATATTTCTTTTATTTTTCTTTTAAGTAAAACTATTTTCCTATTACATATTTAATAGGTCATGAGATGTTTAGATTAAACTCTGAAATAAATGTTATGGAGTCTTTTTTGTTGACTCCGGTCTTACAACTCACATAAAGAGGCTAAAAATTTAGTTTTCTTTTGGAAAATATGTCTCAAAAATGGTATAAAAATTATTTCAAAAAGATATTTTTTAGTTATTTATTTATTTTATTTATCTATATTTATCTAATTTATAAAAATTGACTTGTCTATCATTTTCAAGTAAAAATTAAATTATGGATATTTGTCACAATTTTAAGCATAAATATTAAAGAATAATTTAGTGATATCAATGAAAATAAAAACACATTGTAAAATTTAAGTTTTTTTTGAAAATTTTTGATTACAATTATCAAGAACAAAAAATTTCATTTTTTTTTCTGTTATTGCAAACATGTATGAGTTTTTGAAAACTCTTATTAAAATACATCACCAAGAGACTCTTCCATAAATTTTTTGTAGATAGCCATAAATTTTGCTACAAAAGCTTCCAGATGAAATATAGGCTTATTTCCAAGCCGCATTCTATGTTCAAATTGAGCCGCATGACTTGCAATTTGACATTTCATGCTCATATCACAATTACGCACCAGTTCTTTCAATAAACCAGCAAAAATTATATCTGGTGGAATACCATGTATTATTAGTTCATACAGCTTCTGTCTCACTTCACCAAGTTTCTTAGGAGTTTGTTCCGACAATGCCATTTTTGCAGTGTCTCTTATAAATATTTGCCAATCAGGTTCCGGGACTTTTTGGTCAGCTGTAAATGGATATTGTTGGACTTTACATGCCTCACACATCAATAATGCACGACGCAAATTTCTGTCAGCACTCTTTGCAATACGCATAGCTAATTCTGTAGGTAAACTTAATCCTTCCTTCTTACACACAATATGTAGTACATTTGAAATTTCAGCTTCTGTTGGTGCAGAAACTCTTATTGTTAGGCAACGTGATCTGATAGCTGGAATGACTCTTGAAATCGAATTGGCTATAAGTATAAGTCGGCAAGTGGAAACATATTTCTCCATTGTTCGACGCAAAGCATGTTGCGCATCTTTTGTTAAATCATCAACTTCATTTAATATAACAACTTTAAACTCACGTTGGCCAGAGGAATCAATTTGATGCGTTTGCGCTACATTTTTCACTAAGTCCATAATGACAACACGATCATGTATACCGACATCAGTTGGATTAACCTCAATATGATAATTACTACTTACAGTCATAATTTCGATTTTCTTATTAGAAGGCGTAGTGAAATGCATTGTTTCCTGTCTAAGACGTTCCGATCCTGATCCATAAAGCTCTCTTAACAAACACATAATCCTAGTTTTTTTACCGGCTCCCGATGGACCGTAAACAAGTAGATGAGGGAAATCACTTTGTTGAACTAAACTTTTTAACCGAACAGCTTGATCTTTGTGATAATCTAATTTCATTAAATCTCTTGGTCGATGTTTGTCAACCCAAAGACTCATTTTGGTGCTTAATTATTATAATGTATTACAAAACAACAAAATCTAAGGCAGTCTTTAACACTTGTTTTGATATTTGACATTTAAGTTAAAAAGAGCGCCAAATATGGCTGCGTTCCACTAAAAGCGCGTTCCACCTAAGACCCACAACGCCATCGACTGGTCGAACACGAGTCCACGACGGCACGAGCACGATGGATGCGAGCGCTGTTGCGCTGAAATTGCCGTTCCACTATAAAGGTGGCTCTACACATGGCTATTTGTGTTTGCTGTTCAGTATTTGTGGTTTTTGACAAAATATTTGACGTACGGGCAAATAGACGATACGACCGTCTACACATGGAGCCAAATATCAAAAAATTAAACATATTTTTTGATATTGGCCTTTGATGTGCCTTGCAAAACCGACAGAAGTTCGGTAAGCCGTATTTGTTATTGGCCATATTTGCCAAATAGGTAAATACGGCAATAAATTTGGCAAATACACTCTCCACACATGGAAGTTATTTGTCAAATATGGCAAATACGCAAACACAAATAGCCATGTGTGGAGCCACGGTAACGTAAAGACCCATAAGGACTGCATAAACACCCAGACTACGGCAAACACCTGTATGGCCAATACAAATGTTTGTCAAGTGCGGGGATCGAACGCGGAATTGCGCCAACGCGGCGTACAGTCCTTGTGGGTCTCCCCACCGTGCCTCGGAGAGCACGTTAAGCCGTCGGTCCCGGTTGTTATCATGTACACCCGATAGCGATCGTTACTCATCCTTCTCCTACATGGGGAAAGAGGCCTATGCCTAGTAGTAGGATATTACAGGCTGAAGCGTATAACATAAAAAACGCCGCGGGCGGTCTGGTGAAAACCGTGTGAAAACATGCAGCTGTGGGGGTTGTGAGCAATGATTTTATCTATGGTTGTGAGTGAATATTTCACATGGATCGGAGTAAAACTTATTTCAACATGGAGTCGCGGGAATTTATCGTTGCGTTTTTGCAGAACCTAATGAACGCCATGAATGAGAGTGAATGAGAGCATGAATGAGAGTTAACATGACAACTGTCAATGTCAAATTGTGAATGTTCCTAAAAATACATTTTTTAATTGATATACTCAAACGTGGTTTCACTTTTGAATATAATAGTAAATATAGTGTTCAAAAATTATAGCTACAACTTATTAGCCTAATTCAAAAATTATTCCTTGAATTGAATGCTTGAAATATGAAGAGATAAGTCCCTATTTGTAGATTAAACTGAAAATATGTCAAAAAGTGAAAAATGACAGTAAATGTCAAATGGTGTACCACTCGTCTCGATTATATGTTCACCGTCTACTCAGTCAATACTAATAGAAGCCACTCAAAATCCTTAGACAAAAAGTAGTACTAGGTCTTCAATATAGTATAAGGTACATACTTACTGAGAATATGCTTTTGCGGCGTGAATAATTTAGTCATATATATAATTAGTTTATGACAGTATGATCGAGAAGCAATAATGTTTACGACAAGTTTGTGTTATTTTTGTCTGCTTTTTCTTCTAAACAATTCGTATTGCGAGGAGTATAATCTTTACGGTGAAGCGGGCCAAGCTTATGCTTTGGAAATTAATATTGGACGTCCTGAACAAAAGGTAACATAAGCACTCAAACAAGTAATTTTAATAATTCTAATAGGTTATTAAAAATGTAGTTGTTATGATAAATGAATTTAATCTAGATGTACTGAAATATTTATTTAAATAAACAACCATTTACTTAAAGTTTTAAATTTAATTAAACATTCTAAATTATATTTTTAGTTGAATGTACTAGTAGATACAGGAAGCACTACATTGGCCATCGCTTCTTATGCAAGAAAAGATAGTAATAAATATTTCCGTTCTGAAAATTCTACGACTATATACAATAGTGGGAAAGAGGTAGGTGTACATTTGAGTATTAACTATCTGATTATTTTTTATTTGAAATTAAAACTGGAAATGTTTAACTTAAAAAGGAAGTTATCTATATGATGTCAATTGCACTTTTATGGGTTTCTTAGATGACTTTTTTCTGCTGTCTATATAGCATTAGATATTTTATTAAGGTTTAATATTATTTAGTTAATATAAATGGCTATTTTAAAGAACTGAACCCAATATAACAGTATAATTATTTACACTAAAGAGTACTGGAACAGTAATACTGAATATTATTTCTATTGTATAAGAAACTGAAAAACTGGTTAAGAAAAACAAAAAATTTGCACAGAGTAATAATAGAAAAATAAAATAAGAATTAATTTAGTTAATTAGACACAAAATTGACAAGAAAAAAAAAAAACAAATGTAGTTCAATAGGGTTCAGTGCTATATTTACTGTTATCTAACCTTTTTTTATTATTATTATTCCAATGATATTATAAATGTTCATAGGTACAAGCAAAATACTCGCAAGGAACATGGCTTGGGCATTTGTCATCTGATATAGTGAAATTTCCATCACTCAAATTGATACCAGAAGTAAGATGTGATATAGCTCTCATAACAAAGAGTCACAAGTTTTTCATGAATGGTTCAGGATGGCAGGTAAAACTTATTTTATTTTTTATCTTAATAATAGAAAATGTGGTAGAACCAAAACTATTGAAAGTGGTTTTCTGATATCATGTACACCTGATAGCGATCTTTACTCATAGTGGGTCCGCCAACCCGCAGTGGAACCGCGTGGTGGATTAAGCTCCAATCCTTCTCCTGCATGGAGAAAGAGGCCTATGCCCAGCAGTGGGATGTTACAGGTTGAACGTTTCACTGTTATTTTTTTTTTAATGAAATTAATAATCTTGGTAAATTGAATTGGGGGCCTAAAATTATTTCAATAATCTGCCACTTAAACTAAAAAACCAGATTTATATAAAAAACGTCTCAATTTTAAATTAAATGACAATTATAAGAGCACATTTTTTTTGTTCTGCTAGTCGGGCCAATAACCGTATACCTGATTAAAAACTAACTTAGAAAAAAACCAAAAAGCTATTTATAGATTTCGTTAATAATTTCATAATTAGAAATTAGATTTTGTTAATATATTTCTAAGTTTACTCATTAATTAAAGAACTGATGCTAAGATGTGTCTGAAATCCTGAATTTGTTTTTATTAATGATTTTAGGGACTTCTGGGCTTAGCATACTTACCAGTAGGAGCTTGGGGAGAGAATGTAGTTGTTGGTTCTTGGTTGGACTCAGTTGAAAAAGTTCTAAACAAGCCAATGTCTTTTAAACTTAAATTATGTGGTGTTCAGAGTTTAACTAATGCGACACATTATGGAAAATTTGAAATGCTTGGTAAGTGTGGAAGTATAATATAATATAAATAATTGATACGTGATAGTAACAGTTTCAAAAAAGAAGTATGTATTGTTTTCTTTATGGATAATAATGAATTGGAAACACAATGGGATGATGTTTTATTATTTAGGAAAAAAAATTAAGGTAGTTCAGAATCTTCATCTACGATAAGCTATTTACTGTTAATTTTACAGTTTTCTAATAGCATATTTTGTTTTAATGCTGACTAATTATTTTATTACTTTTAAAATCAAAATTAATGCTTATGTTTTGTCTATTAGAACATTTTAAGTGCATTTAAAATAATTTCTATCTATCTATTTATACTAATTTTCAGATGACTCTATGCCATCTTCAAGCAATGATGTAATATTTCATACTCCAATTTTACGGAAACGGTGGTATGAAGTTGGTGTTCTGTCAGTCAGAATGTCAAAACCCTTAAACAAGTCTGTTAATGCTTCATTAAAATCGTTTGATAACAACCTGACCATTGATGAGAGCGAAAATCATTATAGAGACACTTGTATAAAGCTGAATCAAGAAAAGAGTATTGTAGATAGTGGTACTACTAATATCAGGTTACCAGACAGCATATTTCGGGAGGCAAGTACATAACTGTAATTTTTTTATACCAGTAGAGTGGCAAACTACTAGCCTATAGTCTTATGTTTAAGATTATTGAAATATAATCAAACTTCTCATCCTTGGTGCACGTAGCTAACAATGCCAAGCCAAATGTAGCTACAATTTCCGGAAATATTAAATTTTACAAACACAGTAAACTAGTAGTAGAACAGTGTAGCAAAGTGCCTAAATCTTATAATTTATAGGTAAAGTAGTGATTGCCTAGTAGTGGCTCTTACAAAAACTATTTCAACTCAATCATTCAAATGGCTACTCACGGGTGGTAAAGCGTGGTGGATTAAGCTCTGATCCTTCTCCTACATAGGGAAAGAGGTCTATGCCCATCATCATCATCATCATCACTTCAGCCTATCGCAGTCTACTGCTGGACATAGGCCTCCACAAGTTTGCGTCAATAATGGCGTGAGCTCATGTGTCTTGCCCATAGTCACCATGCTGGGCAGGCGTGTTGGTGACCGCAGAGGCTTTGTCGCACCGAACCGTCTTCGGTCTTTGTATTTCAAAGCCAGCAGTTGGATGGTTAGTCCGACATCGGTCGGCTTTTTAAGTACCAAGGTGGTAGTGGAACTATTTGTCCCTTAGTTGCCTCTTACGACACCCACGGGAAGAAAGGGGATGGCTATATTCTTTAATGCCGTAACCACGCAGCAATATAGCAGTGGAATATTACAAGCCGAAGCTATGGTACAAATGATGTCCGCGTGGAATTGTGCCAAGAAAGCTGCATTTCCCCGTTGATTCGCTACTTATATAAAATTAAACAATCAGTTCCGACATTATTTTTATTTTCATTTAACTAACCTTGTCACACTATGTTACACTTCGTCATTCAGCCTCTTCATCCCCCAACATGTGACCTAATTTATTGATGGCTCCAAATAAATAAATTTCCAAATAACCTATTATAAAAGAGGCAACGTATAAATGTTCGGTTTCTAAATTTACTGAATTTTCAATTTCTGTTCTTGAACTCAATTATGTAAAAAATCTTCATGGTAATAATTTCACATTCATATAATATTTTAGTGGTCATAGCACTGGCTGTTGCGCTGGCTGTTGCGGGTTCGATTCCCTCTCACGACAAACATTTGTATCGTACATATAGATGTTTGCCGTGGTCTGGGCATTGTTCTTGTGTATTGTTTGTGTTTCCGGACCCCCAACATAGGAGAAAATCCTACTGGAGGCCGTTGAGTGTGAATTTGAACGTTTGAGTGATAATTAAAACAAATACGCGTCAGCTCAAAAATTTCTGTACCGAGCTATTCACTAATTCGGGAGCAGCGTATACAGCTTGGACTCGCCTACCTGCGTCTCACCCCTCCACACTCCGCACGATCACCCTGTCTAGGCGGCTTCGTTTTACGACTATGTAGACTGTAGACTGTGTGACTAAGTTAGTTTATATATTTTTATAGGTAGTCAATGAACTTCGAAGAGCAGCTCAGACATCGAATATGCTAATTCTAGATGAATTCTGGTACCATGGAGAGGTAAAATAATACTTCTTAATTTGTTTAAAATAGTGAAATATATTTGTACCCGAAAAAAAAGCAAAACAATCACAACTTTTTATTAATAGTTGTAAATTGTAGTGTAAAGTATTTTTATTATAGTTGTAGTGTAATAGTATAAAATTAGGAGGGGTAGGAGTAAAATAAGTAGTCGTGATTTTTAAGCTCTTTAATAATTAAATAGTTTAAAAGGTTTTTAAGTGTATTTTTTGAAATAATTATGCATATATAGAGTGTTTTACCTACCAGCTGTACATTTCCTTATATATTCACTATTCTAATATAACAAAGAACGCAATGGAGTCAGTAAAAGATACACTGTCTGAGATGGCTGATATGTTTAAAGCAAGAATGAGTGAATTCCAGCAGGAATTACAAAAATCGACATCGCCAGTCACCGCAGTCTCTCTAGCAGCAGAATTCAACAGCTTTAAAGAATTTATATTTACTACATTATCTGCACTACACCGCCAGGTTGAGTTTCTTAGCAGGGAAATGGATCGCCTGGAAATGAAAAAACGGCGTAATATGATTCTCTTGCACGGTGTTAAAGAAGAAAAATCTGAAGATACCACTGCTCGAGTAACCTCTCTAATCGCAGAATACTTGGATCTGCCTAACTTTTCCAGTTCAAGCATCAAACTCTCGTATCGTCTTGGCAGACCCTCTGATAACAGAAGCCGACCGATTGTCGTAAAGTTTACAGATATCAGTGTCCGGGATAAAGTATGGTTCGCCAAAACCAAATTCAAGGGCACTGGTATAACGCAGTCGGAGTTTCTCACCAAGGCTAGGCACGATATATTTTTAACTGCACGACAGCGCTACGGTATTGGAAAGTGCTGGACCCGTGAAGGCCGCATCTATGTGGTGACTGCAGATGGATCGAGACACCAGGTGGAATCATCTTGTGACCTGAAAGCTATTTCTCATTCACCGAATAGGACACTTGGCGGTGATAAAGTGGATGCCGGTTCCAAAAGTGCGGACAGTAAAACGATCCCTCCTCGCACAAAGCGAATAACAAGAAAATAGTGTATAATGCTTTTGTTTATATGTCTGCTTACCTTGATTTCATTGTCAGTTGTATTACTAATCTACCCACATTACATTTTTTTTTTTTTTTTTTTTTTATCTCAACTGAAATACATAACAAATTGTAGTATTGTATTACAATATAAAACCACTGTTACTCTTTTTTATTTAATTAGGAAAGCTAAATATTGGTGTAATTTAGTTTGAATTAAGTAATGTTTTATTGTTATTTATTCTTATTTTTTAACCGACTTCCAAAAAAGGAGGAGGTTCTCAATTCGACTGTATTTTTTTTTTTTTTTTTTTTTTTTATGTATGTTACATCAGAACTTTTGCCTGCGTGGACCGATTTCGACAAATTTTGTTTTAATCGAAAGGTGGTGTGTGCCAATTGGTCCTATTTAAATTTATTTGAGATCTAACAACTACTTTTCGAGTTATATCTAATAATGTGTTTTTACTTGACGCTTTTTTCGTCGACCTACGTTGTATTATACCGCATAACTTTCTACTGGATGTACCGATTTTGATAATTCTTTTTTTGTTGGAAAGGGGATATCCCTAGTTTGGTATCGTGATAAGGAAACTAGGATCTGATGATGGGATCCCAGAGGAATCGAGGGAAACTCTCGAAAATCCCTAATAACTTTTTACTGGGTGTACCGATTTTGATAATTTTTAATTTAATCGAAAGCTGATGTTTATCATGTGGTCACATATAAATTTCATCGAGATCTGATAACTACTTTTTGAGTAATCTTTAATAACGCGTAGTTGCTTGACTATTTTTTCGTCGATCTACGTTGTATTACTTGTCGATGTAATTGAAGTCGGTTTTTTTTTCGTTTGCGAGCAAACACAATTATTATGATTTCATTGTCAGTTTTATTACTAATCTACCCACATTACATTTTTTTTTTCTCTCAATTCAAATGCATAACTAGTTGTAGTTTCGATTACTGTATTTTTATCAATATTGTACTACAATATAAAACCACTTTTACTCTTTTTATTTGATTGGGAGGGCTAAATGTTGATGTGGTTTGGTTTTAAGTTTTAATGAAGTAATGTCTTATTGTTATTTATTTTCTTTTTTTTATGATTTCATTGTCACTTTTATTACTAATCTACCCGCGTTACATTGTTTATTTTTTTCTTCTTCTCAATTCAAATACATAGCAAGTTGTAGTCTCAATTACTGTATTTTATCCATTTTGTATTACAATATAAACCACTTTTACTCTTTTGTATTTAATTAGGAAAGTTAAATATCGATGTAATTTAGTTATAATTAAGTAATGTCGTATTGTTATTTATTTTTATTTTAGTCAATATTTGATCACTTTAATTTAACTTTTGTTTTTTAACAAGTACAACATTTTAATTTTAAAAATGTTTTTAAAAAGAATGTTTTTGGTAGTGCAATATTCATGTTTTATGAACTTATCTTTTAATATTTTTTTTTTGTGTTTTTTTTTTCTATTTTTTGAGGTAGGCAGACCTATTTTTAATTTTTTATTTATTATTTTATTATTGAAATAGTTTAGTGTATTAAATTCATTTCCTAATTTATTTACTCAAATGAACAAAATGTATTATGTTTTCTCCACAGCTGGCGGGTAAGACTAATAATTATATTATAATATATATTTTGTTTATTATTATTTTATTAATATTATTATTATTTGCTGTTATTATTTTAGATATACTTTATATATAATACCTATATTTGTTACTTGAAATATACTTGTTACATTAAATTACGATGGATAACAGTAATTTATATGATGACAATGATGCGTTTCTGTCTTTCTCTTCTTCTACAGAAACAAATAGTGAAGACAGTTTTCAAAGTATCCCAACACTCAACGAATGTCTTAATTCTAATTTTTCACTTTTTCCAAAGAATTTTAATGTTGTTCATATAAACGCTCAGAGTATTCCTGCACATTATCCTGACCTTTTGGCCTCATTTGATAACATAAATTTACACGCTATCCTTGTCTCTGAGTCGTAGCTTAAACCTTGTTTACCTTCAACTTCTTATTCTCTACCGGGTTTTCAGTTAATTCGAAATGACCGCATACATCGAGTTGGTGGGGGTGTTGCCATATATTTGCGTTCCTATATACCTTATAACATTGTCAGTATGTCAGCACCTCAAAACAATCCTTGTGCGGAACATCTATTCTTAGAATTAACTCTTTCTCACTCTAAGATTCTTTTATGTGTTTTTTATAATCCTTCTCTCTCTATTGACTACTTTTCTCATCTTGAAAGCCTTTTAGAACAATTTACTCCTCAGTACAGTCACACTATTTTAATGGGAGATTTTAACACATGCTTGTTGAAAAATGATTACAAATCTTTAAAACTTAATACTATTATTTCTAGGTCTAATTTAAATATCCTTCCACTTGCTGCCACGCACTCTTCTCCAAATTCTACTCCCTCTCTTCTAGACTTAATTATAGTTTCTTCCACTGACCATGTAGAAAATCATGGACAGTGTAATGCTTGTGCATTTTCTTATCATGATCTTCTTTTCCTTTCGTACAAAATAAAACCTCCGAAGGCTAAGTCAAGGATCCTTCTGCTTCGTAACTTTGGTGGTATGGACCTTAACAGCTTGCGTGAAGATGCAAACAGGATCGATTGGTCTGTGATTCAATCTGTTGATACAATCGATCAACGAGTTACTATTTTTAATTCACTTATGACTGATTTGTACAACATGCATGCTCCAGTTCGTCCAGTTCGAATAAAGCATTTGCCAGCACCCTGGCTTACCGAAGACATTAAATCTCTACAACATAAAAAGAATAAAGCGAAGGCTAAATATAGGGCTAACCCCAATATAAGAAATTGCGAGAATTATAAAAAAATAAGGAATCGCTGCAATACAATTTGTAGGGATAAGCAACGACGCTACATTCACGAACGCTTAAATGAAGAGTCTGATACTTCTAAAATTTGGAAGTTCCTACAGAAACTTGGAGTTGGAAAAACACACCAAAGTATTGATCTAAATAAATTAAATTTAGACCAGCTTAATCGGCACTTTTTATCTCCTGCTACCATAGATGATTTAACTAAATCAAATACTTTAAATCAACTTTCAGCCTTACCCACTCCAAATTTTCCTGCTTTTACTTTTTGTCAATTCACTGTAAGTGACGTTAAGAAAAACATTTTAAACATCAGCTCTGATGCCGTCGGTTCTGACAGTATTAGCCGTAGAATGATTCTTCCCATTATTGATATTATAGCTCCAATAATTACGTCTATTTTTAACTTTTCTATCCAGTCCTCTAAATTTCCTGCCGTGTGGAAAAATGTTCAAATTATCCCTTTACCTAAAAAATCAAATCCCTGTGCTTATTCCGATTTTCGACCAATTTCTATTCTTCCATTTCTGTCAAAAGTCTTCGAACGTCTTATTTATCAACAAATGACTCCTTTCCTTTCTAGACACAACCTTCTTAATCCTTTTCAGTCTGGTTTCCGCCGTGGTCATAGTACGGCTACTGCTTTAATTAAAATAACGGACGACATCAGAGCTGGTATGGACAATCAACTTGTCACGGTGTTAACATTACTAGACTTCAGTAATGCTTTTAATACTGTTGATTTTGACATACTACTTGCCGTACTTCGTTCTCTGAACATGTCTGCTGAGGTGACTGACTGGTTCCAATCTTACTTGTGTGGTCGTCAGCAACGCATACATGTTGAGGGATACTCCTCTAATTATTATACAATTAATGCTGGCGTGCCGCAAGGTGGCGTGTTGTCCCCTGTATTATTTTCTCTTTTTATTTCTTCTGTCACTAAGCACATTAACTCTCTCTACCATTTGTATGCGGATGACCTCCAAATCTACTCGCAAACTTCTCTTAGTGATCTGCCTAAATGTATTAATTTACTGAATGAGGATCTTATGAATATACAAAATTGGAGTAAATCATTTGGTTTAAAAATCAATCCTTTAAAGACGCAAGTTATTGTCATTGGTAGCCAGAAATTAATATCACGCATTATCTGGTCACAGGTCCCGTCAGTGATTGTTGACGAAATACGTATACCGATAAGCGATCAAGTGAAAAATCTTGGTATTATTTTTGACAAACACCTATCTTGGATACACCAAATAAACTTTATAAGCAAAAAACTGTTTGCAGCAATTGGGTCTCTGAGAAGGTTAAGCAACTTTCTTCCCATTCCCACTAAAGTTATGCTTGCACAGACTCTCCTTTTACCGATTCTTGACTATGCTGATACTAGTTTTGTTAATTTAAATGAGGAACAATTAAATAAACTGGAGCGCTTACAAAATCTCTGTATTCGGTTCATATTTGGTTTACGTAAATATGACCATGTTTCAGAATTTCGCAAACAGCTCAAGTGGCTACCTATCCGACTTCGCAGGAATACTCACATTCTGTCTCTCCTTTACTCAATCCTATTTAATCCTCTAACACCTTCCTATCTAAAAAATCGTTTCGAATTTCTTAGTGATACTCACGAAAGATCTCTCCGCTCTGATAATAACCTCATCCTAAAGATTCCATATCATTCTTCAACCTTTTACTCTAAATCTTTCACTGTTGAAGCCTGTCGTCTCTGGAATTCGTTGCCGCTAACTATAAGACGAGCTCAAACATTGGAATCATTCAAGAGGCTAACTAAGGCAATGTACTTGTCATCGTAATATTATTTTATTTTTATTTTTTACTTATTTATTCGTTTATCAATTTATTTTTTTCTCTGTGTATGTATTCTTCTTTGTTATCAAATTATTATGTGTTTTTGTAGGTATTTGTGTACGTGTATATGTGTGTATTTGTGTAGGTGTATTTGTAGGTATATGTATGTATATGTGTATGTATGAATATATATAATATATACTTATGTTTACGTGTATATGTGTGTATTTGTGTAGGTGTATTTGTAGGTATATGTATGTATATGTGTATGTATGAATACATATAATATATACTTATGTTTATGACTGATAGCACTTATTTTGCGCCCATATCCCCAATAACAATCAATTCTAGTCCTCTGCCCAAAGGTTGCCTGGAAGAAATCGCTGCTTTAGCGATAAGGCCGCCTGTTGCAACTAATGCAAATTTATTATTTATTTTTTTACCTAATTAAACTTATTTTATTTTTGTGTTGGTGTGCTAAAGTGTATATAAATAAATAAATAAATAAAACTTTTGTTTCTATAAATTAAGGTATAACATATTTATCAAAAATTATATTGTATGTTGTAATACATTACAGGGGTCTAGTATCCTTCTTACTAAATACTGATAATAATTGTAATTTGTTTAAAACATAATTATATGAAATATTTTTAGGCAGCCTGTTGGCCTGAACCTCAAGAATGGTCTCTACCCTCAATATCGATTGATCTTCTGAGCACAAATGCGGACAATCAGTATTTTACATTAGAAATTCCAGCACAGGTAATTTAGTAAATACTGGCTGTTAAAGAGTTTTGAAGAAACTTTTTTGTTTTTCTTTTTTCCTAACCATGATTATCATTTAAATTTTAGTAAAAGCCATAAAGTTTTATCTTAATATTTAATTACCTACTTACATGAAATGCTATTTTGGTATATGTACCGTGTATACATCTAGGTGAAAAGCGGTTGTTTTGATATTCAAGAGGACTCCAATTTAATTTTTATTTTATTTATTTGTTGATAGCATCCTGAATTTCATAGTTTATTATTTTGTTATTTCATTTTAGCGTGGTAAGTTTGAGTGTTACAGTATTATTTGGTAATTTAAGGGAAACCTGTTATTGGCAATACTACATAGCATTGACGAAAAAATAGTCAAGTAACTACGCGTTATCAAAGATTACTCCAAAAGTTAAACGTTAATATTAAACGTTATAATTTTTCCCTGGCACGTTAATCTTTGATTACCTATCGTGACTTGTTGTTATATTATATTTGCGCATTTCGTATTAATTGTTTACGAAAAGTTTATGTAACATCTCGTCGTGAATTCATCCTGTCCGCACGATATTTGCTATTTTATGTACTAGATCTTATACTTAAAGACCTATGATTAGCATTTTATTTTTGTCATAATGGTAATTATTTATGTTATTATATTTTAAATTGTTCTAGAACTTCATGCGAGTGATCACCGCTCGTAACAACAGCGGTGAAGGCGGCAGTGTTTCGGAGTTTTGCTACAAACTGGGTCTCGAGGCCGGTGGCAAGGAAACTGTTTTAGGTTATACAGCGATGGAAGGCTTACAGGTATTTTTTTTATGTCACTAGGTTGGCAAACAAGCGTAAGGCTCACCTGATGGTAACACCAAAAGCATCGCAAGCGCGTTGCCGACCCAATCCCCAATCCCCCCAGGAGCTCTGGTCACCTTACTCACCAACAGGAACACAATACTGCTTGAAAACAGTATTATTTTGCTGTGATCTTCTGTAAGGTCGAGGTACTACCCCAGTCGGGCTGCTTCCAGAGTACCTCACTTAGTTATTTTTATTTATACCGTTCGACTAGGTCGGCAATAAAGCGTACGGAGCACTTGATGGTAAGCGGTTACCGTAGGGTATAGACGCCGGCAAAACCACAAGCCCCGACCTCCCCTTGCACCTTACTCACCACAGGAACACAACACTACTTGAAAACAGTATCATTTAGCTGTGATCTTATGATGAGCGGGGTGTATCCTGCTGTGTCAACGTTCACTAGACGTAACGAACGAATTTCAATGGCTTGTCTTGTTTATTATGGGAAAATAATTGGGTATACCGATTATTATGAATCGAGCGGTACAAAAAAAATTGATGTCCACAATTTGTCTTTTCCAACGAACAACGAAAAAGACCTTTCCAAGTTTGATAAAACCTGGAACTACAAAACAGACAGTGAACTGGAAAAAAACTGAGGGTAGATTTTTTTTTTATATACAATGATAGGCTATATATAGGATATATTTTTTTATTACAGCCTATACAGTCCACTGCTGGACATAGGCCTCCACAAGTTTACGCCGAAAATAACGTGAACTCATGTGTTTTGCCCATAGTCACCACGCTGGGCAGGCGGGTTGGTGACCGCAGTACTGGCTTTGTCGCACCGAAGACGCTGCTGCCCGTTTTCGGCCTGTGTATTTCAAAGCCAGTAGTTGGATGGTTATCCCGCCACCGGTCGGCTTTTTAAGTTCCAAGGTGGTAGTGAAACTGTGATGTCCCTTAGTCGCCTCTTACGACACCCACGGGAAGAGAGGGGGTGGCTAAATTCTTTAGTACCGTAGCCACACAGTACCACTATTTCACCTGATGATAAGTGAAAATGCGGTCTAAGATAGAGCACGCTTACCTAGAAGTAACCTATTTACTCGCGACTTAAAGATCCCCAGGTTATAATTTTCTGGAAACACAGATGTATAGCTGTAGATGTCTCATTGGAGGCACACTCAGCCACAGACGAATATCACAACCAATTTGCTTATAGTTCGGACAGACTGATTGCAAATACTACTTATAAAAAATAAAATAAAAGTTTTAAAAACGATAAACTACCTTATTATTTACATTTCTATATCATCACTTTACAACACAAAATATAACTAACGAGCACAGCTTACGGCCGTTGCGCGTAAATCACGAGCATGTCGGTAACGCGAACCCATAAGATTTTACCTTACTAAAAAGTGCCCGCGTGACGCCGCGTTGGCGCAACGGTTACAGCCATGGATTGTACCTGTTGCGCTGGCGGTTGCGGGTTTGATCCCCGCACATGACAAACATTTGTATTGGCCATGCAGGTGTTTGCCGTGGTCTGGGTGTTTGTGCAGTCACTGTGGGTCTCCCCACCGTGTCTCGGAGAGCACGTTAAGCCGTCGGTCCCGGTTGTTATCATGTACACCTAATAGCGATCGTTACTCATAGTAGAATATATCCGCCAACCCATTGGAGCAGCGTGGTGAATTAAGCACTGATCCTTCTCCTACATGGGGAAAGAGGCCTATGCCCATTAGTTGGATATTACAGGCTGAAGCGTAAAAAGTGCCCTACGCGGCTAAAGAAGTTTTCACTTCAAAAATCGAATTAATTGTTTCGCAACATTTATTTAGTCTAATAACAGGAGGTAATTTTCAAAACTGGTAACGGCCCTTCTATCTTTAAAGAAAAAAATGTAAGCCGTCGTGTGACGGCTGGCAGGTGTGAAACATTTAATAAACATTTATTTTCTTTATTATACAAATTTTTTTAATTAAAAATTTCTTTAAAATCGCGACAACTCAAATTATTATTATATAGTATAGTACATATATTCCATCATATAGCGTGGCGGTGCGTAGTCACGGCCTGTATCGCTACGCCAACAATCTGATTTACCCTCGCCTATAGATATTAAACATCAAAAAAAAAATGTTTGTAATAAATAGCTTTTTTTTATTTTTTATATGGGTTACTAAAAATTTTGTTTCAAGTATTTACATTATATTAGACTTGCTTTTAAAGGAATTGAATTGTTTCCGAACTTGAGAAAAAATATCCAAAAAGTAAAAAAAAAAATGTGAGATGACCACTTTTGAAAATTAACTCCTGAATTAAAATAAGGATATCAAGCTATCTAATATTTTTCCATTTCAAGGTACTTTTCAATAGATCGGCCGGCTGGATCGGCTGGCAGCCATCAAATTGTGGACCCAAATCTCGTATAACAGGACCTCATAACTTTTCTATGTCCCTATCACTTCTATGTCAACTCACCAAACCGGTCCCAGATGTAGCAGTTTCAATAAAAGCAGCTCAGTGGACTCTTTGTGCCATATCCATAATAGCGGCTGCAGTATTAATATATTTATTAGCTCCATGTATTAAAATGTTTTTTGTACGACCATTACCGAGATCACAACAGATTTCTTTGTCTCAAGCAGCCCTGGTTGAACAAGAAGCTACATAGGTTTTTTTTATGTTCAGTATGTGCATTACTGTTTTATATATTCTTTATACAATGGTGTGTATTTTGTGCGTTAAGAGTGCGTGTTGAGTATTTCAACTGCATATTAAATTGTATTATGTCGTCACGAAATTTGTAACTTTAATATTAATTCTATTTAATTAACCGAATTAATAATAATTTAATCTCAGGTTACTTCAGGTAGCTGAGCAGCAATACCCACGCTACGATTATAAAGTTTAAAACAATCTTAATTAAATTTTTTCGCTACTATTATTATTTAAAAAATTCTCACACTTCGACAGTTAAACTATGATGAAAAAAGTTAACAAAATAGCGAGAGGTTGAAGACATTGTTTTTTAGAATGCGTGTATGTTACTTGACATTGATCTCTAATTTTATGTAATTACTAATGGTGCCTATATTTCGTAAGGATATTTATTAAATCAATGAGTGGCCTACAACTTAAATCGTGTAAGATAAACTTTACGAGTGTAAAGTATTTGAAGTTGTATAAACATTAAATTTATAAGTATGACTACCTTACTGGTTTTATCCAAATTAAGTTTAAGTTAATCTAATAAAATGTCTAATATAAAAATTGTTTTTAGTGTGGGCTATTTCGTTATCTTATACGTCAAATTGTCGTTTAAAAAGTAAATCAACATTTTATACAACGTTATATAAATATATGTTTGATAATTCAGTGATTCATACTGATTTATACAAGACTTAACAACGATATAGTATTTGTATCATTCTGTTTTTGACTTTTTGAACTTAGTAATCAAAACGGTCGATAAAAAACTGATGTTTTACAAAAAAGAAAAAATATATCGTCGGTGATACTGCAATACCGCGTTTAATTACTTTACTATACCTACTATATAACAAAAATAAAAAATGAGAGCTCGTGCGTAAAAGCTCTTTATAGTATTAGTCCTATGAGGTAAGCTCAGTGCTTTGTCTAATAAAATGCTTCAAACGAGATAAGTCATAACCGCGGGAACAACGGTTAGCCAAAGTATTTCGAAAACCTCGTATTTACGTATCATGTCATAGGAAGAGTGGTGTTTTGTTCGTTGCTCGTGAATATAAAGGAATTTTTGAAGAAAAAATGGACTTGAAAGTAAATAAATGCTAATCATTAAATGGCTGTTATGTCAATTACTCACTGAAAATGCTAATAAACTTAAAACCATGGGTACGTAAATCACAAAAGCGTTTTTAACAACAAAAAAAAATCGAATGGCTAATCTCGATACTTGGAAAAGAATACAATATTGATGATTGATAATTTAAGAAGGATACGATACTATGAAAAACGTGTATCGGGCTTAAGAAGTTCGACAACAAACGCTGTCAACTGGTACCAAAGCCTGAAAAAGCTATGTTTCTACATATTTAAGTAAAATTTTATTTTTGGACAGCAAAATTTAGACGTTTTTTTTGGATCATGACATTGATAACGAAAAAAATTTTAATCAAAAAATTTAGGTTTAGAAAGCTTTTCAATTATCTCAGTGTCTTCATTAATTATTATTAAACAACTGATTCATATTATAAACTAATTGCTCGAAGTATGTTTGTCGGCTACATTATATTCTCAGAATGTTAACTGTACAAAATATACTTATAAATAATGAAATTTTATAAATAATCGTTTATTTTATCCTTGTAACAATTACGCGTAAGTTGCAGAAATGGTCAACTTTAATACATTTTTGCGGACAGTGAAAGCATGCTTTTTTATCCACAAATTAATTAATAAAGAGTTTAACGACTAATGA
Source organism: Melitaea cinxia (assembly GCF_905220565.1). NCBI lineage: Eukaryota > Metazoa > Arthropoda > Insecta > Lepidoptera > Nymphalidae > Melitaea > Melitaea cinxia. The sequence continues at coordinate 7,273,470 of NC_059405.1, read as the reverse complement.
CTCATAAGATGAGGTAAAGTATGTAAATTCGTAGTCATTTTATAGTTCAATCATCTAAGACAAAGGGGAAAAAATTTCAAGTTTTTCCCCGCTACTGTAAAATTTTTCACTACGTACTTACGACCTTCTTGCCAGTGTTGGTTAAGCGGTATTGCAGTATCTACGACGATATTATGAGGTCAATGGACTAAAAATGTTGTAACTGTCAGAATTAAATCTCACTAATCAACTCAGTACTACCTATTAAAACTCATCTAGGATAGTCGCGTTCAATTTTTTTTTTTTTTTAAATGTACGTTTTTTTAAAAACTAGGTAATAATAATAGTAAATTAGTTTGTGATATTTTTAGTCAGAATTTAGGTCAAACGTAAGTGCTTTGATATTATCTGTTGGTAATAAGGACATTCCTATACCTATATATTAGAATTTTAAAATCACTATAAAATAGATAGATTGATTTTGTTTTAATATTTTCTTTCGCAAGTTTGTGATAGGCCATATTAATTTATAGTGTACTTAAAGAAGGCACAGACTTTTGCAGTGTTCTTTACGTCGCACAAATTTTTTATTAAAATTGACGAATAAAAACAAAACTTAAAAGTTATCAAATCATACACACATTTGTGGTCAAGAAAATGAATGAATTTTTAGAATATAATTAGTGTTAGGAAATAAAAAAGTAATAATGTGATTTTATATTATAGATGTTGTATGTCGAAAAGCTAATCAAAAGTATTATGTTCGTGTTAAAAGTAATATAATTTTTGCATTGTGCAATGATAGCTGGAAAATATTTGTAATTATCGACATCAGTAATACACTGCAATACTAAATATTTTCCATTAGTTAGTGTAATTTTTTTTTACTTTTTATTTTTTATTTATCTATTGCAGCTTAAGATCTTCGAAAAAAAATGTAATTCAATTGATTATATATATTTGTTACTCTTAATATATACGTATATTTCTTCTGTGTGTGTATTTGTCACTGAACTCGGCTGAACCGATTTGGTTAAAATTTTGAAAGTATATTTCTATGGGTTCACGAATCGTTTGAAAACACAATTGGACCCGGTCAGTAGCGCTGCTATCGGTTTGTCAGCAATCAAATTTGGTAGCTGTATTCTGGGCAGGACAACGTCTGCTGGGTCCATAAGTATATATATATGTTATATATGTGTGTGTGTGTAAATATATATATAATCAATTGAATTGCATTATAATTATAATGTAATGTGATGACCTAAAATACAATTGAAGTCTCCACTAGCGATATTAACAATTTTCGTTTCGTAGATATCGGTAGAGTAATCAAATAAGGCCAAAATATAGTCATAGTGCAATTAAATAAGGGTATTTTGGATTTTCAAATTTGTATATTTTCTGAATAAAATACATTTTCAAACAACACTAATCTAACACTTACTATTTTTCTATCTTTAAGCACCATTTTACGACACCTATAGAAATAATGAAATAGGAATAGTTTTTGTGTGTTGAGTGTATTTATTTTTCTAAGAAGTACTTTTGTAGTAGCCAATAATTGCTGCTAATATTTTGTGTATGTTTCCTATGTATATTGAAGATTCAGTATTAGTATGAATTTAAGTAATAAATACAATACAGTTGTTGTAATTTCGTAATTGTACACCGTTTCACAATGTTGTAATTTCCAGCATTAAGGGTTTTTCCATAAAATATTTCACAAATATAGCATTTATTTCTTAGATTGGTGATAAATGGTTATTAATTTATTTTTCTAACAGAAAATGTACCAAAGGATAAGAGGGTAGTGACACGTTTTGTGTGATGTATTTTGTGGAATTTCCATACTGATAACTTATTTATCTTTTTCAAGGCAACTTATACCTGCACGTGCGCAATTTAATAATTATATCTTTCTCGCTCTTTACTAATTTTTTTTATACTATAAAAATTATCTTATGAATAATCACCATAGTCTGTTGCTCTCAAACAAAAATAACGCGTCAGATTTGCATTAAAAAAATAAATATTACATAATACCATTAAAGTGAGTCATAAAGTCTAGCGAAGATAATGCACTAGAGATATTTGTAAATTTTTTATATGCCTTTAAATCTCCAAATTGTCGGAATAAATAAAATCCTAAAGCTCCTGCACAAGGCAAAGTAACACTAGACTTATAATGGTTCAATCAATAGATAATGAGGTAACTCGTCAATTGTCACCTTACACTGCTTATAATATATTACAAATTGTACCCTTGACTAGACCCATCTAGGCTTAATATATTATGATACGCTGAATCCGAATTTCGTCCGTTTACAACCCCTAATTTGAGTAAACCGCCAATAATCGCTAAAAATCACAAAAAATGCATTTTTATGCAGATAAATATATTTTTCTTTTACTTGCACAAGTAGTTTTCTTATGTATTTTATCTACACTAATGTTGTAACATTCTACTTATGTTTCCAATACTTGACTTATAATTACTACTGTTATAGCGCAGACAACAAAACACTCAATTTAAGCAATTTCACATGATGGTATAATATCCACATCGATATCGTAAAATCTCATTATAACATCGCGCGCATGCGCACAGCTGCGCTCTCATTGGTTAGATTTTAATGGCGGCAAAATCACTGTGACAATACACGTACGCGTGAATTTAATTTAATAAGTTAAAAGTTAAAAATGGATAGCGACGATGATATTTGTACGCCTCCGGATATTCTAGAATTGGCAACAAAATTAACTCACAATCTTTTGCCAGAAAAATCTAGAAAATCATATGAAAATTAACATTAACTTTCAGAATTGTACCATCCAAAATTTGAACAATTATTATAAATAAACTATTGTCAGCTTTTACTCTTGTTGTTTGATTAATTGCATTAGTGAAGATAAAGTAGTGTATGCAACTGCATATAACACGGGTATTAAAACACTCGTTACTATTATGAAACTCGCTGCGCTCGTTTCATAAACTCACACTCGTGTTTTAATGCCCTTCATTATATGACAGTTGCATAAACTACTATTAATGCGCTGGATTCAATTAAACACCTATTATTTTTCAATTGCTTATACCAAAAACTAACATTGAAATTTAAACAAATCCGCTAAATGTTAAAAATGTTTGGTTAGCTTGCTTGCGACGAACAAAAATTACATTGGTACAGTTCATAATTTTCGATAGTTTATATACCCTAATATTGTATTATAAGAACAACAGTCGTATTTATACTGTATTTGTGGTGTTACTGTTTGATGAAATTTCTAGAATGGTTTAAGTGAATGAATCTCGTGTATCGTTTTTTAGTACTTTCAATTAAATTAATTTGTGTGATGTTTTTAGATTAGCAAGTAGATAGGAGTTATTAAATACTTACCTTATTGTCGTTTGTGATTTTCTATAAATTTATTATTAAATGCGATTGAAAAAATCAAAGAAGTGATAAGAAATTAAAATGCAATCACTTATAAACTATGAGTATTTTGTTTGAATTACTTCCAATAAATGGAATGCTTGCTTATTTACATATAAACCATTGCAATGTTTAAGTAAGAGAAAAACAATTTTTAAATTTATAGCAATTATGTTGCGACATCGCCATTAAACAAAAACACATTGTCAATTTAAAAAATAATGATTTTTTCTTTTACTAGACATTGCATTGTTTTGCTATATTGTTTGTAACATTTTTTTTTAAAACGTTGCCATGATCAATAAAATAAAAACTTGATAGTTGAAATAAGAAATTAAAAACTTGTGTCGTGTATAATGTGACCAATTAGGCAAAAGGGTTTATAAGATAAATCTTATTGAATATTAGATCAAATCTTATATTTGCAATAAAGAATTCAAAAAGGTGTTTGATTTTTATTTTTTTTTCTACATGGATTTTTTAACCGTTTTAAACTGTCATTACATTAAAGAGCTGTTAGCTGCGTGGTTACAGCATTAAGAATATAACCACCGGCTCTCTCTTCCCGTGGGTGTCGTAAGACTAAGTCGACTAAGGGATAACACAGTTCCACAACCACCTTGGAACTTAAAGAGCCGACCGATGGCGAGATAACCATCAAACTGCTGGCTTTGAAATACACAGGCCGAAGACGGGCAGCAGCGTCTTCGGTGCGACAAAGCCAGCCCTGTGGTCACCAACCCAGCGTTGTGACTATAGGCAAAACACACGAGTTCACTCCATTTTTGGCGCGAACTTGTGGAGGCCTGTGTCCAGCAGTGGACTGTATTAGGCTGAAGTGAGCAACATTAAAGAGCGTAAAATTATTTTTAACTGACTTCCCAAAAAAGGAGGAGGTTCTCAATTCGACTGTATTTTTTTTTATGTATGTTACATCAGAACTTTTGACCGGGTGGACCGATTTAGACAATTTTTTTTTAATCGAAAGGTGGTGTGTGTCAATTGGTCCCATTTAAATTTATTTGAGATCCAACAACTACTTTTCGAGTTATATCTAATAATGCGTTTTTACTTGACGCTTTTTTCGTCGACCGACGTTGTATTATACCACATAACTTTCTACTAGATGTACCGATTTTGGTAATTCTTTTTTTGTTGGGAAGGGGATATCCCTAGTTTGGTACCATGATAAGGAAACCAGGATCTGATGATGGAATCCCAGAGAAATCGAGGGAAACTCGAAAATCCGCAATAACTTTTTACTGGGTATACCGATTTTGATAATTTTTAATTTAATCGAAAGCTGGTGTTTAATCGTGTGGTTACATATAAATTTTGTCGAGATCTGATAAGTACTTTTTGAGTAATCTTTGATAACGCGTAGTTACTTGACTATATTTTCGTCGATCTACGTTGTATTACTCGTCGATGTAATTGAATTCGGTTTTTTTTTTTTTCGTTTGCGAGCAAACACAATTATAATCTCACATATCTATAATTCTTTACTAATATTATAAAGAGGTAAAGTTTCTAACTTTGTTTGTTAGTAGGGGATAATCTTCGCAAATACTGATCCGATCATAAAAATTCTTTCACTAACAGAAAGCTACACTATTCAGGAGTGATATACGCTATATTTTATTGTTATTGAACCAAAAATTTAGTGAAAAACAATAGTATATGTAAATCAAGTTGGAGAAATGCGAGCGGGTACAGTACAACGAAGTGAGTACGGGTCGACTAGTAAGTACCTACCCAATAAATTCATAAGCCTTACATCATTTTGTTAGAAATTAAATAACATCTGTCGATACTATTAAGAACTTATCTTGTGTTGTTCAAGTAGCTATACTCATAATTATGTCGTCGGGGGGATTAACGCTGCATGTCGTAACACAGGTTTTTGGAATTTGCTTCGTAGGAAAAGGAAAGGACAGGAAATTGCTTTGTAACTAGTAGCACAAGTATTTAAGTACAAATATTAATCTTTTTATTTGGAAAATAAAGTAATATTATTATTATATACATAACTTTATTACATATGCTATATACCTATTATTTCATTATTAAAAATAATTTTTTTTTGAAAATCCTAAATATAAAAATTTGTACTTCGCAGTGAAAATGATGACTTGCTTTTCAAGATTAGGTACAACTTTATAGTACACAAGTTCACGCCATTTTTGGCGTGAACTTGTGGGGGCCTATGTCCAGTAGTGGACTGCGAAAGGCTGCTGTGATGATGATGATGATGATGATGATGATGACGTGATTATAGTACTTCATCATGTCAAGAAATGGGTTCATAATTTAGTCTAGTGATGAGATGATAGAGTGGTCTAGAAAATTACGAAATTCTATTTCACCTAGTTTTGCTAATACATATTTAGATTTCGAAATTATTTACATATTTAGAAATGTCACGCGTGTCTTAATGACACAATATAATAAATTAATGATCCTTGCTTTTATAATATTTTTATTTATTTTATTTTATAATTTATTGTACATCAAAAATATATTACAAACAAAGCATACAAATAGTTCCAGACAACTCTGACATAAAAAGGAAATTTACTATCTAAATTGGGTAGTTTGTATAGTTGTATAATAAACTCACATACAAAAGTCTACATTCTAATACTTATAGAAAATAGATACAGGTTTATATCACGTTACCTGAAACACGAGCCACTGTGGTGTGACGTCATATAGGTAGCTCAGCTCAGTTCAGGGCTGTAAACACTTGACATGGTTGGTGTATAAGACTTGACATGGATGTGTAAGTGACATTTAACTATCAGATTTTTCTGCAAATATAACTGATAATTTTCGTTTAGCAGACCTTGTGACTCCAGATGTACTTGTTTTATCTATTTGGCTTCCTTTCATGTTGCAAATTCCATATAATTCTCTATATCTTGTTCCAACTGAAATAATATACAATAATTATTAATTTGTTAATGGCTTTCATAGTAATTGTAAGCTTTGTTACAGTTAAAGTAATACAATCGACGTTTAGTTGATTATGACTTAGGATCTCGTTTTGCTAGTTCCAAACAACCAAACATTCCTCATTTCGATATCACCTGGCACTTAGATAATCAACTTTTCTGGAGTTTGAATGTAAGTAGTACGACTAGATCAACGATAGCTATTATAATTCATTATTTTCCCAAAAAAGACCAAATATTTATAGCTGTTAACGTTTCGCGGGAATAAAAAAGGCTTAAAATTTAGTTTAATTTTATGGCAAGAAGCGTGTTTATTTTGCCGAAATATATTTTTTGTAGCTTCTTAATAGGAAAATCAACGTTTTGAAATTGTGTAATATTTAGGGTGTAAAAATGAGGGTGACATGTTCAACCTGTGAACAAACCCTCTATAAAAAAATACAGATTAAAAAGAAAAATGTTTTGAAGTACTTTTTCAAACATAGTCGAATACCCTATCACTGCACAAGAATTTCATGACTTGTGGACCCCTCCCCCGTCCTTGTTACAGATAGTCATATTTATGAGACCCTCGCTCCTGCCTTTTTTACGTGAAGAAACTCCTTATGGGCACCTTCCGCCGCGGGGGCACCGGCACCGGAGTGGTGTGTCAGACTCTTACTGACTAAAAACTACCACGTGTGAGCAGACCTCCGCCTGAGTGGGGCGGGATAGGGTCGCGTTAACATGCACCACTTGGTTAAGGCGGTTGGCCCAAATGAAAACATCCGGGCTCCGGCGCCTAGAGGAGCGGCACCCACAAGACCACCCCTCCCGACTTGTGGGGTCTCAAGCCAGCCGAAGGTCCCCCGACCCGCAGCTGGCCACCCCACTTAAGGGACACTCAACCGTGTGCAGAATGGGGACACAGGGTCCAGGAGCGTCCCACCTCCAAGCCAAGCAGGCCTGACCTCCAACGCCCGGGTTCAATGGCGCACTGCACGGCACCCGGCACCAGTTTTGGTCCGCGGGCTCCGTCCGCAAGACCCCTACCACTCGCAGGCGATTGGCGTTCCCCTATCCGCCACCTGGGGAGTGGGGACGCGCCAGGAGATCCAGTAACTCCGTTGGGACCCCCAACCTTACCTAGCGTAACGTCACATATTTTGCATTTAACAAACAATAAATTCTTATTTGTTAAATTAAAATCTCAGTTTCTAAATTTGTGTTTTTTCTACTTAACTAACAATTATATATATTATATTTTTAACGGACTTCCAAAAAAGGAGGAGGTTCTCAATTCGACTGTATTTTTTTATGTATATTAGTTCAGAACTGTTGACTGGGTAGATCGATTTGGACAAAAATTTTTTTAATCGAAAGGTGGTGTGTCATTTGATCCCACTTAAATTTATTTGAGATCTAACAACTATTTTTCGAGTTATATCTAATAATGAGTTTTTACTTGACTATTTTTTCGTCGACCTACGCTGTATTATACCGCATAACTTTTTAGTGGGAGTACCGATTTTGATAATTTTTAATTTAATCGAAAGCTGATGTTTATCATGTGGTCACATTTAAATTTCATCGAGATTTGATTACAACTTTTTGAGTAATCTTTGATAACGCGTATTTACTTGACTATTTTATCGTCTGCCTACGTTGTATTACATGTCGATGTAATTGAAGTCGGCTTTTTTCGTTTACGAGCAAATACAATTATGAAATATGATGTCACAAAACCTTACCTCATCCACTCCCCTTAACGTGTGACTTAATTTATGGATGATCCCTTATTGTAGATAAGGAATTATTAATTAAGCCCTACTTCACGTGGGTTAGCATTTAAACACATTCTCATTTACCATATAAAAATATATTCCTTAACTAACTCAGAAGTAGATAATATTTATTCATCAATTATAGGTATTTAATATTTAGGTATGTAAGAGGAGGAAAATACGCATGGAAAACGTTAGAAACTGTGTCTATTGCGTTAAAACCTGTTATGTTTGCCAAAGTATCAGTTTTCCTGTCTTTTCAACAGATCATTAATGATAAAAACACATCTTGATCACAAAAAATAAAAACTAAGCAATTTTGGATCGTCCGCGTATTTTTTAATGGGGTTTTTTGATTATTTATAATGCGTAGCTGTTATTTAAACGGTTAGTACCAAAAACTTGTTTTCTTTTAATACTCAATAACATATTAAAGGATTTTAGTATGACAGAAATAAATAATATTATTTACTTCTTCTAAGGACAGCATTGTATGTGTCAATTATTCCATTAGAAATTAGCCTCGATTACTAAACCCGTCGCGTTCTATTTGATTAGCAGCATGCAGCGAATTAGTGTGTAGCTCTTAGAAATTCCTCTCAATTAGTCGAAGGATTAAAAAGGAAAAGAAGGATTTAAAAATCAGTGTTACAAAAACACACTAACAAAAAAAGAGTGTGCTGTAGACCACACGACTGAAGTAAAACTTCTTTAGCTCCATCTTACTTATATCTCCCTTACAACTTCCGTTCGCCTGGCCCGATCGTACTTTTCGTAACGCGTTCACCAGCAAGAGAGGGAAGTAATCCCCAAGGCAAGCGTGCGTAAAGAAGTTTTACTTCAAAAACGTTTTACGGTCGGATACTGTCATCTGTCAAATATCCAAAATTTGTGAAACAGGCTCTGAATCATTAGATACTCTCTTCCTATCTATGGGGTATCTGTGTGGCTACGGCACCAAAGAATATAGCCACCCCCTCTCTTCCCGTGGGTGTCGTAAGAGGCGACTAAGGGATAACAAGGTTCCACTACCACCTTAGAACATAAAAAGCCGACCGATGGCGGGATAACCGTCCAACTGCTGGCTTTCAAACACACAGGCCGAATACGGGCAGCAGCGTCTTCGGTGCGAGAAAGCCAGACCTGCGGTCACCAACCCGCCTGCCCAGCGTGGTGACTATGGGCATACACATGAGTTTGCGCATTTTTGGCGCGAACTTGTGGAGGCCTATGTCCAGCAGTGGACTGCAATAGGCGGGAATGATATCTATTGGGTATTTATTCAGTGCAAGTCACACCGGCGTGTCCGGTGGGGAAAGATTATCACCGATAAGTTACTGCTGGGTACAGTCTTCATAGAATCCTACGATAAAATTAAGTAGGTATATATACATTATGCAAATTTACACGCTGTTTATAAATGCGACTCGCATAATATATTATTATCGCATCCTCCCCCCTCCCTCCACCTGTCTAGCCAGTTTTTTGTTACTTTGAAATACAAATGTAACATTATAATAAACACAGCCATATAAACAAAAAGCTTGATTAGCAGTAGTTTTTATAATTCTGTCATATCTGTCGTTCATTATCATTTCATATAAACATTTTTTATCTATACAAATAAATAAAATTGGAGTGTCTGTAATATTAAAATAACCTTTTTTTACTAAATACATATGGATGTATACCCGGTACATATGCCAAAATAACAATTTTTTACATTTTTTGTCTGTCTGTCTGTCTGTATGTTTGTTCCGGCTAATCTCTGAAACGGCTGCACCGATTATGACGGTACTTCCACTGGCAGATAGCTGATGTAATAAGGACTAACTAGGGCTACTTTTATTTTAGAAATTTGTTTTTTTACAACTCTGCGAACTGAACAATAACTTTTTGTTAAATTCCACGCGGACAAAGTCGCGAACAGCTAGTATTAACAAACGAAGAAAAACCGACTTCAATTATATTGGCAAGTAATACAACGTAGGTAGACGAAAAAATAGTCAAGTAAATACGCATTATCAAAGATTAGGTAGTCCTAAAGTTGTAATCAGATCTCGATGAAATTTAAATGTGACCACATGATAAACATCGGCTTTTGATTAAATTAAAAATCATTAAAATCGGTACACCTAGTAAAAAGCTATGCGGATTTTCGAGAGTTTCCCTCGACTTCTCTGGGATCCCATCATCAGATCCTGGTTTCCTTATCATGGTACCAAATTAAGGATATCACCTTTCAAATAAAAAAAGAATTATCAAAATCGGTTCATAAAAGATGGATTTATCCCCGAACATACTTAAAATATATATATATATATATATATATATATATATATATATATATATATATATATATATACGGTCAAATTGAGTAACCTCCTCCTTTTTTTGAAGTCGGTCAAAAATATATAATAACGGTATTAAAAAACAATAAAATAATTTAAAGTAAAACATGCTATGTAACATGTATATATTTTGATTTTTTTATTACCTAACTGTCATTAATACTCGGGGTAAATCCCTTACATGCGTTTCAACGTAGGTACTCCGCATATAATTATCGAAACAAGGAGCAAAAAATGTGGTAATTTTAATTTTCTGGCATTTTGTGTTAGATTTAAGTTTATATCTTAGCGACATCATATTTATCTCCTGTCTTCTATGTAATAAGCGTGATAATTGTTTGTGACTGTGATCTCCACGGGTGGCTGCTCATATATTCGAGCAGCGCTCTGGTCTGGTTGATGTATATACAGTGACCGGCCAACACTATCCTCAATACGTGTTTGAGCGCAGCCACGATAGCTGCGGCACACGTTTCTTGCCGTTTTGTGTTACCAAATTACAAGTATACTTGTTGTGACTGTATCGAATCACAAGGATCGTATAAAAGTAAGTGGTTATTACCGATATTTCCGTTGGAATTTTTTATGTTTATTCAATATGATTTAGAAAGTGTTATAAGTGTAATTACGAAAAGGATTTTTTGCGTTATATATTCTCATTTGCCGTTAGACATACGATAAATATTTAGAGTTAATCTTTAATTTATATTGTATTTTTCATTTATTTCTCTTCCTTTATGGAGGCGTACAACCCGCAGGAAGGCATATCCTATCACAGACTGAATGTGTAGTCTACGAATATAAGTAGGATTTCTTTGCAAGTTAATTACCAATGCTTAGATTAGATTAAATATATACTGAAGTAGTTAATAATAGGATCTACTTTGGAAACAAATTTCTAATTATTTATTTATTTTTAATTCAAATGAAAATGGTTTTTTTTTTTTCAACAATTTTAACAGAAGAATTTAACTTAACTAATTTAAACCAAATAAATATTTTTATGTGTAGGTAAAAAGCTTAGAAATTAAAAACTCATTTTAAACATTAAAAAAAAAACAAATTTCATAAACAACTTACATGTTTCACCTTGTACTACGACATTAAACTTAGTTTATAACAATCCTTAAGATTTTTGTGACATATGTATAAAAACAAGGTAAACGTTTAATAAATTATCGACCATTGCATTTCAATCTATATTATATGACTACGGAAACAAATACCTATTTCCGGTATTCTGGATAATCTGATTGTCAATACAGGTAGGTATTTTGTTTTGTCGTATAAAATATAACTACACGCTTCAGACTTTCCGCAGTCATTAAAGTAGATGTTAATAGTCGTAAAATTGATAAAAAATTAAGGTTGATAGAATTTTAATGAATACTTTATCAACATTCAAATATTAGGAAATGGAAAATCCAAAAGTACACGGCTCCAAGTTTTATTTATCAGGCAATTAATTATTGAGTCTACTACTCATAAAATACAACTTAAAAACTTAGTTTTTGTACTGTAAACAATTGAGTTACTATCTCAAAAATTATAATAATAAAAATCCTGAATAAGTGAGATTATTGCACATTATCACAATTTGTGATAAAATCAATCTCTAAACATTATTTAATTAATTAGATCCAAATACTGCACGACTCAATATGCAAAGCATTAGTGCTTTAGATCGAAAAAAAATCCTTAACCATTTTTGTCAGTTTACGCTTTTTTATTTACGGATAATTCTTTAATCATAAATTGATTTATTATGGCAGACACGTAAAAATTATCAAAATAGTTCAAGAAAACTTTTTCATCAGTCAACAAAATTATCTATGAAAATCAGTTAAAATGTTTATTGTAAAATATGTGTTATTTATAGTTTGATGTGTATTATGTATAAATGTGAGTATTTTATAGCATAACTACATACATAATTATATATTTTTGTAAGAATGCTAATGCATTTGTAAGAATGCATTAGCATTCTTACAAAAATATAGAAGTTTAAAAGAAAGAGCTTTGCGTTACTTTTCATTTTGCGATAATAAAACACTGACTTCTTGGAGCTGTGCAAATTTTATATTGATGTATTATTAGTATAAAAGTTAACTTATTACTTGAATTACTATTTATTCATTTTAAACTTATATACTCGTAGGTAATGCTCCAAAATAAAAGTAATAAAAATATGTTAATTGTTATATTATCATGCCTGATATAGTATATAGTATGTATATAATTATTTTTTATAATGAACCCGGTAGTTAAATTTTATCATCACTCTTTTGAAGTAGGTCATGTCCTACTCCTTAATACTGACAACGTCCAAACCTTCAACAAATTGATAAGTTACTCCTTGTAAAGTAAAATGTATACCTACAACTTCTGAACTGAAGCAGATTTTTTTCTAGTGCTTTGTTTTTGTTCTCACGGTACTTAATTATTATAACAGAGAATCCACATTTTCTGATTGAAATTGAACAAAAATAAAAGATAGCATTGAAATTAATTGTAAATGAGCAGTTAACGCAAAAATGCTAATAATATTTTCGCAGGAAAACAAAAAATAAGTGAATCATCATCCATAGACGAATTTGCGCACGTGTTTATGACACTTGTTGGTGCATAAGTCATTTTATTGCCGTTTTTATATATTGTACCTTAATTCATTGCGAAAAACAGGTAAGTAGCAACATATAATGACATCGCGAAATAGTTAAAGGTACTTCTAAAGCTATAGAGCTTCTCAAAAATATTTTTATTTATTACATTACTCATTCACTCACTTCAGCCTATCGCAGTCCAATGCTGGATATATAGGCCTTTCCAAGTTCGCACCAGACTTCCCGGTTTACCGCAATCCATATAAAGTATACATATTTGTTACAAATATATGTTTTGTAATGGTTCTAGATAAAAAAAATTAAATAAATCAAACATTTAACTTCACGTGATGCAGATCAATTATAGTGTCTCGTATTTCTGCATTGTTAGGTTTTCGCTGAACGTTCAGTGAATTAAGAAGAAGCTGAAAAAATGGTCAATCGCAAATTGTAATCGTAGTGTTTCGTATTTATATATACTTACTTGATTAGTTAGTAACTAGGGATGATTTGGTTATGAGCTTTGCCGACGTAAAATATAAATATGTTTTATTTTACTTTATTTTTATATTTTGGTCAACATTTATATTTAATATCCATACGTCAATCAAGTAAATATAATTATTACAGTTCATCACTTAATTACTTCAGCCTATCGCAGTTGGACTGCTGGACATAGGCCTCCCCAAGTTCATGTCAGATATTATGGCGTGAACTCATGTGTTGACCCATAGTCACCTAGCTAGGCAGGCGGATTGGTGACCGCAGGGCTGGCTTTGTCGCACCGAAGACGCTGCTATCCGTCTTCGGCCTGTGTATTTGAAAACTAGCAGTTGAATGGTTATCCCGCCGAAGAGGTGGCTATATTCGAAACTGCCGTAACCACACAGCATTAGTTAATGTGAATACCTAAATCTCACAAGTACCTACCTATTAATCGGACTGACAAATACCAGACACATTAGAATAAATTACCAATTGTTGATATTTTTAGTTATTAAGTATCAAGGAATAAGATAGTTGTGTTTGCTGGTAAACGATAAAAACCGACTTCAATTACATCGACAAATAATACAACGTAGGTCGACGAAAAAATAGTCAAGTAAATACGCATTATCAAATATCACTCCAAAATTTGTAATCAGATCTCAATGAAATTTAAATTTGACTACATGATAAACATTGGCTTTCGATTAAATTAAAAATCATCAAAATCGGTACACCCAGTAAAAAGTTATGCAGATTTTCGAGAGTTTCCCTCGATTTCTCTGGTATCCGATCATCAGATCCTAGTTTCCTTATCATGGTACCACACTTAAGATATCTTCTATCCAACAAAAACAAAATATCAAAATCGGGTCATAAACGACGAAGTTATCTCCAAACATACATTAAAAAAAATATATATATATACGGTCGAATTGAGTAACCTCCTCCTTTTATGAAGTCGGTTAAAAAATAGAGTGTATGTCCGCTTTAGACCATACGATAGAAGTGAAATATTTATTGGAAATCGCAATCAATTATAACGTATTACATGAATATACTAAACACAGTGACACAACAGCGAAGAGCAGCTGTCTGTATCTTTCTCGATCAGATACACTCGTCGGCCCCGAGTTGACTCGATCGATTCTTTCACCTCAGAGCGTGATAGAAACCAGTCATACTGAGCACATCTGACCGGAAGACCATATGGATGGAGAAAGAGCTCCATAGACGATTTTACAAGGCACTCCACGCGCCTTACGTAGACAGTAAGGCATCCGTGCATTGGCTGCGATTCGGGTACCTCTTAAGGGAAACCAAGCGGCTAAAATTCTCAACTAAGAGCTTGCTCTTATGTACGGTCTTTTGGAACAGAAGATGTCCTATTGTCAATAAGGATGCCCAGAATTATTATCAGTACTCACCGGCGTACCCGAAAGCGACGGAGTCCAGCTTCACTGAGACCTGCCTATCGCCACAGACAGAATTGCCAGCGATACTGGCGAACAAGCTTGATATCGTGGTGATGGATAGGGCACGGACGAGGGTGTTTTTAGTGGAGATCACCATCCCGCATGACAAGAATCTCGTGGAAGCCGAAAATGAGAAAAAAACCGTAAAAATCTGAATCTAGCCCACGAAATTGTTTACATAAGGAATGTGAGGTCCGCTGAAATTATCTCTATCGTAGTGTCTGTCAACAGTTTGATCCCAGTTAGCCTCGCTCACCAACTTAAACAACTGGGCATCTGGGACGGTTTGCTTGCAGCCAGGATGCAGAAGGCAGTGTAACTCGACTCGGCTAGGATTGCTCACCGATTGATTTCCCTGCCGGTGCGTAAGCGTATATGTAAATTTATCACCTCATTTATATATAAAATTATATGTATCTATTATTTATTCAACGGTGACATCTAGTATAATAATAAAACTTTATTTATTCCATACATGACTGAATTACAAAAAGAATTAAATATAATAGTACTTGAAGAATCAGTAAATACATTAACACATCATAATCATAACAATTATAGGCACAAAATAAATTTGACATTTGATTTTTATAATTTCTCATACAATTACTTAATACATTCAATCAATTCATATTTTCAAATAATCATGTAAGTACATATGTCGGCTTGAGACACTTTCCGATGTCAAAAACACGTTTCTCCGAGTTTCTTCTACTTATATCAGCGCGATATTACAGTGTACAATTCGTGATTAGACCCGTTTGTAACACCTATTTTCGTGATATATGAAGATAAATAAAATATGAGACGAAGTTTACATATATCGTTCGATTTTACGAAAAAAAGGAACGATGCTTTTATGTTCAGTGCGGTGTCTATCTGCCGGTCGCGGACTATATCTGTCGGATTATTCTTATTCGAGTCGTCTGACTATTGACATTACTACTGAAAATTGTTATCGAGTGTAACGTTTAAGTCTTGTTTAAGCTATTGATAAAAGTGTTGTAAAATTAAATTTTTGTCGAACTCTCCTATGGTGACCGGCCATACTGGAAGATAAGGCTGCTGTCTGCGATTGTTTTATTGTGTCTTGTTGACAATTGATATAGCTACACATTATATTCAATAATTTCGCCCTAAGCGTGGTAATTCTCCTTTATTAAGACATTAACCACGTGGCTGTTGCGCTGGCGGTTGCGTGTTCGAGCCCCGCACATGACAAACATTTGTATTGGTCATACAGATGTTTGCCGTGGTCTGGGTGTTTGTGCAGTGCTTGTGGGTTTCCCCACCGTGCCTCGGTGGATGGAGGTGGATTAAGCCCTGATGCTTCTCCTACATGGGGAAAGAGGCCTATACCCAGTTTTAAGTAACTTTTTTAGTCTGGAGTCTGGTTATCACCAGATATTAATGAGGTTATAGCTCCCCTCCCCCCCCAATAAATCACGTGTATTTTTATTGGTGCAATGTATATTGAAATTTCCAGAATATAATCTTATATCTTATTAAAATTAAGCGCCGTGATAATATTATCCAGTCTGTCATTAAGGTCGCACAGACCGTACAGTGTTTATTGGTTGTTTGTTTGGTTTAGAAATTTCGCGTTCAACGAAAAATAATTATGATGTTGCGTAATTTTTATCTTAACCCCTCGATGGACGACCCATAAATCATTCATTGTGTTGGTAGTGATTTTAATATTTTTGTTAATTGATTAACTCGTGGTAAAGTGATTACTGATTGCGGGATCAAACCCGCTTAGGATAGGTAGATAAGTTTACATCAGTGACAGTCGTTTATCGTGTTCTTAACATTCGGTTTGTGTTATGTGTGTTTCGAAAACTCTGACAGAGTATTCTCATACTACTAAGGAGTATCGTGTGTGATGTGTTTTATTTATTTATAAATATGGTAAAAAATAAATAAATAAACGACGTACAACTTTTCTGTCGCCTTAAACACCGGCCGAGTACAGTTACAACCTCCTATAGAAAACAAAGTCCTTTCTACGGCAGTGAGATGTTACAGACTGAATCGTTCAATTATTCAAAAGACAAGTATTTAAAAACTTTAGCGAAGTCAATACATTTCTAAAAAAATGTATTTATTTTTCTTAGAGGCTATCCCGTCTAGACAATATAAAGACCCGACAAACCGAGCAGACAGCACCGTCAACTTTATGTTTCATATCAGTTTGTAGGCGAAAGGTTATCATAGTCTTGAAAAAGGTCCACGATAAATAACGGAATATGTTTGAGCACAAAGAGCAAGTTTTATTTTCCTAAATAACATAAAATTTTAATTTATTATCTCATTTCACAAAACATACATTTCCTTAAACTGGTAGATATTATTATGGGCTCCCTTGGTTTAAGCATGGTATAAATTTTTAGCGAAGGTATCTTTCCCGGTATGTATACATTTCGTATTTACATGTATTTTGTTGACGTCAATTTGTTAGGCAATAATAATAATAATAAATATTTATTCATTTAAATTAATAAATATTTATATTTGCGCGAATATGGTATTATAGTTGCACAAGGTTAACATTAGTACCTATAATGTGTGTGCAAATATTAAATATTAATGAGGTTCAAGACAATAATTTTAACATTATTAACAACTGATTATCATTGAATTAGTTGTGTTGATATAATTACTTAACTATCTAATTAATATTATGATAATTGAAATGTTTATTATAAGTCACGTTTAATTAATTAGCTTAAAGGTCATTAAAGTGGTATTCTAAATTCCGTGTAATAAAAAGTCATTAACATCGTAATACATTTATCTTACTTATATTACTGTTAAGTAGATAAAACAATTTTCTCTTAAAAATTGCAATCGTAAGATCTTTTGAGGTATCAGGCAACGTGTTATAAAATAATAAATTATATTAATTGCCATTCAGTAAAAATTAATTTAAGGCAAGTAATAAATCTTGTTATTTACAAAATATTAAGTTCCATATTGGAACGAAGTTCCTTGCTGGCTGGGCGACCGAACTGTACCGTAAGAAAAATATATAACGGAAGTGACGTAATATCAGTCACACGACTGTATAATATGACGTTTGTAAAACTAAAATATTACTAGTAAAGTTTGTTTTTAAATATTTATGTAATTTTATACTGTCGACAAAAATAAATGACATATTTTTTCTTATTTCACTTAATAGTTTGAATTATTATTATTTTGTTTGATTTATTTTATTTTACGGTATTTGTTATTTTCTAAAATACTAAATTACCTAAATACTTTTATGTACTTAATTAAATACCAATCAACAAAATTAAACAAAAATCAGGAACTAGAAAATATATATAAAATTCAACATTTATTTTTCAAATTATGTTGCTTCTATACTATCCGAAGGAACTTCGTTCCTACCTGGTATCCCATGACACCATATAATTTTTTTATCATGTTCGCATTGAGTCTCTAATATCCCACTGCTATCTCACTGCGATATAAGCCTCTTTCTCCATTTAGGATTAGAGCTTAAGCTACTACGCTGCTCCACTACAGGTTGGAAGAAATTCGTTCGAAAAATTATATATACTTATTTTTGTTGTTACCACACAGTAACATGTAACATTAAATAATGTTACAGAGGTCGTTCAACCGAATGACGGTGCGCTCGCTATTTTTCTTGTTTTATGATTTTATGTCTCTAAGGCCATATTATAATCTTATATATCACTTAGAACATGTAAACTCCTAACAAAAAAGTTATTGTTTAGTTCGCAAAGTTGTAAAATAAATAAATTTCTAAAATAAAAGTAGCCTAAGTTACTCCTTACTACTTATAGCCTACTAGCTGTGCCCGCGACTTCGTCCGCGTGGAACTTAACAAAAATTATTGTTCACTTCGCTGAGTTACAAAATAAATAAATGTCTAAAGTAACAGTAGCCTAAGTTACTCCTTATTACACCAGTTATCTGCCAGTTAAAGTCCCGTCAAAGTCGGTCCAGCGGTTTCAGAGATTAGCCGGAACAAACAGACAGAATGTTATTTTGGTATATGTACCGTGCATACATCCATATGCATTTAGTAAAAAGCGGATGTTTAATATTACAAACGGACACTCCAATTTTATTTATTTGTATAGATATGCCTTTAGAAATGCACGTCACAACGTTACAACGTAGGTAAGCAATCATAGATACATAGTTTGTAGGTCGTCACTGGAATTACTCTAAATTTACGTAATAATATTAATAGCTGTAGACTTTTGTACAATTTTTATCAAGCTTCAAAAAAGGAGGACGTTCTCAAGTGTGAGTTTAGATATACATAGATCATAAATAATATCCTGATATTTCTACATTTTCAACGAATGACTGACTGTTAAATATTTATCAGTTTTATAAATTAAAAAATATATTGATATCATAATTTAATAACCTCTATTACGATTTGTTTTACATAAAAGGACATAATATTGTGTATTTTGTTAATATGACAATTAAGAATTTGGTAGGTATTAATATTTAAATTATTCACATAGTTATGAAAAGAAAGCTATTTATTGTAATTTTATATGTACGTGTCAAAATTTACATCTCATGTAAATATTGATATTTAAAGCCGCTGCATACGTGACGTGCACACTTGCACAGAACAGCGCTAGAACATGGATGGGACGGAGACGGAGCGTGGTTAGTGAGACGGGGATTTTTAATGCATACGCACCGTGAAAGTAACTCAGTAACAATGGGTAATATGTAGCGGAGTCACGGATGGGACGGGGGACCCGCGAGACGGAACGTGCTAAACATCGTCGCCGACGATATTTTTCCCTACCCGTCCGTTTCACGTTCTCATCCCGTCCGTGATTGTGACGTATGCTTTTTCGCTTATATTTCCAAAACTTCGCGTCTCGTTCCGTTTTTGATCGTCCCGTTCCGTACGATCAAAAACACGATACGTATGCAGTGGCCTTTAAAGATTGACATATAAAAATTTATACAGTAGAGGCCTTCATTTCTCAACGGCTAAGAGATTCTCGATTCATTCGATGTTCGTCGGTTGAAAAGATCGCTATAGTTTCATAGTTTTTCTGTGTTTTTTTTTTTTTTTTTTGTGTAAGTTGGAAATTTTTGTAGAAGAAAAAAAAGAATATTTGTATTTGTAATGACTTGTCCAGAGGAACAAGAGTTTAGTGCGGTTGATAAATTGGGTGAGTTAATTTAAAAAAAAAATACGATAAAAATTTATGAGGATGGATTAATAGATAGATGTTTATTATTCTTTAACTCTAAAACACTCAACCGATTTCGACGAAGTTTCGATGTTTATAACTGGTAACACATTTTCCTATTTATCACGATATTTCCGTATTATTTATCCCGATATTCTCGCCTGAATACAATACCATCAAGCGTGTAAAATCACGAACGATTATATTAAGTCAAAACATGACACTGGTATATTTTTTTTTATGTAAGTAAGAATTACTTAGAAGAAAAAAATACATAATTCTGTCTGCACTTTAGACATAGATTACCTTGCTGAATTAGATTCCTTGAGGTGGGCCTGTCAGACTCGTTCAAAAATCAAAATTAAAAAAAATAAAACTTATTTTATTTAAGTACCTTCAAAAATTTATTAAACCGTCCTTTCGTAAGTTGAGTTGAGTACTATGTCTACTAATGTAATATTTTGCCTGCGGTTTTATTACAAAAAATTTCTACTTTCAAATTTATTTATGTTTATCGACTAGATTAATACATAACTCTGTTTTTGAATTTAAATAGAAAAATGAAAAATATTTAAAAGTAATTTCCAGTTTAAATTTTACAAATTCTAATAATTATCATTCTTAAATTACAAGCTTGATAGTGACGCTAACACATGGCAAGCTGAATTAATTTGGTGATAACTCCTGAGATAAGCACGTTCAAACAAACAAATAAACTTTACCATTTATTGTATTAAGTAATGGTTTATGACCGCATACTTCTCGATTATACTGATCTTGCAACAAATATGAAGGTGATAATTTGTTATCTAAGGATAAATGACATACGACTTAATGTTACACGGAATGAAATCATTATATAAATGTAATAAAATCGAGGTGACTATATTTTGATCTTCATTTGTTTTATACAAAATGATAGGTAACTTATTTAGGTTAAGTTGTTTTGATGGATAACTGAGCATGGAGTGGGAGCATAAAATCAGTCGACTAAGTTACCTCTTATTTATTAATTTATTATTATCTATTATTTATTTAACACATTGCACATTTTCTGCATATTTTAAATAACATAAGGAAAATAACAATATTCTAACTAAAAAAAGTGCACAGGCGGTCTTATCATTAACAGTTATTACTTACAGGGAACCCTAACAATAGATAAAATATTGATAAAATAAATATTAAAGTATGAAAATTAATTATTTAAATATATAATATCTAGTCAGTATTGATCAATTTCAAAAAAGCAACCCATAACAGAATAATTTAATTAGGTTACCCAAAAGAGCAATCGTAATGACGCGTTTTTCAAATTTAGAAAGGATAGCTTTACATGAAAGGATAGCTCACAAAATTAGGAAGGATAGCTTTACATGCGTATTGTGAAAAATCTCAAATTAATTAATGTAAGTAGGTAGGTAACATTTATGATTTCTGCGCGGTGAAAGAAAAACGTGTTTAATTGTAGTACAAACGAAATAATAATTTACTAAACATATATTTTTTTTAAACTACAGTGGTGGACAACGAAACAAAGGAAGCCGAAGGTCAGAATGTTGAGGATCCAATGACAAAGGCAATAGGAGCAATAGGAAAATGGCAAATATGGATATGTTTTGTCGTTTTTCTCGTTAAATTTCCTGTCGCCTGGCATCAAATGAGTATTATATTTCTTGCACCTCCCGTAAACTTCACCTGCTCAAGTAACGATGAATTCGACAACAAATGTTTGTCTAATTGTACGAAATACAAATATGACCACAGTGTGTTTGGCGAAACAATTATATCACAATGGGATCTTATCTGCGAAAAAGCATGGCTCAAAAATCTTACCCAAACTATATTCATGCTTGGTATTCTTGTGGGAAATATGCTCTTTGGACATCTCTCTGACAGGTTTGTAGTACCTACCGTAAAAATTAAATACGTAGGGTAAAATTAAGTACATGCAGGTCATCAAAACTAAATTGGTGCATCCGGGATAATCTCGTAAGCCGGGTGCCCGGATGGAAGCACTTTAAGAAACATCATTCAATCGGTCACTGCCCCAGTAGAAGACTTAAAATACTTAAAAGACAGATTTAAAATTAAACGTATTTGACTGCGATTTTTTCTATGAAGTGTGAAATACAAAACTTTTTGTAATAATTTTGTAGCCTACTGCCGGCCAGCTGTGCCCGCGACTTCGTCCGCGGGAAACTTAACAAAAATTATTTTTCACTTCGCTGAGTTACAAAATAAATAAATGTCTAAAGTAACAGTAGCCTAAGTTACTCCTTATTACACCAGTTGCCACCTGCCAGTGAAAGTCCCGTCAAAATCGGTCCAGCCGTTTCAGAGATTAGCTGGAACAAACAAACAGACAGACAAACAAAAATTGTAGAAAATGTTATTTTGGTATATGTACCGTGCATACATCCTTAAGCATTTAGTAAAAAGCGGTTATTTTAATATTACAAACAGACACTCCAATTTTATTTATTTTTATGTGTATTAGCTATATTTATATATTCAAACAACAACGCAAACTTAATTCATTCAGGAAAGGCCTCGTAAAACATCAACGAAAAAAATATGCAGGAAGGTGTAAAATTTTAATTAAATTTGTTATTCTATACATGTATGAGTTATATAAACATTAAATTACATCATAATAACCAGTTTATTGTAATCGTATTACGAGTAATAGAAAATTATTCACAGTGCGTGTATTTGGTTTATATTTTATGAATGTATGTCTTGAACGCTACAGTTAACCTTAGATAAAAAGATGTCACAATCTTGATTTTATAACAGACCTTTAGTTCGAAGTAAATAAAATAATAACGATGGCGAACTAAACTCAATGATCCTTACTTTCAGATTCGGAAGAAGAATACCTTTTTTGGGAGCGGTATTTCTTCAGCTCATAGCAGGAGTTACGACTGCTTATTCAGTAAATTGGTATATGTTCACTTCTCTACGATTCCTTCTGGCTGTCGCTACTGGAGGAACAATGGTCACAAGTTTCGTTCTGATTATGGAGTTAATAGGAACAAAATACAGGGATACTATTGGAATTCTCTATCAAATACCATTTAATTTAGGACACTTAACTTTGCCTCTATTTGGATACTTTTTACGAAACTGGAACACGTTTCAATTAGCAATATCATTGCCCTCTATACTATTTCTCAGTTATTACTTTTTGCTTCCTGAATCTCCAAGATGGTTAATGACAGCAGGAAGAGTAGAGGATACACTTACAATTTTAAAGAGAATTGCAAAGAGGTATTTTTTTATATACATCGTGATTTCATTAAATTCTTTCCTCGTGTTTATGTCTTTATTACTATAACATAACCTGCTTTTCACAGAAATGGACGACCAACGGAAAATATTGATTCTTCTATCCAGAAAATGGCTGTCGATATGAATAGTGTTCACGAGAAAGCGTCGTTCTTTGCATTGTTCCAAACACCAAGACTCCGAGTACGCACTCTTGCCATTTGCTTCAATTGGTTCGTGTGTGGATTTTGCTTCTTCGGTGTTTCACAATACATTGGACATGTGTCAGGAAATATCTTCTCTAATGTCACGATATCTGCATCTATATTGGTAATTAAACGATTGCTAATTATGTACCTATGCATAAAAAAATCAAAAAAAAACAACCTTTAAATTATTTATATTTATATGCATTAAGAAAAACAGTCAATTGCTTTGTAGCAACAAGAATTTCTTGTTGTAAAGCTTATTTATTATTATAACTTGTATATCTTTAATTTGACCTTATTTAGTGTGCAATAAAATATATTATTATTATTATAAAAGTTTTTATGAGTGTGTTATGATTTTGAGTCAATTTTTGATATACGGAGATTAAATTTGATTTATAAAATATAATTACAATGTTTAATGTTGATGAATAATATCTTATTTTTCGTGCAGGTGCCAGGAACAATTATTTCAATATACGCTAATCAACTCCTCGGTAGAAAGATAACTTTAATGAGTTCCAACTGCGTCACCGGTCTCAGCTGTCTCCTCCTCGCTGTTGTGCCCACATCCACCGCCAGCCACTTAACGCTTGGTTGCATCGGTCTATGGGGAATGAGTATATCCTTCGCAACTGTGTATCTATACGCAGGAGAACTGTTTCCTACTGTTGTACGAAACTCTGGAGTTGGACTTTCTTCTACTGTTGCAAGAGTGGGATCTATGGTGGCTCCCTTTGTGGCTACATTAGCTCATACCAGTGCCTGGTTACCACCTCTCGCTTTTGGTGTCGTACCACTCATTGGGTCTTGTCTTTGTATAATATTACCAGACACGCGGGGAAAGAAACTACCAGACACATTAGAAGAAGGTGAAGCTTAAATTCTACAGGAAATCTGACTTCTGGATAAATATTTATTTCATCAAGTTTTTTAGAACAAAAGTAAAGGAAAATGGCGACAGTAACGTAAATTACGTATGGAATACGTATCTAATACCTATTTTAAAAGTCGTTTTCGAGTTACCACGAATAAATTAAAGATTACCGCTTGGTAATGTTATAAAGTCTATACAAATAGGCTGTGATAATTAGTTACAATCATACACGTATTAAATAAAATATTTGTTAAGAAATTAAAACTGTTGTATTTCTTTTTCCACCAGTACAATTCGATTTATGTTTATATGTTATATTTATTTAGTTTAGATTTTATGACTTCAATGACACCTGCTGATAGGTAAGATATACAGGTGTTCGACTCCTAACTACTTTTTCTCAAATAGGGAATTCTGAAGGTGTAATAAATCACGTTCCGCGCAAAAAAATATTCCTAACCCTTTTTTAAATTTGACTTTGTTTAATTAGACGAGCTACTTTGCTAAGTCGATCCGCATAATACCTATCGTGAGCGCGTAAGCACTATATATTAAATTATTCTTTATTAGTGTGATGACTTATTATTCATGATAATTATCATTCATATTATTATATGACATAATAATACGAGTAAGTTGGTGTGTTTAAAAATTAAAATCATAACTCATTTTATCTTCGCATTTCTTTATGGATCGTACAGTGGACTCATTATTAACATCGAAAGAGCACGATATCAAAGCAAAAGACTCATCCAAGCGTAAGACCAGAGAAAAGCCTAATACGGTGGCGCCTGGTGGCGGTATATAAAAGTGTACCTTTAGTAGTCCTCATAAGTCATATTTTACTTTTAGACTATTCCAATCCGCTGTACTGTTTGAAAAAGCAAGTAAAACCGACGTGCAAACTAAGCCCAACCTTCTGCTGAAAAATTCTATAATTTACATATTGTATACATATATTTCGTTATTTCGTCTACTGAATATTTTTTATTTCATTAGTGTAGCTACAACAGTTGTTGAAAAAAAATTTTTTTGAAAAATACCCGCTCTTGCGTTTATTTTTTTTTAATTCCAAATCTCTAACTAAGAACGCAACTAGGTGAGAGTAAGGTTAGTTTGTATCTCATCAATGTTGTTTTCAAATTGACGAGATATAAACTTACCATTCAATTGTTTTCAAAATATCTTTCTGGGGCCACTTTAGTAACTTCAATATGCGAATAATGATAATCCAGTATAATTATAATTGTGTTTGCAGCCAAACGAAGAAAAACCGACTTCAATTATATCGACAAGTAATACAACGTAGGTAGACGAAAAAATAGTCAAGTAAATACGCATTATCAAAGATTACTCCAAAAGTTGTAATCAGATCTCGATGAAATTTAAATGTGATGATAAACATCGGCTTTCGATTAAATTAAAAATCATTAAAATCGGTACACCCAGTAAAAAATTATGCGTATTTTCGAGTTTCCCTCGATTTCTCTGCGATCCCATCATCAGATCCTGGTTTCCTTATCATGGTACCAAACTAGGGATACTTCCTTTCTAACAAAAAAACAATTATCAAAATCGGTTCATACCTCCTTTTTTGAAGTCGGTTAAAAATGAATATCTTATGGCCAAATGACAATTAATAAGCGCGCGAAATTTAATCTAACCGCGGGTCTCGCACTAACCTTGACTCGCTTCATTGCCTTGATACGACCACGCCTTCCCCCCCTATCGTACTACTCGTCCCTCTCTATCGCTAACGACGAGACGGTCAGACATGTACATTGGAGTCGACGAGCTGCTTACGCATTTTTAATTTAATGTAACATGCAATTCACGCCTGTATCAAACAAAATTTATGTTTCGTATTATTTCGAATTTGAACATAAAACTCTAAATTGACAAGCTGCATATAACTCTGTTATTAGTTAAGTTACAGTTATTAATGAAGTACCTGTTAGCTGTTAAGTTAAAAACAATTAAATTAAAAACAGTAATTCGTAACAATAATTATGAAGAGTGTGATCGGGCGAGACGAACGGAATTTGAGAGGGAGATATAAGTTAGATGAAGCAAGTTTTACTTCAGTCGTGTGGTCTAAAGCACAATCGTTTTTTATTATATCTACTTATTATTAGCCAATGGCTAACGTCAAAAATGGCGAATGAAAGGGAAATAAATGTACCGAACTTAATCATGTTCTTCTGGAAAAAGACAAAAATAATGTTTAAATAAAGGTTTCTTTTAAAATTTAATAAAATCATATGAAATTAAAATTAACCATAATGATCGAACTCTTCGAACTAATTTTTTAGTTTTCTTAAAATGTAACTTCGTAATTAAGTTAGCATTGAAACATTTAAAAGATATACGTACAAATTATACTATATTTTATTAAACTATATAGGTGGTTTGGAGTGTGTATCGATTTATTTGTTCATAAACTGTTTAGCATATCTATACAAATAAATAAAATTGGAGTGTCTGTTTGTAATACCTATTAAAATAACCACTTTTTAACACGTATAGGTTCCCCTACAGACAGAATACATATACCAAAATAACAATTTTTACAATTTCTGTATGTCTGTCTATCTGTTTGTTCTGTTCTGTTGTTTGTATCTGAAACGGCTGGACCGATTTTGACGAGACTGTCACTGGCAGATAGCTGATGTAATAAGCAGTAAGTTAGGCTACTTTTATTTTAGAAATTTATTTATTTTATGCGCGAAGTGAATAATAACATTTTTGTTAAATTCGACGGGGGCGAAGTCGTGGGCACAGCTAGTACTCAATAAAAAATAACTAAAAAATGTTTCGAAATTTAATTATTTTTACAAGAGAAAGAAAGTTAAAAATATCGACACGAAGCTATTCAAATGATATACTTATATGTATATATAGTTCTCAGTCATTATCTGTCTCGCTCACTCGTGGCAAACATGTCCACTGACCATTTCTCTCATCATTTTGTCGTAAAATTAAGAACCTACCAAGAGCTTGGGCGAATAAAAAACATTTGAATTCAGTAAAATGGGTTAATAAAAATCGGGTTACTTAATACTACCTGTTACTACCTGTTTACCTTGTTTTTATTTTTTTACTCCTTTTTTTAGTATGACATTAACAAGTATTGCAACGTTTTACAATCCTGATTAAATGCCCAAACTTTTAATAGCACTTGCCAAGGCACTTTAGTATATTTTTTTAAAGGACTTTTAAAGTCGACAAATTTTGAAAATTTTAAATTCATAGGTTTACAAATAGTCTTAATTCTAGAAAACTTGGGGCAATTGTGTCATTATACTTGTGGTTCTAGAAATGTTATTTAAGGTTACTTTTAGTTTAAATTAACAAAAATAATAAAAATTAACCACAATGACCAAAAAATGGTTACAGTTCGACCAAATTTCTAGGGTTTTTTTAAATGCCCATAATTTTCAAACTGCATGGGATAGATTTTTTTTCTGATTTTTCTAATGATGGTTACTATCAATCCTGTCACCTCGTTTTGGCTAGACGTTGACTTCTGGGAATCCTGTATATATAATGATATATAAAAAAATGAAGCTATTTCATGCGCAAAGTACCTACAACTTTTCAAAGCTATAACAGACCAGTCGCACTACGCAGTTTAGGTTTGAAGCTTCAAGTACACAACAGCGGTGCGGTGCGGTGCGATGCGGTGGTTCTTCTTCTTCTTCTCCTTCTCCTCCTCCTTCTCCTTCTCCATCTCCTCCCCCTTCTCCTTCTCCTTCTTCTTCTCCTTCTTCTTCTCCTTCTCCTTCTCCTTCTCCTCCTCCTTCTCCTTCTCCATCTCCTCCCCCTTCTCCTTCTCCTTCTTCTTCTCCTTCTCCTTCTCCTTCTCCTTCTCCTTCTCCTTCTCTTTCTCCTTCTCCTTCTCCTTCTCCTTCTCCTTCTCCTTCTCCTCCTTCTTCTCCTTCTCCTTCTCCTTCCTCTTCCCCTCCTTCTCCTTCTCCTTCTCCTTCTCCTTCTCCTTCTCCTTCTCCTTCTCCTCCTTCTACTCCTCCTGCTTCTCCTTCTCCTGCTCCTTCTCCTTCTCCTTCTCCTTCTCCTTTCCCTTCCCCTTCTCCTTCTACTCCTTCTCCTTCTCCTTCTCCTTCTCCTTCTCCTTCTCCTTCTCCTTCTCCTTCTCCTTCTCCTTCTCCTTCTCCTTCTCCTTCTCCTTCTCCTTCTCCTTCTCCTTCTCCTTCTCCTTCTCCTTTTCCTTCTCCTTCTCCTTTCCTTCTCCTTCTCCATCTCCTTCTCCTTCTCCTTCGCCGTCTCCTTCTCCGTCTCCGTCTGCTTCTCCTTCTCCTTCTCCTTCTCCTTCTCCTTCTCCTTCTCCTTCTGTTTTCTCCGTCTTGTTCTTCTTCTTCTATTATTATTAATATTCAAAGAAAAAAGTAATAATAATATTTATAATTATGAAATTAAAATAAAATACAGCATTTCATCAAGAAATAGTGATTTTTACGAATGTGAAAATGTGAATGAATAATATAAAACAAAGTTGCTTCCTGCTGTCAGTATGCTTAGATCTTTAAAACTACGCAACGGATTTTGATGCGGTTTTCTTTAGTAAATAGAGTGATTCCAGAGAAAGGTTTATATACATATGTATATACATGCACGATATAGTAGAGGAACACTGATAGTTTTTTCATCCATGCGAAACCGGGGCAGGTCGCTAGTAATATAATAAAGTAGCGGAACTATTTATTTTGTAGTTATGTTTAATACTATTCTGTATTATACCATTCATGTATCATGTACCATGTAAGCTCGTAGTTAGGCCATTGCAGCCGAAACAATATTTTTGAAATTGGGTCGATTTGTCTAATCGTCTGTTTTTCTATTTGTCTGTTCATCCTCTTTTCTGTTACTTGTCTGTACTCTTTCTCTTATACAACTTTGCATATGTTTATAAGAATCCGCAAATATCACAAAGTAGTGACCAACACTAATGAAACTCATATGTTATAATACCTTATAATGCGTTACATTGCGTTACGTTAGGTAATAATCTAAAAAATGAAAGATGATGCTTTATTGTGAAGCAGTCACCAATAAAGCTTTCGTTTTAATCGTTAAGTAGTTCTTAATATAATGTTTATACTAAAAGTTAAACCAATTTACTTTGCATATTAATGCTTATTTTTATTTGCTTTTTTTATAATTTACTTTTTAACAAACAAGTATCCAAAATTAGTACGTAATTACTTTGCATATACCAGTACAAATAAGCAGTATTAAACCGGTTCTTGATACCTTGTATTAAATTAGAATCGGAAAATTTTGAATCACACACATTATAAAATAATAAAAAAATGAAAATTACTGTTATCTATATTTGACATCTTCATTCGTGTTTTTGAAAGAACGAGAAATCTAATCAATCAAGAGATTTAATTCAGTTTAACCTTGGTCGCGTGGCCTACAAATTCGACCTGTTATTTATTTACATTTTTTATCTTTTCAATCTTACAACCAGGTAGATGTGCACTGTAAATAATAATATATATGTTAATAATATTCAAGAATGTATTTAGATAAAGATATACTAATATTTTTCTTTCTATAAATTCTAATACGGGCTTACGTATCATAGTTTAGGAATTAACTGAACAGCACTATCCTGTAGATGTCGTTGGAGTTAAATCTACCTTGCTGCTCTACAACTCAGTCGTCAGATAATTTCTCTATATTAAGCTATGATCGCCATCAGTTACTATGATACAATGAGAACGTTGTAAACGCGTAAAAGTGTTATAATCATTACGCTTTTTGTGCGATTTTCGAATTTTGTGCTTTTACTTAATTTTTGGAGTTTACTTCTAAACGATAAGGAGCAAGATACGAAAAAAATATGGAAAACAAAATCGTGTGAAACAACGAAACAAAATATCTGTGACGCTGGAGAGTAACGATAAGGGTGGTGCTTTACAGCGCTTTTAGATATAACAAGATGTACCTAGATTTAATAGTAAACCAGTATATACTATACTGATACGAATAGCACAAACCTCGATTTAAGTTTTTTTTTTTCATTCAATAGAGCCGTTAAATTTCTTAACCGTTGTTAACGTTCTCAATTCGACCGTATTTTTTACGTGTGATACCTCGTAACGTTTTACTGGGACTCTTTTTATAAACGAAAACAGGTGCTTGTCAACTGCAACTGGTCCTATTCTGATCGAAATCTTTTTTTTGTCACTAGGTCGGCAAACAGGCGTACGGCTCACCTGATGGTAAACGATTACCGTAGCTTATAGACGCCTGCAACACCAGAAGCATTGCAAGCGCGTTGCCGACCCTACCCCTAATTCCACCAGGAGCTCTGGTCATCTTACTCACCAACAGGAACACAAGACTGCTTTAAAATAGTATGACTTAGCTGTGATCTTCTGTAAAGTCGAGGTACTACCCCAGTCGGGCTACTCCATATTTTGAGCAGGAAATTTCTTGTTGTGCCCTACCTCAGTTAAAGTACTATAGATTTTAGTTTTTGTTTGCCTACAACAATAACCTTCTCCTAAGTCCTCATAGAAAAAGAAAAATTATTAATATTTTAACCAATTTGAATGAAACTGTTAATATTAATTCACAAAGATAATAAAAAATTACAATCTGAAAAGGTCATTGTTTTTAATGTTCTTAAAATTCTTATGTGTTCAAAAATTACCATAAACCGAAATCTTTATGATAATATATATAGATTAAAAAAAAACTATACTCATGATTTTTTTTTTCATAAAGAAACGACTAAAATATTATTAAAATTTTAATAGCAACATTACTTGCTTAAACAACGTTTTATTTATTTGTATAGGAGCGAAAGAAAATAGACTTAATGGTGAATCTTTATGAAACCGACCTCTAACTGATAAAAAATAAATCCGTATTTTCTTATTATAAGTATTCATCTCGTAAGGGCAGATCATTGGTCTTATATATAATACATAGTCGTTTAGAATTTGCCAGCTGCGTCTGGAATCCTTATCAAAAAGTACATGTAGAGAAAATAGAAAGATTGCAAAGAAAATTACTTAAGTCATTAGAGTATAGAGTTGGCAATAGTTATATAGATTATAGCAATTCATTAAAAGTACACAAACTGTCAGGCCTTGCTGAAAGGCGAGACTGTAACGATGCAATTTATCTATTTAAGATTCTGAATAATATGGTTGATGCCCCATTCCTGCTTTCTAATATCTACTTCCGCATTCCTCGCAGATAAGAAAGAAATGTCCGCAAAAAGGATTTGTTTACAATACCTAAAATTAGGGCATACTACACCGCCAATAGTTTCATACGACGTACATGTAAATTGTATAATGATAGATTAACGCCGAGTTGCACGAAAATAAATTAAAATTTAAGTAGTGATTAAACTAATTTAATCGCAAGAACTGTATGAAATTCTTGTTATTAATTTAGTTTAATCTCTACTTAAATTTTAATTTTGTTTCGTGCAACTCGGCGTAAGTGATATAGATATATTTGGTGTGAGTAAAAAAATGTTTAAAAGAGATCTAATTAGAGCATTGAATGAATAAAATATTTTCTTCTTTTGAAAATGTAACTTACTGTAATTTACTCAACGATAAAAATAATCTAATTTCAGAAACAAAATTTAATCAATTTGAAAAACATTTTAGCACGGTTAATATTTATTTTACTAGCTTCAGTAAACGCTAAAATTAAACCAGCTATCAAAAATATATAACAAATCGCCTTGGGCGTTTTTATCGTTTTAAAAAATGCAATCGATTCAGAAAGCCGTAAGGTTTATTGAATAAACTTAATGAAAATTGTATAACGGGATTTGTATATAAAATACTCGTGTCCTATACCTTGGAAATTTTCAAATCTTAGGAAGCAAACAAAAAATATGAGATTAAATTAAACCTGCGACCTCTAACGCAACAGTCAGTTGCACCTACGTGTGCATATTATATACTTTTTGAAGTTATACTTCTTTTGGCGGGTTAGGGAAAAATGATGAGAGTAAATTTTTACGATGCGTGCGCACACTGTCACAAAAAACTCACACCCTTGAAGTTAGCTAGTCAACGAAGAAGTTAGCAACGTGAAGTTAGCTAGCCGATGAAGTATAACTTCTTACTTGCGTACATATGTAAGTACACATACACTTCTTTAACTTAGAATCTTTGTTTACTCTACGATTAAGCCTTTAAAAACACAAAATAGATTTTTTGAATTTAAGTGCAAGAAACAAATAGACACATCTACTTGCCTTATCGCCATGAAAATGAATATAATAAAATACAATAAATTTTATGACAGCACGTACAGATTAAATGATGCTGATAACCTAGATAAAGTAAATCTTAAATTTTTTTTTCGATATCATTGAAACTTGACAGTGATCAGTCAAGGTTTATTATACCATACTTATTGTGACTTTAAATTAAAAAATGACAATACTGATTATTATTTTCGCTTCGCTTCAACCTGTAATATCCCACTGCTGGGTATAGGCCTCTTTCTCCATGTAGGAGAAGGATCAGAGCTTAATCCACCACGCTGCTCCAATGGGATCTGGCGGATATATTCTCACTATGAGTAACGATCACTATCAGGTGTACATGATAACAACCGGGACCGACGGCTTAACGTGCTCTCCAAGGCACGGTGGGGAGACCCAATAGGACTGCACAAACACCCAGACCACGGCAAACATCTGTTTGCCAATATAAATGTCTGTCAGATGCGGGGATCAAGCCCGCAACTGCCAGCGCAACAGTCACAAACCAGTGCTGTGACTGTTGCCCCAACGCATCGTCGTCGTATAATTAGTTAACCAAAATGATATAGAAATTAAATGCAGTAATTAAGGAAATTAAATGTTCTGTTATACAATCTAGTGAGTAAATTTTCTTCAATATCCTTTGTACTTATTTTCTTAATGTTTGTCTGGGCTTTAAATGTTCTCATCAGGAATTTAATTGCATGGTTTGATATAAAATACAACATGCCATCTAACATTGTGTTAAAAAGAAAAAATTGATTGTCTGTAAAGTTGGTTTACGGACAATAGTTTATAACATGACAACGTCATAACAAAACATCTCCTCGGACACATAGGCCAATCGAGTGATGGTATATGGAATATAGATACACTGTCACAGCGACTATTACTGAATGTAACGGGACAAAGAGCGTAACCGGCGTTCATCGATTTATTAGACGTTATCACGTCTATAATGTTCATAAATATACGTCAAATGTTAACACACCTAACTAGGTGTGTTAACATTGACGGTTATTGTGCTAAACTTAGCACAAGTCATGCTTACTGCTTTGTTTACACAAGTGATACGTTAAATTATAGTGCGTCGTAATGAAAATGTTTATTTATTGTACATCGATAAGTATTTCGCGTCGATAAGTAAACGTGAAACAATCTTGAACTGAATTATTATATTTTATTGAATACATATAAATAAATATCTTATTACAAAGACACCTTCCTCTGTTTGTCAGTAACTAGCTTAATATTTGTTTATAATATACATATATAAATAAATATAAATAATACACCCAGTATATAATCGAACTAGGTATAGGTTCGATTCTCCAGATCAGGCGAACAAATATTAATATGGCTGAAAAACAACATCAAATGATTACCATAGATGCGAAAATTCATAGACATTTGGTCTTTTTGTCAACCGAGAGAACCTCAAAATCGTTCGCTGTTTCAAGTAACCTGTAAGATAATTAAGTAAAGTAGAGTTTGACAAAGACGAGGGTACGCGTTTCATTTTATTTACTATAACTTCACTGTTTTTGCAACTTCTGTTCTGTTGTGCGTTATGTTGCAGCTTAGCATGCTTTTTGTCTAATACTCAACAAAATATTTGTGTTTGCTCGCAATCTAAAAAAAACGACTTCAATTACATCGACAAGTAATACAACGTAGATAGACGAAAAAATAGTCAAGTGAATAAGCGTTATCAAAGATTACTCAAAAAGTTTTAATCAGATCTCGATGAAATTTAAATGTTACCACATGATAAATATCTGCTTTTGATGAAATTAAAAATTATCAAAATGGGTATATCCAGTAAAAAGTTATGCGGTATAATAAAACGTAGGTCGACGAAAAAATAGTCAAGTAAAAACGCATTATTAGATACTAGCTGACCCCGCAAACGTTGTTTTGCAATATATGTTATTACACCCCCCCCCCCCTCTTGATCCCTCCCCTTAAAACTTAGCTGTATGAAAAATAAATGTTGGCCGATTCTCAGACTTACCTGATATGCACATAAAATTTCATAATAATCATTCCAGCCATTTCGGAGGAGTATTGTAACTAACATTATGACACGAAAATTTTATATATAAAATTTTTCACTGACTAATTTGCTTAATCACAATAAAATATAGCCTATGTTACTCCTGAATACTGTAACTTTCTGTTAGTGAAAGAATTTTTATGTATCTGATACTGATTTGCGAAGATTAGGGGAACACCGGGCAAGACGGGGTGGTGGGCAAGACGGGGCATCAGGCTTTTCAGGTGATTTAAATTGATCAATCTCATTCGCTCTGCCATCTCCCTACTAGCCACCACGACAGCTCTTAGTCACACGAGTACTAACACGGTGGTTATTCATTTATTTTAGTTATCGTCGAAAAGTAGATTTAGTTTGTTCGTATTAAAATTTCTTATATATACGTTTCGTAGTACATGAAACTTGTATTTAGTGAATTTTAAGTGGCACCCCGGTTAATCCTATCTACAGTACACTGCAGTAACAGGTAATAACTTGTTTTGTTATGAAACATTATTCAATTTTTTTTGTTTCAATATTAATGTTGAAACGAATCAACGGGCAAGATGGGGTATCTGATGCCTCATCTTGCCTGACACGATTTTGATTATTAATATTTTTATGTATTGTTTTAGGATGGTTTATATTTAAAAAAAGTCATATATGTTTATAAAAGAAACTCAGGAAGAGGAAAACGGTCAAGGGAAGCACTGAATAAGGCGATAGAAATTGTTTTGAAGCGAGAAATGGGACATATGTTGGCTGCAAAATTTTTCTTAGTCCCACAAACTACATTGGAATGAAAGGTAAAGAAGGGAAAAAAAGAATGTAAAGGTACCTTTGGATACCAGTATTCTCGCAAAAAGAAGAAGAAGAGGATGGGCTTGATGGATTATTTATTAGACATAGAAATCGGTTTTTTTTAACTGTAGATACTGTGGCAGCACCTCTTACAACAACAGCAACGAGCACTGCAGTTGTTGTTACAGATCCTGCTACTTCAACAGTTGTGACAACTAGTATAACTGAAATTAACACATATTTAAATTTGAGTCCTTCCCCTAGATTTTCTTATTGGCCTAATTTAGTGCATTAGCCAGCCCAAAGCAACTATTGCCTCTTCCAGTGACCAAAAAGACATTAAAAGTGGCGAAAAAACGCGGTAAAACTACTATCATAACCTCTTCACCCTTTAAACAGAAGTTGTTAAGAGTTAAGTTAGAAGAATTTATTTTAAAAAAAATGTGACAGAAAAGTTAAAAAAGCAAAACAAGGAAATCAGACAGAGAAAAAAGGAGCGAAAACAGAAAAAGGAAGAGTAACAAAACCTATTTCAAGACTAAAGCCACAAAGAAATATAATCCAAAGAAACGTATTAGACAGTCGTCTTCTGAAAAGAGTGATGTTGAAACCGAAATCACTCCATGCCTACATTCTACAGGGTTATATTTCGGCTCCAAGAAAGGTTGGATTGCTTATTCTTCTTGTGGTAAATGGTAACATTATGGCTGCGCAGGAGTGGATGATAATGATGCCGAAGCAACATTCATTTGCGAGTTCTGCACTCCTGAATAGTCGAGAGAATGGCTATACCCCATCTTGCCCATTAGGCCCACCCCATCTTACCCGACCTATCGGGCATGATGGGGTGATATGTCATATTTTACATTTTGTTATATTATTAACAATTCTGTGGTGCTGTGTTCCTGATTTCAATTTAATATGTAAGATTGATAACTATAAACCTGATTAAGAATAAATATGATTATGAAACCATGAACCCCTACGATTTCTGGAGCTTTAAACCTTAACTACCCCATCTTGCCCGGTGTTCCCCTACCCCCTACAAACAAACAAAGTTAGAAACTTTACCTCTTTATAATATTAGTATAGATAACTCGAAAAGTAGTTGTTAGATTTCAAATAAATTTAAAAATGACCAAATGACATGCACCACCTTTCGATTAAAATAAAAATTGTCGAAATCAGTCCACCCAGTCAAAAGTTTCGAAGTAACATACATAAAAAAATACAGTCGAATTGAGAACCTCCTTCTTTTTTGGAAATCAGTTAAAAAAGTGATAACATAAATATTATACAAAGACGCAAAGTTTTAAAATTATTATTTCATGAATAAAAATAAATAATGTGACAATTTTTATGACTTGATAGCAAAAGATAAGAATTATTAAAACAATATCCTACAGTTGTAAAGCAACTGTTTCGTGTGTAGCAATGTAATATTTATTAATTAGTTAGACATCTCTCGCTGTAAGTATCGTATTAGAACATTTTTTTTTATATATTATACATATGATTCTCAGTCATTTGGCCTTTTTAAATTTATTTGAAATCTAACAACTACTTTTCGAGTTATCTATACTAATATTATAGTTTTTTTAATTAAATTTATGTTTATTTCAGATAAAGATGACTGCTGATGATACTGTGGAAACAATCATCGGTCGTTTCGGAAAGTATCAAACATGGATTTTGTTTCTCATTACCATCGGAAGGTTTCCCACGGAGTACCAACTGACCAATGTCGTGTTCATCATACCGAGCGTGGAATATGTGTGCATGGATGATAATGCTTATAACTTGACTAATCATTGTCCGTGTGAGAACATGCAATATGATCAGAGTTCTATTGTAAGTTCAGTCACCAGTACGTGGAATCTCATATGCGATAGAAGCCAGCTGGCAAGCTTAGCACAATCTATTTTACAAGTTGGAATCCTGTTTGGAAGTATTTTTTATGGACATGTTTCTGATAGGTAAGCAAGTCTATAATAATAATAAGAACACATATCTTAAAAGTTACGTTCAAAATTTTTTAAAAAGTTTGTTATTACCTACTATCCTTTTTCAAAGTTAACTCTTCAAGAAATTTATATTAAAACATTCATTTTTCAATCCGATATATATGACGATATTCTTTTCTGTTTTTATTATTATCATTTAAAACAAAGAAATAAAAAATACACAAATTCCCAGTATTCACGCTTGTCGTATACCTAATAATTCTCTGCAAAACATAACATCGCTACGTTTGCAAAATTAGTTATGTGTTTTTAGCGGTATATTTACTATAGTTAAAACTAGCTGTGCCCGCGACTTCGTCCGCGTGGAACTTAACAAAAATCATTGCACACTTTGCTGAGTTACAAAATAAATAAATGTCTAAAGTAACAATAGCCTAAGTTACTCCTTATTACACCAGTTATCTGCCAGTGAAGTCCCGTTAAAATCGATCCAGCCGTTTCAGAGATTAGCCGGAACAAACAGACAGACAAAAATCGTAGAAAATGTTATTTTGTTATATGTACCGTATATAGATCCATAGGAATTTAGTAAAAAGCGGTTATTTTAATATTACAAACAGCACTCTAATTTTATTTATTTGTATAGATATATTTAAAGACAGATCAGTGATCAGATTAAATTCTAATTATTTATTTAAAAAATCATCTATTTAAGTTTGATTAAAATTAGTCAACCAAGTTAACATAGCGCAACTTTGTCTTTTGTTTACTTACATTGATCAAAATTTAACTTATTAATAAGTAACGAAACCAATTGTACAGACATGTATCGTAAAATACTGTTTTTTCAGATATGGACGTAAGTTTGCCAGCATACTGTCACTAGTCTCAGAGGTTATCTTTGTAGCATTATCTACAGTATCATCGCAAATATGGATTTTCATCGTTTTTCGCTTTTTCATCGGTACTGCTGTTGGAGGAACAATGCTTTGCTGCTATGTGATAATTATTGAACTTAGTGGAAAATCGTTTAGACCATATATGACAGGATTGATTGAGTTATCTTATATTTTGTCATATTTTACGCTACCCATCATTGCTTACTTTTTACGGGACTGGAGACATCTACAATGGGCAACATCCTTACCTTGGGTTTTCGTAATATTTTACTACTTCCTTGTACCAGAATCACCCAGATGGCTAATAACAATGGGTCAAAAAGACAAAGCTTCGAAAATATTAACATATATAGCCAAAAAGTAAGTTAACTATACACTAAATTTTCATAATATTTTAATTTAGTTTTTAAACATTTTTTTGTGTTTCAGAAATAATATGCCAACTGATAATATAAAGGAATTGGTAGAAAAAGCTGTTATGGAAGCCCAAAGTTCACGTACAAAACAATACGGATCATACTTAGATCTTTTCAAAACTCCAAAGATTAGAATTTATACGCTGATTACGGCCTTTGTTTGGATGTGTTGTGCTCATACGTTTTTCGGCATTAATCAGTACATCGGTCGACTTCAAGGAAACATTTACCTTAACGTAATGCTTTCGTCAGTAAGTTTAGTACCTGGACTAATTCTAGTCGTTCTAGCATCATTATACTTAAGAAGAAAGATTGCTGTTATAACAAGTTTTGCTGTAGCTGGTGTCTCTTTATTAGTGTTTATAGTGTTACCATCGGGTATGAGAGCAGCTGAATTAACATTTGCTATCATAGGTCAGATCGGAGCATATACGTCATTTGTTCAGGTGTATTTATATTCATCTGAAGTTTTTCCTACTGTAGTTAGAAACTCCGCTATGGGATTTGCTTCAGTCTTCGGAAGATTTGGTGGTTTTATTGCACCTTTTGTAGTTAACATAGGTATAGAATGGGTATCTATTTTAATATTTTCTTTTTTAGCTTTTTGTGCTGCATTTTTGTGCTACTTTTTACCGGAAACTAAAGATATTGTTCTGCTAAATACTATAGATCAAACAGAAAAATCAAATAAGAATGACACAGTAGTAAGTAGGTAGTTTCTTAATTAAAACTAATTTTGGTCTTTTTAAATTTTTTTTAGTACTGCTTGTTTTTTTAACTTAGGGGGTTTTTAAAAAAATATTCGTTTTGTAAATAAATAAATTGGTACAACAATAAATTGAGATGACAATGATTTTTTTTTTGTATTAAAAAGGGTAATATTTGACAATTAGTAATGAAAAATGATATCTGATGAATGTCTACCACCACTACAACAGCTACATACTCGTATGTCTAAAGCTCACTATTTGTCGCTGAATTCGCCGTAATTATTATTTCACCTTTAGATGATATAAATATGTGTGAATTGTTTATATATATATGTAAGTTTATGTAAGTATGTATAAATATCTATGCATGAATGTATGGATATGTGTATAATGTAATTGAGGAAATTTATGCTTTTTTTAACTATTATCACATTTGTGCCGGCAATACATTAGTATTGTAACAACCATTATTAAACGGATGTGGCAACTAAAAATAGTGGCGTTTCATTGCAAACTCATTAATCAAACATAGACAGCTATACACATGCGTACACTTATAAGTACAGAACAGATTTCAGTTCTTTCTGTAATAGTGTTTATTGTAAATAGTACCTAATAATACAAAATATATATATATATATATCAATTGTACGGTCTTATATATAGGTCAGGAAACTAATGCCGATTTCAATGGTGAGAGATTAGTACTAATGTCATAACTTTTTGTTCATGTCAACGCCGCTGTACGTCACTGCTATCGCTGTATGCAGTCACGTAGTGCGGTGATGACGCTTCATTGTAATTGATTATATTTTAAAACACAAATGTGTGACGTGTGATAGAAAAAGACAAAAAATGCTATTCTGTCTTTGTTGCACAGCACACCAAGCGATTGTCATGCCTCTCGCGGTGTAAACCATTAAGTTGACGTACCCCCACAACTATAGTTGCCCGACCTGTGTATATGAACGTGTTCAATTTTATTAATAACAGTAGCTGACAAAACAGACGTTGTTCCGTCTTCGGAACTGTCAAACGTGTAAAGTTTAAATACCTAATTGTTATCGTTTCTTAAATTTTCAAAATTTTCTACGCAATTCATTTCATTTATTTCAATTATTATTTGTAAATTTTATTTATTATATGTATTATCATATTTTTTTAGAAAATAGCAAAAAATTCGTCAAGTTGTTATCAAGTTTTGCTAATAAATAAGATAATCATGTGTAATAGTTACAAAAAATATAGTTTATATATATATAATATAGTTACACAAAAAATATAGTATATATTTTTTGTGTAACTATAAATCGTAGCTTTTATGAAATAAGCGAACATTTATTCATTAACTTTATTTCATTACATACATTATTGTCACTTTAGTGTTTATGAATAACTACGAACATAGCATTTTTTCAATTCTAAACAAAGACAAACGAGCTTGTTCGACACATTAAATTTTTAATATAT
This sequence comes from Melitaea cinxia, assembly GCF_905220565.1. Classification (NCBI taxonomy): domain Eukaryota; kingdom Metazoa; phylum Arthropoda; class Insecta; order Lepidoptera; family Nymphalidae; genus Melitaea; species Melitaea cinxia. The sequence goes on along the minus strand of NC_059405.1, from coordinate 7,232,292 downwards.
ATTAGCAACCTTATCTAACAAAATACATAGGTAAGATAGCTGGTAATAATCTAACGTCCATAACAAAAATTCCTACACCTCGACTCTGTTTTACTAATATCTAGCTAATATTTGTTTTCTCAAGGATTTTATACTGAATATTATGAAAACCGCCAAAATATTTTGTAACAAAAATGTACAATAACGTGTGATAAATAACCCAAAATTTGAATAACACGCTATAATAAAGCCAGTAAATAAATAAAAAGTCTATTATGGTCCAAAATACAAATGCTAATTTAGCAATTATTAAGGAACGAGGTTCTCTTCTCTGTGGTGCACTATTCGATGAGAAGTCAATGAAAGAACCTGGAAGTAAAAATAGTGATATTAACAATGGAAAAAACGTGTTTATTTTTATTGACAACACGAAACACATTCGTCCATATACCAGTGATTAGACGTGTTTGTAATTTGAGTTACTAGAAATGGTATTTTGGCATAATTTATTCGTTAATTATGTAAAAACCTGGCTGCCACTATTGAGCAATTATCATATATAGACATATATACTAGCTGACCCCGCAAACGTTGTTTTGCCATATATGTTATTAACCCCTTTAATCCCCCCCGCCCGCTTTATAACCTAGGGGTACTTATGAAAAATAGATGTTGGCCAGTGCTCAGACCTACCCGATATGCACAACAAAATTTCATAAAAATCGGTCCAGCCGTTTTAGAGGAATATGGTACCTAACATTGTGATACAAGAATTTTAATAATATATACAATCCTTTTCCTACATTGAGAAAGAGGCCTATGCCCTGCAGTAGGATGTTACAGGGTGAACTAGGTTATATTCATCCCGAGTGGGAATCGAACTCGCAAACCGCCGATGTTTAGGATTCAAATAATAAACTTCACTTATTTTCTAATATTATTATTAATAAATTAGAAATTATATAATATATTAATAAAATACACTCACCGCCCTTATGAAAACTCTCCAGACTAGTATTTTTTTCCTTCCAACGATCTTGGAGCCACGTCCTCAATTCTTCCTCTTCATATGGCAAATCTTCAATGTCGTACCTGTAATTTAAAATTTACATTATTTTTAAACAGCTACCATTTACAGGTAGAATTTATATATGATAATTAGGTTCCACAACCATCTTGAAACTTAAGAAGCCGACCGATGGCGGGATAACCATCCAACTGCTGGCTTTGAAATACACAGGCCGAAGACGGGCAGCAGCGTCTTCGGTGCGACAAAGCCAGCCCTGCGGTCACCAACCCGCCTGCCCAGCGTGGTGACTATGGGCAAAACACATGAGTTCACGTTATTTGTGACGTAAACTTGTGGAGGCCTATGTCCAGCAGTGGACTGTATAGGCTGTAATGATAAAATATTTTAAATAACTACTGAAAAGAGCTACTAATTATGTACGATAAATAAACTTAGATATGTAAATTACATAAAACTAAGTTCACATATACTGCACTGGTGACAAGAGGGCTGGTGCATTTTTTTCCCAAAGAATCGGCATAGCGATTTAACGGAGAAATGCTGCCAGCATTCTTGACAACATTCCACGCGGACGTGATTTATTCTATAATTATCTGTAAATATTTAGTTCTTAAGTTGTGAATTGTAAATACTTATGTATAGTTAGTTCAAATCAGTCTTCCGTGCTTACCAAATATATATATATATATATATATATATATATATATATATATTGATCTACTTATTATCTATCTGTATACATTTCACGCCCATATTTAGATGTGAATTTTTTTACATTACAAGATCAAAACGAACCAAAACTGGTTTTTACATGAATATATTATATATACAATGTCCTTATTTATAATTATTTTTGTATTTTATGGTGAACCGTAAAACTATAAGTGCGTTGGTCTGAAAAGAGAGGTTTTTTTATTTTATCATATAAACTAATTTTGCAAAATATTATTTAATATTAAATTATTTACAAACTAACCTGAAATGAGAGAAACAACATTTAAAGCTATTGTTATAACAGTTCTTAATAATAACTATTATTTAAATATTTACAATTACAACAATTACAATATAATTCTCACAATCGTTTAATATGAAAAAGAAACAGCTCCATAGCAACCAATTCACAGATCAAATATCATTCATCAAAGGACAATTACAAATTATTATACTAATAACATAAATGATTAAGTTTTGTAATATGGAACAGATTTGATTCTGCCTTTTTGTGACCCTTGTTTACTTTATAAATAGAATTGGATATTTTGTCTACAATTTCATTAGGTCCTATTCTCAATTCATCAAGTTTTTTTCGGTTTAATTGGTTTCCGTTTTCAACGTATACATAATCTCCTACTTTTAGTTCGTGATGTTTTCTGTTTTTATCGAATCTATTTTTATACTATTTTCTATGGCAATTTTTCGGTCTTGCAAAAGACGATTATGTGTTGTATTTTGCTTCAGTCTATCTGGTAGAATGTCATTTTTTTTCCTCCAATAAATATTCTGGGGAGAACCTTGTTACACCATGTTCAGTTTCGTTATATTTTTCTGTGCATTCGTGAGCAATAGTTGTTCAAGCAATTTTGTCCTCCCTTTCATTAATCTTGCAATGAATTTTATTAACCAACGTTTGGTTTACTTTTCATTCAGTCCGTTTGAAAATTGTGCATTTACTGCAGTAAAAACTATAGGTATATTTTCTTTTTCTAAAAAAATTTAAAATCTTTTGAATTAATGCCTGGATATATTCAAAAGATTAATAATTAAATATCTGATAAAATCGTGTCAATTTTATAATCTTTTGTTACTTTTTGGACCAGTTTTATAAAATCATTCGCACTCTGGGCTTTGGCTGTCAAAATATAGGCGTAACAAGTGAAGTGATCTACTGGAAGATGTAAATATTTTTTGGTTGAACGAGTACCACCAAATACCCCTATGGTATCTATAGGCACTATTTCAAACGGATAGGTAGCGGGACCTAAGTGAGACATTAATCCAAACTTGTATTTTCATCTAGATTTATTTTTTATACAGCCATCACAGTTTTTGCATACTTTTTTTATATTGTCCAATAAATTGTTAGCCTGATAAAATGGTTTAATCTTGTTTTCCATTTGTAGTCTTCCTATGTAACAGTAGTAGTGTTGTACATGTTTTATAATATTTTTACTAAACTCTTCAGTTAATATAATCTTTTCATTTTTTCCTATCTTTTTATAATATATATTATGTTTTAAAATAAGTCGTTTACTACAGTATTTATCTATCAATAAATTAATATGGGCTTCATAGCCTTTGTTTACATACATATAAAAAAAATCTACAACTGGGCAAACAAGCGCACGGCTCATCCCAAGCAACACCAGAAGTATCGCATACGCCTTGACGATCCTAACATTAATCTCCCCAGCAGCTGACAGCTCTGGTCACCTTACTCACCACAGGAGCTCAATACTGCAAGCAATATTATTTAAAACTTTGAGCAAAATATTTCATGCTATGCCTTACCATATATACAAATCAATGAATGAATAAATAATTATTAGTAAGAGATTATTTACCGTTTGATGTGAAAATGAACATGTTTGGGAATTTTTCCGTGTAATAAATCCATTTCAGTTTGCGCGGGCACGTCGTAAGCAACAGTGACGTCATATACCGAAGCAAGTCTGGAATGCCGGAGACGAGAACATAGTACTGCCCAGCCAGTTGTGCGAGGATGCAAAACAAACTCAAAATTCTGTAACATGTTTATCATATACGATTAATTTATTTATTTTCGTTGTGTATTAATGGCTTTCAATGGTGCCAAAGGACACAGAGGATTTCTCCAATATCACATAAGGTGGAAAATAAACAAAGTATATCGATTGATTATTGCATCCACCCAATCCAATGCTAACGCAATTTTGGTAGGCATTGGAAGGAAATATTGTAGTTGTCGAAGTGAATTGATTGCAGCAAACACCTTACGGCTCAACTCGTTCAGCTGAGGTGTCCAGGAGAGACAGTTATCAAAAATCACACCGAGATTTTTTACTTCGTCACAGAAGTTAATAGCAGTTTTGTTAAAGATGACAGGTGGAACAAGTGACCAATCTATTCGACAAGCTAGTTTTGGACTGCCAATTACTCGAAATTTTTCAGGATTAACATTTAGTCCATATGAGGTACTCCAACTATAGATTTTGTCCAAGTCATTGTTTATCTTATTTATACATATAGGCAGATCACTCAATTTAGAATAGCAGTAAATTTGAAGATCCTCTGCATACAAGTGGTAGAGAGAAGATATTTGGAGGCATATTGAATTTATAAAAATTGAAAATAGGAGGGGAGACAACACGCCACCTTGCGGCACGCCAGCGTTTACGATTGACCAGTCAGAGTATGAATCCTGGACACGCAATCGCTGCCGACGCCCGTACAGGTAAGTATGAAACCAATCAATTACTGATAGAGATATGTTAAGAGCCATTTCACAAAAATCGGTAACAATCCGCGAAATTGTAATATTTTGACGTCGTTAATCTCAGTGTTGGATGCAATAATGTAATTTATATTCTTGAAATATAATAGAGCAACCTTTGTTGTAGTCCATAGTCAGATCAGAATTTTGATTTATATTATGTGTATAAAATTATTAACCTTTTCATCAGCCTCGTCCCTGGGTAAACGGTCGCAATGTATACTTTGAAGTCCTACTTTTCAATAACCTCTACGTTGAAACCATTTTAAAAAAATATCATAATATGTGGAATATAATTTTGTTGTCCACTATCATAGATTTTTATTCCATTTGTATCTCTATTAAACGATAAAAAAAATTTAAAGTTACGAATATTTTCCAAATAAGTACAATTTTAAAAGCGATATTTCTCTTAGAAAACTAAGAAATTTTAACGAACTATCTTCATCAAAGTAAACTTACATCATTAAGGAATACAAAAAAAAAATAATTAAAAGATGTAATTATTTTTAATACATTTTATATTAAATAATAAAAAGATAGTATATATTGCCACGCATCGAGCCCGGTAAATCAGTCGAGCGCTAGCGCTCTTAGAGGTAAGGTCCACGCCAAATTCTGCGCAGCCGTCTCTTTCGCTCACACGCGCCAAGCGCCTGTTGTTATAGCGGATAAAACGCATTTGATACTTTCATAATAAAATATAAATAAAATAAACATATTACGAAAATGACTGTAAAATAATATAACGATAATTTCTGTACACAAATGGATAATTTAATTTTCTTTTCTCACACTATCAATACAAATAGGCATTTCAATCTGTTTGTCTTATTATTTGTTAATTAATATGTTTGTCGGTGTCGATGTCATTAAATGCTTTTTTATTCATATCGTAAATATTAGATTCATTCGTAAACTGAAAAAACTAAATCAATTTAAAAAAATTGTTTCATAAAATTGATTTTTTTAATTTTATTTTAAATTTATTGACTGTTGTTATATAACATACTTGAAATTTTTAACAAATTAATTATGTAAAAAACATTTTATACCATAGTTATAATTTTTATTATACATCAGAAAATGATCACGATGGTCTTTTGGTTGTCACACTATACGTACTAGCACAAAGATCGCGCGGCTCGTACGACTCGCGCGATGCGACCAAATTTACCTAAACTTGCAGAGCGTAAAATTGTGAAATGGCTCTTAAGAGAGCACAAGACAGCTAGCAATAAATCAAAATCTACTGGTAATATGGTCTATAAGGTCGTTTATTCCTGAGATAGGCAACTTAATGCCGTGTTTCAAGTAGCAGCCGGATATAATACATACTTTTTTTTTCATCAACAGACAGTTTACCAAAATTAGGTACCTACCTATATAATGAATCCATTGAGTGTACTAAGACTAATAAAATTGACAAAACCAGACAGCGTCCTAGGGCCCCCTAATTGATTTTCATTGTCAAAGACAAATTTAAAAAATTTGCCATTATGTAGTTATAATTATAATTGCCGTTCAAGCGTGTATAACCACATCAAGCGAACTGTCCTCCTCGCTAGTTATGGTATAACGTAATAATACTAAACCATTTAGTATAAAGTAACATAGACCTAGGACAACAAGTTTACAATCCTCTGGCGATTTCTATATTTTAACCGTATTTATTATAAGACGTAATTCATTCTATTAAAATTCTAACCCAGACTTATATAAACGATTGCATTTTTGAACTGAAATTACATAAATATGAAATTTCAAAAATTGAATGAATTTCAGATATTGTTTCGAACAATATCTGAAATTCATTCCTAAATGTAAATTCTAATCTGTGTATTACCAGGTGACTTCACCTTATCTAACTAAAAAAACATAGGTACCTAAAATTATTCCGTTACTAGAAGCTAAACTCCTCATAAATTACCCTTACATAACCTCCGCGTAATTTATCATAAGAAATGTAAGTAAGAAGCTACAGTCAACATACCGCTTTAATCATGAGATAAAATAAAAGCTATGTAATCATGGAATGTGCAATAAAATGTTATGAAACGTAGTTAACAGATTTACGTTTTGAAAACAACTTCTATTAACTATGATTATTTCTCTACGCTAAACGTTTTAATAAAATATTGTGTGATAAATTACGAGTAAACGTATACAGCGAATGAAATGAAAAAGAGTGACCTTGTCTCAATGATAGCATTGATTTTATTCATAGACAAATTAATTTATAATTTAAATTAAAAATTTGAAAATATATTCGCTTAAATTAAATTGAAGCCTTACTTACAATGAACTCGACCTTTCACTAACTCATATTCCGATATCAAAAAGACATTAATACATGAAAAATTAATTAAAATTAATTAATTAAATCCTTGAACTTTGAAATAAAAATAAAATAACAATTTATGCAACAATCAAATCTTAAGAGCTCACCGGTAAGTGTCGAGATAAAGCAAATTTTTCGCTGCGACGTTTATTGTCTTCGCTCAAATCAGTCCCTTCCGGAAATAATACCACCCTTTGATGATATCGAAGTCTTTTGTAATAATCTATGAACTGTGTAATATTTACTTCATCTTCCTGCCAATTCCTTTTCAAGTACAAAAAGTAATTTAGCTGCATTATCCAACCTAAAATACAATAAGAAGGAATGTGAGGCGTTGAATGGAAGGGTTCGTTTCACTAGTAACTGATAAAACTGTCTGTCGTACAAAAATATCCAGTAAATAAAAGTTTATAATAAATTTTACTTCTTCACCATCAAGCTGCACTTCATACGTCAAGTACCCGAGGGTAAGAAACATTTGCAACTTGAAAATCCAAAACTTGTATTTTATTTCTTCCTGCTAATAACAGCTGTCAGTAACATATGTGCGAAATAAATATTATCAGCAACAACAAGCGGAAGCCTGAAGTAACTCATAAAGATATTGACGGTAAACACAACATTGATTATGTTTATCTTCTGTATTTGTAAAAATATGTCTAACAAAAATGGTGGTATCAAATTTATTTCTCAGATGATTTTTACTTAGACGACATTAAGGTATAACAGATAACGGCATAATCATGTTTTTTTTTTTCATTACAATATACAAAATCAACGTACTCTAAATTGTCCGTTCCTTTTGTTGAAAAATCGTGCATCATTATGCTTATCTTGCAGGCGACTAACAACATAGGTAACTGACTTCAGATCGACAGTCCTGTGACTACCTAGTAAAGCTATAGGTATGTGGTCGGACACTAACAGTGTTTATCTGTTACGATTTCTAGTTCTAACTTTTTACTTGAGGAAATGGAATGTATTATACCGCTAACTTTTAAACTCATTTTATTTATTATTTATTAAAGGCATTCAGCCTGTATCCTATATATATCCCTCTGTTAGACATAGGCCTCTTTCTCCACGTAGGAGAAGGAATGAAGCTTAAATTTATATATGTAATCCACCACGCTACTCCACTGCGGGTTGGCGGGTACATGAGTAATGATCGCTATCAGGTATTTATGGTTACATCCGGGACCGACGGCCTAACGTGCTCTTCGAGGTACGTTCGAGAGAGAGAGCGGTATTCGAACCCCAAAACCGTTGGTATTTTGGCCGACTAATCGCACCACTACACCAGAGCGGTTGTTATTATTTAATTACAAGTATAAAACCGGCCAAGCGCGAGTTGGATCCGCACATTGAGGGTACTGTACAAACAAAATTATTAAAAATATTTTTATTGTATTATGTATCTAATAATTTATGACTTTCGCAATCTTTCCTTTATCTGTGCTATAAGACGTTGCTTCGTACCAAATTTTAAGATACTGAGTTTACGGGAAGTAGCCTGTAGGTTTGATTCCCTTGCGAGTGTCGAGCGGCATAAACAAGGCTGTATCGTTTAATTGCGTTGCTTTAGAAGTTTGATTCTTTTCACAGCTCCAAGGGACAGCAAACTTGAGTATTTGGTACGAATTTTAGCTTGATATCTCAACGCGTTCTTGAGAAAAAGGGTCTTGACAGACAGACGGACAACAAAGTGATCCTATAAAGGTTCCGTTTTTACCTTTTGAGGTACGGAACCCTAAAAATTAATTCTAGCTTAAGTCAAGACCATAAAATCATGACCATTATATAGTACGACCAAGTTATATAGCAACAAGCTGTAGAATTTTAAGTACAACTTTTTTTATTACTTACCTATTCCTGGAATAGCTTTGATTTCGTCTTTCAAAACGAATTTTATTTTAGATTTTCCTCCAGTCACTACATCTAGTACTTCTCTCCTCAATTCAGACTTAATCTGGTTATTCTTTTCTTTGCAAGTGCAGTCCAGAAATATCGTACGTCTTTGTGTCGCGTGATACAATGCTATCCACACATAATTCCAATCCACTCTTGTGCGATGATTCATTACAATAATAGTCGTTTCATCTGGATTCACATGATCACCATAATGATGTAGTTCCGTGTTACAGCACCATTGAAATAATGCCTGAAGGAGTACTTATCTGATATTATAGTAATCCAATAATTTACCTATATTATAAACGATATGTCGTGATGATACTTTACCACTGGATATAACTCCCACAGCGAGAACAGTACATCAACTACATTTCTATAAAATTTGTGTTTTATAAACATTAAATACATAACTGGACAATAAAGAACGTAAAAACCTGAAAGATATATATTTTGTAATATATATTAACCAAATTATACAACTTATGTTCAAAACAAATTTTAAATATCACAATTTAATTTTTGATGTGCTTGCTATTAATTATATTATAAAATTATTTATAAAGAAACCGTATTTTGTTTCTTTTAAATTTCCATATATTTAGCTGTATAACGACGGTATTGTATTTGTAGATAATATTAATTTTAAAACATTAATATATATAAAAACATTATTAACCTGCTAAGATAGTATAATACCATGCTGCACAAACCAGAAAACCTATCGCCATGATGGCAGACTTATACTGACGAGGGGTTAAAGAAGCCCTAGCAAATTGCTTTAGATTAGAACCCCTATTAGGTCTACTCCATGCGCTTTACGTAAGTCATACTGTGTTTAATATAAGTAGGTACTTTACTTATCTATGATTTACCTCCATTGCATATATATATGTGATTTTAACATTTTATTTGCTATAATAGAATTTACATGGCGTAAAACTGCTGTACTGCTATATTATCCATCACTTTTGATCCACCACGCTTTCTGCATCGATTCCTTTTGGATAAACCTGGCGGAAGGATGTTTTGCGACATCATACAAAAATATATCAGATTTGCTTTTTGAACGTGTTTCTACGACTATTACGCTTTTTAGTTCAAATTTAATACTTTCAAATTCCGGGCTACCTATACCAAATAAAATCTATATCTATACAAATAAATAAAACTGGAGTGTCTGTTTGTAATATTAAAATAACCGCTATTAACTAAATTCACATGTACATGTATACGCGCTAAATATACCAAAATAACATTTATTATAATTTTTGTCTGTCTGTCTGTCTGTCTGTTTGTTCTGGCTAACCTCTGAAACGGCTGGACCGACTTTGCTGGGCAGATAGCTGAGGTAATAAGGCGTAGCTTAGGCTACTTTTTGTTATAACTCTGCGAACTAAACAATAATTATTTTCTTAAATTCCACGCAGACGAAATCGCGGGCTCAGCTAGTTTGTTCATAAAATTAACAACGATTGATAGGAAATAAACAGTAGGACTTTGGGTTACTCGACTTTAATAAAAATATTAACATATAATAAAAAGTATAGTTCTGAAGAACAATTTGAAATATATATTTTTTTTTTGTTAAGTTTTTAGTTTATATTTACGAAAATTAAACAACACTTTTCACAAAAAACTTATTTATTATCTCTTATGTATGTTTCCGTTTCCGGATGTCAAAGCGACAACAGTGTACGTAAAGTGCTCCTAGATTATTAATTGAATTCATAGTGAAATCTTACCAATACCGACCGCACATTACAAAATCCTTAATCAAGAAGATAGATCTACGCGGATATTGTAAAAAAGGTACGCGAAAATACCCAAAAATAACTTAGAAATAACGAATAAAATCACAAATATAATAATCTATGAATTGAGGGTAGAAATATTTCATCATCAATTGACAAATAAACAGCGTTACCAACTTACCAGATAGTGACATTTGACAGTGACACCTATCAGTGGCAAAGATATCGGTGGTGTTGCTAGCTCAACGAGAAAAATACGTTTCAATACACGCAGAATAAAAAAAGTTTTGTTTTTATAACATGAGTTCTAAGGAAATGTCACCAGAGATAGCACAACTGTTTAAGATGATGAAAATAGAACTTGATCAACAAACAGCAGCTATTACAAGGAGTGTAAATGAGACCATCATGCACAATATAGAGGAGAAACTACAACCATTCCTGGAAGAAAACAAATATTTGAAAAATGAGGTACAAAAATTAGAGAAAAAGGTAAAATATTTAGAGGAAAAAAACAGAAAAAATAATTTGTTACTACATGGTATAAAAGAAACAGAAAAGAATCAGCAAGAATTATTCAATCTAATTAAACAAACATTGAAAAACCTAGATACTGACATAGATATATACGAAATAAATAACTACTATAGGTTAGGAAAGAAACAGGGAGAGAGGAAGGTAAGGCCAATACTCATATCTTTCACATCATTCCAAAAGAAGCTAATAATACTGAAAAATAAAATAAAAATGCCGAAACAAACTTACATTACTGAGGATTTTTCAAAAGAAACAATGGAAATGCGAAAGATCCTCCAGGAAAAACTTAAACAAGAAAAACAAAATGGAAAGGACGCATTCATTCGAAACAATAAAATAGTTATCAAAGAAACACCAGATACAGAAAAAAGAAAGAGAGAGGCCTCGATATCTCCTAACAACACAAACACATCACACTCCAGTGGTTCACAAAATATTACTGCATCCTCTAAATTACACAAAACAAATGCGTTTGAGTATATGAGGGCAAGATCTGCGTCTTTGAATGAAAAATCATCTCAACAACATAACGCATAGGGAAAGTTAGACACCGGTAACGAAATCAAAACAAACTATTTAGGCAAGAACAAAGGAAAAAACAAGAAAAACCCCAATACGGTTGGTCACCGCGGGGTTATCGACCAAACCCCCCAAAATACTACACTACAAATGGAAAATAAAACTATAATGAACACCAAGAAAAGAAGACTCCACATAGCGACATTGAATACAAGATCGTTAAAGTCAAAAGAATGTTTAATAGAACTTGAACATGCGTTAAACAACATTAATTGGGATATACTTGGTATAAGTGATGTACGTAGATCGAAAGAAAATATAGAAGAGCATAAAGATTACATAATATACTATAAAAATGAAATAACAGGAATATACGGCGTTGGATTCTTAGTCAAAAAATACCTGAAAAATAACATAATTGAATTTAAAGGAGTCTCAGACAGGATAGCTGTCTTAAATATTATACTTCCTGGTCACAAACACCCGACATCAATAGTCCAAGTATATGCTCCTACTGAGGTAGCGAAAAAAGAAATTAAAAATAACTTCTACGAAAACCTAAATGAAACAATGGAGACTTTGTATAAGGCAATTATTGTGATGGGAGACTTTAATGGACAAATTGGCCAGCGAGGAAAGAACGAAGACAAAATACTTGGACCCTATACAACCGGCAAGAGAAACGAAAATGGACAAAGATTGATAAACTACGCATTAGAAAATAATTTACATATAATGAACACTTTTTATAAAAGAAAACCTAAAAGAAAATGGACGTGGGAATCTCCCAACGGCCAAATAAGAAATGAGATAGATTTCATAACTACAAATAAACCGCAGCTTTTCTTAAACGTGGAAGTCCTCAATAATTTTAACTATTTTACTGATCACAGACTACTCCGAGGTCAACTACACCTAAATGAACCTAAAAATTCTAGGAAACATATGCAAAATACTAAGCGAGCAATTACATTACCATTACCAAGCCATATTCTAGAATCCCTAAAAACTAAATTAACACCAATAAGCGAACTAAGAACAGTCCAGGATAAATATGATACCTTGGAAGAAGAATTAAAAAGAACTAATAAAATCTTTGAAAAAGACAAATCATTTAAAGATAGAATAGGATCTGAAGCAAGAAGATTAATAAAACAAAGAGCACTTTTATTTAAGAACAGAAGGAACAATAGACAAAACATAATTAAAATAAGTAAAGAAATAAACACTGAAATAAAAAAGTTCAGAAATACACAAAAAACTAATTTAATACAACTCTACATAACAAAATTTGGTGGAATCAAGAGTGCGTGGAAGGAACTTCAAGACCACACAAACTGGATTACTAACGTCATACATCATAAAACTCAAAAACATAAATCTAAAAGAAACGAAATATTAAATACAGCAACTGATTTCTATCGCAATCTTTATCATGACAAATCAAGTACATCAATTATAAGTAGCGAAACAGTTACGAGTACCGAAGAAGAACCAGTTCCTAATATATTGAAAGATGAAGTTACCAAAGCCATCAAATCACAGAAAACAGGAAAATCACCCGGCGAAGATAACATCTCTAATGAACTGTTAAAAGGAGTATCAGAGACTATCTTGGAAACACTAACAAAGATTTTTAACGAAATTTTAAAAACAGAATATATACCCCTTCAATGGACCACATCTACAATAATTTTACTTCATAAGAAAGGGAGAACAGATAATATATCGAACTACAGACCCATTTCGTTGATATCAAACGTATACAAAGTTTTCTCCAAGATAGTACTAGACCGGATAACAAAAACTATAGACGAGAATCAGCCGAAAGAACAGGCAGGGTTTCGAAGTGGTTTTTCAACCATCGACCACATCCACACTATCAAACAAATGATCCAGAAATGCAATGAATATGGAATAAACTACTACTTAGCATTTATAGACTACAATAAAGCATTTGATTCGCTGAAACATGAGAAAATATGGGAAGCCCTCACCGCACAACGGGTCCACAGTAAATACATAAACATAATAAAGAATATATACATAAACATGACAGCCAAAATACGTACAGAAAAGATAGGAGAATGTTTTCCCATTAAGAAAGGAGTTAGACAGGGAGATCCCTTATCACCCAAACTGTTCTTGGCAACCCTAGAACATATATTTCGACAATTGGATTGGAAGGAATACGGTATTAATGTTAATGGAGTATTACTAAACCATCTAAGATTCGCAGATGATCTTATATTAATATGTGGTGATCCAAACACTCTGCAGATTATGATCGAACAACTGATAAATAAAAGCGAAAAGGTAGGACTATTAATAAATACCAGTAAAACAAAGTTAATGACAAATCACATCAAAATTCCTATTAAACCTGAAAATGCTGCTGAACTAGAATATGTAAATGAATATACATACTTAGGTCAAATAATATCCCCAACAGACATCACAACCAAGGAAATTCAAAATAGAATAAACCTAGGATGGAAGAAATACTGGGCTCTAAAAGATATTATGAAAAATTCGGAAATACCAATAGAAGGGAAGAAGAAAATATTTAATACATGCATTCTACCAAGCATGACCTACGGATGCCAGACATGGAGTTGTACAAAGAAAAATATCAAATCACTAGAAACCTGTCAACACCGAATGGAAAGAAGCATACTCAACATAAAATTAAAAGATAAAATTAGCTTAAAAACAATCAGAAAACGAACTAAGATTAAAGATATAAAATACCAAATTAAACAACTGAAATGGAAATGGGCTGGACACATAACAAGAAGTAGGACAGAAAAGTGGACAAACGAAGTGACGGAATGGTGCCCTAGATATAATAAGAGAAGTAAAGGCAGGCAGTATCGAAGGTGGGAGGATGATATCAAGGAGGTAGCAGGACCATGCTGGATGAGGATAGCAAGAGATCGATCGTTGTGGAGAACACTTGGGGAGGCCTATGCCAAAGAGCAAGACAATCACAAAACCGGTGTCTAATACAAATAATAAAATTAATTACGTTGCTTTCATAAACAACCAATTTAGTATTAGTAAGTAGTACATAAGTAGTGATAAGATGAAATGTAACATATAAGATTGTTAATAAAGGCTTTTATTATTATTATTATTATGTATACTAAATTCATTTGACACTCTATTTTGAGAAGTTGAGTGGGTATTACGTTTTAATAACTGAGATTCTTCTATAGACATTACAAGTTCAGTACCCTTTGTCTCTGGAAGGAACATACACAAAAATGCTCCAATCATTAGAGGGAAACCGAATGCGACTGGAGCACACCACTTTCCATATGTTCGAAAGTCAGCAACAAACGGTGCTATCATAGAACCAAATCGTGCCATCATAGAGGATATTCCTACTGCTGCGTTTCGTATGACTGTTGGAAACATTTCTGAGCAATATAAGTAAAGCACAATATATGCCATGAAGCAAAATAGATCCCCCACACATCCTAATATTAAAGATACTACACCTTCAGGAACGCAGGCTATAAATAAAAGGCATATACTACTTGTTACATTACAAGAAATTACCAATTTCCTCCTACCTATGTACTTTATAAGTGGAATTACGAACAGACACCCACACAAACATATACACCCGTTTGCTACTACATTTATAAAAATGTTTCCAGTCAGACGGCTAATAAAATGAGATACTCCGTAATGGCAATATCCTGATACAAACCAAGACAATGACATAACTAATATATTTTTTCTTAAATAAGAATTACGCAATAAATCAATAACATTTTGTCTTCGCTGCCTTAAAGCTACGGACTCCATTTGATAAATCTCAATTTGTCGCCGAATTTCTGATTTTGGTAGACTATTTCTGCAACATAAGAAATATTAAGAAAATTCATAAACAAATTAATAATTTTTAATATTTTATATTTTGATAACTTTGCTCACAAAACTGCCATTAATATATTTTTTTTCTTTTTAAATATATAAACGGTGTATATGTGTAACGGTGTATATTTTTATGAATAACATTTTAGTACTAACATTGCAGCAATACGTTCCATAACCTCTATGGCTTTAAATGTTTTATTTTTTGATAAAAGCCATCTTGGTGATTCAGGTAATAGGCATATATAAAGTAATTGAATTATACTTGCAGCAGATATGACTACTTGGAAACGCACATAGTCTCTTATAAAATATCCAAAAAGCGCTAATATGATGTGCCCAATTGTAAATGGTATGTGAAAAATAATGGATATCACATCTCTATACGCGCAACCAACAATTTCCATCAGTAGCACAAACGACACTACCGTCACTCCTCCAGCAGCTACGCCCAAAATCATACGCACAATTGTGAAACTCCAGTAATCTGGCATAAAAGCAGCAATCATTCCAGTGAAAATTTCAAAAATTATTGCAATAAGCAAAGTTATCCTTCTACCATATCTGTAAATAAATATATATATAAAAATGTAATATATGTAACGTAATGTGGTATATATTTATAAATCTAAATATTACAATATATTTAATATTCTTGAACTGATTCAAAAATTCTCACTGCTGGGCATTAGGCGACTTTCCCTATGTAGAAGAAGAGTCGAAACTTTACATGCTGCTCCGCTACGGTTTGACACACATAATTTGCCTACAATAAATATCAACTATCGTAATAATGTATCGAAGATCACAAGTATTACGGGCGACTTTAACTATTCTCAGAAACATACTGTACCATACCCCCACATCAGAAACAAATATTGTAAGACACACGTGGCAGGCTTTAAGGCGACTACTCGCTTCACTACAAAAGAACAGTTGTTAAAAACGTGCAGACCTGTCTGATGCAAGACCTAAAGTTAAGCTTCCGATAAGTACACCAAATTGAAAAATTGTTTGGGTAAAATCTTTTAGCCAAGACTTTTGACATATTAAATTCCATTCCATTACAATAGTTCGTGTAAAATCTGTTTTATCATAGACAGGAGTATCACAACATGTATTATTATTTCTAGGGCAACTATACTGAATAGGAGGAGCCAAAAAAAATATAGCCATTTGATGAAAAGCCACAAAAAATTTACTCAAAAAAATTATAACACTAAGCCACATGTGATACTTTCCAAAGTTTCCAATAAAAGTATTTATCGGCACCATTATTGTATATATATTTGTTTACATTACAATGGTACTATTTTTCTCTATTTTTTTTTGTCAAACACGTCATAAAGAAATCGAGATGGTATTGAGTTTATATTATAAACGTAAATACAACTGTGATTATACAAGAACCTCGTGACATGTAATATTTGGAAATTTATTATTAAATTAAATTTAAAATTAATGAAATTATAACACGGAACGCTATACAAATAATTTTATTAATAAATCTTTTAGCCAAGACTTTTGACATATTAAATTCCATTCCATTACAATAAATATAGCCATTTGATGAAAAGCCACAAAAAATTTACCATACAATCTACAATACCTTAATTAGCATAGGTATTGTAGATATGACTTCAATCAAATTTCCTAATATATTTTTTAATCGACTTCAAAAAAAGGAGGAGTTTACTCAATGCGACCGTATATATATATATCTATCTATAATATATATAAACGCGAAAGGTCATTCATCACGAAATCTCCGAAACTATAACACCTACAAACTTGAAATTTGGCAGGTAGGCTCCTTATAAGACGTAGGCATCCGCTAAGAACGGATTTTACGAAACTCGACCCCTAAGGGGGTGAAATGGGGGTTGCAAGTTTGTATGAACGTCCTATGATTTTGAAGTAAGAGACTTGAAATTTAAAATATATGCTCTATAGATGGTGAGGAGGCGTTCAAATAATGTATCGATAGAAATCAACCCCCTTTTGGGGTTAAAACGGGGGATAGTAGGTTGACTTACTCATCACGAAATCTCCGAAACTATAACACCTACAAACTTAAAATTTGGCAGGTAGGTTTCTTATAGGACGTAGACATCCGCTAAGAACGGATGTTACGAAATTCGACCCCTAAGGTGATAAAACGGGGGTTGGAAGTTTGTATGAAAGTCCTATGTTTTTGAAGTAAGAGACTTGAAATTTAAAATGTATGCTCTATAGATGGTGAGAAGGTGTCTAAATTATGTGCCTTTAGAAATCAACCCCATTCTTGGGGTTAAAACGGGGGATGGTAGGTTGACTCGCTCATCACGAAATCTTCGAAACTGTAACAGATACAAACTTGAAATTTGACCGATAGTTTCTTTATATGGTGTAGACATCTGTAAAGAACGGATTTTACAAAACTCGACCCCTAAGGGAGTAAAAACGGGGGTTGGTAGTTTGTATGAAAGTCCTATGTTTTTGAAGTAAGATACTTGAAATTTAAAATGTATGCTCTACAGATGGTGAGAAGGTGTCTAAATAATGTATCTTTAGAAATCAACTCCCTTTTGGGGTTAAAACGGGGGATGGTAGGTTGACTCACTCATCATGAAATCTCCGCAACTAAAACAGCCACAAACTTGAAATCTGGCAGGTAGGTTCCTTATAGGGCGTAGACATTCGTTAATACCGAGTTTTATGAAACTCGGCCCCTAAGGGGGTAAAACGGGAGTTGGAAGTTTGTATGAAAGTGCTATGTTTTTGAAGTAAGAGACTTTAAATTTAAAATGCATGCTCTATAAATGGTGAGAAGGTGTCCAAATAATCTATCTTTAGAAATCCACTCCCTTTTGGGGTTAAAACGGGTGATGGTAGGTTGACTCAGTCATCACGGAATCTCCGAAACTATAACAGCCACAAACTTAAAGTTTGCAGGTAGGTTCCTTATAGGGCGTAGACATCTACTAAGAACTGATTTTATGAAACTCGACCCCTAAGGGGTTAAAAGTGGGGTTGAAAGTTTGTATGAAAGTCCTATGTTTTTGAAGTAAGAGACTTGAAATTGAAAAGGTATGCTCTATAGATAGCGAGAAGGTGTTCGAATAATGTATCTTTAAAAATGAACACCCTTTTGGGGTTAAAACGGGGTTGGTAGGTTGACTCACTCATCACAAAATCTCCGAAACTATAACAGCTATAAACTTGAAATGTGGCAGGTAGGTTCCTTATAGTGCTTAGACATTCGCTAAGAATGGATTTTACGAAACTCGACCCCTAAGGGGATAAAACGGGGGTTGGAAGTTTGTATGAAAGTCCTATATTTTTGAAGTAAGAGACTTGAAATTTACAATGTATGCTCTATAGATGGTGAGGAGTTGTCCAAATAATGCATCGTGATCTATATATATAAAAGAGAAAGGTCGCTGACTCACTCATCACGAGAACTCAAAAACCGCTGGATGGTACCATCCACCCAGGATGGAC
Source organism: Melitaea cinxia (assembly GCF_905220565.1). NCBI lineage: Eukaryota > Metazoa > Arthropoda > Insecta > Lepidoptera > Nymphalidae > Melitaea > Melitaea cinxia. The sequence goes on along the minus strand of NC_059405.1, from coordinate 7,213,381 downwards.
AAAGATGAAATTTGGCAGGGGGGGGGGGTAAATTATAGTTAGTAGACTTCCGCTAAGAACGGATTTTGTGATATTCCACCGCTAAGGGAGTTTAATTGGGGATGATAGTTTGTATGAAACGTATACAGCAGCAGTTCACCTGATAGGTTATTTAAAAAAATAATTTGCGTTAAAAATCTTAATAGTACATATCTTCATAACTATGCGAACGTAGTCGCGGGTAACAGTTGTAGTAACAGGTATTATAAAACAAAGTCCCCAAAAGTGTATGTGATCGATTCCCTCAAAATCTACTGAACGGATTTTTATGCGGTTTCACCAATGGAGAGAGGGCTTCAAGAGGAAGATTTACGGAACGGCTAAGCCGATTTTGATGATAGTTTCACTGGAGGTTTACCGGGAAAACTTTGTGACACACTGATTTCAACGCGAGCGAAGCCGCGGGCACAGCTAGTATATATATATATATATATATATATATATATATATATATATATATATATATATATATATGTATATATATTTATATTTTATGTATGTTCGGGGATAACTCCGTCGTTTATGAACTGATTTTGATAATTCTTGTTTCGTTGGAAAGGAGATATAGTAGCTTAGTTTGCCCTAGTTTGGTACTATGATAAGGAAACCAGGATCTGATGATGGGATCCCAGAGAAATCGAGGGAAACTCTCGAAAAGCCGCATAGGGTGTACATATTTTGATGATTTTTAATTTAATCGAAAGCCGACGTTTATCATGTGGTCACATTTAAATTTCATCGAGATCTGATTACAACTTTTGGAGTAATCTTTGATAATGCGTATTTACTCGACAAGTTTTTTGTCTACCTACGTTGTATTACTTGTCGATATAATTGAAGGCGGTTTTTCTTCGTTTGCCTGCAAACATAATTATTAATATAATTTGTTTTTAGAGCCTTTCATAAAAAAATTAAATCGTGTTCGTTAAAAAAAAACAACACAACATATCCTTGGGACTCAGGGTTACATCTTACTGGAGCATTTTTTTTTTTTTTTTGTTTAGGTTTAAAGATTATTATTTATTCTCATAAAGACAATTACATCACTTACATGAGAACACAATTTAAGAAAAAAAAACAAACGATTAACAGACATTCGTTGTCATACTTAGATTTTTAATGGAGAAAATAACATACATCATTACAGCCTATACAGTCCATTGCTGGACATAGGCCTCCACAAGTTTACGCCAAAAATAACGTGAACTCATGTGTTTTGCCCATACCCAACAAACATTTTTGTCATATAATCAAACAATTATATGACTTTGAGTCTTATTAAAGTTATATTACAGTATTTTTTTAACTCTACGTCATGTTATGGTGCATTATGTGTCCAAATAGACGTATAGATTTTTTGTCGTATAACATTGTCGTATAGACGTTATTTCGACATTTCTTTACAATCGTCATATAATAGCGTCTATGAAGACATCTATAAAACTTACATATACAACTTTTCGTCGTGTAAACGTTTTCGTAGTGTAAACGTCATAATACTATTAATTTTGTCATATAATTACCTTTTAAACATCTGCTAAACGAATAGTAATTGTTTACACGTAGTACTTGTAACCATTATATATAAGTCGAATAAGTGTACTAGTGTAACTTGTATACATCCTAAAGTATTACAAAAATGATAATGACCACGGCCATTTCAAATGTGCGCATATCATTTCGATGAAGTCCATCTTCGATAAAAACTTATCAACATCCACATAAATATGGATTATAATTGTGGGGTATATCTAAAAAAAAAGTATTATTCAGACTTAACTAAGTTATATGTCTCGTAAATTCTTCTGTTCTGAAAATATAAATTATTTGAAATAAGTTAGCTAGGCGTTTATTATTTTATTATTGATCCCTAAATCAACTGTCATGGCGTACACATTTACAATATGTACGCAGTATATACGTCGGGAAGTTATATAGTTGTCATATAACGCAGTCACTTAATAAATTCTTAATAAAAATATACGAAAACATTAAAATTTTAAAAGCGCATGAAAAATTTGTTACAAAGTTACCTCACATTAATCAGTAAATTTGATTGCACAATGGTTTGTAACTGATGAAATGGTTTTATCACCTCAACAAAGTAAAAAATACAATATTTTAACTCAGCTGTCAAAAAAACTGCCATATTCAATTAGTGTGTGTTATGTTTATAATCTGTTACAATTTTTCATTCGTTCAATATAAAAGTATCATCTTTAAATGACAATAATACAACGAATACGTTAGATAAACGTCATATTGTGTGCCATTACTCGACACGAAGTCGAATACACGCCGCGACAGCTATCATTACATGACATGTAGTCAAATCGCCAACGTGTATATGACTCCTATGCGACTATATAGGTAGGTATTTATATGACTGTTACACGAAACTCTTAGCGCCTTAAGTTGAATAAAATGGGCCCTAATGCCGTCGAGTAAACGTTCTAATGTCGTTTATACGATTATACTAAATAACATTAAGTTGTCACCAAAACGTCTACTCAACGTCGTAAATGTTTGTTGGGTAGTCACCACATACATACACATCTTTAAATACAAACCATCCAGATACTCCAGCTAAATTAAAAAAAAACAATAATTGCTTGCAGTGCTAGCTTGTAGTTCGACATTTTTATTAATAGTTTTACTAAAAAGTGCAAGTGCTGTAATTATATAATTGTTTTATGCTCATTAATTTAGTTTCACGATAGATTTTTTTCAGTTGATGTTCGAAATTTAATTTGAATAACATTTTTATTATTATTTTTCTAAGACTTTTAGTTTGTCCAATCGTGTTTTGGCAGTACTTCCCCAGATTTCGATTAAATATAATAAAAATGGTTTTATTAGGGAATTAGTTATAAATTGTAAAACGTAGTTTACGTGGTAGGTATGCACCGAATATTAATCCGGAGGCATGGAGTAATGATATTAATTTACTTATTAAGTGATTAATGTGATGATGAATGTTTTTGTTTATTAGCGTACTTACACCGCTAAACCTTGATAGACTACACTCACCAAACACCTTAAATACAAAATTTAAAATTAACTTTATGCTTATGTTATATTCTTAATCAAATATAATTTTTAAAATAAATTTCATTGTTTGATACTTTAAGCCGGTTTTCTACTATCAGTATGTCAGATGTAGACAAATAATATGTATTATCTTTGTAATGCTACAATTGAGACCTACCAACTGGAAAACTATGTTTAAACATACTTATGGAGTATTAAATAGAGATAAATTTCTTATATCAGATTAAGTATAACAAGCGTACTTGAATTTATTTTTTTAACCAAACTCATATTAATACGTGACATGCTTCTATGGTAAAATATAATGCGTTGAGAGATTTCACCAGTACTTATGTAGACCTGCAAACAAATTCCGTAACTGTTGAGTTTCTTTCCGGTACATCTCAACAGAAAATTTATTTACCATACAGTTAGAGCTACACTTTACTGAAATTAGCTTTATTTAATAATAAATTTACATTAAAAACAGACATTAAAAATACTTTAACAATCTGCTTGATTTAAACTATTAAACAAATATTGTATATTTTTGATATTTGCATTCTGCTCCTATATGCCTCTGTGTCACTATATAAATAATAATAGTAACAATAAGCTTCTATCCATATTATATGTATTTCGTTTATAAGTATAGTATTTTTTACGCGACCGACGACGTCTTAAAACTTTGGTATAATAAATGTACAGTTACCAATTGTTTAAATATAAACATCAAAATGATGATACCTATTTATCTCAAACAATTATACTGTTTTTGTTAAAATAAAATTGTTACATACATTCAAAGATATTTTTTATAATTATTTTAATTTTTTTATTAAATGTAAGTAAGTTTTTGTTTTACCGAGCATTGACATTAAAGATGAGAGGAGCATGAATATCGGTCTTCATAAAGTTACGTTCGTTGACTAAAGATGATGTTTTTGAAAAAACGGAACAATGAGTATAACTTAACAAAACTATTATCTTACAAAATAATTTGAAACAGAAGTCATTTATACAATTTAACACAATAGCATTTTATGTTATAAAGACTTTTGCAAGACGTATTAAAAATAGTATACATCTAAGACTCTCTTTAAGTATGTAGTCTAAGACTGGTGGTCACTCCAGTCTTAGACTACACGATATACGAAGAGATACGAAGATTTTGGAGTAAGTTACTTTGGATGTAATGAAATTAACCTGAATTTCTATGACCCTCCTAACACCATTTACGGCTACTACTTCTCCGCATCTCTCCACTAGTGACTCCGTTCGCTCTATTTTCCCCAATCCGAGTGGGGCCTAGAAAAGGTGGCCCAAACATAATCTGCCTCATCTTAACCCAAGTGGTTAACCGCAGTCACTTGAACACCAACTTTTTACGGTGGAAAACACAACGATAGCGTAAAATGAAACCTACAAATAGCGTCATGGAATGTCACAACCCTGCTTGATAATGACTAAAACATATGACCTGAGAAGAAAATAGTCCTAATTGCGAGAGAACTGGGAAAATATAATATAAAATCGACATAGCTGCAATAGGTGAAACACATTAGGCAGAGAGTGGAAATCTGCGTGAATATCTTGGTGGATATATCTATTTTTAGGTCGGGAAACCTTCAGCCGAACAAGCATATAGTGGGGTCGGCTTTTTAATAAAGAACGTAATATTAAAATCTCATAACAAAACCCCCAGGGGCGTAAGTGATAGGCTTATGACAATACGTTTTCTTACGGTTCTGATTGCAATGTCAGGAATGTCGTACTGGGTCGGCATCACTTCAGCCTATCGCAGTCTTCTGACATAGGCCTCCCCAAGCTCACGCCAAAAACGGCGTGACCCATAGTCACCACGCTGGGTAGGCGGGTTGGTGACCGCAGGGCTGGCTTTGTCGCATCGAAGACGCTGCTGCCCGTCTTCGGCCTGTGTAATTTCAAAGCCAGCAGTTGGATGATTATCCCGCCATCGGTCGGCTTATTAAGTTCCAAGGTGGTAGTGATCTGTTTTATCCCTTAGTCGCCTCTTACGACATCCGGGAAGAGAGGGGGTGGCTATTTTCTTACTGCCGTAACCACACAGCTTATGTACTATTCTCTGAGTGAAATGGGAGAATCGAGTACTTAGCTCTAAGGTGCTACGATGAACAGGAATGGAAGGTATTAAATGCTTGCTGATGACTAACAAACTTTGATGGTGCAGACATGTTAACTGTTGTTGTTGCTGTTGACTAAATAAATAAATAAATACATAAATGTTGTAGGGATGGACGATGTCAGACAGCCAAAGGCAGTGCTTTATTCGAAGCTTAGTCATAGAAGGCCGGAGGTTAACTGAGGTAGGGCACAGCAAGGATTTCCTGCTCAAAATATGGAGCAGCCCGACTGGGGTAGTACCTCGACCTTACAGAAGATCACAGCAAAATAATACTGTTTTCAAGCAGTATTGTGTTCCTGTTGGTGAGTAAGGTGACCAGAGCTCCTGGGGGGATTGGGGATTGGGTCGGCAACGCGCTTGCGATGCTTCTGGTGTTGCAGGCGTCTATAAGCTGCGGTAATCGCTTACCACCAGGTGAGCCGTATGCTTGTTTGCCGACCTAGTGACATAAAAAAAAAGATCAATACCTTAGATATAAAGACGTCCTTAAGCGCCACATATCAGCTTGCGGCATGTCTGTGGGCTCGTGGGAGGAGCTGGCACAAAATAGGACAGAATGGAGAATGACCATTAAGTACCTACATCAAATTTTGAATCGCTTAGCAAGCTTAGATGCTAACCGCGAACAACAGAAATCCCGTGCTAAGCCCTCCTACGACTACTCATACAACCAAAATGGGCAACTATATTGTTTCTTTTGTAGCCGAACGTTCAAAACAAAGTTTGGCTTCACCAGCCATCTGAGAGCGCACACCAGGCGCTAACAGATGGTCGCCGTAGATAGAGACGTCTTGAAGGACATCACATACATAAATCCTAATTCATCCTTGATATTTACTGCAGTAACTAAAAATGCAATGACTAAGTAGATAAAATTTTCGTTTATTCGCGTTAGAACGTAAGAAACAATATCTAGTGTTTATTGACCTTCCTTTACGACTAAATAATTTGTGTCTATTTATTAACACACTTTTTAGATAATATAAAATAAAGACAAAAACATTTAATTTAATTGAAGTATGTAGATAAGACTTCGATGATCTGAATTCTACTTTCAACAAAAACAAAAATGACAACACTAAACTATTCGTTTTATTTCGTTATAAACCTTATACTGAAAATTAAACGTTAAGTAGAAATTAAAAAAAAAAATCTAAGTCAGTCGGAGACGCGGTTTCGAACCCCGCTGGAGCGGTCAATTTTTGATATGATATTCAAAAATGGTTAGAATTCCTAATGTGTGGGTAACACAAAAATAAAATTGTATATATTAAAAATCTAAGTAGTTTTCTGATGTGCTAATAAGCCCAACTAAAGCTCAACTAACTAAATAAATCCTTTGTGAATGCTTTCAAATCGATAGTCACAGATCCGAGTGTTTTTTTAACCGGCTTCCAAAAAAGGAGGAGATTCTCAATTCGACTGTATTTTTTAACCGACTTCCAAAAAAGGAGGAGGTTCTCAATTCAACTGTATTTTTTTTATATATATTAGCTACATCAGAACTTTTGACCGCGTGGACCGATTTCGACAATTTTTTTAATCGAAAGGTGGTGTGTGTCAATTGGTCCCATTTAAATTCATTTGAGCTCTAACAACTACTTTTCGAGTTATATCTAATAATGCGTTTTTACTTGACGCTTTTTTCGTCGACCTACGTTGTATTTATACCGCATAACTTTCTACTGGATGTACCGATTTTGATAATTCTTTTTTTGATGGAAAGCAGATATCTCTAGTTTAGTACCATGATAAGGAAACCAGGATCTGATGATGGGATCCCAGAGAAATCGAGGGAAACTCTTGAAAATCCGCAATAACTTTTTACTGGGTGTACCGATTTTAATAATTTTTAATTTAATCGAAAGCTGATGTTTATCATGTGGTCACACATGAATTTTATTGAGATCTGATAACTACTTTTTGAGTAATCTTTGATAACGCGTAGTTACTTGACTATTTTTTTCGTCGATCTACGTTGTATTACTCGTCGATGTAATTGTAGTCGGTTTTTTTCGTTTGCGAGCAAACACAATTATTTTTATGTATGAAATATATTTTTTTTTACATATATATATGTTACTTCAAAACTTTTGACTGGGTGGAGCGATTTCGACAAATTTTCTTTTAATCGAAAGGTGCTGTGTGCCAATTGGTCCCATTTAAATTTATTTGAGATCTAACAACTACTTTTCGAGCTATATCTAATAATGCGTTTTTACTGGACGCTTTTTTCGTAGACCTACGTTGTATTATACCGCATAACTTTCTACTGGATGTACCAATTTTGATAATCTAAAATGTGACACAATAAGGCTGTTTCAATTTGATACAGTTCTTTAGTTCTTATCGAGGAATTTACTTGTTTTTTATTCCCCTATCGCATATTTTTTCTATCTTGATACTTGACAAATAACACGAGATAACTTAAAACGTATAGATAAAAAAATAACATTTTGATCTATGTAAACATAATAAAGGATAATTTTCACTGTCGCTGTATAGTATTTTTTAAATTTTCTATATTTAACACAAGTGTCTGAATTACTGAAATATCTTATTTATTTTATTTATTCATTAATAGTAATATTATTAAGTAGAAAAAACTTTAAAAGAATTTTATGACGCTTTTTATGCGTGTCTTATCACAACATTAATGTCTCCGTTATCGTTTTTTTGTATGTATGTCTATGTATATTTTGTATTATGTGTTTTTGTATTATGTATTATTTCTGTACATCATATTTAGCTAATTCAGTACAACGTTGCCTATTTCAAAACAAGGACGCATATAACATCACCGGCTTTTGTTCCAGTCAATTTCAAATCGTACCTACAAGTAAACGACGAAGTGTAAACACACTTTGTATTTTTTACTTGACATTAATATTTGAAATACAGATACTGGCGAACAAGGCTGGTGCCGTGTTGATGTATATGTTGCAGTCAAAACTCTTAACCAGTCAAAAGCACTATTGACTAGCAAAATCAGTCAGAAGTACTTTTGACCGTTTGCTTTAGTCAATAATACTTTTGACTAAAATAACAGTTAAAAGTACTTTTGCCCAATGGAGCTGGTTAAAAGTACTTTTGACTAAATGATTCCGTCAAAAGTGGTTTTGACTGGTTGTATCAGTCAAAACTCTTAAAAAGTTAAGGTGGTCGATAAAAATAACGACAAACGCACATATAAACTTTTATATTACTCATTATTAGTGGAGAACGTGCTGATATTAGAACAAAAATGAGTGACTACGAAAAGAAAGAAGGCTTTTTGCAAAGAATTTTAGCGATGGAGGATATGAAAGATAGTCATTTCAATGTGATGACAAAAGAAAAATTTGAAAAGTTTGCGATGGATGTGGAAGACGCAAAATTTAATGAAAAGAAAACACCATTACAGTACAGTAGACTAAAACGCTTTAACATCATTGAAGTTTGTGGTATAAAAAAATTAGTTACAAACACGGAACCTGTCAAATATTTTTTGCCGGCTGAGGAAATCTACGACATTATTGATGCTGCTCATATATCTATAGGGCATGGCGGTCGCGATAGACTTAAGAATGAAACGGCAAAAAAGTACGCTAATGTTACAAAAGAAATGATTAATATATATTTATCAATGTGCGAAGTATGCCAAAGGAAGAAAAGCAAGAAAACGAGGGGTCTGGTTTCGAAACCGATCCTGCACACTGAAATGAACAGCCGCTGCCAAGTCGATCTGGTTGACATGCAGTCGCAAGAAGATCGCGGGCATAAATTTATTATGGTTTATCAGGATCATTTGACTAAATTTGTGATTTTGCGACCACTGACATCAAAAAAGGCTACTGAAGTTGCATATCAATTAATGGATATTTTTTTGACCTTTGGAGCACCATGTATTTTGCACTCAGATGTTAGTTGAGTTCGTTAACTCAGTTATAAAAGAATTAACATCATATTGGCCGGAACTAAAACTAGTAACTGGGAAACCACGTCATAGCCAAAGTCAAGGTTCCGTGGAAAGGGCTAATCAAGATATTGAAAAAATGCTAGCATCTTGGATGGAAGACAATAAAACCACTAACTGGTCGAATGGACTTAAATTTGTTCAATTCATGAAGAACAGAGCATTTTACTCAGGGATAAAGCAGTCTCCGTATCAAGCAATGTTTGGAACGGAACCTAAAGTGGGGCTTACAACATCTAATCTACCTTTGGAAATTATAAGCAGATTACATAATGAAGAAGACTTGAAAGTTGCAATCACAGAAATGAATCAAAACTTCGATGATAATGAAGAGAACCAAGACAAACAAGAAAAAAATGAAACAAAAAAAAAACAGGTAAAGAACAAGAAGAAATCAAAGAACAAGGAGAAAACAAAGAACAAGAAGAAATATTTGAACACAACAGAAACGAATCAATGATATTGGAAGCAAGAGAAAAAGCTCATTTGAATTTAGTAAAACAAGCAAAGAGAATGAAAACAGCAAGCGATCAATCTCATCCACCACTGAAAGTTGGAGACAATGTCACCATACCAATCCCAGACGTAGACAAAGGAAAGGCAGAGCTTCGTAATTTAATTGGAGTTGTATTAGAAGTTACTTGTGAGCAGTTATACAGGATTGGGACAAAGAGTGGGATTTTGGAGAAATTTTACTGCAGGTACGTACCTACTAATTCAAATTTAATGTGAGTTTACTTAGTGAATTTGTAAAAATAAATGAATTTGTGTGTGTGTGCGCGTGTAAGCGTGTGAGTGTGTGTGCGCGTGTGTGCTTGGGTGTTCGTGTGTGCGTGTGCGCGTGTGTGCATTTGTGTGTGTGTGCGTGTGAGTATTTGTCTGTAGGTTTTAACCGTTTTTAACATTTTATTTTCCAGATCCGAATTTGATGGCTGCAAAGAAAAATTTATCCGGCAGGATGAGGTGCCCAACGTAACAATTACATTACGAACAGCTGCAAAGAACGCTGCTATCGGAACAGGACAAGGTTTTGCACGATGTGTATGTTCTACAGGCTGTAAAAACAATAAATATTTATGCAAGAAGAAAAGATTGGTGTGTAATTCAAAGTGCCATAATAGTTTGAGTTGCATGAATAAATAAAATACGTCATTGTAGACTGATAGCCTTCTAAAGTTATTTAAAAAACACGTATGTTGCTTACGATGCATAAATAATGTGTAATAAGTAAAACATATAATTTACAAAATTCTCATTATACAATCTCGAATTATGTTTTGATTTTTTAAAATTTTAATTAAAGTTAAAAATTATTTAAGAGAAGCGATTAACGTAATATAGATACTGTGTTCTTATAACCAGTGAATTTTCTGATTACCTATTTTAATGACAAGTGTGTGTCTTCTTTGTATTGATTGTAATGCCAAATTTTTCGTAATATACGATTTCACATTTAATAAATATCTTTTTATTCACATCTAACGAGCTAATAGTGCTTTTGACTGACGCTTTTTTGCAGTTAAAACTACTTTTGACGGAGAGCGTCAGTCAAAAGTATTTTTAACCGCGAATTTGCAGTCAAAAGTACTAATAACCAATAATTTTCAGTCAAAACCACTTTTGACCAACTTGTCCAGTCAAAAGTACTTTTGACTGATTTCGCTAGTCAATAGTACTTTTGACTGGTTAAGAGTTCTGACTGCAACATATAGAACATGATCAAGGATGTTTTTAGTAGACATCGACTTTTCGATTATGCCGATGCTGTTGTTGAGAACATATTGAAAGCCGAAACGGAGAAAATCTTAATCACCAGAGGATTCAACTAGGATTGTCCGTAGATTTCTCTGCCTACAACCTTATCCCCAGCCTCCCAGCCAGTACTGAGGCGTAATCCTACCCGGCTTTGTCTATATTAGTAAGTATAAAGTATATACAAGATGAGTCATGTAAGTATTTTTATGTTAAATTATATTATATCACAAGCTATATATTGATTAAATGAAATGAAAATCAGGATGATAATTAATTTATTATTATTATTATTAAATATACATTTTTGTACACCAACAATAAAAAAACAAAAAAGTTGTAATAAAGCGATCTCTTTCAGATAACCTTTGTGTTTAGGACACATCATGATTAGAAGCAGATTAGAAAGTATTAATGTCAAATAAAAAATCTTACTTTTTTATCACTTGCATTATACGACTGTCCCGACATAAGAATTTCATTTAATATATTTGTATATTTGATTTTGTTATACTCAACAGACTACTACTGGCTTTATTGATAACAACTTAACATGCTAAGTAAAAGTAGGAACAAGATTTTTGCAGCAATATCAATGTTAACAATTGTATTTGCTCGCAAACGAAAAAAACTTCCGACTTCAATTACATCCACAAGTAATCTAAAAAGGCGAAAAAATAGTCAAGTAAATAAGCGTTATCAAAGATTACTCACAAAGTTTTTATCAGATCTCGATGAAAGTTAAATGTGACAACATAATCAGCTTTGGATTAAATTAAAAATCGTCAAAATCGGTACATTCTGTGAAAGTTATGCGGTATAATACAACATAGGTCGACAAAAAAATAGTCAAGTAAAAGCGCATTATTAGATATAACTGGAAAAGCGAGGTAATAAAACGCGGTTTGTTTTTAACGTAAAAGGGTGCTAAAGGAAATTCAAAGAAGATTGGTCTGGTTATGGTTTTATTAGAAGGAATAGTTGTAGATTTAATGCGTCACGAATTTATGTAGTCATGCAATTACAAAACATCTCGGAATTTGAAATCTGTTACCACCTGCATTTAAAAATATTATGTGATAACCCTAATTGAATATCATAAAATTAATGTATTTAAATTTAAATGGAATATACCTCATTTATGTGTTGGCTTTTTTTCATATGAGTTAAAACAAAAAATGTTAAAAAGTCTTATCCATTTGTAGGTAGGTATGTATTAATTCGCGCTTTAAATATATTGCACATGATCAGGAAAACAACATTTAATAATAAAATACATATTTACATTTATCTAATATCTAACTTAATTATTATCATTACGTTTTAACCCTTTTTATCCGATGATGACTTTTTTCCGAATTGTTCTCCTTCTTCTATAGTAGTCATTAGCTCACAACCTTTAGTCTCGGGAAGAACAAACGTTATACACGCCGCTACAAGTGGAAATATAGCAAAGGCTACTGGTGGCATCCATATAGCAACATCTCTTAATTCTATTACAAAGGGTGCTAACATCGAACCCACTCTTGCCATCATTGATGAAAAGCCAATAGCAGCATTCCTTACTACTGTTGGAAATAATTCTGTACAATATAAGTACACTACGACGAACACAATGAAGCTGGCCACTACTCCAATACTAGCGCATATCACAGATCCTACACCTTCAGGAATGACGGATAAGATTAATAGGCACAGCGCACATATGAAGTTAAACACGATTAAAATTGTTTTTCTGCCTAAAATTTTCATTAGTGGTATAGATGCAAAAGTTCCAAGTAAAGTGACGCTGGCACTAGCTGCCACGTTGATGAAAACATTTCCACTTAACTGTCCGACGTACTGTGATACACCATAAAAACAGTAACTGCATGTCAGCCAGTTAAACGACATTGCGGCGATGTTCTTTCGAAGATTCGGAGTACGAAATAGATCTAATATATTTCCTTTCTTAAGTTGAGACTTTTCCAATGATTCCTGATACATTTCAACGTCTCGTCTGATGTTTTCGGTAGGGCGATTGTTTCTGTAAAATATTAAAAAAATATATACAATTTTATTGGCTACAGAATGTAACAATTTATTCAATTCCTATCAACTTACACTTTAGCTACTCTTTCTAAAATTACTATTGCTTCGTCCGTCCTTTTAACGGCTATTAACCATCTTGCAGTTTCGGGTAAAATGAAAAAATACAATAAAAGAATAATCACCGGTACGGAAATAGCAAATTGAAATTGTTGAAAATCTCGAATATAATATCCAAATACCGGCAGGAGCATGTGCCCCAAATTGAAAGGAACTTGATAAAGTGCTGAAATAATATCACGATATTTTGTTCCTACAAATTCCATAACAATCACAAAGCCAGTCACCATCGTGCCACCAACGGACATTCCCACTAAAAATCGAATAAATGTAAATGTCCAAAAATCTGGAACGTATGCGGCTATAATTCCCATAGAAACTTGAATGACAACTGCTGCTAACAATGGTTTTTTTCTTCCAAACCTAAAAAAAGAGAATAGTATAAACATTTTTAAATAACTAAAAGACATAGAAAGAAGATACAATAAAACATCAAAAACGTTATATTATCATAACAATGGTAACGTTATATATTTACCGTTTTAGCAGAGGTGTTTGCGGTAAGGAAATATTCATTGTTTAATATAAATAGAATACAGTTGGTTTTTTGTAAGAAATAAGAACAACAAATTTTAATTTAAAATTAATTAATTTACATTACCTTACCTATCAGAAGCCATTCCAAAGATAACACTGCCGGAAAGAGTTCCCAGTTGAAACAATGTTTGTGTGAAACTGGTCAACCATTTCCGGTCGCATATTAAATCCCATTCCATTATAATCGTATTAGTGAAAATTGATTTATCATATTCTGGGGAGGAACATGGGCAAATATCCGTGTCATTACTACTGTTATCTAAACAAGTGTATTCTACTTTTGGCGACAGAAATATAATGGCCATTTGATGAAATGCAACAGGAAACTTCGTAAGAAATATTAATAGACATAAGTATAATTGATATTTTCCGAACGATCCTGTCACTCTCTGAATAAGATCCTGTTTCGGCTCAGATTTAGGAGAACCAATTCCTGAAAAAATGATAGTCTAATTAAACTAAAATGGCACCTTTTAACAGACTTAAAAAAGAGCAGGTTTTCAATTCGACTGTACGTTTTTTTTTCGTTATTTATCGTAAGTTTGTTACGCGAATACCTACTCCACAATCATGTACGAGTTTTGGTGATACTTTTTTCATAAACTAGGTCTTGTTACAGAGATGGTTCCATGCAAATTTTGTGATAATTGGCTCAGCACTCTTTGAAAAATCAAAAAAACAAAAAACAATTTATTGGGTACCTACGTTGTATTTATTACTTGTCGATGTAAATTGAAATCGGCTTTTTCGTTTGCAAGCAAACACGATTATTTATTTAACTACTATTTAAATATATTTAACAGTATTCTTAAATTGTTTACAATCTTATTCTCTACAAAATCAAAAAACAATTTGCATACTCTTGCATAAATTAAGAATTAAGTACTAAAATGTATTTTTTTGTATACACGCTTATTTATTTTAAATTATAATTGTAATTTAAGTGAACAATAAATTAACGACACATAATTAAAGTTAGTTAGTTAATTAAAATTACGCGTTATAATGCATTACGCTTTTAGGTAGGAATAGTGTGATGAGAAACATTTGATGAATGAACTTTCATTTGTTTTTACGCGTCCGGTAGGTGCCATGTGAAGGTACTATCGAGCTAGTATTACTTATTATACTTTTACTATTTATAACCTTGCATATATCTTTAACATGATTAAACTTTGGGATTTTTTATAACGTACTTTAAAATTTTAAAATGCGATGAAATATTTTCAATATCAAACAAGGTATATCTACAATGCTAAACGAACGTAAGTAAATAAACAACGAACTGACACATCCATAAGACTCGCATTAATTTCGACCGTTCCCTACCTATTCTAACCCTATGACGATGACGACAAATGTTTTGAAAATTTTAATGTTTAATGTACGTATTCCTTATAACAGCAAGTAGGTATGTAATTACTGTGAAATATGAAGTATTCCACAAGCAATTAAGTACATGTTTTCAATGAAAATTAATTAATTACTTACCTAAAATAATGGCATGACGATAATTATCCTACACAAATAATAGCATGCAATTAAGAAGCTATATCACATTATCTTAGTTTCTTTCTACTTTTCACTTTTTTTTCTAAAAATTCCTTTCGCTCTTAAAAAATTCAATAAACAATTCTTTAAACGTTATAGGTATAATTAAAGTATTACACATATGAAGTACCTATCATTTCCATTTGTAAGTAATGTTGATTATATTGTCGGCTTATTGCAAGAAGTCATTATGTGACAAATTCATTATTCTGAGATAAACGGTATTTTAGTTCGATTTAATTAGTAGTTATGTTGATTGGCCCATATTATCCTAAAGATAATTAAGGTGACTAAAAAATTAATGTTTTCGAGTAGCCTAATATGTATTTTAATAAAAACAAGTAAAAATACCTAATCCTACAAAGTTATTTATTTTTTAAAAACTCAAAATAAAAGTTAATGACTTCTGACTACTGTAAGTCTGTTCGGTATGTGAATTAATTATTTCTTAAATTGCAATAAAATAACGAAAATCTAATCACTTCAATCAATTATTTATAACAGAACGTAATTAAATGCAACTAATGAACTTTATCGAACCTAATTCTAAGCTATTTATGCTACACTTGTTTCGATAAGTTAATTACATGGTAAAAATGAGTTCTGTATTATAATGTATCTTGTTATTTTAATAATTATCTATTTAATAAAAATAACTTGTACAGCTTAGTGATTTTTTTGTAAATGCCTGATTTCCAAAGTTGCAGTTATGGATTTAATGGTAAAGCCGTAACGCCTAAAAATTGACTAGATAGAAATTAGTGAGTTTTTGCCTTTTGTAGAATGTGCCAAAAGAAGTCCACTATAGATAAAAACGTATTTAGTGATTTTTTGCAGTTAATGAGTTCTTGCAATAAGCCGACGATATAAATATTAATTTTATTTTTATTTACTTAAAATCTCATCAGTCTTTCGAATGTAACTACTAAGGTATTTTTGTATCAATCACAATTGTTTTCATAGTAAATAAATATAGGTATAAGGTCATATCAAATACACACTATTTTCACTTGGAAAAATATGCACTTATTTTATTATAAGGATTTTAAAATCAATTATTTTTGTATCATCAAATATTGTAGTCAACATTAATAATTAGTGTTTAAGTTAATTAAAAATAAAAATTAGAACAATATAAAGCTTATTTTTTTATTATATTTTTTTTTTTTTAGATCTTTACCGAGATTTACAGATTGTTTTATTTGTGTAACAATATTTATAAAAGTGAAAAAAGATAAGGAGATATCTACAAAATCTATTTACAACAAATTTTTAACATAAACATAGACATTATAAGTCTATATTTAAAAAATAATTCTATCATGAATAACGACAACTTAACCATAGGTATGTTTAACTTAACAACAGAACATTGAAACATGCTTTGTTCCTCGCATTTACTTATTTCATTTTACAATCAAGGTTTAACGACTCAATATTTGCAAAATCGAGGCCATGTACTTTCACCGCAAACATTCTTACCATTTTCCTTGTGATCTTGAAGCTCCATGGTGGTGAGTCTGTATTCTGCACTAATACACTCGTAAGTTATCACACAATTTCTTTCATTGGGGAGAAAACGTTAGAATGTTTCCCCAGTGGCTGACAGCTACAGACTGGCTCAGGTAGAATTTAGCCTTTCTGATAATGCGCTCGCGCCACCCGCCGCTCTCGAGTCTCGCCTTGTGATTGTCATTTAACGCATTTGAACGTGATGTAGCGACATTTAACTGACTAAGATAACAGTTTTTTTTTTCATGATCAATAATAAATACTAATACGAGTAACGATCGCAGACCTACCCGTTATGTACACAAAATTTCATAAAAATTATTTTACTCGTACCTTTATTTCGTTACATACTTCTTCCTATTACTCTAATTGTTTCTCTGTTAAAGCTTTCTGACTCTCCTCCTCTTCTTATTAGACACCCAACCAACAAGCCAATATGTTTGTATTGTCGCCATCATCATCATCACTTCAGCCTATCGCAGTCCACAGCTGGACATAGTTCCTCGACAATTTCGAGCCAAAAATAGCGCGAACTCATGTGTGTTGCCCATAGTCACCACGCTGGGCAAGCGGGTTAGTGACCGCAAGGCTGACGACTTTGTCGCACCGAAGACGCTACTGTCCGTCTTGATCCAGCAGTTGGATAGTTATCCCGCCATTTTTTAAGTTCCAAGGTGGTAGTTAGGGTTGTATGTATTTTTCAACGCCAAATCATAATTAAATGAAAAATAGATAATTTATCTAAAAATTCAAAAAAAAATTAGGGGTGGATCACCCTTAACATTTAGGGGGATGAAAAATAGATGTTGTTCGATTCTCAGACCTACCCAATATGCACACAAAATTTCATGAGAATCGGTCAAGCCGTTTCGGAGGAGTTTAACTACAAACATCGCGACACGAGAATTTCATATATTAGATACGTAAAAGTTACTCTTGAATGAGTTAGTAGTAAGTACCCACAAATTTTTGCTATTGCGTCAAATATAAATGAAGTTAATTGTGAGGTCTGACAATTGATGCAGCAATTTAAATAAGGATGACGATTAATTATGCCGTATTTAGCTTACTTCATATTATCTAAATGAAGACCTTCCTATTAGGTTATTGACGACTTGGATTTTTATCCATGTTCTTACACCTTACAATTACGTAGATACGGAATTTGTGCAAGTAGGCAGTTTACTTTAGAAAAAGCAAACTTGGAAAAATATTGATCATCTTTGCATTAATCACGCAAATATTTTCCCCTAACAAGCTTATATTATTAATCTGTTCCACAAAAAAGTAAAATTTCTTAATATAATTGGCTAATATCAAAAATTATTGCGACGTGATTTATTTAATGTTCACAAATTATTGTCATATAACCATTTTTAACCGACTTCAAAAAAGGAGGAGGTTACCCAATTCGACTGTATATAGTGACGCTGTATTTTATGCAACATATTACTAATTTTGTACTAAATAGTTTATATATTATTTTTCAAAAGAGTAACTGCAGAGTGTCTTGCCTATTCTTCTCGGCAGAATCTACATTCCGAATCGGTGGTAGCTTTACTTCTACAAATATAATAATTTATTTTTAAAGTTTTAATTTGTAAAATGACGATTCGAAAGTGCTCTTGGAGCCTATTTGAATAAAGCTGTTTTTGATTTTGATTTTATATATTTTTAATGTATGTTCGGGTATAACTTTATTGTTTATGAACCGATTTTAATAATTATTTTTTTTTGGAAAGGAGATATTCCAAGTGTGGTACCATGATAAGAAAACCAGAATCTGATGATGGAATCCCAGAGAAAATGAGGGAAATCCTGGAAAATCGTAGTGACGACTAGTGCGTTTGTTAATTTTTTTTTTTTTTTGTCTACTTACGTTATATTACTTGTCGATTTCATCAAAGTCGTTTTTTTTTGTTTTTGAGCAAACACAATGATCAGGTTAACATAAAATGTATTTATTGTTAATATATTTTGGCCATTATTCGATGTCTATATAACGACTGATGCATAAAAATAATAAAATACATAGGTATGTCGGCGACATACACCCCCCCCCCCCCCCCCCCGATTTACCTACTTGTGTATACTGCACGATACAGGGACTTACGAATACAAATATCCGCGTACCCTTAGCGTAGGTGTACCATATTCTCACCATACCAGTTGACTACGATGAAATAAGGCATAGGGCTTTTTTTTAAGTATTTCTTTTTTTCTAATTACTTTTAATGTGTGGAAATGTTAAGAATAATAATACACGAATATCTTACTCAAAAAAAAGTTAGAAGACGAAGATGACGATTAGAAGTCTGACCCGAGAGTGAGGAATCGGTATAAAATATTGCTTTAGAAGTGCTGCATTCCAGGCCTGGACCTATTCATCCCCCCTTGCCTAATGTTAAATTTCAACCACCGACGTTAAAACAACAAAGACAACATATCAACGCGGTAAAAATACAGACTTAGGTTACTCTACTACTACTACCGGTCTACTTTGAAGTTTTTGGAAAAGAAAGACACTCGTTCCGTCCGAAGACAGATGCGTGGGATGCTACTTAAACTTGCTTATTTATTGTCGACTTGTTCGATAACCGCGGGCTAAATACAAAATAGCTATATAGGTATACCTACTTGTTAAGGGCGAATGGAGGTTTTTTTTTATTTATTTTTTTTTTCGACAGGACGATTATTTTTTGTAAAGAAACTGGTAATCACATTAAGTGGTACATGTTTTCATATACTCGCACAATTTTTTCATTCAAAAATATTCCCGCAAAGAGGAAATCCAGCTGTATGTCAGCAGCACATTTTTTTGCATCAGTTGCGGTGCTCACGATATCTTGGGACAAGTTGCTCCTACATGATGAAAGAGGCCTATGCCCAGCAGTGGAATATTACAGGCTGAAGCGCGTCGCCCCTTGGCCTCACTTCTGTCACAAGAGAACCTGAGATGATCCTGCGCAGTTGGAGAGTCAGCACTCAATATTTTTGCCGATAACTATATCTACGACGTATGTTTACATTGGCCCCGTTTCTCAATGCATACCATCCGACCAAAAATTTGTGCATTTAAGTTGAAGGTTAGCTCTCATAATCTGTGCCGATTACTATATCGTTGTAATCATTAACTACTCAAAGATTACATTTTAAAACACGAAGGTAATAGAAAGCTTTAAATGTATTAAAAATTATGTCCATAATTTGTTATTTTCATATGTCGTATTTACCCTAACACATTTATTAAAGCATCTCGCAATTCCGCGTCGTAAAATAACAACTAAATTTTAGTTCGCACACATTTGTGTAAAAAAGATCAATTGTATGATGAATAAAAGACGCAAATTATATTCGAACTTTATTGTATTTATACACATCTGTTTCCAATTATTCAGCTATTTACATAAAATTATTAAAAATTCTACCGTAATAAAATAATAGCTTTGTAATGTGAGAATATTTTCACATTCCCCCTATTGTTACATATACTATTTACAGATCCATACATTTATATATATTCATATGTACTCTGAAAAAGTGAATACATATAGTCGATAACACATTATTTATGAGTACATTTTATGATATCTTCTAAAATATTGGGTCATAAATAATTATTATAGTAATAATCAAATACTATTTTATGTAAATAAAAGTCTAGCTGATTTGACAAGACTGTAATCGTAAACTCATAAAGTCCAAACAAAACACTAAAACATTTGTTTATTTAAAAAAATTGGGTTTTTGAATTTACGGACGATAGTTTAACGTGACAACGTCATAACAAAACATCTCCTCGGACACATAGGCCAATCGAGTGGAAAAGAGAAAGATGCGGCCCAAGCGTACAATGAGCGTAAAGGGACAATGAGTCAACCTTTTTCGTGCATGCAGCCGGCGTTCATCGATTTATTAGACGTTGTCAACTTGTCACGTCAAAAATAAAATAATTATGTTTAAAAGTTTATTAATGGAAATTGAGTAAAACATTAAGAATCATTTAAATCACATATTAATAATATTTACAGCAACAATACGGGCAACGCGCCTATGATATAATGTTCTACACCTTACTAGTTATGTCATGTATAAACTTAGAATATCACTTAATTTATAATGCAACATAATTTTATTATATTTTAATTATTTATCACTATAACAGATAACAGTGAAATATCACATTATAATAACCCTTAAATGGCAAATTATATTTATTATGAAACATAGTTATAGATGAAATAATTGTTTGTCAAATAAAAAACATCAAAATGACAAACGAGGAACATCGCTAGTAAAAATAGAAAGGGCCATATCGTAAATCATTATCTATAACAAACACAGATTTTGACATTGTAAATATTATTTTAAATAAGTTAATATGTTTCCTAAATATAATATTTATTATTATTGGAGTTATCATTATAGTGAGGTTGGAACGTTTGCTCCTACTGGGACAGGCATTTTAAGTACACCTAATTATTGAAAGGCACTAAGACCCTAATCTACAATAAAATTTCTGTACACGGTATAGAATTCAATCTTTTGTTATTACAAATGACATTTAGGGACCGTTTCACGAGTTATGAATAATGCTATTTGACGGATGACAATACAAATAGACTGACAGTGGAAGGTAGAATTAGCCAGTAGGCTTCACCTCAATTAATAAACTGCAAATTTAGATTAATATATACAAATAGAAATATCTCATAAATATATAAGATTGGATTGGAATATAAGATTTGATGGTAAAAAAGAATCATTAATCAAAATCTTTTTACCATCGGATACTGTCATCTGTCTAATAGCGTTATCCAGAATTTATAAAACAGGCCCTTATAGTTTTCATCATTACAGACACTTATAAAACTATTATCCTTATGTTGGCATGAATAATAGCATTTATGATACTGAATCAAATTATACTGAACATACACCTGTATGAGCGATATAATTTATATTACTGCATACGACTAGCCAATTCTTTAAAAGTATATACAAGAGAAATAACAAATAATAAAGCAAAATGTATAACAAACTCTCAAGTCTTATGATAATACAAAATCATTTCATGCTGCTCGATGAGTACAAACTACATTAAATGCATGTTCACTCAATGAAAATACTTATTTACATGACTATATTATTATTTTATCTTACAAGAAATTGTAAAATTGTACACTTTAAAACTCTGAACAGCACTTGTATGGTTTTATAAAACATAAAATGGAAATACGACTAATAACTGTTCATTATTTTGTACTGTGTTTTTATTTTTTATTTTGTAGATTCATGTGATACCAAAACTCCAAATCTATTTGTAAGAAATGCTAAACAAAATACTTTAAGCAAATGCTATACATTATACACTATAAGAACAGAAACTCATAGTTTCAACATTTCTTAGGCAAACTATGATTAAGTGCTATAATGTCGACGATTTTTTATTTTTGAAACCAAATTACAAATTTTTAAAGCTGGCCCGAGTTTTAATCCCATGTATTTCATCATCATATCTGAATTCAGCAGAAATAGGGCTTTTCCATCTATTTCCTGTAAAGAACATATTTATTTTTTTATATATACCGTAGATTGCTACACATTATAAAATTTATTAATAACCTTAGAGGCACGAAAACTGACTGAAGTAAACTGATGTAAGTTTATTAAATATAAATAAATATCTTTGTCATTATTACACACAAAATCATCTGTTCCTGCTTATCATATCAAGATGCTTATCATACTTCGATCATGTCCCTTAACTTGATGCTCGTGTTATAGGGCAACTGATATAGCTTTGATGATTTTTTGATTTTTATAAATAAGAATTAGTAAGTGAGATAAGTTCACCCTTGCAAACTTCCTATGTAATGAAAAAATTTAACATCTAATAAGGAAAAATAATCACGGCGTCTCCAATCTCGCAGTAAGGAAGGGAACAGCAGAATATATATCCTGCTCGAAATTTCTCAACCATATAGATCACAGATAAATAATGCTACTCTCAAGTAATGCCTTTTTTCCTGTGGTAAGTAAGATGACCTAAGGAGAAGATGCTCCTAAAGTAGGTTAGGGGTAGAGTCCCGAGGAGGGAGGCAAACTTAGTGTTCGAGGGAGCCTCTCGGAGGTCGCTTTTGGTGACGGGCCCTAATTGGACAACACCGGCGGGATCGCGGAATTAGCGTCCCCGTGATCCCACCCCAGGCGAGCGAAGGAACACCCCAGAGGTTTTAGTCCGTGCGAATCGGACATACCCTCCAGCTCCCCCAGTCCATTAGGGATTTCCTCTGGGTCAACAAAAAAAAGGGTTAGGGGTAGAGTTAGCAATGGGCTTGTCATGCTCCTGATGTTGTTGATGCAGGGGTATATATGTTATGGTAACCTCTTACACTACCAAGTGGGCCGTATACTTGTTTGCCGACCTAGTGATATAAAAAAGAATCATTTGTAACATATAAATAACTTACATGTTTCCTAAAGAGATCAGCATGGGCCGCCAGTGCTTGATCAGCAGCAGCTATAAAACCTATCACGTCTTCCACAGACCAGTCGGCTGGGGCTGTGGTGGGGGACGGAGGCGGAGGAGCCCCTGTCGTCGAGGATGCGGGCTCAGGCCTCTCTGGAGACACACGGGCCATTTTTCCACCGGATGCCTCACCAGAACCATTCACCATGCTACCTGTTGGCGATTCCTGTAACATTGTATATAAAAATTAATTATACTATCACCTGATCCAACAGACATCTTGAGAACTGTCAAAAGTATGAAGTTTAAATGACTATACGTTATCTGAAATTTTCTGACAATCTGTAGGACAACTTATAAGCACATTTACTCATTTAATTTATTATTATTACATTACTGATTGATACATGATTGACTTAGCTAAACTTTAAAAAAATGTTTAGCCAAATCAATTGAGCTATTATTGAGATTTGTGTTTAGCATCACATTTATAGGTTCAATATTATTATTATTTATATATGCTTAAATATTTATAACCATATTTATTGAACAAAATTCTGAACTAAAACAACATGCTACAACCAATAGTTTTTATATGTTAATATTCTTTACTAATTGGAAAAATAAGGATACAAGCATATAAAGTTATTAATATTAAATTAATTTAAATATTCACAACATTACTCTATAAGTTTATCTTATTATACCTTATTTACTTCTACATTTTTAGAATGTATTTAATATTATATGTAAATTATAAAGATCATAAGAAATAAAAAATAATTGTGTTTGCTCGCAAACGAAAAAAAACCGACTTCAATTACATCGACGAGTAATACAACGTAGATCGACGAAAAAATAGTCAAGTAACTGCGCGTTATCAAAGATTACTCAAAAGTGGTTATCAGATCTCAATAAAATTTATATGTGACCACATGACAAACATCAGCTTTCGATTAAATTAAAAATTATTAAAATCGGTACACCCAGTAAAAAGTTATTGCGGATTTTCAAGAAGTTCCCTCGATTTCTCTGGGATCCCATCATCAGATCCTGGTTTCCTTATCATGGTACTAAACTAAGGATATCTTATTTCCAACAAAAAAAGAATTATCAAAATCGGTACACCCAGTAAAAAGTTATTGCGGATTTTCAAGAATTTCCATCAATTTCTCTGGGATCCCATCATCAGATCCTGGTTTTCTTATCATGGTACTAAACTTGGGATATCTCCTTTCCAACAAAAAAAGAATTATCAACATCGGTACATCCAGTAGAAAGTTATGCGGTATAATACAACGTAGGTCGACGAAAAAAGTGTCAAGTAAAAACGCATTATTAGATATAGCTCGAAAAGTAGTTGTTAGATCTCAAATAAATTTAAATGGGACCGATTGGCACACAGCACCTTTCGATTAAAAGAAAATTTGTCGAAATCGCTCCACCCAGTCAAAAGTTCTGATGTTACATTAAAAAAAAAAAAAAAAAATACAGTCGAATTGAGAACCTCCTCCTTTTTTGGTAGTCGGTTAAAAATTATAGGTTATCCACAGTTATTCTTATTTATTTATTTGTTGCACCAACAAAAAATACACTAATACAATGTTAAGAGGCAAGCTCAGTTATTAGGCCAAGTGTATCCTCAATTATAGGCGCAAACCGCATGCACTTGAGCGAACAATTCATTATTATACTAAGTAGTAACAAATTAACAAAACAAAAATTTCACAAGAGATAATTACCAAACGAGACAATTTTTTAAAAAACAATTACTAACAAAAGTTACAAGAGATAATTACCAAACGAGACAATTTTTTAAAAAACAATTACTAACAAAAGTTATAACAATGCATCATCTGGTCTGAAGTTAATCTTCTATAATATAAAAATGAGTCGCTGAATGTGTTGCTAAGCGCAAAACTCGAGAACGGTTGGACCGATTTCGCTAATTCTTTTTTTAAAATATTCCTTGAAGTACGAGGATGGTTCTTACGGAGAGAAAAATTCAAAAAAAAAATTTAAATTTCCTGAAAAAGTCTAAAAACAACACATTTCTATACTCCCATACAAAAGATTTGTGATAATACTTAAAAGTCAATTTGAACTTTAATACCATACGATAAAGTTTGTGTTAGGCGATACGAAGTTCGCCGGGTCAGCTAGTAATAAATAAAAATAATAGCAAATTTCCGATTAATATAAAAGTAATCAATCACTGTCAAATGGAATGTTAATTCACTTCAATAACACTTGGATTATCAAAAATTATTAAAAAAGCACAATATATAACCCAATAATAATAACAATAATAATAATAATGCACCGTTTGAAAGCACTCTCATTTTAATGTCAGGGATAGCAATTCTTTGAATTGAGTTAATGTGTTGGAGAAAATGTCTAGTGTGGTTGATTTACAACGTTTGGCCGATGAGCTAGAACCACCATCATGCTCCTCGCTCCTTGTATGTGAGTTATGGACACTATTGTAGGTACTTTTATTAACCAGCTCTGAAATTTAAGCACTTATTATTTACATTACTTTTAGTATTGTACTTATTTTTAACAACTTACACTTTTTGGTCTTTTCAAATGTGCTGCTGATGTATTTGAAGTGGATTCACTGCATAAAGTGCACGGCCGGCCGGTAGACTCCCCTGTGTCTATTTCTATCATTCCCACACAAAACCCGACACCAGAACAAACTAGTTTTAACCAGTTCTTCAATTCATCAGTTGTTAAATCTGTGGGTACTTTAACTGAGTAATTCTTGCTTCCAACAGAAACCTAATAACAGACCACATTAGTATTAATAATGATTGTATTAATAGCGACCGCGGCGCCGTCTATAATTAGCTCTTTTATAAAACTCGTTATTATTCAAAGTTTCATATTACAATTAAAATCTTTTGACAGGAGACAACACCATACTATTTTTAATTTGTACTATTTATTTTTGTGTTACCCACACATTAGGGAATTCTAAACTAACCACTTAGAACCAAATATAAAATCATCATGTCAAAGATTTCGATCTAACTTGTGCATCGTTCCATAGCGTAACTGGATAAAGCACCGACATGGTCAGTCGGAGATGCAGGTTCGAACCCCGCTGGAACAGTTGATTTTCGATATGATATTAAAAATTGTTTTTGAATTCCCTAATGTGTGGGTAGCACAAAAATAAATAGTACGAATTAAAAATACCATGGTGTTGTCAACCGTCTAAAGATTTTCATTGTAATATGAAACTTTTATAGAACCATCATATATAAAATCATCATATCAAAAAATTCGATCTAACGGATACATACCCGTTAGGTCGATTTGTGATAGGATATTAAAAATTGATTAGTTGGATAGTTATTCCACCATTGGTCCGCTTTATAAGTTAAAGTGGTAGTGGAACTTTTTTGTTATCCCTTAGTCGCGTCTTACGAGACCCAAGGGAAGAGAAGGGGTGACTATATTCTTTACTACCATAACCACACAGACAGCACACATAAAATCATTTAGTTTTTTTTTTTTTCTTTTTATTTAAATTTTATTAAATTCATATTATTATTATAATTATAGAATAGAAAATAGATACTGAAAATAATACTGTAACATGTGTATATATTTGTTCTAATTTTTTTTTATTAATTTTTTTTTTATTAATTTTTTTTTATTTAGGTTTAAATATAAGAATAATACGCTGTATAAGACGCCGATATATTATATATAAGATGGCGCATTGGCGCAACGGTTACAGCCATGGATTGTACC
This sequence comes from Melitaea cinxia, assembly GCF_905220565.1. Classification (NCBI taxonomy): domain Eukaryota; kingdom Metazoa; phylum Arthropoda; class Insecta; order Lepidoptera; family Nymphalidae; genus Melitaea; species Melitaea cinxia. The sequence goes on along the minus strand of NC_059405.1, from coordinate 7,186,456 downwards.
TGTTGCGCTGGCGGTTGCGGCTTCGATCCCCGCACATGACAAACATTTGTATTGGCCATACAGGTGTTTGCCGTGGTCTGGGTGTTTGTGCAGTCCTTGTGGGTCTCCCCACCGTGCCTCGGAGAGCACATTAAGCCATCAGTTCCAGTTGTTATCATGTACACCTGATAGCGATCGTTACTCATAGTAGGGAATATATCCGCCAACCCGCATTGGAGCAGCGTGGTGGATTAAGCTCTGATCTCTCTCCTACATGGGAAAAGAGGCCTATGTCCAGTAGTGAGATATTACAGGCTGAAGCGTTTACATATCAACTCACTTGTACATTTGTTGTATTGGAATAACTGCTAGAAGCTGTGAGTATAGCCCTCGTTAATGTCTGTGGGTCAGAGTGTGAAATAAGTAGCTCTTTAACTAGATTTTCTGCCACTCCTGAAGCACCAACTCCACTCACAGATGTTGGTAAAGTGGAACTACCCCCTGAACAGCTACTTCTAATACTCAATACAACATTTGCAATAGGCATCACTGTATTTGATCCATTAGTATTCCCTGCGCCTGTAGAACCTCCTTCTGGTAAAGCTGGATTTGGGATACCACTTGTTTTAAATTTAAACCTGAAATTGTATAAATCAATAATATTTACACAAATTTATAAATGTAAATTTTTATTACAACCGTAAAAAAACTAGTTTCTGATGTTATATTGTTCAAATATTTTTTCACACAATTTATAATAAAAATCAGCTAGGAAAAGATGTAATACATAGATATATCATAGCTTTCCTTACCTAGATGGTGCACTAGCACTTTTTTGTCCAGGTGGTTGTAAAGGATGTCCTGCTCTAGCACACCAGCCAACAGGAAAAATATCTCTTGAATCAAATCTACACCAATAATCAAAAGCACCTCGCCAACCATCAAAAGTAACATGTATTTGGTCATTTTTAACGGCTCCAACTGTTGCACAGCATATAAGTTGAGGATTCTTCTTATCGACAGCCTCTAATTTCTGACCAACAACAAATAAATTAGATTTAGGAGTAGGTGGTTCTGCTTGGAATACTTTTGGTGGGGCCATTTCAGCTCCATTTAACGTCTTGAGCAAAAACATTGGCCAACTACTGGCATTCATACGAAATCCTAGTGGTGGCTGAAGCATGCCATCATTCTTTTCACAGTGACCAATAGGGTGGATATCTCCTGCATCTACCAACCTCCAAAAATCATTCTTATTATCACTTCCATCGAGTCTCAGCCTCAGACGTGGCCCTAAAACACCTACAACTGTAGCTATACAAGTGGACGTTAGATTTCGAGGATCTAATGCTTCCAATTTCATATTCACTTTAAAGTCATTCACTGGAGGCGTTGAAGCTTGCTTAAAACATTCTTGAGGTGCCGCAGCACTATTCGTTTCTTTCATATATTCACTCCAATCAAATGATTGATAAATGTCATAAAATGATCCAGTTGAGTTGTTATTGCTATGATTTTCCGTACCATTCGCTCCATTTCCAGATTGCGGAGATGTAGTTCTTTTTTCATTTTTCTTTTGATACTTGTTTAAACAATAAATTGAGCAGAAATTTTTATTACTAGAAGGAGCGTTACCACGGATAACATTGTCACAATTAAGACAAGCACCTTTACTGTATGCCTGTCTAAATTCTGACAAACACGTTTCAGAACAAAACTCCTTTTTTCCATTTTCAGTTGGCAAAACATACTTTAAAGGTGTTTTACTTTCAGCACACCACGTACAAGTACGTTTTGGTGGTCTACCAGGTCCACGTATTTTGCCGGGAGCATGCCCCGACGAGCCGACAGTATTGTTTGACATTGTTTTATAGCAAGATTCTTAACACATTATCGTTAACCGTCCATTTGATCTTTTGATACAATTATTACATTGTATTAGACTCACTCAAATAAGAATCATAAATTAAATAAGATTGTGACAACTTATTTTTGCACAAATATAAACAACGTCAGTAACTATTTATGACGCCATTCCAACAGCCATGTTGGTTTAACTTTTTTTTTAATTTTTAAGTTGCCATTTCCTTAGCCATGTAAATTTATTACTCATTTTTGCAGGTATGCTAAATAAAACTATAAAAGTGAATCAAAATATAAAACCTTAAATTATTTAGATGATGAAAGCATATGAGTATTGTTAAAATATGTAACAAACTATAATATAAGGAAAAAGAAAACATTTTAAATATAAAGTTGTTTATTTTATGAATTAAATTATCAGTACAAATAATACGTTACAGTTTCCGGTTTAACTCAAGCAGTTTTATTTTACACCACTCCTTAAGGTGAATTATTTAGTTTTGATCGAAATGTATGTACTAACAAGGAGATGTCGCCTACTTAGTGGTGTAGCGTGAGTTTTTGCCGCCTGGAACCTTAAACTTGTGCCCTGAACAAAATTAATTTTATTTTGTAATCGGTAAATCTCCAATAATTTAACACTGTCTGTAGCAAGTGTAGCAGAAAGTAACATTATAGAAGTTATATGAGTTATAATTATGGAGAATAGAGGGGAGGAAAATCGTCTCATATGGGTGAAAAGTTGAAAAAGTGTCAAGCTGTATCATGTATGCTTTTTTTAAAGCAAAACTTCTTTAGGCATATGAAGGTAATTTTTTTACAGATGAAACGTACGAAGATGTGCTACGTTTTGATGAAACGGCAACGTTTTTGTCGAACAACAGAGTCACCTAGCGTGTACTGTAGAAACTACAAAAGTTGTTACATTAATATCATAGAGCAACACGGAGGGGAGTAGCCATTGCGTTTGTTACCGATACAAAACTGTATGTCATTTTTTGCGGGGGGAAATTACACACATACACACTTTATCTAATTCCCACACAAAAATAATCGTCTGTCACTACGAAACTCACACATACTAAATTAAAAACACACTTACATTTTTCACACACACATAGATACATTTTGTGTCATTACAGTATGCTGACACGCCGCAACTACACTGACAAGTTGCTCATAGCCAGGTTGTAACAACTGTCGATATGCATCATCGATAAATTCAAGTACTCGGTTAGAGAAATAAGGTTTTTAAAGTGATACAAAGGTAAGATGTTATTATAAAAATAAACTTTATTTATTACATACTACAAATCAAACATCTTTATGTAAAATAAACGATTATAAAGATTTGATTGTTTGTTTGTTAGCATTGAATAGATTCCGAAACTACTGGACCGATTCAAAAAATTATTTCACCATTGAGAATCTACACTATCCTTGAGCGACATAGGTTATACTATATTTTCAAAAATATTTGGGATCCTTACTAAAACTCCAATAATGTAACTCAAGGGATAAAAAAATAACCTAAAAAATTCCTTACATTGCGTGCGCTGCAAAAACTAATGATAATAGAAATATATAATATAGTAAGACTTTGTAGGACACATCATTATCTACAATAATTGTATTTGCTCGCAACCGAAAAAAAAACTGACTTCAGTTACATCGACAAGTAATACAATATACGTAATATATACGCGTTATCAAAGGTTACTCAAAAAGTGGTTATCAGATCTCGATGAAATTTGAACGCAAAAATAAAAAAAATAATAAATAAACATCAGCTTTCTATTAAATTAAAAATCATCAAAATTGGTCCACCCAGTCAAAAGTTCTGAAGTAACATACATAAAAAAATACAGTCGAATTGAGAACCTCCTTCCTTTTTGGAAGTCGGTTAAAAAGTATCGCGACAGCAATATGTCTAACTATTATAATTATGTCACAATACGTTTGGTGCAACGTTGTTGTGCCAAACAATGCCAGTCTACAATAAACGATTTAAAGTTAACATACATTTTGAGGAGTTGATGATGTACACGGTGATGTCAACGAATCGGGAATAGGGAGCGTAGCATCGTCATCTGCTAGACATTGTTAATTTTCAAAGTTGATAAATCTAAGCTTCATTTCACTACTATGACTAAGGTGAACCATATCTTGATTACCTTGTACATGAGACAAAAAAAAACTTACGGGACAAAAACAGTGTGGCGTTAGTGTTGGTTTGGTGCCCACGACTAATCCTTCTATTGTTCGTCAACACTTGAAAGTTAGTGGTATTGATATGATCTGAACACATTACACTATTTTTTTGTGGGCGTCCAGGTTAATCTGTTATTACTTTTTTTTCCATGTATCCCTTAAATTTGGATTTTTAGAAAACCTGCCAAATTTTTATATAAAACATTATGGTCGAAGTTCACATTAAGTAATTCTAGTAAAATGTATTACTACTCATATTACGTGTATTATATTTAATTTAATGCAATTTTATTATATAACTATGTTTATTTAAAAAAGCTAGCAATATAATATTTTAAATAAATCAAAATCTCAAAAATGTCTGTCTCCTCTTTTGCCTTTGCCGTTTTTATCAATAACCATCTACAAACAAACCGGTAACAACACTATCGCTCGGCGACAGTGACTTCTCGGAAATAGACTCCGATCAGTCGCTCGACCGATCCGCATATTGTATGCGGGCGAGCGGCCTGTGTTGGTAAACAAATCGAGGCAACACGACCGACAATATTTGTAATTTTTAAGTTTAAAAAAGGTTTAAAAGAAGTATACAAGTAATAATGTGATTAAAAAATACTTACGTATGAAAGGTAACGTCATGTTTTAGTAAATTTCACGTGGCAGATCTTTTTTTGCAGCAAAAAACAGAACAATTTGGCATTTTTTGAAGGACGTTGATTCAATCGCGCAACTAGATTTAGTCTAGTGATCAGTGTGGCTGCAACTAGTTTTATTGTATACATATGGCCATTTGGCCTTATACCTTGACAGAGGGAAACGCCTGTACATGACTACTCCCCTCCGTGTTGCTCTTTGGAGTGAACGCGCGCGAAGTCGCGACGACCACGGGCCTTAGGTGGAACGATAGAATGGGCGCCGCAGACGTTGCGGAACTTGCGGACGCTTAGTGGAACGCGGCCGTAGTCTCGTAGATGAGGGTAGATGTCATATCCTTGCAACTTTACATTGACTTTACAATTGTAACCTGTGTTTATTTATAGGTTACACTTTAGTAATTAAATTTTCATCTATAATTACCCTTTATAGGTAATAGGAGTCTAACTGTTCTTAACTCATAGAATATTTATCGTGCATGTCTTACCGCATTTTTATAAGAAAAATGTCTAATAATGCAACATTAAAACTAATTAATAATGCTGAAAAGGCTGAAAAACGTCTAGCAGAATTAAAAACTAAGGTAACCTACGAAACATTCCTTCTCTTTTTCTTGTTTGACACGTACAATAGGATTTTTATACGACTAGATTAATAAAAAAACGTACGGCCCACCTGATGGTAAGCGAATACAGTAAGCTATAGACGGCTGCAACTTCAGGAGCATCGCAAGCGTGTGCCGGCACTGTCTGACCCTCCGCAAGAGCCCTGGCTACCTTACTCATTACAGGAACTCTACTTAAGAACAGTATTATGTAGCTGTGATCTACCATAAGATTGAGGTACCTACTTTCACAGATAGGCCGCAACAGATTTTTAACAGGGTGTATCCTGTTATGTCTATTACTACAACAAAATACTTGGATAGCAATGCTTGAAAATTAGGTATTTAATTTAAACATCCACCAATGTCAAATAAAACATAAAAAAGTTTATAATTTCATATTACAATGTAACACTGTTTTTTGTAGCTAGAAGAAGTTAAGAAATTTAAAGTTGAGGAAAAAATTAAACAATTGACACAAGAGAATTTATCTCTATTGAGCCAAGTAGAAGACGCAAAGGCAGAGTTAATACGATTTGAAACATTAAATGGTAAAAAACAATACCCATTGCTTCACAAACATATTGCATTATCAGAGCAGCAAAGTATTAAGGATGATAGCAAAGAATCTGCTCCTAAAAAAGAGAAAAAAGAAAAAGAAGCTAAAAAGAACAAAGAAAAACCAGCACAAGCAGTTGCAAGCAATGAAGTAACTATTGATGTTAGGAAATTGGACTTTAGAATTGGCAAAATTTTAGAAATAAACAAACATCCAGATGCAGATTCACTTTATGTAGAAAAGATTGATTGCGGTGAAGCAAACCCACGGACAGTAGTATCTGGTCTTGTGAACCATGTTCCAATTGATGAAATGAGAGAAAGACTTGTAATGGTACTGTGTAATTTAAAACCAGTCAAGGTAATTTGGATAACTTATTTAAATTATGAAGTGGTTTTGGAAGTTTCTTGTAGTACAATGTATTGACATATCACTTATCTGACAAAAATGAAAGTGACGGGACTAAAATACTATCTATGACACTTAGGGAAATTGGAGCTTTTTATAAAATTTGTTTCGTATTTCTAAAGATTATACCTGAAACAACTTTTCCGCTTTATTATATTAGTATTAGATTAGATTTTTTTATTATTATGATTAAAATTGTTCCATTTATATTATATTTTGTAGATGCGTGGAGTTACCTCTGAAGCAATGGTTATGTGTGCTTCCTGTCCTGAAAAAGTTGAAGTTCTTATACCACCTAATGGAGCTACACCTGGTGATCTAGTATCATGTGAAGGCTATCCTCGAGAGCCAGAAGCGCAATTGAACCCTAAAAAAAAGATTTTTGAAACTTGTGCCCCTGATCTCAAAACAGATGATCAAGGTGTTGCTTGTTATAATGGAAGTCCTCTAATTATACCTGGAAAAGGACCTGTAACAGCACCCACCCTAAAAGGTGTACATGTTAAGTAACTGTGGGATACTTACAATTTATTTATTAATGTATGGTATATAGTCTTGCCCTAAATATTGTTACAAAGAAAAAAATATTTTTTCTATAGTATGTAACATTTATCACTATTACAGTGTATTAGATTAATATAAAACCATTAAAAATATATAAAGTTTATTAGTAGTGGTCTTTATTGTCTGCAATACAGTTCTTTAAACATTGAGGCGAGTTATCAATAGAAGCACACACTCTCCATGGGAAAATTCTTCACTGCCAATTGTATGGATTGTTTTAGGAACCCCAAATTATAATGGCATTTAGAGCAAGCCATATTCTCTAAAACTGACCATAAATCATAGTCCAGAAGATTAAGATCGGAACTAGATGACGACCAGTCTTCAGCTCTGAAGTCCAAAACGTTGGTTTCCAACCAAGATTGGGTGGACCGAGCTTTATGACCTGGAGCCAAGTCTTGCTGAAAAGAACGTTCTTGGTTATTGAACATCGTATTATTTATTTTTGTGTTACCCACACGAGAGAATTCTAAGAATTTTTATCACAGTTGTTTAAAACCAATTATAAAATCATCATATCAAAAATTTCGACCTAATGGGTGGGTACATTGTTCCATAGCTTAATTGGGTAGAGCACCGACACGGTTACTCAGAGATACAGGTTCGATCCCCGCTGGAACGGTCTATTTTTAATATGACATTAAAAAAATGAACATGGGCTTAACTACCTTCTCAAGAATGGTCTCTTGATACACTTGTGCCGATGTTTTGACACCGTTTTCACAAAAATATGATTCAGTCATTCCTTCGTAACACCCCACCAAACCATCACTGAAGTTGGATAATGCCCACGTTGTACACTATTGACTAATTGGGAAGCTTCCTTAGAGCTTTAAGCATAAATAAGTTAATTTTGTTTGTTAAATATTGTTCAATCATAAAAATTTTCTCATCCTCAAAATCGTCTCCTTTCATTGCGTACTGCCAAGTACCTAGTTATTTTGATGTAGATATTTATTATTTTATTATTATTATTAATTCGATTGTATTTTTTTTATGTATGTTACTTCAGAACTTTTGACTGGGTGGACCGATTTCGACAAAAAAAAATTTTTATCGAAAGGTGGTGCCTGTCGTTTGGTCCCATTAAAATTTATCTGAGATCTAACAACTACTTTTCGAGTTACATCTAATAATGCGTTTTTATTTGACTATTTTTTCGTTGACCTACGTTGTATTACTTGTCGATGTAATTGAAGTCGGTTTTTTTTTTGTTTTCGAGCAAATACAATTATATTATTATAATAATTATAATATAGGTGTTTGCCGTGGTCTGGGTGTTTTTGCAGTCTTTGTGGATCTCCCCACCGTGCCTCGGAGAGCACGTTTTGCCGTCGGTCCCGGTTGTTATCATGTACACCTGATAGCGATCGTTACTAGGGAATATATCCGCCAACCCGCATTGGAGTAGCGTGGTAGATTAAGCTCTAATCCTTCTCCTACATGGGGAAAGAGGCCTAGTCGTGGGATATTACAGGCTGAAGCGTAATAATTATAATATTACAAAATATTTTACAATGTATTGGCGCGATAATGAGAAAACACAGTGAACAATCATAAAAATGACACTGCAAATTCAAATATAATATTTTGTTTATTTTTAATTGTAACAGTTTTTATGGCCAGACTGTATATTTGTATTGTATATTGTATTTACACATATAACACTCATACATCACACATATATGAATTATTCGTATTTAATTTATAAAATACCAGCGAACCTAGCAAACTTCGCACCGCCATATTTTATTGAATTTGCTATATCGGTGGTATTTGATATACCGGTGGTAGCTTTACTTTTACAAAAATAACAATTTATTTTTAGAATTTTAATTTGCAAAATGACTATTCGAAAGTACTCATGGGGCTATTTGAATAAAACTGTTTTTGATTTGAATTGATATAAAAATATCGCGGTTATAAATCGAAATAAAATATAGCCTGTTTTAAGATAAAAAAGTTACATATCTGTGCAAAATTTCATTAAAATCGGTCCAGTAGTTTCGGAGATTAGCCTGGGCAAACATCTATATATTATTAATATATTTATTTACACGAGTATATTTGCATGAGATCCGTAGTATATGGCGGGTTTGACATTTGATCTTCCTCTAACACAGCTTCAGCCTCTAAAACAGCTTAGCGCTTATGATCAGAGAATTGACAGCCGTGACGATATAGGCTTCACACGAAATATTCTCGCGAATACCAATAAATATTTTATTACGTAGCTAAATAACACATAGCTTTAGTATAAACAGGAGTCATTTTCCAAATCAACCAAATGGAATGCACGATTATAGATCGCATGCTAACAACACATCACAGTGTGAGGTCAAGTCACCGCATGTTTCCTGATCCAGCTTTCCAAACTTGATAAAATTCAAAGCCTGCTTATACTGCTTGACTTGGAGAAAGAGTCCTGTTTATACTTCTTAAGCTATGTACTATTTAGCTATCTAATCGATATGCTCGTGTAAATAAATATATTAATAATATTATAATATTTTATAAATTAAATACAAATAATATAGGTATGATGTTGTGTAAATTGTGAGTAATTCACATTACTAAAAGAAATATTTTTATTTATTAGCAATTTTTAAAAATATATGGTTTACGAATTAAAATGTGTTTCATTTTTAAACTAATTAATTATTAATTTTGTACTGTGTCTAGCGTCCGTGCACACATAACTAAAAATCAATTTTTTTACTGTAAATTCTACCACTATAGTTTCGAGCACTATAGCTTTTGTACTCTGATGCGGTTATTTCGAAATATGGAGGAACAGCGTCGGAGCTTAATGCACCACAATACTCCATGGTTATCGGATATATTCCTTATGGATATATCCGATATGGATGGATATTAGGAATGATCACTTTCAGGTGTCTATGATAAAAAATGGGACCGACAACTTTACGTGCATTTTTCAAATAATCCAATGATAGACATGAGCCAGTTCCAATTTTATTGTACGTATAGATTAGTTTATATTAGAAACAATGACAATGTAGGGATTAAGTAAGTGGGTTATTACAATATCCTTAATACCTTAAAAGTGTAGTCTTCAAAGTTTACACATTAATCTTTATATTTGTAGGCATATACTATTACAAATTTGTAAGGATATAAAGTTTTCAGAGAAATAAAACAACAATGTAAGCAATGTCAACAATATATTACATTTGTCATCATTATACATATAAGAGCCCACATTAACAAATTATTATTAGAAGTTGATTTATAATTTAAAGATAGAAAAATAGATAGATGTGATAAAATAACATTAACATTAACACCAATTTGCTTTTAGCATTAATGAATTATTATAATCTATGGTCCTGTTTTGTAACCTCGTGTATAAAAATTATTTTGTTTTGTGAATAACAACTCTGTGTCATAGAAAATTACTACAACAGTGTAGGTCATCTAATAAGAAAATATTTTTTTTTTCTATATGTAATTATTTAACAAGTGTGCAGGCAAGCTTCATCCAAGAAGAATGAACATTTTTAGTATCACCAGAACAATAATCCTAACTGTATCACCAAAATCTAATTGTTGCTACATCATAATAGTGAAAATTTGAACATTAGTTTTACATAGGGTGCAATTACATATTCGAGGCAATGGTGAAATTGTCTGCAGATAGTGGTGACCTCTTGTTAATATTATTTTGTGTCTGAAACTAGATCTACGTTAGATACAACAATATTTCTTACAATAACTATATAGTAACATGTAATTGATGTACTCACTGACTTCAAGGAATCAGCGTTTTATATTATTTGAGCACTAAAACACGTATGTCAAATAACTACACAATGCAAAAAAGGACATGTCTAATATACAGTTATGCAATAATATGAATAAACAGGGTATTAAGATTTTACTTTATTGTAAAGTTTATAATAGAAATTAATATAATTGATAATCTCAAATATGTGAAATAAAATATACTACCATTGATAATATTTTTAAGCATACCTTTACATAAAGGTATACGTCCAAGGGGGGTAGGAGAAAAATCACGAAATATCACAAGGGGTGGGGGAAATTTGTAACACATGCATACATACATATAATCACGCCTTTTTCCCGTAGGGGTAGGCAGAGACCACTTTTGTTACATGATGCCTAATTTTCAAAATTTAATCAGATTATACCTGTTTTTAAAGATTATATATATATACTTTGCACAATAAAATACACGCGATTTCTAGGTATGGGAGGGGGAGTCTAAAATCTCACCACATAACACCAAGAAAGTTTCTAAAAAACATCATGTGATCAATGGTCGACCCTCTAAGTTTGTTTTTATTTATTAAAATGTCACAGAATGTATTATTCCTCCTCCCTTTAGTCCTCTAATTCTTCTATAATATATGATAATGTAAATATAATTTTATATACTTTCCTTATGAGAATTATATTATAACCATGATATGATAATACTATGACAGGCTTACCATCAGATATGTACCAATAAAATTATTTCTATTAATAGTTAATATTTTATAACACTGTAACTATTTCGAATAAGCATCTATTTTTAATTCAATTCCATTAGTTTCATGTAAGTAGAATAACATAGTTAATATAATAATATATTTTTTGTACCAGTTTCTAGGTACGGGTGCAACAGTATAAATAATATTAATATTATTAATCTTAATTGTAGAGAGTCGTAACTTTATATAGGGCAATAACAACTTAACCTTAGTTCACTGAATTTGTTTTGAAATATAAAACTGTATTTTTGAGAGAATGCTTTCATTCTCATAATATTATCACGATATTCAAAAAATACTGTTTTTGTGTTATGATGATCGTAGAAATTACATTTAAATTATTATTTTTTGCAAAATTTGTATGTTGGTTAGTTTTTTTACTTGTAAAAAATTTGGTTCAAATTGAGTTTAATTTTTCAACTTAAATGTACAGTTTATTCTTATAACATGCTCCAACAACTTTGAAAATTGTCATTGTCCCCAAATAAAATTTTATTATATGTATGTGCGCTTTACGGTATTTATTGTTAAAAAATATATATTTTGACATTTATTTATATTATGCTCTGTTGATTTTATTACCCCTACCTCTCATCTATATATCTCAATTTTAAAATTATATCCATATTTTTATATTGTTGGTATATACATTTTTATCGTATAAGTACAAATGCCAACGCACGTTTCGTGTTAACATGTAAACAAAAATACTTTAACAACTCATCCAAGCCAGGATCGTGGTTATGACATTGAGAAAAAGTTAAGATATTCATTACTAAAATATATATAAAAAATCTTTGGTAAAGTTAATCTATTATGAATAAATACAACATTACAATAATAATTGAATAAGTATTAAATTAATTTTATTGTAACAAATTGAAAATTCATGCAACCGTAATCATAGAATACAAAAATATACATTGAATATTATTATAGTATTCTAAAACCGTCACCACATTTAAAATACTAAATATTCTATCTATACATACGATTTATTATTGTTTTTTTTTTCGAAATTTGTGACTAAGGTCACAATAAATAATTATATTTTATATTTATAATAATTAGGTATATCACGCATAATTATGTACAAGCCCATTGTTATAAGTTGATTTTATGAAAGTTAATGTAACCGAAATTTTATTATTAGCATTTTTTTAGCACGCACAATAACTTTTCACAACTAAATAGTATCTTACGTTCTTATGATGAATTTTGGGACATTGATTTGCAGTAAACTAGATTAAAAATCACTTGCAACTAAGTGGATATACCCTAAGTTATGTACCATTTTAACGTTAATTAAAGCACATAAAGAAATAGACATGGTTACTTATATTATAAAATATAAAATAGCTATTAAAAGAAAAATTTTGTATTATTTGGATTTTAATCATATAGTCTCTGTTATACTGAATTTTTTTTGTTTTGTCAGTCTAAAATAACTTATAAAAAGGGATACTTTGCCTTTTTTAAGGCTTGTTCGTTAAATCATATTATATAAGAATATTTCAACAATTTGTGAGCGAATTAGGCCATGTTATAAACAGCTTAAATCAAAACACATAAACGATATAGAGCTTAAAACATTATATAGCACAAATAGTTTGCGGTAAAAATATATTTCTCTCGTAAAATTTCATTTAAATCTTAAAAATATATCTTAAAACTAATGAATATTAATTTTTCTTATAAAAATATAAACAATATTTTGTTATAGAATGTAAGAAGTAGTCCAAGTACTCTAAATTAATACTGAACATAGACATTTTTTATGCGAAACGATTTTTTATTGCACATTAAATAATATTCAGTGGGTTTTTTTTTCCTCTAATGGCACTGTAAGACTAAAAGAGGTGGGTAAGAAAGAAATATTAAAAAAAAAATATGTTTCCTAATATTAATTATATTTAGGAAGACAACTTGGCCTATATTTATTTTATATGTTTTGTTCTTCCACCTAAAATATGATATATAAACGTAATTTGGAATGTGAGTGAAAAAACATTCGAAATTAAACAATATTACTATGTAAATTATTAAGTAGATGATAAATGCATACAATAAGATTAGTAAATATATGATATAAAAATCACATTAAAAGAAATCTCATTTTCATGGGAATACTTTATCTGAAGATATATTACTTTGAACACTAAAATTTTAATACTAAACATTACAAACATATCTTATATAGGGACAGTTGAATACAGTTATTTAAAAACATTACAAGTCATTTAAATAAAATATTTTCGTACACCTGAAGAATTAGTGTTATTACATATTAAAAAAAAATATTTATGGAACAAAAATAAAACTTATACATTTCAACATTAGTAATAATTTGGCTTGTTGTATTGTAAAATATATTGATTAGTAGGACAGTGTTCAGAGAAAACACCAGACTTATAAACTTTGTGATAAAGGATCAAATGCATTTCGTTTTTACGCTATTCCTCTGTTTGTGACAGTCCTGTTTAATAAAACTGAGAGTTTTTCTTCATTTTAATCTAAAACATAAAATTGATCAAAATATAACGCCTCAGACCACAAACTTTTCAATTCAAAGGCTAAATAAGCCTTTTTATTTAACTACTACCCCTTTCATGAATACTGTATTGAACTATCTATAGCCAACTTTCTTTCTAACAAAAAATATTTTTAATATTATTTATTTAAACCATATAAATTAACCAAATATTTCATTAAGGTTAATTTTATATAAAGTAACCTAGTTTTGGTTTTACCATTATGGTAAGTATTTATTATGTTGGTTACTTGAAATTTAGGTTTTTGTTGTTGTACTATAAAATTTCTAGAAGTTCAATAGTAGAAAATAAGCAACAAGACCGTAATGAATACAGGAATACTATTTTGAACAGGATTATAGTCATTATTGCATATCCGTCATATTGAAATTTTTAGATATTTATCTGTTACCATTTTTAAAAGGTAGAGTAGAATAACCTACAGATAAACAATCTAAATAAAATAACTCAATTGGTTTCCTATGAGTGAAATAATATAAACATTTGAGGGTTTTTACTTACATACTTTACACTTGTGTGGGCGGAAATCGACGTTGTGGTTTTATCCGACGTTGCGCGAGAGTCGATTGAGTCACTGGACCCAATATATGAGGCGTCAGTGGCGCTGATGTCATTGCCTAGAAATCAGAATCATCAGGTTTATTTAAAATATAAGTTTCTGAAGTAAAACCTTTTTACGCACACTCAACTTGGGTAGTAAGCTGGTGAATGCGTGACGAGAGCGTTAACAAAAGTGTGATCGGGTGAGGCGAACTGAGCAAGAGAGTGCTAGTACGCCCTTTCTTTCTCTGTCTCTAATAGCCAGTTACGTTCGTATATATAAGACACAGGGCAGGCCTATAGGTAAAGAAATTTGACCTTAGTTATATCGATGGCTCCTAAGTATACTGAGTCAACTAACAACTTTTGATAATTTAATTTTTTAAGATATTAATAACATTTACTTCATTTCCTATCTACCTATGTAACAAAAAAATAAAGTTATTAAAAGTAGAGTTGACTCAGTGTACTTAGGAGCCATCGATATGGTCTAAAGCACACTCGTTTTTTTCATACCTCACAGAACTGCGGTGCAGGGAGAGCGGGGAGAGCGGTGAGGAGCGAGGGGCGGACAGAGGGGCGGTATAAGATACCTGGTAGGTGAGGTCGACGGCGCGGCGCAGGTCCTGCGGCGGCGGCACGTCGGGCGCGGCGGGCGGCTGGTGCGCGTCGGGCGCGCTCGGCTCGGGCTCGGCGCGCGCCAGCCACGGCTCGCGCAGCAGCTCGTGCGCGCGCGGCCGCGCCGCCGGCTCCAGCTGCAGCATGCGCCGCACGCTCGCGCGCGCCTCCGCCGACACGTGCCGCCACGCGCCGCCCGACGTCTCCACCTGGACGACGGGGATGGATGTCAACAAATAATCGATTTTAGTTAATCGATTTTCTTTTAGAAATAAAATAAAACAAGCGTACGGCTCGCCTGATGATAAACGATTACAATAGACAGATAGAACGATTGCAACACCAGAAGCATCGCAAGCGCGTCGCAGACCCTACCCTTAATCCTCCTAAGAGATTAAGATGAATAACAGAATTAACCAAAAAAAAAAAAAAACAACAGAAGATCTTATTGCTAAACAGCTATCTGTTTCAAGCGTACATAGAGAATGGTTAGAGCTTAATCTACTATGCTGCTCCACTGCGGGTTGTGTAATGACTTATCAGGTGTATATTATAACAAACAGGAGCTTAACGTGCGGTACGGTGGGGAGACTAGAAAGCGTTAAAGGCCTTCTACACGGTCGGGATCGACCGCCGACCATCGTGTCCTTGGTCGGGTTGATATAAAAATGGACAGTGTGGAAAACGGTTGACCCGACCAATATTTGGTTGATGTCAACGGCCTTGGTCGCGAGCGCATCTCATCAAAGAAGAACTGACAAAAAGAAATACAAAAATTGGTTGACCCGACCAAGAACACGACGGTCGGCGGTCGATCCCGACCGTGTAGAAGGCCTCTTAGTATTTTTTTATACCTTTCCAGATTCGATTCTAGCCAAAATTGCCTCAGGCGTGTCGTCGCCCGTTGACGCAAAAGGAGTCCTTCCGGAAAGCATAATGTATGCAAGCACACCTAGAAAATTATTATTAATTAGCGGCTATCAACAAACAAAATATTAATTTTTATTTGCTACAATTATATTTAAAAAATGTGTCGAACATAACAATAGATTATTTAAGACAATTCATCTATTTTCGAAAGGAAAACTAAGAAAAGTTTACTAGAAAATAATAAAAAAAAATACAAAAAAAAAATGCAAGCAAATTCAGTAAACTATTCAAATCAATACTATTGAGGAACTCGGTAAGTATTTTTTATAGTCAACTTACTGAGTTTTTCATCAAAATTAATTACCTAAGCTCCATATGTCGCAAGCGGCATCATAGCCCGCTCGCTTGAGTACTTCGGGCGCGACAAAGTTGGCGGTGTAGCAAGGCGTCATAAGCAGACCGTTTTCCGCACGTAACTGCTTCGCCAGCCCGAAATCGACTAACCGTACATCCGCTGCTCTCCTCTCAGCCGTCGCAAATAAGATGTTTGATGGCTTTATATCTCTGAAAAATTTAATTGCTATTAACAAAATAAAGTTAAAGATAATTTTTTGAGTTCCATATTTAAATATTTCACTAGTGTGCGTGTGTGTGCGAGTATACCTGTGCACGACGGTGTGGCAGTGCAGTAGTGCACAGCGTGCAGCACATTGCGCAGCACGGGCGCCGCCCCGCGCTGCAGGTGTGCATGTGCATGTGCGTGTGCGTGTTCGTGTGCGCGCGCGCGCGCGTGTGTGTGTGTGTGTGTTTGTGTGTGTGTGTGTGTGTGTGTGTGTGCGTGTGTGTGCGAGCGTACCTGTGCACGACGGTGTGGCGGTGCAGGTAGTGCACGGCGTGCAGCACGTTGCGCAGCACGGGCGCCGCCTCACGCTCGGGTAGACAGCCGCGGCGCGTGATGTGCTCCAACAGCTCGCCGCCGCGGCACAGCTCCGTCACGCACAGGATGCGCCCGCCCTCCGAGTACACGCCGCGCAGCGTGATGATGTGCGGGTGCTGGCTGTACCTGTGGTGAGTTATGCTTGTGATACAATCTATCCTGTAAATTGTCTGCAAGATAATTAAGATAATAATAAAGACAGTAAGTAATGTGACACTAAAAAAATCTGTGAAACTTTTTAGATTCACAGTAACTGTGTGTAAAAACGGATAGAGAAAAATTACCTCAACAAAATTTCAATCTCTTCTCTAGGATCATATTGTAATTTATCCATGATTTTGACAGCATATTGCGTTTGAGACGCTTTGTGCTCGCAAAGACGCACAACTGAAAAAGATCCTGTACCTAATTCACCCATTAATCTGTAAGAAAAATTAATATAAATAGTTTTACTCATATATATGGCCTTACGGGCCATGTTTTATCTTAACAAATTTTTTAAATAAATTAACATCAATCTTTAAATTTTACATACCTATATTCATCAAAGAATTTATTTTTATTCACAAAACCAGCCCAGAACTCTTCTGTAGATGTCTTAGTTTGTGCTATGTGGTTCTGGTTTTGATTTGTGATGGTCTTATTATCATCATCATTCAGTAAACATGGGGCCACGAAACTAAATCCCCTAAAAATGAAAAACATTTTTTTTACATATTATTGTTTTTAAATTAAATATTATTGTTTTATAACTAAAAAACTAATGTGTTGCTACTAGATGGTGCTTGATATTGTTTAAGAGATGTTCATAAGAAAGTTCCTGGATTCTCATAAAATCACGTAAATATTACAAAATATTTTTTTTTTTACATCTGTCCACAAACTTATTTATAACTAGCGACCCGCCCCAGCTTCGCACAGGTGCAATGTTGATACTAAATATAAAATATTAAATAAATATTTGCAATGTAAGCTCAAACAATTGTGTTTATTTACGAAATCATATTAGAAAGCTCTAAAACTATTAGTGTTCCTCTACTATATTATGCATGTATTATACATAATATAAACCGCCCTCTGGAATCCACTCTATTTACATACACTGGGAAGCGACTTTGTTTTTATATGTGACTAGCTTCTACGCGCGACTTCGTCCGCTTAGAACAGAGGCGCGCGCAATACTTGATCATTATTTTTCTGGCGATGTTATTTTAACTTTAAAGAGACAAAAGAGAAGAATTATATTTGATATCTTTACATATTTTCCAAAAGAAAATAATTTAATCGAATCTAATAAAGAATAAGAGCAGAAGCTGCAAAAAAATCCGTGTCGACAGCAAGAAGGATTATCAAGGAAAGTAAAAGATCAGAATTTATAGTTGCATTTAGGACGCCCGGTAAAAATAGATGATAAATGCTTAAACCGTACACAACTCCGAAAAGACAAAAGTCCGTGCCCTGGGATTCGAACCCGAACCTCCGGAGTAGGAGGCTTAATTCTCAACCATTTGGCTATGACCACTATAAATACAATAACCTAATTTAATTCCCAAGCAAAGATAAAAACACGAGACATCTCTCGGCTCGTATGGGATGGTTCGGGGGTGGGTGTGTGGTATTGGATGGCACGGAGGTGCGGAGAGAGAGAGAGTGGCAAGAGAAGTAGGGGGGAGATTTTTCCCCCCACGCGGAGGAATGAGTGGATGGGTTCGCTCACCCACCCTATGGCGCAAAAGCGCTTTTTTTGTGCCAAGGCCGCAGTCCATCGGAGTAAAGAGCCGTGGTCAGTCCAGTCTTTGCTGACTCAGATCGAAAAAATGAAAATAATGGAGGAGAGAGGGAGAGGAAGAGGAATGAGGAAAAAATGAAATACATGGCTAACTTAATACCTAAAAAGTTCATGAGCATTAGCCGATGCCGGTACACCCGGTGAGTCTTTAGGCGTGCGGCAAGTGAACTCAGAGTCGAAGTAAAACGCGTCGTCAGCTCGAGATACGGCTGGTCTGAATGGCGGTATCACCTGCAATCATTTTATTTTAATATTAGCTGTGGTCCACGGTTACACCCGCGTTAATTTGAGGAAAAAACGTACTAAAATATATTATAAATAAAAAAATGGCGTCAATGTCGATTATTTAGCTATGTATATACTTCATAGTTATTTATTGTCTCATTTGAACTTATAAGTTCGAAATTAAACGTTAAAAAAAACACGATTTTCTTATTTGCATCCTCACCTCTTTTCTTAATAATGCATCCCAATCTATACTTGCAAAAAACTCATGATTTTTTATATCTTCAATACCGTTAGGACCTGCTCCTAATCTGAAATAAAGTTTTATAAATTCAGCAATTATTTAAATGGACGCATTTTTAAAGTCAACTCTTCGGTAGTTTGTACCTATTCTGTGGGTTTCTCTTAAATAATGCACGTAAAAGCGATTGCGCTTCTTCACTCAAATTCGAAGGCATTCCCAATTTTGCTTTAAGAATTTGTGTCATTGTTTCATGTCTAGTTGAACCATGAAATGGAAGGTTACCCGTCAACATTTCAAACTGCAAAGTTAAATAATGATTTTAACATACATTATATAGAAGATTGGCAAGTTGGCAATCTAAATTTAACAATGTACTTAAATATTTTAATATACAGATTGAAATTAATTATTTACCATGAGAACACCAAACGACCACCAGTCAGCGGCCATTGTATGGCCTTTTCTATTAACAACTTCTGGTGCCATATACTCGACTGTACCACAAAAACTGTATGCTTTATCACTAGGAGGCAGCTTTGATAGACCAAAGTCTGTAAGGGCTATATGCCCATCTGCATCTAGTAAAATATTCTCTGGTTTTAAGTCCCTGTATATAATTCCCAATTTATGCACATGTTCTAATGCTAAAGCTAACTCAGCTAAATAAAACTTTACATCCTCCTCTGTAAACATTACCTGAAATGTTAAAAGTATTACATTGCTGTCATCTTGCGGTTGAGATACTTCCACATTCTGGCTGCTCCAAATTTTGGGCAAGATATATAAATATTTATTATTTATTTATTATGGCCTACATCAATAACCAAGCATTACATAATTATAAACCTAATCATTTGGCTGGTCCACTGGTGCTTTTCACAGCGACCGTTCTACTCTGCTCTTTCTGCTCCAGGAGTTGTGGCTTTAATTGCTACTTGTTTCTGGGTGTAATTAATATTGATTTATGCTTCAGCCGGTAATATCCCACCGCTGGGCATAGGCCTCTTTTGCCATGTAGGAGAAGGATCAGAGCTTAATCCACCACGCTGCTCCAATGCGGGTTGGCGCATGGCGGTACAATAAGTAACGATCGTTATCAGATTGCGCATGCGCCAACGCATCGTCAATATTGATTTATGTATATATCATGCACAAATAAATAAAATATAATGTATTAGTTCATTCTTCTACACTATATACTACATGTCAGCAGTATACACTATCTATCAGTTCATTACACAGGCATTGCCTAGCTAAGAACAGAAAACTACGTATGTTAAAAATCTTTATTTATAAGTACAGCCTTGGAGCTTTCTTAACATTAAAATTTTATATTCATAGAAAATTGAGTTTAAAATTAAAAAAATATTATATTCTACCTCTTTGCTCAGACGTGAAAAAAGATCACCACCACGTAAGAAATCTAATATTAAATATAATTTTCCTGCTGTTTGAAAAGCATAATGTAATTTTACAATAAACGGATGACCCATTTCAACTAAAATATTCCTTTCCATCTTTGTGCGCTCCCTATCTCTGACTTTCAATGTTGCCTTTTTAAGCACCTACAACATAAGAAAAACAATGCAATTATATAGTGGACAATTAAATTAATGATAATGGTTTCAATGTTTAACAACTACAGTTAATGCTAAAAATAACAAAATAGTATCATGTGTTAATTAATGATTCAAGTGTTATTTTCATTAAAAATATGAATAGCGTTTTAGCAAGGAATATATACTCATTGTTAAAACAGCAATTAGATTTGATTCCAGTTCCTCTTAGGAGGATTATAATTTTCCATTAAAACTATTTTCTTATTATTGTGCATGTCAATATTTGCTTTACTATGTCATTGAAGATATGCAACAGGTTATATCAACTGTCCCTACGTACAGTATCAAAAGTGAAAATTTTCGATTTGATTCGAACCCCGCCGGAGCGGTCAATTTTTGATATGATATTAAAAATGTTTAGAATTCCTAATGTGTGTGTAACACAAAAATAAAATCGTTGATATTATCGTTAGGAGTTAAATTTGGGGTCGGCTCAATCATTTGGGGATTAGGAAAAGCACAACCGTATGGCATGGTGGATTTAGGTAAGTTGGTGATGGAGGAATGAGCATAAACATCATAAGAGGAGCGCAAAGGGGTACGAGGACGAGGAGTACTGAACACCGTTTTACGGTAGGAGGTAGAGGGAATGGTAGGAGAGCTTTGGGATTGGTGAGTGATTTGAGGAGAAGGATCTATAGGAGAGCTTTGGGATCGATGAGTGACTTAAAGAGAGGGCTCTAGCCTCGGCGACGCTTGAGAAGCTGCAGCAAAGGATAGCCGGAACAGATGAGGGACACGTGATGAAGCCTCTGTGTAACCAATACTCTCTTTGGTCATAATTAGTTTGATTTGTTCTTGCCTTTCATGCTCCGGACATTTTGAAGAATCTGTAGCCTTATGATTGCCTCTGCAGAAAAGACAAGAGAAATTTTCATCTGAGACAGAGCAGGTTTCGCCAGAGTGAGGTTGAGCGCATTTGTAGCATCGGGGGGTGGAACGGCACTGGCCCTTAGTATGACCGAAACGGCAACAAGCAAAGCATTGGATGATCGGTAATTGGTAAAACAAACAGGAAGGGATGCGTGAAAACAAAATACTCTATCAGATAAATTCTATCCGAGAAAGGTTAAGGCAACTGTAGTAGTAGGTATCTATTCAGGTTTTCATCGGTAATTCGTTTTTTATTTAGGCGACGAGCTTTGATTACTTTACCGCAGAGGGTATTCCATTCCCTCAACCATATCTGATAAAGACCATTCAATGGGGACAGAGCGGACCACGCCAATCCTCGTGACTAGATATTGTGGGATAGAAGCCTCGTAGTTATTTGCGGATAGAATAGGATTATGGACAAATAAATTTGCTAGATCGGCGGACAAAAAATCTACAGAAATCCTATTTCTGCCTAGGTTTTTATTGCCTCCGTTAACAATTCCATTTATGGAGTTCTTATGAAGGAAATGTGCGAAATTGAGAAGACGAATGGTTGGACCAGATTTTTGCACAGATTCCAATTTAGAAATATGAACAGAAAAGGGACCTTTATCATTCTGATTATAAGCAACTTTATTACCAGTGAAATCTAGAGGAGAGGCTTTCTTAACACTTTCAGGATCAGGATCCATTGACAAGCGTCTTTTATTGCTGCCAACGCCGCCACCTCCCCCATCACGAGGAGGTGAAGCGTCCCACTCCATATTAGGGACTACCGCTTATTACAGAAAATAAAAACAGCACTACTATACAAAACAAACTGGCACAGTATACAAAATTCAATAATAAACACAAAAATTTCCACCAAATAACAGGAAAGATACACTAGCACGTGTTGATTCTCACCTACCCTCCTTATATTTTTCGTTTTGATTGTTCACACTAATTGATTAACATAGTAAAGTATTGAAATTAACATTTCTCAAAAACTATAAAGAATTTTGGATAAAATGACATATACATTTACTTGTCAATAAAAGTTTAGCATATATCTGGAATTATTTGCAGATAGCCCAATAAATAACAATTTTGTACACAAAATTAACTTCAAAGTGCTCTCCTGTAAAGGAGCCTTTTTTCAGTTTCGATATTATATGTAGGGACAGTCAATATAATTAACATGTGTTAATAGCATAACAATGACAGTAATTAATTAATACTTTAGTTAATAAAATTTCAATATAAGTATTTACAACATTAGAATATTCACAGCTTACCTTCATTGCATAAAGAGTACCAGTATCGGGGCCTGTTATTTTACGTGCTAAAAATACTTTGCCAAAGGAACCTTCTCCGAGAACTTTTAACAGTTCAAATTGAGAGGGGTCTGCCTTCTCATGGCCTTCTTTGACTACATCTTGAAGCTCTACTTCTCTTTCATAGTTTTGATCAACATTTGATACACTGGACTCTAGACTTTCAGTTGTTGAAGTCTGTCGAGACTCTGCTATAGTTTCAACAACCATTGGAAGACTGTTTGTGGACTGTGCTGTAATGCCACGCTGAAATTTTATACATACAAAATTATTAAATATAATGCCATTGGAGTACATTATTCTTATATTAATCAAAGTAAATATAATCGTAGATGAAAATATTTAAATTTACCATGAATTTCTGATAACATATGGTAACTGATTATTTAAATAAAAATTGCTAAAATAAATCTATTTAGGTATTTCCTTTAGGGATATGACTTAGTAGAATATATATTTAAATAAAAAAATTTAATAATGATATATGTACAAGAATAAAATAAATAAATATAAATATTTCAAATTCAATAAGAAAAATGGGCGTAAATAAGAAATAAGATAGTATATTTGCTGTTCATTCAAAACGATACTAAGGTGAAACGTCATCCGCTTACAATCGGATTCGTAGTCAGTTTATTTTAAACTTACAGGAAAATATATTAGTCTAATAATATACGCAAACAATTAAAAAAACCATAACATACCGTGACATCTCCAACACTTTGCATTCGCCATGGATCGGTGGCATTGGCCAAAGGCATCGTTTTCAAGTTTTAGTTAAGCACATCCAGCAACAATATTAAACGGATTTTATAAAAATAAATTTAATAAAAAAAATAACGATAAACACTCGATTTTCATTCATTAAAATATCTAGGAAAAGGTAAGTACAACTGTCATATCATAGACGGAAAAATAAATGAAAAAAGATGTCAAGAACAGACTATACACTACACGATATCAAAATACATACATTTATCTTTCGATACTTCGATATCTCGATTTGAAAGACGTAGACCAACATGTAATTGATAATAATCTATGGTTGTGCGAAAATATATTGTCTAAGGCTACAAGCACCAGACCATACACCAGAGAAAGAGGCACCAGAGTTATTTATTTAAATATGTCAATATAATTTTTTTTCGTAGAATATTCAATTTTTTATGCAGTTACCAACTGTATAAAAAATTTAATTTTGTGTATTTTAAATTTCACAGGTCTAAAGCAGAAGATTGTAATGCTGATAATCTTACGTTTAAAGTTCTCGGAGAATTTGGAAAATGGCAATTTTGGATAAGTATTTATATGGCTTTGTTAAAACTGCCACTCGCATGGTATCAATTAAATATTATATTTATGGCTCCACCTCAAAATTTCTGGTGTGCAAAGCCAGCCATATTTACAATTTGTTCAGAAGAACAATGGCGACAAATATGTTCCCCAGTACGTCATCAAAAAAAATTTTATCTTTGCTATACTTATTTTGAATAGATTGTTCAATATATCAATTTAATTCTTAAGTCTACATATAAAACTTAGATAACTAAATAATATTCTATTATTTTATTGAACAGAAAAATCAGGAGCATCCTTGTTTAATTTTCGATCCAGAAATTCTTCTAATCGAACTAAATATAGATAGACCTTTTATACCTTTGGTCCCGTGTCAAAAATTTATTTATGATAAAAGTGTCTTTAACCGAACTATTACATCAGATTGGAATTTAGTATGTTCAAGGCATTGGCTGATACACGTAAGTTTATTTTTAAATTCTTAACTGCCTATTTAATTACGAGATTATTGCATTCAGATACGAGAATGATATGTAGCATTAATATTTGATTAAAAGGATACCTGGATTAGAATAATAAATGTCCTGGAACACTTAAAGCTGTGTTTAGTATTAAGTGTAAATTATATAAATTAATTTAATTTCAGTTTACTCAATGTATTATGATGTGGGGCGTTTTACTGGGTGGTATTGTGTTTGGCGTAATAGCTGATAAATATGGTCGAAAATATCCCCTCATGATTGGAATTACAATTCAGTGCCTCTTGAGTTTTATCTGTAGTGTAACAACATCCTATTGGTGCTTCTTGATTATTTGGTGTGGGTTAGCCATCGCTTCTGGCGGTATAGGAATTATATCATTTGTGATAAGTATGGAGGTATTTTTTATACGCACTATAAAATAATTTAGTTTAGTGAAGCTATTTCTTTTTTGTGGTTAATTGATTTTTATAATGATGTTTATTTTTGTAATATTAATAATGTAAATTCTATTCCAGGTAGTTGGTGGCAAGTGGAGAACGATAATGCCTATCGTGTACCAGTTACCATTTGGTTTCGGAAATACAATAATGGCTGGCTTAGCTTTTTGGCTCCGAGACTGGAGAAAGCTGGAGTTTGCGTTAGCAACCCTTTCGTCAATTTATTTGCTCTATTGGCATTTAGTACCCGAATCACCAAGATGGCTTTTAGCTACTGGACAGAATAAAAAAGCCTTAAGTACATATTTTATACCATTTAAATATTTAAGTGAAACTTATCGGGGTCTCTTTAAGTTACTATACGTAGTCTATCGCAATATAATGTCTCTAAAATTGCACCACTATTTTATGTTTTACACGTAATTGAAAAGTAGTAGTTTACATAAGATTGTTTTATGACGACCAGGAGAGATTTTAGTTTCTATCTATTTAAAATCTTTCATGGGCTACGATTAATTTATCCTATAGATTTGAAATCCATTGTTACGCTTTAGACTTTTACCAAAAAGATAACATAGGTATAACGTATATATCATATGAGTAGGGTAGGATAAAATACGCCTTAGACGTATATGTCTATGTTTGGGATCATTTAGGATACTTTCTGGCAGCCCCATAGAGTAACACGGACTCCGGTGTTGCTCTATGGGCTGCCCTAATTCCACCCAATGTAGAACTCGTAAACAAGGGCGGCAAATTTTAAATATTATCTTGTTGTTGGATTAATAACTTAGTAACAACAAACATAAATGTAATACATACATACATATAATCACGCCTCTTTCCCGTAGGGGTAGGCAGAGACCACTTCTTTCCACTTACTACGATCCTTACATACTTCTTTCGCTTTGTCCACTTTCATTATTTCCATTCATCCATGCTCTTCGGCTTATGGTACTCTTGACGTGGCCTTTTTTCAAGACGTCCCTTATTTGGTCACGGAACGTCCGCCTAGGTCTATCCCTTCCAACCCTTCCATCCACACTCGCCTTATACACTTTTTTCGTCAATCGTTCTTCACTCATTCTCTCGACATGACCAAACCATCTGAGCATACCTTTCTCAATTTTTGTCACTGCATCTTCTTTCAGACCACAACGTTTCCTCAACTATTTCTTATCCTCACTCACTATTTCTTATCCTGTCACTCAGTTTAACTCCTATCATACTTCTTAACGCTCTCATCTCAACTGCATTTATTCTGCTTTCATGTTTCTTCTGCCATACCCAACTTTCACTTCCGTACATGAGTGTCAAAACCAACACCCCCTCATGCACAGCCAAACGATCCTTGTTAGACATTTCCCGACTGCTCATAAAGGAGTGCAAAGCTCTGTTCACCCTGTTTCCTGCATTCACTCTTCTTTCAATATCACTCTCACACTTTCCATCGCTTGTAAACTTTGAACCCAGGTACACAAACTCATTCACCTGTTCAATTCAGCTGTCAAAAGTGGCTCATGGAGTAAACGTAATAATATCATATAAATTGCAGACAGGGGAATTGTTAACTCATAATAGTAACGGAACATGTTTTCAGATGTGTTAGAAAAGGCAGCTATACAAAACAACAGAGAAGAGTACTATGAAGCTGGTTTAAAATCATTGACGAGATGTAAAACGCGTATCCGAAACGACCCTGGGTTTATAGAATTTTTTAAATCAAGAAATATGAGATTAAAAACTTTACTTCTATCACTAAATTGGTAATAATATAATGCTTATTAGTAATATTCTTAAATTGAATTTTGCTAGTATAAAAAAGGTCAAAACCACCAAAAAATACGTACTTAGGTAGGTAGGTATGTACTATTTAGTTGAATTTAGAAATGCAGTGAGTGGTTAACCATAGGTGAGTTCTGCATCCCGTTAGCCCTGAAATGGCGCATCTTACTATATGATTGCTCTCCTGCCCTATTAAATTCCTAATTCTGTCTTAATGCCTTCCAAATGACCCTCCCGGACCAAAATAACCTAGTAAGATGGTCGAAAGCCTCTGAAAAATCTTGCTATACTTGTGGCGAGGCAGTACGTACTGCTAGGCACTTTTTGGTAGGTTGCAAGGTGCTGCTTATTACTTACGTCGACATCATAGAGTACTTGAAGTTATACGTGAAGCAGTAAGTCTTTCAGTAGCTAGAGCCCAAAAAGGATTCACCACAAATAAACGACGAATTAACTTTATAAAAGATGGCTCACCTGTCAACTGTAAAAGCAAGCCTTTCTCAATCATAGGTACTGCACCTGATTGGACTATTTTAATAATGGATACGTATGACGAGCACTATAAAATCTCAGAGGATGTTGGTGTTTCCAGACCTGACATATTCCTCTTTTCTAGACACATTAAGCTCATAATACTAGCAGAGCTCACTGTACCGTGGGAAACTAACATTCCTAAAGACCACACAATAAAATAAATATTACGATCTAACAAATGAACTTAACAATAATGGCTATGTCGTTAATTTATACGCGGTAGAAGTAGGAGCGAGAGGAATAATCAATCAATAGCAAAATCTCTCTATAACCTTCTGAAAGGCCTTGGCCTGTCGGGAACTGCAGTAAGTTCTATTTTAGAACGAGTGTCTAAGTCTGCACTAAGCCACTAACAGGTTCCTACCAAATTTGGCTAGGCAGGGCGGGCAACTCGAGCAGCAAAGTTGAGCGTTATTGCGCATCCCAAAGGGGACTCCTTAAGCCTACACCTAGCTCACAAGTCTTGGGAACTGATCGGAGTTTCTCCCTCTGCCACACGATGGACCCGGCACCCGCACGATGAATCCATGGAATGCTAAGAAGTTTGTCTCTCAGTAGATGATATAGATTTTAAATTTTTAATGAACTTTAATTTAAATGTGCTCTAAATTTGGTTTTATAATGTATTATGATAAAGTACAATACACGCAATAATTGTGTTTGTTCACATACAAAGAAAAAACAGACTTCAATTACCTATACTTTGACGAGTTCGAGTCATATAACGTAGACGAAAAAATAGTCAAGTTAATACGCATTATTACAGATTACTTTAAAAAGTACTATATCTATAATTTGTGACATTTTTTAAACAAATTTTCCACTAGGGACAACTTTAATTGATAGCTCACTTGGTATTTTAGGTTCTTTACCGGATTAGCATTTTATACATTCTCCCAATATCTTGGTCTAATTGGTGAGAATATTTTCTTAACAGTCGCATTGAGCGGAATCATTTTTGTTGCTGGTGGAATAACATGCATATTTATAATTACCAAAGTTGGACGAAAAATAACAATATGGATATATCAAATAATTACAGCATTTTGCTTTATTTTTATATTGATAATTCCGAAAAATCGTTTTAAAAACGATTGGCCAAGATTGCTATCTGCTGGATCAGGCTTTGCAGGTTTAGCAGTGAGTTGATGACCACAATAATATTATCTGCTCTACTATCATATATCATATTATATCAATAGAATAGTTAAATTAACTTTATAAGGATACTTTAACTACAAAAGTTCTACCATATATCTCTCCTAACTGATAATCTTTATCAGCGCATAGTTAACTTTATCAACAAACCGACAAGCAACTGGTGAATCAGGCCCTTGGCAATAAAAATTCAAGGCAATATAGGAATCAGATTATCAGATACGTGACGCAGTTTGATACGCGCATGCGCTTGACGCTTTAAATATCTATCAATGTAAATCGAGCCGCAGTTTTAAATGAATGAACACTATTCTCTGATTAGACATGTTGCAGTACATTTTTTTAATTATCAACAGGGGACTGTACCAGCTTTATACTTATACACAGGAGAATTATTTCCAACAGTAGGTCGCAACGCTGGTGTTGCGGGAGTCACTACTTTTGCTCGCATTGCATCTATGGTAGCTCCAGCTGTTGTTAGCTTAGATGACATAAGACCCGATCTTCCACTGTATCTACTAGCAATAGTATCATTTGCCCAATTAATTTTAATTATTCCACTGCCGGAAACAAAAGATAGACCTCTTCCAGATACTTTAGAGCAAGCGGAGCAATTCAATAAAAGTTAAAAACCGATTTAAAGTTGATGTTTAATTCTATAATTATTTTTATGTATTGTATCAGGTAAATAAAAAACAACATTGATAGAAAATATAAAAGTATATTAAGATTTTTAACCTTAAATAAACACTAATGGCCATTTTGCCTAAACTTACCATTTATACAATTTCACAATTATGTAGACAAAAAAAACTGTACACTTTGCAAAAGTTCCAAAAATTTTGTGCCGAAATTATTATAACCATTGTATGAAGATAAGATTTTGAAAATGACCATAAGTGATTATGATTTGATTTTTAGGTAAGAATCTTAATATCACATGATTGTTATATATTAATAAATAACACAGATTTAGTGCGTAATATTTTAAAATGATTCTATCTCTATATTGATAACATAGATTTTAATACAACCATTGCTACTAATGGTACTCACATCATTAACTTGCTGACTGCAGTTATATTATTTTACAGGAATTTTAATATTATACAAATGCATCAAAATGTTTAAAACTAGAGCTTAAAATAGACATTAAAGTAATTGTACTGTTCAAGTAGAAATGCATTAAAAATTCAATCAGTTTTATTTTTAGACAGTTGAGTTTTAATATTTTCAATTCTATGCAACAATGTTGGGTGTGAGTGGTACCATGCCGAATACAATTTATCATAAATGGGGTAGTCTAAATTATCCTTTCCTAATTTTATGAGAGCTGACCTTAATTCTGTTGGATAGTTTAATGAAACAGCAAAATTATCTGCTTCGAACTCATATTTTCTAGATAAGGCTGTTGCAAAGAATGACAAAAGAGAGTTGTATGGTGCAAGAATTAGTTGTAAAACTACAATAAGTCCTATTATCACTGGTTCTTGCCCTGGTGGAAACCCTAAGGATGTGTATAATAAAGAGTATTTAAAAAGCAAACCAAATGCTGTAAATAATAGTAAAAGATTTACTTCTGTGAGAACAATGGATTTATAAATGTGACTACATTTCCAATGTCCTAATTCGTGAGCCAAAACACCAAGAATTTCATTTTCTGAGCAACCAGTAGTGACTTTCTTGACATCATCATGTTTTTCAAGCAATGTATCAAATAAAACAATCCTCTTAGCACCAAATAATCCACTGAAATATGCATTAC
Source organism: Melitaea cinxia (assembly GCF_905220565.1). Classification (NCBI taxonomy): domain Eukaryota; kingdom Metazoa; phylum Arthropoda; class Insecta; order Lepidoptera; family Nymphalidae; genus Melitaea; species Melitaea cinxia. Next base: position 7,156,051 of record NC_059405.1, on the reverse strand, counting down.
TGTGAGCAGATCGCTTTGATCCTTCCACAATATAAACTTGAGATAGTGGAAAATTAAGTTTTGATGCTAAATTCTCAATACCTTTCCTTAGTGTACCATCTGGTAAAGGAACAAATTTATCAAACAATGGTGCTATAACTGATGGATAAATTGTAAGTAATAGCAAAGTGGCTACAGTTGTAAATAGCCATAACCAAACTACAAACATATTCCCACCAAGCATAATAATATATATTGCAATAGAAACAATAGGTAATGTGATAACAAGACTTAGCATGAGTGATTTTAACTGATCCTTTATAAAAAATCCAATAGTTTGCTTATTGAATCCATGTTTTTCTTCCAGTACAAATATCTCGTAAATTGCAAAAGGCATATTCACAACAAAATTGAACAGAGTTACAAATGTCATAAAGATACAACTTATAACAATTTCTTGGTTAGGATTTATATTAAAAACCTCTGCAATACTTTCAGATTTTTTCCATGCTGCAGATATCCATCTATTATACAGAATAATAGATGTTAAGGATATACTATAAAATTCTTTGACTATTTTGTATTGTGACTTATCAATTCCATAAAGTCGAGCCTTTTTGAAGGATTCTTCATTGAGCATCTCTTTTAAATCTTCTGGAATTGTGTTGTTGGTCTTATATATTTTCAACTGAAAAAAAAAACAATTGCATGAAACAAAATTGTACATATTCTATTTACCTATAAAGTTTAAATTTTTGCGCAAAATACATAGTAACATTTGCCTTAAAAATAAATATAATTTTTTATACCTAGATATACAAACTTTTATATAAAAAAAATCGAGGTTACTTAGAAAATATGGTCCAGAATTTACTTTGTATGTGATACAATTTCTGGATTTTGATTAAGTACAATTTGTTATTATCTCAGTCAGTTGTTACATGAAACAAAATTATTTTATTTATACATTTAATTTACAAAACCTAATACTTAAGTATAACCGGAAAGTTTTCATGCTGACTCAAAATGCTAAGTTATAAAAAGTTAAAATCTCTGTGTCATGTCGCTACTTGATAGTCCCGTCATTCGTTAATATATTAATAATTTTAATCTTGAATTTAGTAGATAATAGTTCATAGTATATTTTATTCAAATAAAAAATGCCGACGTTTCATGTTCAAAACATAGTAAATGCAAGAAGCTTACCTGCCGCAATGAAAGATATAATTCCCATGTGTATTCAACCCATGAAAATATCAAAATCAACAAAAGCAGTAGACCTTCATCGAGTATCATTTTTATGCTTTTATTATTACCATTTACTAATAAAAGACAAATTATTAGTTAAAATAGAAAATGGAGAAAAAGTCGGAGTTATTTGACATTGACAATTCGTATTACAGTATCAATCTAACAAATACCTACCGGGTTTTTTTCTAATGCATTCAATTTACTGTATTTAAGCTTTGGATCTTTGGTTTAGTTAATTCCAAGAAAAGAAAGAAACCAGTGAGCGATGATTGAGGTTTTTGAATTTTAATTTTAAGGTCTAATCTTAATATATATAAATCTCGTGTCACAATGTTTGTCCGCGATGAACTCTTAAACTACTTAACCGATTTTAATCAAATTTGCACACCGTGTGCAGTTTGATCCAACTTGAAAGATAGGGTATATTTTGTTTTGATATATGTAATTATTATATTTAAGAAAAAAAATAAGGCGATACGAAGTTTGCCAGGTCAGCTAGTTATATTTATATTTTTATACTTATTTATTTATTTATTCTATCATCTTACATCTAACATTTCAGGATATTATCCTAATGCGTAATAGTGTCGTTGTCGTATTAAATATATGTCGTATGAAGATAAATATACAAAAATTGATATCACATTCAAGTCCATTGTTTCATTTAAAAAAACAAAACTAAATTATTACTAAAATTCACAATACATAGTCAAATTACATAATCTATATTCATAAAAACTATAATAATTCCATCACTTCAATAATTTTCATTAAGAGCCATTTCACAATTTTACGCTCTGCAAGTTTAGGTAAATTTGGTCGCATCGCGCGAGTCGTACGAGCCGCGCGATCTTTGTGCTAGTACGTATAGTGTGACAACCAAAAGACCATCGTGATCATTTTCTGATGTATAATAAAAATTATAAATATGGTATAAAATGTTTTTTACATAATTAATTTGTTAAAAATTTCAAGTATGTTATATAACAACAGTCAATAAATTTAAAATAAAAATAAAAAATCAATTTTATGAAACAAATTTTTTAAAATTGATTTAGTTTTTTCAGTTTACGAATGAATCTAATATTTACGATATGAATAAAATAGCATTTTATGACATCGACACCGACAAACATATTAATTAACAAATAACAAGACAAACAGATTGAAATGCCTATTTGTATTGATAATGTGAGAAAAGAAAATTAAATTATACATTTGTTTACAGAAATTATCATTATATTGTTTTACAGTCATTTTCGTAATATGTATATTTTATTTATATTTTATTATAAAAGTATCAAATGCGGTTTATCCGCTATAACAACAGGCGCTTGCCGCGTGTGAGCGAAAGAGACGGCTCCGCAGAATTTGGCGTGGACCTTACCTCTAAGAGCGCTAGCGCTCGACTGATTTACTGGGCTTGATGCGTGGTAATATATACTATCTTTTTATTATTTAATATAAAATGTATTAAAAATGATTACATCTTTTAATTTTTTTTTTGTATTCCTTAATGATGTAAGTTTACTTTGATGAAGATAGTTCGTTAAAATTTCTTAGTTTTCTAAGAGAAATATCGCTTTTAAAATTGTACTTATTTGGAAAATATTCGTAACTTTAAATTTTTTTTATTGTTTAATAGAGATACAAATGGAATAAAAATCTATGATAGTGGACAACAAAATTATATTCCACATATTATGATATTTTTTTAAAATGCTTTCAACGTAGAGGTTATTGAAAAGTAGGACTTCAAAGTATACATTGCGACCGTTTACCCAGGGAGGAGGCTGATGAAAAGGTTAATAATTTTATACACATAATATAAATCAAAATTCTGATCTGACTATGGACTACAACAAAGGTTGCTCTATTATATTTCAAGAATATAAATTACATTATTGCATCCAACACTGAGATTAACGACGTCAAAATATTACAATTTCGCGGATTGTTACCGATTTTTGTGAAATGGCTCTTAAAAGTAAAATAAATTAAAACCAATAAACAAATTTAAAACCTAGTTAATAAAACTAAAATCCAATTAAATACTTGCTAAAAATGCAATTAATACAATATAATTGTGTTTGCTCGCAAACGAAAAAAAACCGACTTCAATTACATCGACGAGTAATACGACGTAGATCGACGAAAAAATAGTCAAGTAACTGCGCGTTATCAAAGATTACTCAAAAAGTAGTTATCAGATCTCAATAAAATTTATATGTGACCACATGACAAACGTCAGCTTTCGATTAAATTAAAAATTATTAAAATCGGTACACCCAGTAGAAAGTTATTGCGGATTTTCAAGAGTTTCCCTCGATTTCTCTGGGATCCCATCATCAGATCCTGGTTTCCTTATCATGGTACTAAACTAGGGATATCTTCTTTCCAACAAAAAAAGAATTATCAAAATCAGTATACCCAGTAGAAAGTTATTGCGGATTTTCAAGAGTTTCCCTCGATTTCTCTAGAATCCCATCATCAGATCCTGGTTTCCTTATCATGGTACTAAACTAAGGATATCTCCTTTCCAACAAAAAAAGAATTATCAAAATCGATACATTCAGTAGAAAGTTATGCGGTATAATACAACGTAGGTCGACGAAAAAAGCGTCAAGTAAAAACGCATTATTAGATATAACTTGAAAAGTAGCTGTTAGATCTCAAATAAATTTAAATGAGACCAATTGGCACACACCACCTTTCAATTAAAGGAAAATTTGTCGAAATCGCTCCACCGAGTCAAAAGTTCTGATGTAACATACATAAAAAAAAAAAAATACAGTCGAATTGAGAACCTCCTCCTTTTTTGGAAGTCGGTTAAAAATAAAATATCAAAATATACAAAAGTTAAAACATAGTCAATAACTGAGGTCAATAAAACATAATTAAAATTACATAACTCATAAAAATGAAATTCGTCAAACTATAAAAGTAAAGTAAAATATAAATAAAAAATAATAATAAATTTATAATTTTTTCAAATATATAAATACAAACAAAATAAACCCCATTTCAATTTAATTCGTATTGGACGACTCTAGTTACGATCCTCGTGAACTCGTTCAGTGTGCAACTGAATAATTCAATTCTGTCTGCATATAACTCGCGTGAGCGGGGCGTCACGTAACAAGTTGGTGCGCGCCCGGGGTAGTGCCAGGATGCTGGGGCATCGCCTCAGCTGCACCGCGTTGTTCTCCGCGCACAGCCTGCGTTCTTTAAGAATAGCTGGATTGTCTGTTTTACCGCGTAGAACCTTCCACATGTACGTAGCAAAGGAGACTTGTCGCCTGGTTTCCAACTTGCTGTTCCCCACCATGCCTAAAACGAACAAGGTAGGGTACAGCAATGGATAGCCAGGGTGTACCTCATATCACTTCCAGTCCAGCCGTTTTAGAGATTAGCCGGAACAAACAGATAGACAGACAGACGGACAAAAATTATAAAAAATATTATTTTTGTATATGTACTGTGTATACATACGTATGAATTTAGTAAAAAGCAGTTATTTTAATATTACAAACAGACACTCCAATTTTATTTATTTTTATAGATTAAACATACACTACTTTAAGCAGTGCAAATGCGTTAGGGTTTTACTACTGCCACCTATGAATCCATTACGGTTAAAGATAATTTATATCGAAAATTTTGGGTATTTTTTGTAAGCTATTTTTAAAATAAATACAGAAACAATACCATAAATTTTAAGTTTATCTAGACCGTTATTATTTTGTAGTATGTGTATTTCTTTTGTATTTTATTTATTCATTAAAATAGAGACAAAAAACGTGGGTTATTATTAAATTATTTTAATTATACTTATTTTAAAAGAAAATTTTTTAATGGAATAAATGTAATAAATGGAATATGAAATAATATTTAGTAGGTACCCTTATTTCTTTTAAATTAAAGTTATTGTCATAACATTTTTTTGTTATAATCGTGATACGAGACATTCTACTTACTCTAAGTGTCCCGCTGACAAACATGCTGGCGATCTTACTTATAAAAGAAGTATAAATATTATAGGATCTGGGATAATTCGTATATAAGGCGAAAATTACCTAAGCAACGATAGTTCCATCTGCATCGTGGTGTAGAGAAGATTAGAAAAATATTTTATAAAATGTCGTTTTCTTTAAATTTTATTCAATTTTGTTTCTTTGAACTGCTGATGTTTGTTACTATAAATTGTTATATAGACGAAAACTGCGAAACTATACCAACTGAAATCCATGTAACAAAAGGTAAACTGTCTATGTAACTATTAATTTATCGGTAATGTATGTTAATTTCATTCAAGGATTGTTTTTTTTTAATTGGTAGTGTTTAAGTTATCGTGAAAGTAAAAGTTATTAACTTTTTCAGAGGAATATGATGAAATGGGAAGCTTAGTAAGATCTTGCAGTGGTGAAGTTAGCGTTAACAAATGCGAAGGAATATGTAATAGCCAAGTGCAACCGTCGGTTGTTACAGCGACGGGCTTTCTAAAGGTTGGTCTTCATAGCTATACCTAATCAAAGTGTTTGGAACTACTTATTTCACTTATCTATCATTATCTATTTCTTTCTGGCCTGGGCTATAACAAACCAGATAACATAGAAAACTGATAAAATAAAATATTACATACATTGATTTCAGATTGAATTACTTTTTAACTGAGTAATAGAGTAGTCTTAAAAAAAAATTATTACATATCTGTGATTTTCTAAAGTGATTAACGAATTCGATTACATTGCCAATAATGCCGGTTGTATTTTTTTAATTCCAGGAATGTTTCTGCTGTAAAGAAAACTATCTCAGGGAAAGATTAGTAACACTCACTCATTGCTACGATGCAGATGGATTGAGACTTGAAGATGAAGATCGCGCTATCATGGAAGTTCGTCTGAGGGAGCCTGCTGAATGTAAATGTTACAAATGCGGAGATTATAGCCGATAAAACGTGTAAAAATATTATTAAAAAATGATTTAATGCTTATACAATGTTATATGTGGTAATGTTATGCATGTCGAACGTGTTAAAAGGAAATATTGTAAATACTAATTTTATTTGGTCAAGGATTTAAATTAATTATAATAATAAAAAAGAAAGCGAATCAAAATTACTCTGTTTCAATTTCCTTCTCTTTCGCTCTTTTCTCGTTTAAATCAAGAAAGTTTATAATTTATCATATTAGTGAATTTTAATAATTGGGTATAATAGATTATAAAAGACCATATTAATATTTAAGTATACTAAATAGGTTTTTTTCTAATTTTTTTTTTACTGTAAAAAATAATATAAGAATTCTAGATGTCACTAAAATTACTTTACTCCGAAGGGCAAGATATACGGACTGAAACCGTATAAAATTAAAATTATTTTATATTTTGAAAAAGTGACTATTTGTTAAATTACTACTACTTAAAGTATTTAGTTAATACGAAAAACTAAGCTTAATTGTCTTATTTTGCAAAGTTGAAATACAAAAAAAAAAAATTGGATAGAGTCAACCAAAACACCTAGCTATATGAAATATACTTCGCGGCTTATTGTCATATCTCTATCCTTTTTTTATGATAACAAAGCCTAAAAAAAGCAAGTTATAGCATTTATTTATGAAGAGTAACTATTTATCTTTATAATAAAGGCAAAAAATACAAAGATTATAAGCGATAAATACTATTTTCAACAGTTTAAAAAAAATAGAAATTGGCCACATTTCCGACAGGGTAGGTTAATATGCCAACATATCGCACCTTCGGTGGAACAAGGGCTCAACTCCACTTTTTGTAATTTTACAGGAGAGCCATTTTAAAGTTTTTTTTACATTCCGAGTCGTATTATTCGTCTTTGTACTGCTTCAAAGTGTTTGTTCTTTGCATGAAATACGACCTATTTATTTGTGAATATGGCCATGTAGTTTGCAAGTGCCAAATATTTTTTGTTAATTGCTATTAATATTTTTTTCAAAATAAGGTGTACATTTATGCCTTTGTTCCACCAACATTTAAATCGTTTTGTAATTATGACCATATTTATCGTTCGTGTTTTAAAGATTTTGAAAAATAGAAATTAGTTTATTTGTTGCAAAAAATGTTTTATTTTATAATTAAACATCTTTTTTAGGAACTTCTGTTGAAAAATCTTAAAAAACTCTAGCGAAACTCTTTGGAATTTGCCTTTAAAATTAGCGTCAATATTAACGTTATAAAATCTTTTTCCATAGTAATCAGTCCGTTTTTACTTTACTCTTACAAATCAAACTCACTTACTCAATAACTCCACTTGAACAAATCAAAACTAACAGACATAAAACTACAAACAATCTTCATAGTTATTGTTGTACAGACCACTTTGGCATTTTACAGTAAATATTTACAAAAAAAAAAGCGATAAAAAGAAAACGTATCTAAGAAACTAAAATAATAATAGCAACGATGCTTTCATAGAAAACAAATGAATCACGTAGCGCGAGATCTATCCCTTAAAGAGGTATCTGTAATTTCACCCCATCTCATCCCGTGGGTATCGTAAGAGGCGATAGAGGAGAAACCACTAGAGGGTGGGCAGCAGCGCCTTCTAAGCACAGCCGGGTAAGCGTGGCGATTACGCCGAATCCCCCTAAATGGCAGACACGACAAAAAATTGTCCCCCAGTCCCCGGCGGCCCCGATAACGGCGGGGCAAGAGGCTATAATCTCCGGCAGAAGCCAGGCCACCACACCCAACGACAACACTTGGCCCTGGCAACATATAACGCTAGGACGCTGCGGACCGACGCGAAGCTCATTGAGTTGAAAGAAGCTCTCAGCAGGTTGAGCTGGGATATTATAGGCTTATCTGGAGTCCGAAGAGAGGGAGAGGACTCGATGTCTCAAGTCTGGCAACCTGCTGTACTATCGGGAGGGCGACTAACAGTCCCAGGGTGGTGTCAGGTTCCTCGTCCGCAAGGCTCTCGTCAACAACATCGACGTCGTCAGGAGAGTGTCGAGCAGGGTGGCGTACCTTATACTCAGAATATCCAAGCGGTATTCGCTAAAGGTCATACAGGTTTACGCACCGACCTGGACACATCCATATGACGAAGTGGAAGCTATGTATGAGGAAATCTCTACAGCCATACATAGCTCTACATGCCACTACACTGCTATGATGGGGGACTTCAATGCGAAGCTAAGCAGACGATGCGGTGATGAGTTGTGAGTGGAGCAATTTGGATACGAGCAACGGAACTCCCGGGACTGGCTACTGACTGACTTCATGGAGAAGGAGGGACTCTTTATAATGAACTCCTTCTTCAGGAAGCCGGAACGGCGCAAATGGACCTGGTTGAGTCCCGACGGCACCGTCAGGAACGAGATAGACTTTATCATGTCGACGAACAAGCACATATTTAGTGATGTCTCAGTGATCAATGCTGTGATAACAGGAAGTGATCACCGACTTGTCCGAAGCACATTGAATATCGATGTCAAGTTTGAGAGGGGTCGGCTGATAGGGTCTGCGCTCCGACCTGCGCCTGCTCAGATTCAAAACCCCGAGAGCTTTCAACTCGAACTCCAAAATCGCTTTGGCCTGTCGCCTGGCCGACTGCGTAAATGTGGACGAGCTCGACGACGTGCTGGTGGAAATTGCCCGTGCGGTGGGGTCTAAGTTCTTCAAGACCCGCTGCCAAAAAAAAAAGAACCAACGCAGGACCGATTGTCGTCGAAAGCATTAGGGGAGGATTATGCTCAGCAGTGGGCGTCCATGAGCTGGTATTATGATGATGATGATGATTTTTTTATTCTGGTGGTCTTCAACGAAGGTGGCTAGGATGCTATCAATTTGAGGCACATGCATTTCTTCGATATTCTGAATGTTTTTGTCATCATTTAACATCATCAAAACTTTTCGACTTCGGGATCCCATTTTTCCCTGAAAATTTAACTGTATAACTTAGAATAAAGCTGCAGAGTTTAAACAGCAACACCATTTTAAAATTAAAAAAAAATATTTGTCACAGTGTAATCAACTACTCAGAGTTAGAAAGGAATTCGGTATGAGAAAGTATGAATTGTTTTTATGCCTATTTTATAAAACATGTATTGGAATAACAACACCACATTTGTTCATAACACTATAAAATAATAAAAATGTTGGAAGTACAAAGTCACAAATGTTGCAATGGCTTTGTCTTTCCAAACATTTGCTCACGAAAAAGGCATAAGTGTGCTAAATATGACTTTGTCTCTCCAGGAATATCAAATATCAAAAGGCATATTTACCTTCGCGGCTTTGGCGCTCCAAGATAAAAACATTGCGCGCGGGGGAAACGGCGCAACTGACCAATGAGACGATGTCACGCCAAAACGCCCACCAATTCGATCCAAAATGACAAAGACACTATTGCCGTGTAGCGACTTTTAAAGTGAATCTAATGGGAGTCTTTGTCCCACTAGATACTAGAGTGTTTTTTGGGCATTTCTGCATATTTAACTCATTTTACGATTTTTTGTAAGATACGCCCTTGTTCCACCGAAGGTGCGATATGTGGAAATATTTGTTGTGTGTATTTACTTGTTTAAAAACCACTATTCAGTAACTGAAATATAAATGGATATTATAAAGTGTTTATTTAAAAGGTATTCTTTGGACGACATTCATTACAAATAAAGAACTATTTAAATACCAGCTGACCCGGCGAACTTCGTATCGCCTAACACAAACTTTATCGTATAGTATTAAAGTTCAAATTGACTTTTAAGTATTATCACAAATCTTTTGTATGGGAGTATAGAAAAGTCTTGTTTTTAGACTTTTTCAGGAAATTTAAAAATTTTTTTTTAGAATTTTTCTCTCCGTAAGAACCATCCTCGTACTTCAAGGAATATTTTAAAAAAAGAATTAGCGAAATCGGTCCAACCGTTCTCGAGTTTTGTGCTTAGCAACACATTCAGCGACTCATTTTTATATTATAGATTTAACAAGTAATGTAAATTTGAAAATATCAACAATGATATTCAAACAATAAAATAGAAAATCAACAAAAAATTAAAAAAAGAAAACGTAACATTTGAGATCTCCTTCATAGATAAACGAGTTCATACAAATTTGTCAGTATCTTCTTTTGTTAACCCAACGCAGTCTTCGTGGACATACGTTTCACTTAAAAGGCATAGTCTCATGTCTGCTATTCTATCCTTATTGCAAACGTAACAATACCAAGTCTTCAGATTTTTTAAGAATATCATTTAACTTTTTGTTTAGAAACGTTAGAAGTTACTGCTTCACTCTTGTTCATATTAGCAGAATATTGTTTTCTTTTTTGGGAAGAAACTTTAGATAATCACATTTGATTTTGTTATCTCCTGTTTCAGACTATTAATAGTTTTTACCCTTGTAGTATAGTTTTTAATCTTGACATTTTCTCCGGAGTTTTTAAAAATTCACAAAAATATGAATATGACTCATTAAATTTTGTGGAGCAAACGTTTCTGTAAATATGGCCAAACGCTGGCCATATTTAAAGTCATTCAAATTTTTTGCTTTTATATTAATAATAAAAAAACACGCAAAGAAATTTTAAATTACAATCGTCACACAATATCGTAATGTGAATAGCAACGATTTTTATTAGAAAGGTAACGAAATACAAGACAATATTTACTTAATGTTTTTATAACCACAACGGTATGTTTCACAATAATGGACGCTGGGCGACCAGCGAGTACGCCAGAGGGGTGACAAATACGCTGTTCTGATATATGCGGCATTAGCGACAAGTTATGATCACTTTGAAGTTATTACAATGTTTCGTGTTTTAAATAATGCCATGTGGCCATATTTTCTAGCTGGCCATATTCGACCTTAAATTATGATTTATATTTTCACCTTTTAAAAACAATAGCTTCAAAAATTAACAATTTTATAGGGCATATAGGTAATACCGTACAATATTTGTTTATTGTATTTATTTCCGTATTTACACAACATATTTAAGTAACAAGTAACAAAAAAGGAACAACTAGTTTCTAGGTGCAATTTGAAAGTAATTACTAAGTATGATCTCTACTTCTCCTAGCTAGGTAGCTGAGCTATCTGTATTAAGGAGAAGCGATTTTCCTCCCAAGAATTCTACAATTTTTACTTTTCATTAGTTTGCCACGAGTTGTTCAGAAGTCAAAGTTACATTATAGATTATAAAGTTACATCATATTGTATAAAAGTTTCTAATTATACATAATTTTTGATATTAAGTAGGTTAAGTGTAAAAAAATAAAAAATAAAAAACAAACAAAATCATGAAAAAAAAATGAAATAAAGATAGTAATTTTGTAATAAATATGTCTGTATGATTTCAACTAAGGGTTACCAATATGTATTTGTGTTTATAAGTGTATGTAAGTATATGTGTATGTTTGTGTGGGTGTGTATGTTTGTGTGTCTGATGTGTCTTTTATCAAGAAATTTGGTTGATGCACTACATGGTGACCGAATCAAGCAATCAGTTTTAGGAGTTCTTCAGTTTCGTCATGAGTTTTAGAAAGAAAAAAGGAACGGGTGGTTCTTTTGCAATTTGCATAGGGTAAGGAATAGATAGGTTATTTTATATTTAGTTTATTATATAGATATGGCCCGAGAAAATAATTAAATCGTTTTGTGAAGGCATAATACGACAGTGGAATAGTATATAATATCTTGTCCTTTCGTCGTTTCCGGATCGGAATAAAAGGAGACTTTCTGTGTTGCATAAGAGTAGTCTGTAAAATATAGTGCTGTCTGACGTTGAGAACATTCCACGTTTTGTAAAGTTCTGTAGTTGTGTAAATAATAGGCTTAAATGTGGCTGTCTTCAATTCTGTGGCCATTTCCAGCGGTTTTATTGCGTTTGAAGTAACGCCACCCCAACATACAATGCAGTAAGTAATAATTGTTTGACATAAGGCATGATAGACTGTGCGTATTACATAACAGTTGGCAACATGTCGTGGGTTTTTAAAAATATAAATAAGTTTCCTGACCCTAGTTGTAAGAAGATTAATGTGTGTTTTAAAGTTAAGAGTTTTATCGATGTATATACCTAAGTATCGTATATTATCAACGGTGGCTATGAGAGGACATTTGCATGCTGTATCTATTTGTGAGTTTGCGTGACAGGAGTGAGCTCTTAATATGATAGGAGTTTGGGGTTGTGATTCTGGTGAAAAAGAAAAAGTTATAAATTTTGTTTTTGATGTATTTACCCCCGTCTCCCGACGACCTTTTATTGGGATAGGTATAATAAATTCAGACTCGTTAACATTAGTAAACAACTATTCCTTTAATTTTTTTTTCGCATATTACCTTTTTAAAAAATTGTCCATTTTATATGAAAAATAATTCGGGGCCAAGGGGCTTCCTCTTTGTTGCTCCGAGGCCTTCAGACCTCTAATTCCGGCTCTAATAACGAAGTTATGATTTTTTGGTTGTAAATACCCCGTTGTAGACTAATAACTATTTTTGCTCATAAACTAAAAAAAAAGCTGAATTAAATTACATCGACAGGCAATACAAGTAGGGACAGGAAAAAAGTAGTCAAGTAGGTACGTATTATCAAAGATTACTCAAAAAGTAGTAATCAGATGTCGATCAAATTTAAATGAGACCACATGACAAGCATTTGCTTCCGATTAAGGTAAGAATCATCAAAATAGGTTATTCTCGATTCAACTACCGCTTGGTGCCGTGTCGGCGGCGCCTAAATAACGAAGATCGAGGGTCGATTCCCGCTCGGAGTTGATATTTGTGCTTATACAAATATTTGTTTGCGGTCTGATTGTTAGTCCTTGTGTGTCTCCCCTCCGTGCCTCGGAGAGTACGTTAAGCTGTCGGCCCCGGTTGTTATCATGTACACCTAATAGCGATCGATACTCATAGTAGAATATATCCGCCAACTTGCATTGCAGCAGCGCGGAGGATTAAGCTCTGATTGTTCTCCTACATGGGAAAAGAGGTCTATGCCCAGCAATGGGATCTTACAGGCTGAAGCGCGTCGTTAAACCCAGTGAAAAGTTATACGATATAATACAACGTAAGTCGACGAAAAAATAGTTAAGTAAATACGAATTATTAGATATAAGTCGAAAAGTTTTTGTCAGATCTAAATTAAATTTAAATGGGACCACATAACACGCAACACCTGCCGATTACAAAAAAAAAAAAAAAAAAAAAATAATAATATCGAAATCGGTTCACCCGGTCAAAAGTTTTGAAGTAACATAGTATTTACATTCAAAAAAATACTATCGAATTGAGAAACTCCTCCTTTTATGGAAGTCGGTTAAAAAGTTATGATTTGTTGCCATGTGACTTTTAGCGATACTGACATCAGGTATCTTTGCTTACCAATTTCAACAAAAAAAAAAAACCATCTCATACATAACGACTCACTTATGTCTGGTATTTTTTATCTTATGTCAAAAGAGAGTGGATTTAAGAGCGAAAGTCGCAATTGATAACCAGTCTTTACTATTTCAACTAAATTTTTCATTTTTTTTGTGAAAAATAAAGGCTTTTTTGAAATAATATAATGGAGTGCATTTTCGTATTTTAATTTAAATATATATAAATTATAAACTAGGTATACCCGTGCGAATAATTCGCACTAAATAAGTATAATAATTATCACTTTACAAAATTACAAAAAGTATTTATATGTGAGTTCATTTGAAATTGAACTAAAAATTTACCGACCGTCAACCATGTTGACATCGTTTCAAAAATAAAGTCGTCATCTATATATAATTTTAATAAACAATTAATTTACAAAACTAAAAGAAATAAAAATTTTTTTTGGGGATGCCGGTACAGCAAGCAATTATCTATAAAATGATGTGTAATTTATCTGGAGTAATTATGAGGTTCTTTTCTAAAAAGGGAGACAAACATCTTAACAAAATTAAATTTGCACACCGTATGCAGTTTGATCCAACTTGAAAGATAGGCTATATTTTATTTAGATATAAATATGTAATCATTATATTTAATAAAAAAAATAAGGTGAAATATACGAATACGAAGGCGAATAGGAAGTTCGCCAGGTCAGCTAGTACTTTATAAAAATGTTTTTTTTTTTACATCTTATAATTAATATTATAATGACTGATTATAACTGTTATATTAAAGAAACCAAATCTTTAAGAACCTAAAAAAGTTAGCAATTTATCAGCATCATTATTTAGTAGGTAGGTACTAATAATATCTTTATACTAGTAGATACGTACATACATATTGTTTTAAACCATCGATAGACTTTTCACCCATAACCAATGTTAATACGGGTTTTTTAACCGACTTCAAAAAAGGAGGAGGTTACTCAATTCGACCGTATATATATATATATATATATATATTTTTTTTAATGTATGTTCGGGGATGATTCCGTCGTTTATGAACCGATTTTGATAATTCTTTTTTTGTTGGAAAGAAGATATCCCTAGTTTGGTACCATGATAAGGAAACCAGAACCTAATGATGGGATCCTAGAGAAATCGAGCGAAACTTTCGAAAATCCGCATAACTTTTTACTGGGTATATCGATTTTAATGATTTTTAATTTAATCGAAAGCCGATGTTCATGTGGTCACATTTAAATTTCATTGAGATCTGATTACAACTTTTGGAGTAATCTTTGATAATGCGTATTTACTTGACTATTTTTTCGTCTACCTAAGTTGTATTACTTGTCGATATAATTGAAGTCGGTTTTTCTTCGTTTGCCTGCAAACACAATTATTGATTAGGTAATGAGAAATTATGTTTTTATCTTCATTAGGTTAAAAATAATATCACTGCAAAACATAAGTAATGTCTTTCTGCAACATAAACTCTCTCGTTATTTAAAAATTGAGCAATCATCCTTATAGGTCTAAAGAAACAGAGAAAGATTAATTACAGAGTTACTTATTTTACAGTTGAATTAATATTTCAATAGATTGATTGATACAGTCTGTATCATCCCGCTGCTGAACATAAGCCTATTTCTCCACTGAGTATGTACTCTTAGCAGAAAGATCGGCTTAACACCACGCCACCACGAAATATCTATCTGGATCTATCTGGAATCCGGATAGCCCAGATAAAAGCAGATAAAAAATTTATGAAAATTTTGGAATCCCTGTTTCAAACACACAATAGTTTACAATAACTTCTCTTTACAAACTCTTCTCGAATTTTCAGCAGCGAAAACAATAAACTTGTAATAAATTTTTGAATAAAGTACGTCAACGACCAAACTTAAATATTATAGCGTCGATCTGTCGATGAAAAATCCATTAAGAACGTCGTGTTCACACTGCTTGAAATCTGTGTATTTCTTGGGGAGCGCGGTCACTAAAATGATTTCAATGTCTATGATATGATACATACTAGACATATATTCAATTAGGTCGAAATAAGGTCATTTAAATCCTTTATAAGCGAGTATTTTTATGAAATTCCACACACCAGTCCCATCCTTCATTAACACAACAGCTCAAATAATTGGAATCCAAAATGTTTTCTTTCAATTCGGTATGTTTTAGCTTGATCCTTCTTTCAATGTGTCAGTTACAAGAAAAATATGTAAGTGGACAAGAAGTTCAACTTCCTCCTGGTAAGTATTAAAATAATTTATACTACCTATAATTACATACTCAATTCAGCCTATCACAGTCCACTGCTGGACATAGGCCTCCCCAAGTTCGCGCCAAAAATGGCACGGACTCATGTCAACTTTATACAAATAATTTAATGAACTGTAATTATTTATTTGTTTGTCTTACCTATGCTTTTTAATTTTATGCATTATAGGTCAAGAATGCCAAATGACACCGGTTATTCATGTTCTACAACATCCAGGATGTGTACCCAAACCCATTCCATCATATGCTTGTATTGGTAAATGTACAAGCTACGTTCAGGTACAATACACTTCATATAATACTCAGGACAAATCTCTGCGATTTTTGGAGTGCATTACTGTAATTTTTTTTTTGTAAAATGAGTTGAAATAATTTTATATATATATTCGTAATATACTCGTACAATATTTACATACTAGAACATGTCCGTAAACATAAATATTATTTTCTTAAGGTTTCTGGTAGTAAAATTTGGCAAATGGAACGATCTTGCAACTGTTGTCAAGAATCAGGAGAAAGAGAGGCGACAGTGGTGCTGTTCTGTCCTAAAGCTAAAAGCGAGGAGAAGAGATTCCGAAAGGTAATATTTCTTGTTTAATTTGAAAATGGAACAGTTTCAGTCTCTAGGACACTGTTGCGATGTATCTATGGATAATAAACTTTCAGTAAAGTCACATAATTATTGGAACGAAATTTCTTACGGCAGGCTTTATATTTGGCTGGGCGACCGAACTAAAAAAAATGTGATACTAAAACCGTAAGAAAAATATATAACGGAAGTGACGTAATATCAGTCACACGACTGTATAATATGACGTTTGTAAAATAAAATATTACTAGTAAACTTTTTTTAAATTATTTATGTAACTTTATATTGTCGACAAAAATAAATAAAGACACGTGCTTTTTTATTTCACTTAATAGTTTGAATTATTATTGTTATTATTATTTTGTTTGATTTATTTTATTTTACGGTATTTTTTATTTTCGAAAATACTTTCCTAAATAATTCCTATTTTTTTTTTATTATACTAATTTCAGGTAACTACGAAAGCTCCCTTAGAATGCATGTGTCGTCCATGTGGTAGCATTGAAGAAAGTTCAATAGTTCCTCAAGAAATTGCGGGATACGCTGACGAAGGATTCTTACAGAGTCAGTTTAGAAAAACTTTATAAATACATAATTAAAAATGCAACTGTAATTAATGCGCTCATATGGACTGTTATGATTTTAGTTAAATGTTAAATAAAAATCCTTGACCAATTTAATTTAGTTTCTTTAAAATCCTTGAAACGGTAACAAAATTCTACAATTTTTTGCGAATTGATGAATTAAGTCTTCTTAAAACATTAACTGGAAAAAAATACATTCGTTTTTAACTTTGTGACGGCAAAATATTGTTGAATTGTTTGTAAAGTGTAGTATATGAATGTAATAGTAAAAATGTAATACATATATAAGCATACAAGTGCATCATCATTACAGCATACGTTTCTTTTTTGTTGTCTGGATCTGACTACGATGTTCAGTTTTTTTTATTTCGAAGAAGGGAAAATAAATCTTAAAACAAAAAACGTTAGCAAATTTTAAATACTCAAATTAGAATGCGAGTCGACTCGAGTTAATAACACCAACTTGATTTGAGTTCATTATAAATGCTAACTGAGAGTCTAGAACAAAACGCTCGTCTAGAACTTCAAGCAAATTATGTTCAAATATTATGTATAGCTATCAAATAAAGAGCCGGGTTTTTTTGTTCGGTTATACTACGAAAACTACTGAACTGATCAGAATAATACTTATACCATAAGATGCAGCGTGTTTCGGAAAAGGTTTTAGTATATGATGTTGGTGATTACTTACCGTGTAAAAAATATGGACAGACAGAGGTCGCTAGTAATTTGGTAACAAATTTCCATTTGTCTTCTTAGGGCGTGTTTCATCGGTTATTGATACCGCCTTTAGATGGATGACGCTGTTCAGTAGATAAAAGTTTATGATATATCATTCTTCTTGTACCATCGCCACTATATTTAAGACATATTTCTATTGACAATTGTGAATCTAAAAGTTATAGTTTATTAATTGAAGATAAACAGGTCTTAATGGTCTATTTTACATCATTCTGTAAAAGTCCTAACCTAATGTGCAGGATAAACTTTAGCCACAATCAGTGAAATCTGCCTTCACAATGTAATATTTAGCAATATTTATTTTATTAAATAAGAATTTATTTTATGAAAATATAAGTCATAACTTAAGTACTAGCTTTTACCATTTTTTTCATGTTTTGTTGTTTTATTGTTCGTGAAGTTTTGTTTCATTGTTTCATGATGATCGGTTGAGTAGTTTTCGCGTGAAAGCGTAACAAACAAACTTACATTCACATTTAATATTAGTAGGGATGACATGGCTTTATTTCCTTCCTTACTTATCCATCTTGGAAAAAAATGTTTTAATGTCACGTTTATGAATTTTTTTATAAATATAACTTTTTTTTACAATGAAAATGATAAATGTAGGCCTTTTCTTTGTTGTGTTATTAACAATCCTAAACTCGAAATTTTCTAATCGTCTACTCTCTAATTATTAGAATGCGTTTGAGTATGAGACTAATTTTTAACTTAACCAAGACTTTGATGCATGTATTGAACACTGTAGGGTTTAAGTCTATAGTTTTAAAGGTTAGTTAGGATAGTACTCGTTGACGAATTTTCCACCGAGACACAGCTAGCTGACATTAATTTTCATTCAAGGTAGCATAGAAACTATTACAAGAATTTTTTTTTTGAGAGGAAATAATCAAAAATATAATTTTTTTTCATGTTCACGCAGCCTCCATGATATGGTCAGGTCAGGTTTTAGTCTATGCTACCTTTTTGGTTAACATTCAAAGCTGTTACACAGCTGTCAACTTCATTTCAAATTTTGTTTTGATAATTTTTACCATTTCGATACTTATATAAACTTTTTCTAGTCAATATTTGCTCGATCCTTAAAAAATTAAAATGAGTCGTCGTAAACGCGCTAAGGTATAAAATAGAAAAATATGATATTTAACACGATTTGTGTTTTGTATATTTGTTTTGATGTTAAGGTTATGTTTATCGATCTTAGGTTGAAAACCGCGATTTAGATGAAAAGTTGAAGCAAGATGATTCTGAATCTGATCAATCTGAGAAGAGTAAGATTACTTCTTCAAGTCCAAAGACGGTTACCGGTCGACGCGAGTCATCGTCGAGTCGCACGACTGATTCGAAAAAAGAGGATAAGCCAATTGTTATTGAGGAAACAAAAAGTGAAGATATAGAAGAAATAAACTATAAAGAGATGCTTAACAGGTCATTTATAATAAAACTTTATTTCACAATTTTGTAGTAATTATTCTATTAATATTTAATTTAATTTGGTTTTATTTAAACTTTAATTATTTTATAGTTTGGAAGGAGCAGCATTTCAGTCCAGATTACCTTTTGACAAAATGTCTTCTCTGGAAGCTGAGTGTTTCTCAGATTTACAAGGACCTTCCAGTCATACCTTTGTACAAATAAGAAACCGTGTACTAAAGCTTTGGTTTGAAGATCCCAAGAAGCAGCTTACTTTAGAACAAGCTGTTCGAAAAATGGAAGTTAGTATTGTAGAACTAGAAATAATTTAAACATTCTTCTCGGTAAAAGTAAATTTATTCAATGTATAAATTTCTTTTTTAAATTTTCAGCCGCCTTATAATGGTGATCCTGCTTTGGTGATAAGAACTCATGCATTCTTAGAGAGACATGGCTTTATAAATTACGGTATATATGAGAGAGTGACACCTATTCCCTCTCCACCCAAAGGGAAACAAAGGCCCAAAGTTATTATTATTGGTGCAGGTATATTACATTTGAATAATGATAATATTTTATTATCTTACATCATAGCATTTGCTAGTAGAATTTCATTTTAAATAAATTATACTACTTGCAAAAAAAATATATATTATGAAAAAAAAGTTATATTACTTATTACGCTGGTGCAGTTTGAAGTGCTTTCTGCTCCTGGGGTTGAGGGTTCAATTCTCACCCTGAGTATAGGCATATTATATACATTAATTTAAATATGCATTATTTATAAGAAAGACATTTTTGTGAGAAAAGTTGTTGACAAAAGATTACACTATAAATGCACATAAGTGAAGCTGCAAATGTAAAAGAGCGAAAATGCTGTGTTATCTCATATCTAAAAACCCAAAATATATTTCAGGTGTGTCTGGATTAGCTGCAGCACGACAGCTTCAGTCATTTGGTTGTGAGGTTGTGATATTGGAAGGTAGAGACAGAGTGGGGGGTAGAGTTGTCACTTATAGAAAAGGTCCCTACGTTGCTGATTTAGGTAAGTATTTTTTTAAGTGTTCAACTTGAGAAGTTCTTTTTCTTTACTAAATATATAAAATGTAAACTAGACAAACCATTTTGTATGATTTACTATAATAAAATAAGAGATTTCTATATAATTTTAATGTAATATTTCAGGAGCTATGGTAGTAACAGGCTTAGGTGGCAATCCAGTTACAACCTTGTCGGTTCAAATGAATATGGAGTTACATAAGATTAAACAGAAGTGTCCACTGTATGAAGCAACTGGAAATCAAGTGCCTAAACATAAAGATGAAATGGTAATAACTTAATTTTATAATATAAGTCAAAAGTAAGCAAGTTGATTGTTTCACAATTCTAATAAGATGAGATTTTAAAGTAAATATTTTTGTAATAGGCTACTTATTAGGATTAAATCTTATATTATAATTTTTTAAGAATTACTTTGTATTTTACAAGATTTGAAAGGAATTGAATTGATTTCAATTATCACTAGAAGAAATTGGTAATATTTCTTGTTTAAAAAGTTGTTATATGGAAATTGGTAACTTTTTATAAAGAAGGAATGATTATTTTTTTACATTTTAATTATTGTTCAATGCTTTAAAATAGAAAAAGTTGTTGAGAACCTGTACTGGTAACACTGACTATAATGGTACCACTGCTGGCAGAAAACGCTGATTCCTGTTATGTAAAAAGTTTGGAACTCAATTTATTAACACTCACCACAGTAGATTAGCAGATATCTCATGCATGTCTCATAGTGGTGACACATGGGACATTTCTTAAGGTTTTCCTTTAACATAAAGCACACAAAAAATTTTAACCCCTATAAAACAAAATTTAAATGAAACAAATCGATTGTCCAGTGGGGATCAAACCTGCATCCGACTGACCGTGTCGGTGTTTTAGCCAATTAAGTTATGGAATGATGTACCCGTTAGATCGAATAAATTTCGACCTAACGGGACATCATTCCATAGTCTTTAAATTAAGACTAGAAGAATTAATTTTGTAATGAAATTATGCCAAGAAACGGCCAAATTTTGAAGTTATATAGGTTAGGGTATTTTTTTTTCAAATTTTGAAGTTAGGTTAGATTTTTTTTTGTAGTGAAATTATGCATATAAAGGGTAAAATTTTGAGCTTAGTTAGGTTAGGTTAAAAGAAATTAATTCGTCGTTTAATCTAAAGATTTGCCGAAATTTCTAATATGATGATTATATTCGGTTCTAAGCGATCCCTGCTGGAAAGGTCGATTTTTGATATGATATTAAAAATTGTTTAGAATTCCCTTATGAGTGGGTAACACAAAAATAAATATTATGAAAATTTATATGAGCTATTATTACCCTACCTACATCTTGTAACCATTATTGAAGTAAAACTTCTTTACGCACGCTTGACTTGGTGAGTAAGCTGGTGAGAGCGTTACGAAAAGTGTGATAGGGCGAGGTGAACGGAAGTTGAGAGGGAGATATGTTAGTCAAGATAGAAAGAGAGAGAGTTACGTTTCATAATTTTTACTAAGAGTCGTGTTATCTAAAGCACGTTTTTTATTACCTTTGTGTCTCTGTTGTTATGAATATAATTTGTTTTCCAGGTTGAACGTGAATTTAATCGTTTGCTAGATGCTACGTCTTATTTGTCACATCAAGTGGACTTTAATTACTACAATGACACTCCGGTCTCTCTCGGACAAGCTCTCGAATGGGTGATAAAACTACAGCAAAAAAATGTTAAACACAAGCAGGTAATAATGTTAATTTATTTATCACTGTGTTTAACTGTGTGGTCACGGCATTAAAGAATATAGCCACGCTCTCTCTTCTCGTGGGTTTCGTAAGAGGCGACTAAGGGATAACACAGTTCCGCTACTACTTTGGAAGTTAAAAAGCCGACCGATGGCGGGATAGCCATCCAACTGCTGGTTTTGAAATACACAGGCCGAAGACGGGCAGCAGCGTCATCGGTGCGACAAAGCCAGCCCTGCGGTCACCAACCCGCCTGACCAGCATGGTGATATGGGCAACACACATGAGTTCGCGCCATTTTTGGCGCGATCTTGTTGAGGCCTATGTCCAGCAGTGGACTGGGATAGCCTGAAGTGATGACGATGTAGTGATTTATCTCTGTATACTTTTACCAACTTGAAAATACGTAAATTTTTTTAATAGTAATTTTTACATTATAATTTAGTAAAATCTATTTTGTATTGTAAGACAGACAAAGACACTTTAAAACATCGCATTTGTAAGTAATTAAGTAAAGGATATTATTTACATTTTATATAGTACATCGACGTAATAATAAAAAATATGAACTGGTTATTTAAATAAAAAAATCATGTAAAAAAAAAAAATAATCGATTTGAAGATATGTTTATTTGAATCGTGGTTATCTCGTTTGGGATCGCCCGCTCTAATGATATTGTAGTTTTTTTTTGATAATTAAATATTCCGTTTGACCACTATTTCACCTGATGTTAAGTGAAAATGCGGTCCAGGATGGAGCATCTTTACCTAGAAGTAGCCTATTTACTTAAAGATCTCCGGATTGTAACTATCCGGAAACACAGACGCCGGTAGAGAGTTTCATTCTTTGGCCGTACGCATCAAGAATGTACTAGCATAATAGTTATTCGTTGTCTGAAAAGAGGGATAAAACGACATTTTCTAAAAATGAACCCTAGCTAAATCGATTTATATCCCGCTAAACCCTGCATAATAAATGTCATGAAAATCGTTGGAGCAGTTTCCGAGGTTTAGATTATATCTTCTATATCTATACTAATGGAGCGCCGGTTTTTTGTTCCGCTAGACTCCGAAAACTACTAATCCGATCAGAATAATACTTGTACTATAAGATGCAGCGTGTTTCGGACAAGGTTTTAGTATATGATATGTTGGTGATTACTTACCGTGTAAAAAAATATGGTGGGACAGAGGTCGCTAGTATATCTACAAGAATTGCTTGTTAAAGGTATTGGGTCTAACCAACTATATATTTCAAACAAACTAATACTATAATACTAAAAACTTAAAATCTTTTCAACAGATCCAGCAATTGAAAGCTGTGATAACATTACAAGAGAAATTGAAAAACAATATAAATAAGTAAGTAATTTAAAATTTAAGTCATGTTTTTTGTTATAAAATTGACATAATCTTTGCCATCTTAAGAAGTATTTCAAAATGTAGTATTTATTTATAATAAGAGACTACTTTATTTTTATGATTACAGCTTTATTCTTATAAGCCTATACTCGATGTTTTGTAGTCAAAATTATTATCAGGATCAAAAGAAAACATTATTTAATTATTAACAACTATTAATAT
The DNA here is from genome assembly GCF_905220565.1 of Melitaea cinxia. NCBI lineage: Eukaryota > Metazoa > Arthropoda > Insecta > Lepidoptera > Nymphalidae > Melitaea > Melitaea cinxia. The sequence continues at coordinate 7,132,488 of NC_059405.1, read as the reverse complement.
TTTAGAATGTCCGATGTAAAAGAACTATTGAGATCAATGAAAGCCGAAAAGGAAGCATTGCTCATTGAGAAAGAAAAAGGTATGGCGACTGGGGATGCAAGTATTTTACAAGAGTTCAACTTGCGTCGACTAAACCGGGAAATGAACCAGCTGTGCAACGAATACGAGGCTATGGTTACACAGAACAGCACCATTGAGGATAAACTGACGCAACTTGAGACTAATCCGCCGAGGTAAGAATTCTTTTTATGCTTTTTCTAATTCTAAATACAGAGTAATATGTCATAAATTACGTTACACCAAGATTTGTTAATATATTAAGAACAATATTTATTATTTTTAAAGATATTGATATTTAATTCCTTATCTGTTACTTCTATATGCTAAATCACAGTTAATGATGTATGTACTTCAATAATCGATCTCAAAATCTTCTTCTAAAACATATATATTTTGACATAATGTGTTTCTCAATTGCTCACTACTATTTAATGCCACCGAATAAAACACCAGCTTAGTGGGTGATAACTACGTGATACTAGAATGACCTGGAAACCATGGAGTTGTTAGCAAAAAAAATTTGAATGATCATAACACCGTTTATAACTTTCAATATTAATAATTACACAAATTTCCAGTTCCGTGTACCTATCGGTACGAGACAGGCAGATATTGGATTGGCACTTTGCTAATTTGGAGTTTGCGAATGCAACACCGCTAGGAAACCTTTCTCTAAAGCACTGGGATCAAGATGATGACTTCGAGTTTACAGGGAACCATTTGACAGGTATGTTTATTTCTTGTACCCACCTTATTATTAGGTTTTCGATCCCCAAAGGGTGTAAATCTAACCTAAACGTATCCTAACTTAATTAGTAAGATTTCCTTGGTTTGTCGACTACAAAGCGATATCTCTGAATTTTAACGCGAACGAAACTACGCTAGGAAACCTTTCACCCAAGCACTGGGATTAAGGACTTCGAGTTCAATGGGAACCATTTGATAGGTACGTTATAAGTTTTTTAGAGCTTTGGATACAAGGGGTTCAAAAACTTACCAAGAAGTTTGGTACCCTGTTTATATAAATAAGATGGCAAACAATGGCCCACCTGATTACTATCGGTTGCCTGTGCCGCCTGCAACACTAGAAACAGCGCACGTGCTGAGGTAACCAGCGCTCCTGAGGGGGGATTGGGGATTGGGTCGGCAACGCGCTTGCGATGCTTCTGGTGTTGCAGGCGTCTATAAGCTACGGTAATCGCTTACCATCAGGTGAGCCGTACGCTTGTTTGCCGACCTAGTGACATAAAAAAAAAGTGCGTTGTCGACCGTACCCTCGACCTTCCCCTGGAGCTCTGATCACCTTACTCACCACAGGAACACGACACTACTTGAGAGCAGTGTCACTTAGCTGTAAACTTCTGTAAGGTTGAGGTACTTCCCCTGTTGGGCGGCTCCAAATTTTGAACAAAATATTTCTTGATGTACCCTACCTCAATAGAAAAATACTCTGTTACACTTAAAGTGTTATTCATCATAATAAGTAGGTGCGTGTTGATGACCATTATGAAAACAATGCAAAGCCTTAATTTTATATAATAATGGCGTAATAAACATACAGCATTTAAAATAACCAAAATAATTCGGCAAGTTAAACTTTGTAATAAAAATTTACGAATTTCGGCGATTCCCTTAAATATTTGGAATAATCGGTATTCGATTATAGTATCACTGATAGGGCACAATATCATTGAATCATATTGGGGTGCTATGCTGATATATTTTTTTTAATTTAGCGAATTTTTTCCATTTCTACTTTCATTAGCCTGACTCTAAAAATAAGATTACATAGATTTGAGGTACATATAGAAAAGTGTACTAATCCATTCTTGAATCGACTTCAACAAGTATGTAAAGTTAAATAGCGTATGGAATTTCTCTTATTTCTGTCGTCGCTAGCTCTAAGATAAACACACACTTTGATGACCTAATTTGTATTTATTAATTTGAGTTTGAACTATTTTGGCATATTTGTAAGCGATGTATTACTTAACCAAAAATGTTTACACGATTCGAATACTCAGTTCTATTAAATATCATTCGGACGAAATATTGAATAATGATTAATGAAAAATATTATTCACGACAATATAATCGACGTTTTACTCATAAAACCGAAAAGGTCAAGAGTATAGTTATGTAAGGATTATTACTTATATTTAAAAAATATTCTGTTTCGTAGTGTTATTACATTCGATACCCATGTAGACTATTTATCTGATCTCAACTCAGTTTGATAGGTACCTATTTCTTTTGTGATATGTTTCACTTAGATCCACTTATTGTTAGATACAGCAGTTTATTTTAACATTTATTAAGTTGCACTATTTTTGGAATGTTGTATGCAGTAGATTCTACCAAAATAGCTCGTATACTCATATACAAAGATAACTATACCTTGTCCAACCGTTTATTTTTTTTTGACAGCTCACGTCTATAAATTACATTTCTTTTTCGAAATATGGTACTATAAAATTCTACAGTAATGTCAAACTTTATTGACGGCAATTGACGGGTAGTGAAGTGCCCTGTGCATAACAAACGACCATAGACTATCAAACAGTACTTGAAATTCAATGAATCGATTATATGATAAAAATAATTTTAAGTCATGTAATTATTGTTACTATTAATTTAATGAAATAACAATAGTATCTATGGCTCTAAGATTGATTACTTGCAAGGCATTAAGTCGAAGTCTTGGAATTTAATTTCAAACCAAGGATAAAGAACTCTGTTCATTTATTTATTCATTTTTTGATGGCTGCCTTAAAATGTAACTATGCACGCGTTAGAGAAATTTAAGCTTAAAACGCGTAGTTAATAAAGTCAAAATCAAGTTTATATCAAGAGTTATGAGCAAATATATTTAGAAAAACACATACCTACCTACTTATTTATTTAATAAACTAGATACGTATAGTCTATTTCACGTAGGATGGGTACGGTGACACATGTCAAATTAACTCTATAGTGAGGTGACCATGCATAATTAATTGATGTAATTCGATTATCGAGTACAAATGCGGTTAACCTTTAATCGATTATATAATTTTTTTTTTAACTACTTATTAAAAGTTAATCATCGCTATAATGAATAAATATTTTAAGGGTGGTGTTAAACGCGAGAAATGAGTTATCGACAAACCCATTAACACAGCTCACGTGGCAAATTATTAGTCGTTCGCCTTTACCCTCCGGTACTTTAGTCGAAGAATGAGCAGTGTCGTCTGTCCATACTTTGCCAACAGTATGATTGGCGTTCAACCATGTCTAGTCAAGGAATACTACGTTGTTCCAATCCGTAATGTTTTTCGCCTTTTCTAAAAATGTCACAAAGTTTTCACGCACTTTTCCGTTTGTTAACTTTTATTTTATTTTATGGAAATCCAATTTTATTTAAAAGTCGCCATAACGATGTCACACTTCCATTAAATAATTTAGCACCTTTCAAAGATATTAATTATTGTAAAACTGTGGACAACTCATTTCTCCGCTAATAATCATATTCAATCTCAACGACCAAACATTTATTTCCTTTGCCTCTTTTTGGGAGTCGATAACTTATAATCTTCCATATTGGTGTCACCATACTTTTCTTTACTTATTTTTGACACTAAGTTGTATGGCTACGGCAATAAAGAATATAGCCACCAGCGTCTCTTCCCGTGGGTGTCGTAAGAGGCGACTAAAGGAAAACACAGTTCCACTACCACCTTGAAACTTATAAAGCCGACCGATAGCGGGATAACCATTCAGCTGCTGGCCTTGGAATACACAGGCCGACAGGCAACAGCGTCTTCAGTGCGACAAAGCCGGCCCTGCGGGTCACCAACCTGCCCAGCGTGGTGACTATAGGCAACACACATGAGTTCACGCCATTTTTTGGCACGAGCTTGTAGAGGCCTAAGTCCAACAGTGGACTGCGATAGGCTGAAGTAATTTTTGACACTGTATTACGCCTAATTTCAAGTGCCTGTGTAACTCGATCCACTATGTGGTTGACAGATAATAATAGACCGCTATTTTCTCACTCCCGTTCAAAGTATTCCCGAAAGCGGACAACCAATTGACTGTTCGAAACGGTCTTCTTTTGTTCTTTTCGGCATTTTACAGAACAGAACACACACACAAAATGAATAACTAAAAAAAACACGGGAAGCATACAAGATACAGAAAGTACTGATTGAGATATCTCGAGTCAGTGAGATGACGCGATTCACAAGATGGCCGTTACGATTATTTATTTTAGCCGATTACTACGTGTCAATCCCTATCATTAAACGTTTCGTTTCATGCCTATAATTTTAAGATATCATTTTTTCTGTACCTTTTTTATTTTGTTTAAAATGTAAAAACGCATATATAAATACAATTTCAATCTAATCAAGCATTATTATTTGCTTTGGAAACTAGTTGGTGATTTTTAAAAATGTATATTTATCCGATTTGTTGAAAATAGTGAGCGTGTATTGGAACATATCAAATGTCACCATACCCATCCTATGTGAAATAGATTATAATTGGGTATACATATAAAACAAGTCAAATTATTAAATAAACTAACAAAACAACGAAAAAATAATTAATTTTTTAATCTAAAAATATTTCATTAAATCGATTGAAATCCTTCTTAAATAAAATCGATTATTATTTCAAATCGAATCCGTCAATCGTTCAATCGAATCAAAAAGAAAATAAACGGCTGGACGGAGTATAAGACTTTTTTGTTACAAGCTTGACATGAACTACAGCTTATATATATGTCTCAACAAACTTACTGTCCCTATAAATATATTTAAGTAGATATTGAAATTTGAGCATGAAAGGACTCAAACTTCTCAGTCTTATTATATTAGAAGGTAATGTTAACATCTTGAGATAATCGAGCATCGCTAAAGGTATAAGCGATTAGCTTAAACTAATTTAGATATGATATTCTCATTATGGTATTATTTAGCAATACTGTAATCGGATATTTTAATGGAACTGTTCTATGTACGGATATGTCTTATTAGATTGTTATTACTGCTTCTAATTCCGACATTATTTTGTAGTTATTAATTATTTCAATATTGCTTGAAGTTAAATTTAATCTATCTAATTACGGTATACGAATACATGTTTATCTTTGAAATGATAGTGAAATAATTTTGATGAATAAGTATGATCTAGTCATTATACGTCAATACTTGCTTGGGGAACATTAATATAGTTAATCTAATACACAAAAACAGAGCTTAAAAAGCGAAAAAACAAAATTAATTGTAGACATCTAAGTCTGCGTATCGACGGCATTACAAGTGAAGGATGATTCTATGGTTTAGAAGCCCGCAATACGTATGACAATTATTTATGTAGATTAATTATTATATTATTTATTTCGATTTTTTTTAAAACTGATTTTAAATAATTGTGTTTGCTAGCAAACGAAAAATACCGACTTCAATTACATCAACAAGTAATACACCGTAGGTAGACGAAAAAATAGTCAAGTATATACGCAAAGATTACTCCAAAAGTTGTAATCAGATCTCGATGAAATTTAAATGTGTCCACATGATAAACATCGGCTTTCGATTAAATTAAAAATCTTCAAAATCGGTACACCCAGTAAAAAGTTATTTAGATTTTTGAGAGTTTCCCTCGGTTTCTCTGGGATTCCATCATCAGATCCTGGTTTCCTTATCATGATACCACACTTAGGAGATCTCTTTTCCAACCAAAAAGAATTATCAAAATCGGTTTATAAACGACGAAGTTATTCCCGAACATACATTAAAAAAATAGACAATACTTTCGAATTGAGTAATCTTTTCCTTTTTTGAAGTCAGTTAAAAAGGAGTAGGTTCACAATTCGGTTGGTTTTATGTTCGATGCGGAATAGTTGCCATTTCGTACCACAAAAATTTTATTCAGTTTGGGCCAGTAGTTTTTATTTTATTAGATTCTTTTTGACTTGAATCAGAAAAACTATACACACACGCGTAATATATTACAAGGTCTACAATCTCTATAATAAGCTGTGTAGCTACGGCAGTACAGAATATAGCCACCCCCTCTCTTCCCGTGGCTGTCGTAAGAGGCGACTAAGTGATAACACAGTTCCACTACCACCTTGGAATTTTAAAAGCTGACCGATGGTGGGATAGCAATCCAATGGCTGGCTTTCAAATACACAGGCCGAAGACGGGCAGTAGCGTCTTCGGTGTGACAAAGCCAGCCCTTCGGTCACCAACCCGCCTGCCCAGCGTGTTGACTATGGGCAACACACACGAGTTCACGCCATTTTTGACGCGAACTTGTGGAGGCCTATGTCCAGCAGTGGACTGCGATAGGCTGAAGTGATGATGAACCTCTATAATGTTATATTTCGTGTTATAAATATATACTTACGCACGCCTTACTTGAGGAGTGAGATGGTTGAATGCGTGTGAGCTTTACGAAAAATGTGATTAGGCGAGGCGAACGTAAGTTGAGAGATAGAGAGAGATATACATAAGTTAGACGAAGCTAAAGAAGTTTTACTTCAGTGTTGGTCTAAACCAACTCGTTTTTTATTTTATTTTTTTGGTAAGACATTTATATCCGAAAAAAAATATATCGATACATAAGTGAGAGTAATAAAACATCACAGTATAGATAAATAAGCATTTTCAAAAAGTAATAAATACAAATCTGATTATTTTGTTCATTGAATGTATTTTTTTTTACTTAGATTCAAATAAAAATTAAGTGGAAAAAAGAAATGAACATGTTACGTTCTCGTAACACGATAAGTAGTTTAACATTTGTGTTAAACCTCTTTAAGTGGGTTAAAGGTTAATACATTAAGTTCATAAATCATGAAGCAATCTGTGTCGACATTGCTTGATCGATCGAGTAAAATACGAGTCATCGTCTTAATACTAATCACAGTCATCCGGCGGCACACAGCGGCTGATATAACTTCAATTAACTGTACTAGACGTCGTTAGAGTTTTGCAAGCATTTTCCATCTACACAGTGCAATAGATGCGCCATTGTGCCACATACAAAACTTGCTTCCGAATAGAAATGGCTTTCCTTAAATGGTCGTCCCGCATCTATCCCATTTGTTACCACGTGAGCCTTTCCTTGCCTTATAAGAAAGCGCTCTCGATGTATATTTAGTTAGAATTTGGATTTATCATGACTTTAAAACAATATTTGTTTGTGGAAGTTTCTGGACGATTTGAATAGCTGTTCTTAGTTAAGTATAGTTTGTGTGAATGTGTTCTTACTTTTTAGTCATTTTACGTTTTAGCGTCTAATATCCCCACGATAAAAACGTGTGTTTGTTAATCATTGCAATAATTTTTTGATTTTTCTCTGCCTTTTTTAGGTATCCGTTATTAATTTAATTTCGTTTATTTTGATTCTTTGTATTAAAAATTGTTTATACATAACCTACTATCAACTTACTATAGTTTACTACTATCGTATTATGACTAACGTTTTTGGAACGAAGTTCCTTATGGCAGGCTTAACATTTGGCTGGGCGACCGAACTGAAGAAAATGTGATACTAAGTAACGTAAAAAAATATATAACGGAAGTGACGTAATATCAGTCACACGATTGTATAATATGACGTTTGTAAAAGTAAAATATTACTAGTAAACTTTTTTTAAATTATTTATGTAAATTTATACTATCGACGAAAATAAATAAAGACATATGTTGTTTATTTCACTTAATAGTTTGAATTATTATTATTATTTGTATTATTTTGTTTGATTTATTATATTTTACGGTATTTGTTATTTTCTAAAATACTAAATTTCCTAAATACTTTTATGCACTTAATTAAAAACCAATCAACAAAATTAAACAAAATCAAGAACTAGAAAATATATATAAAATTCAACATTTTTTTTTCAAATTGTGTTGCTTCTATCCGAAGGAACTTCGTTCCTACCTGGTGTCCCATGACACCACATAATTTTTTGTATAATAATTTGAAAAGATAATTGTGAATGCTCACAAACGCAAAAAACGACTTCAATTACATCGACAAGTAATATAATGTAAGTAAACGAAAAAAAGTCAAGTAAATATGCCTTATCAACGATTACTTAAAAATATAGTTATAAGATCAAGATCAAATTGAAATGAAAATACAAGACAAGCATCAACTTTCGATTAAAACAAGAATCATTAAAATTGGTATACCCAGTAAAAAGTTATGCGGTATATATAATCGAACGTAAAAAGATAAATTCAAGTAAACAACGCATTATTAGATATAAATCGAAAAGTGCTTGTTAGATCTCAATTAAATTTAAACGGGAGTAAATGATAGACACCACTTTTCAATTTAAAAAAAAAATCATCGAAATCGGTACACCTAGTCAAAAGTTATGAGTAACACACACTCACACACACACAAAAACACAATTGTTTTGAGAACCTCCTCCTTTTTGGAATTCGGTTAAAAGACTACTTTCTCTTTACCGAACTTCGAACGAACGAATATTCCTTTTCTCAAAATCGTAATTTTGATCCTTATTTGGATGACAACACATACCATAAAGGGAATATAACAATCGTTTTTGTCGTGTTGTTTCATAATATAAACCTCATAATTTATATCTATTACGTTATTGAAAACATCTTTTTATAACACTTCATTGGATAAAATTATGCGATAACATAATTAATAGTTACGAATATTTTCGATTATAATTTAGTATAAACACCGTTATACCATTTAAGTTATCTGGCACATTATCAATATATAATTCTGCAATGAATAGCTATTTCGATTCGCAAACGAGTTCGAAGGCTGCCGTCTCGCCTCAAGGGCTTACTCCGTTACGAGTGTGGAATTTTCGTGTTTGTGCTTGTGGTCTTTACCAGCATATGTCGGATTTTATCATGAAACCGTGTTTCGTGTCAATAATTACTATTATTTCCTCCTGCGCGTTTTCATCTTCCACCAGCGGTAAATTACTCGTGGGCTTCTGTGAATTGTCATAATGACCGTTGCAAGGAACTTCGATCCTGGTTTTAGCTACTTCACACGTGTGTATTGGAAGTTTTATTTGTCTTGTTATTTAAATTAAGTTTTATTTTTGACGGATGACCCCTACTCTTACTGTTAATTATGGTTTTAATATACATTTGCGTTTACATGATGCGGGTTATTCATCGAGTATGGGACGGTATAAACTAAACCTGTTGGCAGTATTCATCCAGGTGATATGTATCGCATATTCACTGGACCTCATTGTAGGACGGTGCGTGCGTTGTCGGCCATATTTCTCACCCTTCGTTCGTTCTCTCCAGTGTCCGCGGCGTGTGGGTAGTTGAAAAATGACATCTTGATTGTTCAACCTTATCCTACGTATGAGAACGTAGACTCGGGCAGTGAGTCGCGTGCAGGCCCATTGTCGACTTCGGTTGCCACAGGCTTTACAAATTGAACGATTGTTAAGCGTTCCATGAAGCCCGCTATCGTGACTTGCCGTAGAATTATTATATTTACCGGGATATCGTATTTTGTTAGAGCAGTAGTTTATGCATGGCTTATTTGTTTGCATGATCGTGTCCGCACATTATGTCAGGAACGGGATTAACTTTACGATTTAATTTAGGTTAGTTTGGTTTTATAAATTCAGTAGTTGGAAATGAACAATAATTTAAATGTGGGTGAATTAATTATAATTGTTAAGATGAGATTATAATCTGATTGAAGAGATGTATAATCAAAATGATCAATAAATTTTATTGCAATATATAGAACTTAAATAGTAATTTCCAAATAGATCATAAATATATATACTGAAACGCATAATTGTAATTTATCGAACAATGAGATAATATATTTTTAATAAGTAATGTAAGAAAATAATTATATAATGGCATTGGCGTTGTAAGCTTACCTAACATAAAGTATCACAAGATAATTTTCTTTCTGAATAAAAAAAATATATATTTCTCAAGAATGCTAATAAATTTTGCGGTAATTATAATTACATTAAAACGGACATGATAAAGTTACTTTAAATAGAATTTATGTTTTTACCAGCATTTACTGATGAGAAATTACACGTATAGAGTCCTCGTGGTGGCCGGTACATCCAAATGATAGTTTTATAGTCAGGCTCGCAGCGGTAACAAGTTTTTGATAAGGCCTCGCGTGAGGCAATAATGTATTAGATACAGCTAAGTCGTAGCTCATTTATCACGTGCTCTATGAATAAAATATCCGGATGCGTTGCCTCTAGAACTGCTACAAGTAATACGTTCGAAAGGTATGCTTGGATTGATAACGGAAACTTAATAACGGGTACCTTCTTGTGTGCTTAGATGAAAATATTCTTTTTAATATTCATTATTATATTATGTCTAATATGATGATTTCCGATGCTATTGGATGCTTCCAATTATAGTTAAATAAGTTAGTCTCTTAATAAAATTATAACCATTTCCAAAACCCTTTAAATGGATTTACTTTACTTACAATCGTTTAAATTAATTTATCGTTTAATGTTAGTCGTTCTAAATTAAATGATTGGTTTCAAATTAACCGACGTGGTTACGAGTTGGTTGAAATATGGGGACATGAATCGCGACGGTTGCATGCGAAGGCGTCTGGGGCGTGGATGAATAGCGATGAGACGACGAATGGCTCTATTAATACTCCATTGTTCCCTGTGATCTTTGAGTTTCGCAAGCAGCACGTTATTGTTCGTCTCGTGGCTTTCACGAGCTTTGCTATAGTTCATCATCGACCTGACGTCATTCAGCGACCTGAATGTTTACCGTGATAGATATTGTTTGAATTTACCGAAAGCCAGCTTTCGGTAAATTCATATCGTATTTAAGTAAAGTGACAAATCTTATGTTTGATTTAATATAGAAATATATTTGATGTCGAATATGTTTTATAATACGATTGTGTTGTTTAAATATTTCTGATTATAATTTCCTTGAAAGTGAAACAATAGAATTTTGTGACGTAGAACTAACTCACTTCGCTTTGCATTTTCGTTCATTATTAATTTATTTGACTTGCAATGAAACCGAAAAATTTCTAGAATTTCTCATAGAAACAGTCGTTAGTGAAGGGAAAGAGGCTTAAAAGTAAGTAGCACATCGTGATAAATCCGAAGCGCTGTTTGTGGTGAAGACAAATATGTAGTGCAAGGCTCTCATTGGTGGAGCTTCGTAGTCCTAATTGACAGGCTTTCGGTAAAATCGAATCACACCTTGCTAACTTGTGTAAAGTAACACAATCAGAATCTATCGGAGAAATGCTAAAGTAAGAATGTCCCTTACCGTTGTTGTACTGTACTGTGGTGTCGTAGTTTCAAGTATAGAGTTAACGCCACAATAGATCCAAACACGTACTTGTTGAACAAACTAAAAGGACAGTACTAAGTTGTATTAAAATTTTATGCCATACTAGAACTGAATACAAATTTAATTTCAACTTAATAATCGCACTCGTTCACATTTTGATTATTCTACGTTAGTTTGTTGGGCCTTCGCTTTAACTTTCGGTTCATTGTTAAAGTTGTAATCCTCTTTGTGAACCCTAATTGAATTCACTGTTATGCTAATACTCTCGATTTCCCATCTTATTTCGTTAATAGAGGGCTGTGGTAAACCAATTAAAGGGAGCGTTTCTGGATTACTCAACTTTCCGTATACGTTTAGTTCGTGGGTCCACTGTGCCTACACGGCCAATTAAATGGTTACTTGAGTTTAAACATTTTATAGACATAGGAGATTGTATATGAATTGCTCAATGAAGTTTAAAACATCGCAAAGTATTTCTAAATTGTTTAAAAAACTACCATTACAGCAATTCACAATACGGTCCGGTTTGATCGTCCGTCTGCAAATTCATATAATTATATATTTTATGTTTTACTATTTAGTCTGTATTTACATAAATGTGAGTTTCTTATTCCTTTTAAAAATATTAATACTGACCTAATTCCATAGTTTTCACTAAATATATTGTGTATGCGTATTGTAAAAGAAAAAAGATTTTTTTTTTAAAGTTTTTAAACAACATTTTTAAGATGCTGCTACTGATTTGTCTTATTATCAGATATGCTACAGAATGCTACTGAGCTAGTTTCGAATGAACCTATTAATTACCTACTTTTAAATAAAGACTGTTATAACGCTATTTCTTAAAAATAATTATAATTCTGTAAATGTTTGTAAAAGTAATCTGTTTTTAAACTATTTTACTTTTAAATCCTATCTTATATGTTATAGACTGTAGGTAATTACTGCAGTGATTTTTTCCTGTATACTTAAAAAATGCACATTGAATATAAACAAATAGCTTATGTCGCTTAGAATAAATGATATAAATAAAAGTAGGAGCTATTATACCTTAGTATATCGTATTGTTGTACATTTCAGAGGTCTAAGAATTCCGATCTGGGATCTAATGTTGGTGTATTGCGGTTTTATAAACGTTATTATGACCTGTATTACATTCCTTAAACGCATTGAATAGGAGTTTGTGTACTTATTATACTAACATGGTTAAAATATTCTAAGCATTCAATGGTTTATTTATGGAATATTAATCAATTCGTATATTTTGTTGTGGGACGGTATTTGTAAATAATAATGCTTAACAGGATATAAATGCTACACAATAGTTTTTAGCTTGCTTTCAAACTTTTTGTATGTCTTGCCGTGCATGAGTTTTTATACCAAGAAAGAAAAATTGTAACTGTCAGTGGCAAAAACTACGCTGTTATTAACTGAAACGGATTTAAGTGTGATGTTACAACATTTAAATATGAACACATGAGCGAAGTGAGAACAATGTTTAATTTAAAAAAAGCATATTACCATCTACGATATTCCAGAATTCGAGTCGATAGCTTCACAATTTGCTCATGCCGAAAGCGGCCAGATGTTGCCTAGAGTGCAAAATGAAACACGTTAGCGCTTCGCTTGACGCTAGTTCCCTTTTTTGTCACGCCGCCTGTGGACGGCCATTTATCAACTTTTTACAGAAACACTTGTTTTAATTTATGCTTACTAACTTCCAAGCGCTATCTCCGACCTCATTTGCAGGCCTAGCGCCGTTGTTGTTTATGTAAATAAGTTCTTACTCGTAAGGTTTTAACGGGAAAAAAGTATATGTACTGGCTTGCAAAAGGATTTTTTATTCTCTAATTGTTGCAGGCTAAATTCTTTCATATAAGATAGTTTTTGTAATTCTAAATTTTCGGTTATATAATATTCCACCAATCAGCAGCCAAATATAGTTAAGTTTGACGCGATGCAAATTATTCTTATGTTAGAAGTCGAATCGATTGATTTGTACCGTATATTGCACGTATTTTTGGTAAAATTTATTTAATTTAAAGTCATATAATTAATCCAATATGCATTTAGTCTGTTGACAGATGAAATATTCGTTTATTTGGCGGCTCGTTTTAAAATACGGGCGATGCAATTACATCTGATGGTTTTCGTACGCGTATCTGATAAGAGAATAAAAAAAACTGCTTGCAGTGGAACTTTAATTAAATTCTGAATTTTTAGCGTTGCAAAAATTTTTTTATTTACGTAGGTGGATACTAATATTATGGAGTAAGTATTAAAAGGCTGTGATAAATTATTAACAAAGATAAGATTTTGTGTTGACCGGAATCCATTAAATTAAAAAGTCAAATAAACACAGGTGCTTGAATGTTCTTATAGAGTCAGAGTCCGGTAGTTCGCCTGTAAGTTGGAACTTGGGCCAACCCGCAGACCGCTTTCCAAAGGACAAATTTCGCTTATATTAACTTTTGTTCAGAGTAAATTTCAGTTCAGCCGCGCGGCCACTGCACTTTCAAGTGGCAAAGTTTTAATCTCGTTCACTATTCTAAACTTTCTATGTGGCTTCGTATTCACTACAGACACAGTTTTATTTAATGAAGATATAAAAGTTTGCAAACTTTGTATAATATCTTCGTTGTACACCATGCATTTAAGAATATCGAAGTTTATGTATTCTCGATACTCCCATGTTGGTTTTATATAAAATATACTTTTTAAGCATCGTTTTGGGCGTATATAATTATATATCATATAATAATGTATGATTATATAATTTTTATTTGTTGAAATATACAAATCATTGCCTTTCTTAACTTAAAATTATTATTACACTACATTAACAATTTTAATTTACATGTTTGTTACATAGCGCATATACCATAAAACTTTATCTACTATAGATAAGCAAGTTATTAAAAGTTATAAAAACTGATTCACTGAAAGAGATTTTATTATAAATAATAACTGTACTGTACTAATATATATGAATAACAATTCATAATAATTCTTTATTTTCATTAGTTTGGATAACACCTATAATGATGATGAGATGGATATAGTGTGTTTTATCTCTAACGAAAACAAAAGGCCGAGAGCGTTTCTCTTTCGGCTATACTTATTAAAGTTATGAAAATAATATACCTAATAATAAAACATGCTGTACCACTTTACACGTAATAGAATGACAATAGTTTGTCAAACATATACGCTATTTTTTTATTAAATATTTGTGACGATATAATTTTGATTTCTTTAATATAACGTATTCTCGAATAATTAAAAAGTTTCTTAAAAATTATAAATTTAACGACCAATGTTATCAAAAGACATAATATCGATACTCCTGAGCACGCAGAGTCATCCATGTATTGTACTGAAATGCCGTACAAAGTAATTTCGGTAAAGCTTTTGCCGGCTTCGCTCTCAACTCTTAATGTTTATTTGAGCGAAAAACTTCCACGATCATTAACTCGATTGGCGGTTAATGAAATGTGCTCGATTTAGAATATAATCTACTGTGTTGCGGTTTCGAGATAAAATCGCACGTATCTGTATCTTTATGAGGTGTTATTTTTTATTCGGTATTTCGAGCTGAGGAGCTAGGGCGAGATGTTAATTCTGATAAACTCCGAGTTTGATAGTGTCCATAGCGCGCGGATATCGGATTAAAAGTAATTACTACTGCATGGTGTCAATGTACCAATTAATCCGTATGAATATAAGTATAAACAGAACTAATTAAAATTTTACATAATTTTCGGCAATTTTTTTAGGGAATCTTATTAACTTTCTTAAATTAGTTAGTTAGTTTCCTTGAGTATTTCTTGTATTAATGTTTGTTATCGTTTATCGTTCATGTAATCGTTGAGTGACCCGTTTTATCCGTTAAACGTAGTTACAGTTAGTGTCGATTTTAATCGTCTATATAAATTCTTTGAAAATAAGAACGGGTTAAATGTTTTACGTAACTTAATAGTTACTTTATTTGAGTTTAAAATTTCGAATGAAAAAGTATTTTTATTATCATTTCCTTACTTAAAACTAAATTTGTTTTTGTAATAAACTGGACTGTCAATACTAATTACTAAGACTCCGCTTGTCGTCCCTCACAGGATTGTATCTTTTAAAACTTTATAGCTCCAATTATAATAAAGTAGTAACACTTTGAAATGCTTATTTCCATGTCTGCATGCTGTGTTCACTGTAATTAGAATGAACATTGTACACCTTTCAAATTGTTACATACACAAACCTTTTTTTTATATTGTATCATTCAATTTGTGAACCGAATAAAAAAAAAAAAAAAAAATGTCTGCATACAACAAATACTTAATAATAAAATGCCTAAATTAAATGACTTTTTTTTCGGAGATATGAAACCCTTCTTTCCCGTGCTTGACCGGTTATTCTAATTTAATTTCATATAATAAATAAATCACTATAAGTAAATTTATTTGTATAATGCATATAAATTAAGGAATAAAAGCAGTATCTTGTTTTCATTAATTCGAACACTCGCTCGATCTCGGTGTTTGCTGTTGTCTCTCTAAAATATGTAGCAATAAAGGCGGGTTGGACAGTATCCGGACATGTTAGGATTCGTTTATTGTCCCGGTTCTACGTGTTGTGGCCGCTGTCTTACAAATCGTCGTTGCGCCGCAGATTTTCATAAACATCTGTCGTATATGGTTGGAAAATTTCAGGCTTTATGTAATTCGACAAATGGGTACATTGTTGCGGTAAAATATTTCTTAGTTCGTGTATGCACGTTTGCTTAAACTAATTGATGCCTGGATGGATGTTTCTATGTAATTGGTAACACATTTACTAAATGAGATAGGTCGAGAATTATTAGCCTCACAAATAAAAGTTGTACTCGTATAGGATTGCTTAAGACATTAAGGAAGAAATAGGGAGGCGGCGGGGTTAAAGAACGTGTTATCCATTTGTAGTTGTTTATCAGGACGATAACTGTCTGTGTACGCGGCTCGTCCTCCGGCTGACTCCACTCATTAGTTCTTAGAGAAGATACCGTCGTTTATAGTCTTTCTTTAATTGCTGAACTATCCACGCTTGGCAGTGATTTACACGATGCTGTTAACTTACTAATAAACATGTTTTCTCTGGACTCTTCTCGAACGATTCGAACTTGCTGCATGTTTACAATGACATTTTGTGATCTTACCTGATAAGATAAAATAGAAGAAATACAAAGAACGCAAACATGTTGACGTATTATATTTAGAAATAAAGTATGGGTCTAAAAGGATTTCATAAAGTTGATGTTAGTAAAAGAATAAGAAAACCTCCGTGTAATAAGTCTTTCAGGGGCAACACGGGTTTCGACTTAAACTAAGTCGCTCTGTACCTTTGAAGAATGGAGTTATAAGGACGCTCAACCACTGAGTGCTGTAAGCGTATTATTGCAAGGCGGCACTCGGTGGCCCGCGGTGTAGTGCGACGCCTTTCGAATGTACAATGCCCCTTAAGCTCCTTGCTTAGCTTGTATTTTCGGAGTAAGTGCTTTGCTGGGCGAAATGAAAACCACCTTCTCGCTCTTATTCAGATTCGGGTTTCGATCTCCATTTTCTGCAAAGGTGTTATCATGTATGTGTTATACTAGAAGTATCGATATTTCAGCGTCAGTTTGATATAATGCTATTTCGAATTTAGATTATGTATTTTTTAATCTGTTATCTTGTAAATTACAATATAAAAATCATTTACGATTGAAATTTGAATAAATTATTCGAACCAAATGTGTAGACTTTAATTTAGTCATAGTGTGGTAGATAGAGTATAACAGATAGTGTTCATTGGATTAGCTAATGTGAATGTCCTGGTTGACAGTTAGAAACGCCCAAATGCAAATCGCATTGTCTCTCTTGTGTCCCTGCCTCGCCCAGGAGTGTGGCGGCCTACGCACCGAGCCATCATATTGAATATTAACACCGTGACATTATGCCTACCGACTCTGATGGATATCGTGGAACATTTACCATCGTACTTAATAGAGCATTCTTTGCTTTATTACTAATTGTTGTTATAAATCTACTTAATTTTTCCATATGTAAAAACATCATTGTAACTTTTTAAACTTTTATGATCACTAATCCTACGATTTATATTTTAAAGGTTTATCATGTTTGTTGTGGGTGATTTGGGTTCTCGATATTTCGGCATTATTGCAAGCGCCGTGGTCGGTAGTGCGCTTTTGATAAGATAGTTGTAAAAATGCCATTCCAAATATAAATAATTAATTTGGCAATTCAATAATTTCCTTCTCGTTTATCTATACTCTACACAAATAAATAAAATTGGAAAGTCTGTTTGTAATATTAAAATAACCGCTTTTTAAATGCATATGGATGTATACAAGGTACATATACCAAAATAATATTTTTTACGATTTTGTCCGTATGTCTATCTGTCTGTCCGTTTGTTCCGGCTAATCTCTCAAACGGCTGTACCGATTTTGACGGGACTTTCAATGGCAGATAGCTGATGTAATAAGGCTTTTTTATTTTAGAAATTTATATCCACGCAGACGAAGTCGCGGGCACAGCTAATTAGTACATATTATATGTTCAGTCTTAATGTTTATAGTTTTTAATGCCGTAAGAATTACCGCAAAATTGTGACATTATGAATCTAAAAGAATGCTTTAAAAATATGATTAGGCTATTGTCAAATTGCTCCACGTTGACTTTATTATTGGAGACGTGTAACTGTCGTAGCATTAGACGCTCAACTTTCCCTGTTGTGTAAGTGATTGACGCGCTGATCTCGTAATGGTAGACCATCAACCTATTCAATAGTGCCTTTTGATGATAAAAATATCACGCGATTTAGACATTGAAGTTTCACATAAACATTGCGTCATAGCGAAATATATAAACGTTATGTAACTTGCATTTTTTGTTGTACTTTTGTACTAGATAACTCAAGTGGTTTCACCTGTTATGATTTTTTTTTCTTGGACGTCGATCTTGAAAACCAGTAATTGACATTATTATTGTTCAATATTTTAGGGTCCTCTACTTGAAGTTTGGCGACAATCTTTATCAGTAATAGTTAATTGGAAACAACAGAAAATGTGTTTTTGTGATTGCTGTAGCAATAAATAATAAAAAATGCAATAAAAATACAAAAAGATCTTTATACAACAAAACGTATTTTTGTGATATGAAACCCTTTCCGTGATTGTTCTTTTGGCATTTGGTTTATAACACATATTTTCCATAAAAACTGTTATTGCTCCAATTCATGTTCGAAGGATTCTGAGATTAAAACAAAATATGTGTTGTTTTAAATAGAGTTGTAAAGGCTCTACCCTTCCGCCGAGGGTACGATCATAAATCGGATTTCTATTGGGGTCGTAAGTGTCGCCGGCCTCTCGGGCGGACATCAGTTTGACATGTATACGGTTACTAGCGGACGAAACTTGTAAATTTTCTTTTAAAACTACATCCGAGATTTTTATCGAATCGCCGGCGATAAGCGGCTCGGCTGACCGATGGAGCGCGGATCAAGCGCGATCATTGTCACCGCGCATTTTATGTCTACCTATTTGCCATTTACGACTGATTTAATGCCGTTGTTTGCATAATATAACAAGGATTGTCGATTACCTTACATTTATATAAGGTCTATTGAATTTTAATCGACCTTTCGGTTTCAACTTTAATGGCTTAGAATGTTGTTTTTATATTGTATTTTTATGTCAACATCGATGATAATTTTATGTTGCCTGGGCATGTTTTATACAGACGATCAGCTTTGTTATTACAATAATATGGCTCATCGAGATCAGGCACGCCCATTGTCATAGACTATTATGAAACGCAAATGTTAAAATTAGCGGTCTGTTATTAAAAGTCTATTGGATGCTAATTCTCTTTGACCTAATAACATTTTATGATACACATAAAATATTCATTCACAATTTCTTTTCATAATAGCTTTTTTTGCTGTGTGGTTATGGCAGTAAAAAATATAGCCATCTCTTCCCGTGGGTGTCATAAGAGGCGGCTAAGGGATAACACAGTTCCACTACCACCTTGGAACTTAGAAAGCCGACCGATAGCGGAATAGCCATCAAACTACTGGCTTTGAAATGCACAGGCCGAAGACGGGCAGCAGTCTTCGGTGCGACAAAGCCAGCCCTGCGGTCACCAATCCGCCTGCCCAGTGTGGTGACTATGGGCAAAACACATTAGTTCACACCATTTTTGGCGTGAACTTGTGGAGGCCTATGTCCAGTAGTGGACTGCGATAGGCTGAAGTGAAGTGAATAGCTTTTTGTTAAAATTCGGTTTAATGAGTTACAGAAAATATCCATAAAGAAGATAATACAATAACAACTCAAATGCCAAAAACAGAACCATGTTTAATATTTTGTGCTTAAATAATTTATCTTTATTTCAATAAATTCTATTGATAACTTTAAAATATCTTTGCAAAGTCAACATTCTACTTTAAGGTCTTAAATAATTAATGCCTTTTTCATTTTTTGAAAATTTTCTCTACGATGGCACCTAAAATATCACACACTAGGAATTGCAAGACAATACATTCAAGTCACCTGACTTCGCCCCACTATCTCTTCATAGCACCCAGTGAATATTTATAGTGTTAATATTTCACTGCGATTCAACGACACGAGTTCGGTTGAAGCTTGGATTAATACGTAAGTTTAAAGTTATCTCAAGCCACGATACAAATTTAGTATTATTTGTTAAAGTCACAATATTTTTTATAACCTATACTTTGTTAGAAAATTATGTTATCTAATGCCCAATTTCAATACTCTATCCATCTTTGAATTTGCTTATTAGAGACAGAACTTTGACCTTAACTCTATAAAAATTTTGTCAAAAACATTTCGCCAGTAAGCAAAACCAGATATAGATCGATTACTGAAAACGGCTGTAAGTATGACAATAATAAAAATTACTTTTTCGCATGTTGCATCGCTTCAGCGTGTAATATCCCACTACTGGGCATAGGCCTCTTTCCCTATGTAGGAAAAGGATCAGAGCTTAATCCACCACGCTGCTCCAATACGGTTTGGCATGTTGCATAGGTTATGTTATTGGTAAAACTGGATAGTAATAAAAAAATAATGCCAATAATTCGCTGTCAAATTATTACGATATATTGTAGATAGTGTAAACAAGTTTAAAACTTCAATTAGTAGTTTAAGTTATTTTTTATAAGTAATTAAATTAAGGTGGGGTACAGCAGGAAGTTCTGGCTCGAAGTTTTGGAGCCGGAGTTGGGTAAAAAATTGATATGAAAATGACTTCCTTCATCTCAATTATGTGAAACAATAGCATAATTAGTTTGGAAATTGAAGTGCTAGTATTAGCGCTGGTGGTCCGTTTCCGTCCGGGCACCTGTGGGCTGCGGTACGCACGCGCCCTTCGGTAATGAATACGAGTTAATTAAATAACATTAGCGAACATTGGCGCCTGCACACGACGACCGATCTGGACGACGATAGCCATGTGAACGCGTCCCTTCGTTAAACAAGCCGTGTATCACGAATAGATTATCCGTTTAGTATTCTGATTCCTGTCAACAGATATTAAGAACAGGGTTTGAGCTATATAAGTTAATAGCTTAGTCTCTTGTGTCATTTATGAAATTTGAGCTTACCATGATTTTGAATAGTTGTAGCAAAGGTCCAAGTAATAATATATCATTAAGCTATTGACCTCACTTAATTACTTCTATTGATGCCAATACATTGATGCTACTTAATTAAGATACATCTATCCTATGAATCTTTTCATTGAATCTACTTACTAATGATTATAATTATAAAAACATTCAGTTTAATATGTTACTTAAATTATTAAAGAATATTTTACTGTACGTAATGTATTATAATATAACCTGAAAAAATAATCGTTATAAATATTTTGAGTGCCGTAGGAATTGTTGATGCGATTCCATTTTACAAATGTTGCCCTTAGTTGGCATGATAATTAAACAGAATTTATTGAACAATGTAAAAAGCATAAAAGTGCACTAGTGCACGTTCTACAAACGAAACGATAAGCTATCACGAATACTAATGCACCTAAATAAAATTTTATCAAAGCGCGCGCGCTATCACTACGCCGCGTCTTATACAGCCGAGCAGGAATAGCTTGCATTTGTATCAGCCTCAAGCTAATATTCATACTTTTATACCGTATATAATGTATTTTATTTCCCCATACAACGTCGCTAATGCTCTTTATTGTTTCCTGAGTATGATTCTAAATCAACAGGCTTGCGATATGACATCACGGAGGCAATCTAGAAGTTTCCTGTGGAATTCCGGGCTAAGTTAATAATAACAGTAGTTGAACTTAATGGCCTCGCCGATAGACGTTGCCGATAGAGCTGGCAGCGAATGATTTAATTAATATTGCAACTTAGCATTAACTTAGTTTAGTACATAGACAAACTGAACATCGAAATGTTAAATATTCAATTATAAATAAATATTAATATTTATTTATAATATTAATATTTTATTAGTTTTATATTGCTTGATTTATCGAAGGTGTTTATATTGATATTGTAATGATGTATTGTTTCAGGTAAGTGGGCGGAGCGAAGCTTAGGCAACCGATATGAGCGATACACTTTCGGTTCACGATGAGGCAATCTTCATGAGCTATGCGATTTATAACATTCTACACTCATCGGGACTACGAGACTGGCATTTTAAATTCGTTAAAGGTTATTCATACATTAACTCAACTTTGAGTCATAAACACGATTTAAATTAATTACTTCCTATAGAATTCAACTTATTTGCAGCATAGAAAAGTTTTTCTCTGAGTTTTAACTTTTTGAAATTAGTTTTTTATTTATTTATTATTCGTCACTTTTTCTTAGGGGAGATAGAATAAATGTTGCTTTATATCTAAAGCTTCTGATAATATAAGTAAATATAAGATTTAAATATGTTTTATGATGTATTTAGCAGTTGCATTTAGATAAAGTTCTTCAATGGTTTGATAAATTGAAAAAAAAAGTCAGGAATCAATGTAGTCATTGTGTCCGCCGTAATCTAGTATCACTGCCGGAATGCCGGTTTATTTTAATATTTAATAACTCCCGGCAGATATCGTCTGCTGGCGAGCGGTTCGCTGCTCGTTTTTCCTCTGTTATCATGCTGCTTTTGTGTCACGCTCCCGCTCTCATTCCTTTTTCTTAATCGTGCTACCGATCGCTGCGAGTGGTCGCTACTCGTAGATCGGTTATTTGTATTAACCTTTACTTTTACTATTTTACCTCATATCTATGTTCGCATAACGTACATGAATTAACGAAATCGTTACTTAAACGAAACGAATTGGTATCTTTTGTCCATAATTTAATTCTTATCGTGACAAATTTATACGTACCGGATATTTCGTTCGAAAATATAAATGATCAAATTTTAATTCGCCCCGTTTTTTATGCCGTCCATAAATTTCGTTTTTATAGACAGTTTTCTGTCCTTATCTATATAAACAACAGTGACGTGAGCTTGATAGACGTTACAGATAAAAGGCGTGCCCGCAAACTCTCTCCGGCAATTTTCCCACTTTTTGAAACATCGCCAGCTATTTATTTACAGTCTCCTTTTCGTTTATCGGCTAAGGAGGGAAGTCTTACGGTTGATAATTCTTACCTTTTTGCTTTTGATTAAACGGGAAGAATTTAATACGGCGCAGCAATGTTCGGTCCAATCTTCTTACAATTGCAAAATGAGCCTGGGAAACGCTCTACGGATTTATAAAATTAAAATAATTCGGTGTTTCTTTTGATTGCTTTTAATTTATTTGCTTGTTATTCTTTTTAAATATATTTAATTGAAGCATACAATCTTGATGTGTAAGAATGTGTTTAATTGAAAAATATTTCTTAGTCTTAATGTGAGTGGAAGAATAGATTTCAATCAACATAATTTTTTCACGTTTTTATCGACGTCTCTGTCAATGTTGTTAAATATAAATTTATAGTTTCTATCCCACGCATGCAAACGTTGAAGTGACAAAGGGATAAAATTATAACTTTTCATAGTAAAAAGGGGAATTTTATCTTCTTCGAAGAATTCGTTGATAAATTATATCAAAGATTGGTGCGTGACTCGCTTTCATTGTCATGTCGCGAAGGCGTTTCTGTTATGTCCGGTAATTTCTTTGTATCCTTGGGAAATCAACGACATCTTCATTTGTTAAAAAATCAAACAGTTACGTGTATTTTTCTTGTCACAAATAATAAGGGAGCATTGTTGTAAATCACGTGGTTTTAAATTCGAGTCCAAACGTTCTAGCGGTTATTATCTATTTATTATGTATGTTTCATGACAAAAATAGTTCTAATAAATTACACGTTAAACAGTTTCAATTTATTTATTATATTTCTTTTAAAGAAACAAACAGTATAATAACACAAAAAAATTAAAAAAAAAAGAACTTATATAACTTATTATTATAAACCATTAAAGTTTCCAATAGTAGACAAATAATAAATGAACCATAAAGCACGCATTAATAAGAAATTAATCTAATTCAAACAGTAGTAAATTGAATAATTAGGTAAACAATTACGAATAGGAACATTTCATTCAATTATCAATTAAATAATACATAATTAAAAGATAACAAATTAAGTTGTGTACAACATTAAAAATCAGTCATACAAATAATACAAACAAAATCAAACCAAGCTACTTGAAATTTATGAATTATTAATAAAAAATTAAAAAATTATAGCATTGCGTAATTCACTCCTTAAAGATTGCCCTGAACAAGTAGCAAAATCAATGTGATGAAAATATTGGCTGTACATTTTACATGCTCTAAGAGTAAAATTGTTTTGGATATATTTGGGCTTAGTTTTAGGTACATAAAATAAGGACTGACTACATGTATTTATTTTGGGGTACTTAAATGATACATTGCTTAGCATATAAGGGGGATCAATAAAATTACGAAGAAATACAATAAAAAAGGAATTCAATAAAAAAGTGTATTCTAAGAGAAATCAGAATATTAGTTAACGAGTGTTATACTTATTCGTGATTTAAGATTGAAGCGAATAAATTTAATCTATTGAAGCACTGCAAATCCATATTGATTTAGAAGGTGAAGTGGAAAATGGAGATAAATGAGATTTCGATCAAGGACAATACTATTTAAGAAACATTTGCCTGCGATTCCCTCACGCGCCGTCACCCGGCTCAGATCTTGAATTCGTTCGATCATGAAAATATATAGCTTCATTCGAGTGATCGCTATCGAAAATCTCCTTAATCGGTTTTCTTTTATATGAAAATGGACTTTTAGATTTATAACACCGTTTTGGTTGCGTTGTAAGAAACGTGATATACGTCTGTTCGGGTTCAAAATTGCGAACTAAACAAAAATCTAAAAACGGCCCGCTCGGTATTTGGGTGCCTCGCGAAGCCGCTAAAATATTGCCTATGAAAGAAAATTGCTTAGGGTAAGTGCGGTTGCGTTGATTTCTTATTTTGTATTCATTGTGCGTTGAAATGGATCAGAAACCTCGTGCCGAGATGTCGTGATGTGAACTGGAACGAAGTGACGTTGGGAATTTATATCTATTTTGATTTTGTGAGACTTTGTAGTTTACAAATGTTTTATGTGCAGAATGGATTAATAAAATCCTAAAACAGTATATTTAAACAAAACAAATTTTATTATTTTGTATAATATTCAATTTTGTATTATTCATACTTTGCATCTGCTTGGTTTTGCTTCATTTATGTTTTAGCTATTTTTCATCATTTTTTTGACGTTGAATCAACAAAAACAAATCATTATATCTCAAAATTAAGGTTGAACATGAGCAGTAAAAGAATACCAAAGTGACCTTCGTTTCGGAACAACAGCTGAATAACAGCCGTATTCCTGAAAAAAAAAAACAAATTTTAAGTAATAGTGTAGGTACAGAAAAAAACGTCTTTAAATATGAAACACAGAGCTCATCTTTAATAATTTAAGTATTTACAGATAACTGAAACTATAATATATTGGTAAATTGACAAATTTTTAAATTTTCAGTTTCCTTTATAATTTTGAAAATGGCATTGGTATTGGCAAGCCCACAAGTCTTCACGAGTACATTAACAAATCTTCTGAGTAAATAGCAGAAAATTAATAGTTGTGACTGAAATCGGTAGCGATGATAAAAGTTATTAAATAATATTTTTCTTTATAATAATTATATTGTCTTATAAGTTTTTATAGTTCTAGTTTTCAGCTATGTAATTGTAAACTTACACACATTATTATCTGTGTGAAATCAATAATAATAATTAATGTAATCACTATTCTTTATATAAATTATACACACTAAAATGCCATTAAAAATAAATCAACGTGATTAAAAAAAATAAAGTTGAAGAGCAAGCAGGTCCTCGTACTTCTTTATGAAGCGAGTTAATTTAGCGAATCGTGCGCGATAACGTGACACGCACGCGATCGGATCGCGCTGTCGCGGTTCGTGTCAGTGCGAGCATTATAAATCTCAGCGATCGAGTCGACGGTTTTAGGGGAACGATTGAGGCTTAACCCCTTGATTGACTTTATTGACATGTAGTAGACTTAATTTTTCACTTATGTGCTTGATTTTTTTTGAATGCTTGTAATTGTTGTCAGTACTGATGGTTTTGCTTGTTTTTATTATATAATGTGAAATATATACAATACACAGCGAAAAATTAGAGAAATGAAAAAAAATTGTATGTACCTACTCGTAATTTACGTTACTAAAGAAAATGGGTACCTGGGTTCTACGTGACATTGGCGAAATTAACTGTGCTCATCATTACAGCCTATACAGTCCACTGCTGGACATAGGCCTCCACAAGTTGACGCCAAAAATAACGTGAACTCATGTGTTTTGCCCATAGTCACCACGATGGGCAGGCGGGTTGGTGACCGCAGGGCTGGCTTTGTCGCACCGAAGACGCTGCTGCCCGTCTTCGGCCTGTATATTTCAAAGCCAGCAGTTGGATGGTTATCCCGCCATCGGTCGGCTTCTTAAGTTCCAAGGTGGTTGTGGAACCTTGTTATCCCTTAGTCGCCTCTTACGACACTCACGGGAAGAGAGGGGGTGGCTAAATTCTTTAGTACCGTAGCCACACCACACTCATTTGGCACTATTTAAAGCCATTAAACCTGAAGAAGAAGAAGAAGAAGAAGAAGGGTACCTGGGTTACGATATATGTAATTTTAAAATAAATAGTACATAATTTATTATAAAACTAATTTGAATATATGTTCAAGACTTTTCTAATTATCAAATATTTTAGATAAATACGCTAAATAACTTTTGCGTTTGAACGTGCTAATCTCAAAATTCTACCGGTTTAATTTCAGATATCCTTTTTTGCGTTTGATATTCTGTCTATAAAAGATTGATTCTGTTTATAAATTGGTAAAAAGTTATAAAATAATATTGAAAATATATCAAGGCTATATAATTTAGTCTATGTCCGTAGTCTAGTTCAACATAAACTTTTATATAAGATACCTAAATATAATTGTAAATTTACACATTTTCTTAAGATGTAACAATGGAGGAATAATTTTTAATTTAGATATTATGTGCAAAATTTCTTCGAAATAATTAAAAAAAAAAAATTAGTATAATTTTAATTACAATCTCTGTTTGTTATGACCCCTTTGGAGTAACGAGATGGCTCTGTAGGAGATATTCAATATTCTTAACAAGTCGCCCACTCACCCCGCTTCTTGCGTAGGATGCCTACGTGTCCGCATCTCGAAATTTTGATATGCCGCCGTCATATAGTCCATTCCTTTTACAAACATGTTATTTTTTATGTCGTCGCTATGTAGGGTGTGTATTGATGTGCACATATGCACGAGTATATAATAAGGCTGTAAGTACAAACCAGAGCAGATGATGTTTTGATTTGTGCAAGGACATGACAAGACAATTGGGTATCGGATTCCTGTAATAGGTAGTAGTCATTTCCAGTAGCAAAGTTAGTCCTAACAGGCCTCGTATCAAGTTGTATTTGGTTATCTGTG
This sequence comes from Melitaea cinxia, assembly GCF_905220565.1. Taxonomy (NCBI): domain Eukaryota; kingdom Metazoa; phylum Arthropoda; class Insecta; order Lepidoptera; family Nymphalidae; genus Melitaea; species Melitaea cinxia. The sequence continues at coordinate 7,105,028 of NC_059405.1, read as the reverse complement.
ATTAAGTCCAATAATTGGTCATTTATTTTTTTAAGTATCCTTGTTTGTCGGAGCTTAAATAATTGATACGCCTTATACAATGGTAGCTATGCCCCTGGTGCTTGTTATGGAGGATTTTATTTTGCCATATACTAACAAATAAGTACCGTATTTCTTTCTACATTTAAATATGTTAAAAGAAACAGTTGTCACATATGTATGAATTTGTATGTAGTTTCTAATTTGGTTTTTATAATATCTTTTTTTATGTAGAATGAATGTTCTAATATAGTTATTTGTTAGTCGTAACTTTATTGTAAAGTTTTGTCTAAGAATGTAAAAATGCAGATGTGTAAACAATAAAAAAATAATTTAACCGTGTATAAAAATTAAGAACGTTTAATTCGTATTTTATATTTCATTATGAAAATTAATTTGCCATGTGTTGCTGCCCTTCCGTTTTCCCCACAGTTTTGGGACACTGTTAAACTAAAAACGTCGAGCCTTCTGATCTCGGTAAAAAAAGGTTTAACGTACTAATTAATTTCTACGTAGGGATCATATTTTTATAAAATGTTTCAAACTTATTAAAGCAAATATTCAAGCGCACGGTCGTTTTACGGTCCATTGTTCTCAATGTGGTGATTTTTTTTTAATGTAATTATCCTTGAAATGAAACCATTGACAAAAAAAATTCTTATCATCAATTGACTCAAAAAATAAAATATGAAAAACTTATTAAGTAAAAATATCAAGTTATTAATGCTAGTTTATTTCATAACATGAGAATTTATACGATTGTCACAATACAAAATTTTAACAGAAATAATATGAGACAGTAATATCAGCCAAGTATTTACGTAATAAAGGAAACATTGCGCCGATACCATTTCCAGCGTTCGTTTAGTACTGGCTTATCGTCGCTAAAGCGCGGGCACCATTGTGTTCATAATGAAGCTCAACTCTTTCCGAGATTTTGTCAGCTCAGTAATTAAACACATCTGCTACACGTGCAATTTTGTCTCTCGGTGCGTGTTTCATAATTTCAGTAAGGGTTAATATTTTTTTATTACCGAACGTCGCGTCCGACTCTTTAAACGGTCGTGTTCCACTTATCATATTAAATGTCCGCGTGTTTTGAATTTCTTTTTTATTCTTATTTTAGTGTATATCGTAGTCAAAATATGAAATGCATGGTACAATTTACATTCAACTTATCGGTCTCTCCGATTGTACTCTGCGTTCAAATAATATTTTCGAGTTAACAATGTGGGTGTTATTGTAATACTCTGTAATCTTGAATTTTACTACTGTTAAATAATACACTGTTACTGTTGTTAGATTAGAGATTAAATGGTTAAGCACGTGGCTTGTCATTTTATAAATAAATTGCGAATGTATTTCGTACCTTACTTGTGTTACAGTATACAAGTAAGTTTACGTTTGTGTGGTAGATGGGTAAACACTCTTAATATTATGAGATCAAAGAGGCTCGATTTACAAGGAAAAAACAAGCCTTATCTTTGCTGACCAATGGCTTCTCATTTACATAGAAATAGATTCACAAGTAGAGCGAGAAAATAACAGGAAAAAGAACATGTAAATGAATAAACTTCAGTTAAAGTTTTTTTTTTTTCAATAGAGTCATTACGGTTAGCGTAACTAAAATTTCGTTAAAGTACGTTAAATACGTTACGTAATAATGCACTTTATTGTAACCAAAAAGAAGCAAACCCAAAATTAATACATGCAAGAAAGGTCTGTTTGAGCACAGCAGGAAATATCCTTTTCAAAATCTGGAGTCGTCCGACTGGGGAAGTACCTCGATCTTATAGAAGATCACAGCTAAATAATACTGCTTTCAAGCAGTGTTGTGTTCCTGTGGTGGGTAAGGTGATCAGAGCTCCTGAGGGGATTGCGGGCAGGGTCAGAAAAGCGCTTGCGATGTTTCTGGTGTTGCAGGTGTCCATAGGCTACGGTAATCGTTTACCATCAGGTGAGCCGTACGCTTGTTTGCCGAACTATTTGTATAAAAAATACATTTGCATAAAAAAAATACAATAGTGACTTAGTTTTATGTACTTTATCCTATAATTATTAATGTTTATAATACGAAAAAATATATATCTAATCTATATATTATATTGCTATAAATACGATTAAAAAGAAATGTCATTAATGGTACTGTACCACATGTTACCTTAAAATAATTAATATTTATACAGTTTTATCTAAAAACGATACACATATAATTAGTTAATTAAAGCGATAAAGTATGCGGTGACGTACGACAGCTAGTACATTCTCTAATTGATCGAGTTATCATGCAAATGAAAATTTATTTAAATAAACGAAAGTGTAAACGTGATACTCGAGGTGGGTGACTATAAACGCCAGTTAAATGACTCTCAGTGGTTATTAATCATGAACATTCATACGACTAATTCGAATAAAGTTAGAGCATGTTCGGAGCGGCGATCGGTGACCAAGCTCCCGAGGGTCTTGCGACTTCTCTAATAACAGTAATTAGTGCGACCCATCCCTATCGTTCGCCACGATTAGTGTTCGCGTGTTTGATGTCGATAAAACGTCGGATGCTCTATTTGGGATTTAATTTCTCGTTAGGTTGGTTGCGTTTTAATTTCCTTAGAGGTATATAATACTTTTACCTTTTTATTTACTTAAACTCTATTAAATCAAAATATCTCTAAATTAATAGCTTTAATTATTCATGTTAAATTTATAGATCCTTATTAATATGTTTTTTTTTTGTTGTAAATAGTGATTTCATAGTAAAGATCAGTGTCGATATTCGTATGAATGTTATCGATATATCGAAATCACTTTGTTTAAATGCCGGTTGCGATCGATTCCAATCAACTTGTCGTTGTGGCGCGAACTGGTTGATCGCAATCTTGCTCGTTAGCCATTATTATGGATGCAAATTTAACAATTATACAGACGGCCCGACACCGCCGCATCTGCTAAAGTTGCATGACTTCGTGTGTCGGTGAGAAAATTATTGACCGCGGATGTAGTATGTAATGTTCTTGTATGTATGACTAACATGACGTTTGTGAACATTTCAATAATATATCGTCTTTAGATGTGTTAAAAATGTATGGATTTTGTTAGCATTTCAATTTGTAACCCTGACAATCATTAAAATGTTTGGTTAATACCTATTAATTTACGATTTAGTCACTATCTTTGTTATCTGTTTTGCAGGGTAGCTACACAATAAATACTGTTATTATTTAAATGTTCTTATTCCGATTATTATTTCTTGAAGTACCTACCAGAAGAGCATAAAGATGGAGACACCATCTTCCGATTAGTTAATACTAATTTTCTGATTGGTCAGTGGCCATGTTTGTCAGGTATTGGCGTTATTTTTGTCCTATAAATATGATAATTTGTAAGCGAAGAAGCAGTTATTGTTTAATTATTGTGCGGCTAGAGTTCCTGCTCGATAAGTGGCGAATAAGTGATTAGTGTGATAACGTATTTAATGTAGTTAAAAGTGGTTATTGTGAATGAATAACTATAGATTTGAAGTGAGAAATAAAATTTCGTTGAGTGTTCTCTGTCGTGTTCTAAAATTATTTAGTGTTTGAATTCTATAAACAATAATAAGTAAATGATTTATTAAAGTAAAAAAAAAAAAAAATATTCTGAAATTAATGCGTGTATATTTAATAACATAAAACGTATATAATCTAGAACATCGAGCTTGATCAAACGTAAAATATGTTATATTAAAATTATATTACAATATTTCACGTTACAGCGACCGGTAGCCGGTACATTTATCGCTAGCTAATTAAAGTCATTTGGCGTAGAAACCCTTTCGTTTGAGCCAAGGTGCCTTGAGTCGGTTGTTTGCCCGCGTGACGCTGTGGTCTACTGTTCGTTTGTGCAACGCCGTCGCTCGGCGGCTTGGCGCAGCCGCCTAATGGAACTTAATCAACCTCCCGCCTTTCATCCAATCTCGTTAGCGAGCTAAATTGACTCTCGAAAATTATATTTACGCTTAGTTTATCTACAATACATTATCACATATAAAATAGATTGTTGTTTGTGTTAGAATAAGTTTTGTAATATCTATTCTATAATAGAGCCGTTGGAAGTTTGTTCGATCATTTACACGCATGAATCTCATGAATTATTATTAGTCAGAATCTAAATTATTATTGATTAACTTTAGCGCGGAGTTGATTCAAAAGCGGTTTACCACGATAGTTTGTTACTGCTTTATATAAAGCTAACATGATTCCAATGTTTAGTTTATCGTGTCAAGAATTAGTTTAGCTCATTCGTTTTTAATAACATAAGTGTACTATTATAGTATTTGAACTATAGAAGTCTAACCACGAGTACCTATATCACTGAGTTAGGTCACAAGCGTCAAGAAGAAAGGTAAATTTCTGATAGGAATTTGCTTTTTCATTAACATTTTAATTAGCTTTTAATGAGTAGGTAGGTATTATCAATGTTAGCTTTTCTAAAATTATTTGACTGTATAGCTAGCAAGACAGAGTAACTTTTCTTTTATTTTGCAATATCAAATTTTGTCACGAAGTTAATATATAGATAAAATCAAAAGCTAATTCGACTGGCCCTACGTACAGTATCGAAAATGAAAATTTTCTAGTTTGTATTGCATGAAAAAACTACTTTTTATGTATATTTTCAAAGAAAAAAGAGAAGAAAATGCTATAAAATACACATAAAATCACATTTTTCATGAGCTTATACTCAATATCGATACATAACAAATTATTCAGCGTAAAAAATGTAGTGCCTTTTTTCAATTTCGATATTAATAGCCAATAGTTACGTCTCACGTGGCTCGCCATTTTGCCTACTTGTACCTTCGGCAACGTACTTCATTTATTAATCCTGGTTTTTTTTTTTTTTTTTTTATTAAATACTATTTTCACTACTTTTTTCGTTACTATATCTAGTTTTTAAATGTAAATCTAACGTCCTGTGCTGGCAGCATTTGTAAAGGTGCGGACTGAAAAGCAGCAATAAGCTGAGTCTACGACCTTTTCACCAGCATTTTTTTATAAAATCTCTGTAAATTAGACTAAGAAAACTTTTGTTTTTTTATGCTTGGTGAATAAACGTCTTTATTATTATTATTATTATTATTATTATTATTATTATTATTATACGTAGGGACAGTCGAATTGTTAGCCGATAATTTTAATTTTGACATTTCATTTAGGAATATTTTAACGTCTTCTTGCGATAGAAAGCATGTTTACCGAGACAGTGTATAGGGTATAAAGTAATGCTTACAGGTAAGGTAGCATTTATAAACCTATACAAGAAGAACAAAAACACCAACCAATTTGACGAAAATTAAAAACTCAAACTTGGTTTATGATATAGTCATAAAAAGCAGCTCGTAGTTTAGTGAAACATTATTGATTTTAATTAATGATTAATGTAAAAGAGATAGTAATGAATATTTAACTTCATTAATTTATTTTAATGAATGTTAATAAGATGTAATTTACATATGAGCTAATAATAATATGGTTCATTAATAACTTATTAGTGTTTTTGTCGTAATGAACCTATCAACACGCTGTGTAATAATCTGATATATGAAATCGTAATGATTTCATTCGTAGAAGATTATTCATAAGAAATAGGACATTTGAAAAACAGTAGTTATTTCGTTACGGATGAAAGAACTTGAAATATTTTGTTTTACTTAATTAATACAAACAACCTTTTTTATAATAAATAAATATTTACAACATACACACACGGTCATCTGTTCCTAAAGTAAGCAACTTAATGCTTGTGTTATAGGTAACAGCCGTCTGGTACATCTATATATGTATATATTTTTTTTCGATAAACATACATATAAATAAATAATTATGTTACACCCAGACTCGGGGTGGGAATCGAACCTAGAACCACCGGAGCAGTAAGCAGGGTCACTACAAACTGCGCCAACGGGCTGTTTAACCAAACCTTTGATCAAGCCTGTATGGATAAAAAAATTTAACGTTTTTGATTTTAATTATGATAACTTCACACAGTAAATGACATTAGTAGCATGTTTACAAGCTTCATCTATAATTTTACTTGAATATGGGTCAGAGTGCCTAATTAAAGCGAAACTGTTAGACAGGGGTCAACTAATTGGTTAAATACGTATTTTAACGTTTGGACTACTCGAAGGAGAAATTTTTGTTTGCTATATATATGGTAAAATAGGTAAAAAAGCTGACGCGATGATGAAGGTTTCAAATGGCATTGTTGACTGCGACGTATGGCAAACTATTATACTTACTTAACAAAAATTTCGCGTCGCTCCTTACGACAAGCAACATGTTGCCCGACTATCGCTGACCTCGTTGCTTTAATTAATGTATTTTAAAAGAAATGTTTTTAACGTATCTTTATAATAATTTTTAATTGAATTACTGTATTGATGCAATAACAAAAAATAAGAATAGTGTGAAAAATTTTATGCTAATCTTATTTAACTTTGTATTAAAAAAGAATTAAACAAAGCTATATCGTTAAAAATAATGTGATATAGTTGAAGCAAATTATTACCATTCCAAAGTGAAAATTTTGTTCTGATTAAACTATATAGGAACGTTATCCAAGAGAGATTAGATTAGATTAATCAAAAGCACGTACATATAAATTAAATGAGTTAAGTTTCAGCTTATTTAATCTACACAGCTGTCGATTACAACTTTGCGACATTTACAATGATATCAAATATTTAGAATAAACATGTTCTTAAATAATATACACCTTACAGTTTTTTATTCTTTAAGCATAAAAATTACACGAACAATGACGATTGTAATAACTCGTAAAATTTAGGTTCTCATTGTTAACGAAATAACACTGTCCGCGATTTTTCGTCTTAATTATTAGCGTTGAAATTTGTTGCTCCTAAAATGAATACTAATTGCATTCGTTGCACCGAAACCTTTTCTTAAAGCGAGGTTTTGAAATCGTTTTAAAAATTACTCAGTCCTTTTAACACTGCCTCCTTATGGTACTAACGAGCGATGAGAGAGCAAATTGAAACCAACCGCAAGCTTATATTATTTACCGTCACGCAATATTTTTAGTTGTCCTATTACCTTCGCCACATTATGGCTCGTACAGTTAGAATTAATATTTCCTGTTACGTCACTCAAGTATATTAATCTGAGATAAAATTAAAATTGTTTTAATGCTTCCTCGTCGAGTATAAAGTATTGGATGTCGCGTCAGATAATCATGAGCTAACATTTGCGCGAATCACTGAATTATGGGTATTGTAAGAGATTCCCGCTGAGACCACCCGCGAGTATTTAAGCGTAGTTTAGACGCAGATGCTGTGTTTTGTTGATATGTTTTACAGCGCTATTGTCGCTGTCATTTGTTTTTATGCTTCATAATCAACGTTTTCGTGCTAAGTTAAAGATACATTCGACTAAACCATAATTGTGTGTAAGACCATCCGACATTAATCCTCAGAGTTTCGTAATTATTATTTTGCTCCAAATAACTATAAAACAAATGTTATACGAGACGATAATTATGTAAGTTTCAGCGGTTTTGTAAATAAACGTCCTTTGACATGTTTTTTTAATATATTACTCAGTTTATTGAATTACTAGCGTCAGTTACAATATTAATTTAAAGTAAATTTTTACTGTTGTTAATAGTAATATTCAAAATAAAATATAAAAATTTCATTTTTATTGAGGAGTTAGCTCGTGTGGTAAAAAACCGTTCAAGTGGGTTAAAAATGTTATTAAAAAATAAATAATAGAAGTTAACGGTTTTTTCCTTAACCCAAATTATTTTGTTTATAAAAAAAGTTTCATTCAGACCGAATAATAACCTTAGCATATGGCGCAGTCACTATGAAGAGGATTTGACTTCGTTAATTATTTTACTCGGCATAAAGTGGATATTATCTTCGTGTCATGTGTTGATATGAAGGGTCTGGTCATTTTGTTTAGGCGGTTTATAGCTCAGGTCGACACATGAGTTTTATTGCCGTCGGCTTGGCCTATTTTATATAATATTTTGTGTTTTGTGTATTCGTCCTTATTTAAGTATTACAGACACGAGGTTGCTTATTTATAACCGACTCCCAAAAAAGAAGGAAGTTCTCAATTCGATTGTATTTTATTTTATTTTTTATGTATGTTACATCAAAACTTTTGACTTGGAGGTAATAATGCGTTTTTATTTGACTATTTTTTTCGTCGACCTACGTTGTTACTTGTCGATGTAATTGAAGTTTTTTTTTTTCGTTTGCGAGCAAAGACAATTATTAAATAAAAATATGAAATATTATTAATGGGTTGATTTAAAAATAATTTCTGTTTAGGCGGCTTTTTGTTTACTCAGACTAGACACCGATTTTTATTAAGCCCATCATCACAGCAGCCACTCGCAGTCCACTACTGGACATAGACCTCCACAAGTTCACGCCAAAAATGGTGTAAACTCATGTGTTTTGCCCACAGTCACCACACTGGGCAGGCGGGTTGGTGACCGCAGGGCTGGCTTTGTCGCACCGAAGACACTGCTGCTCGTCTTCGTCTGTCGGCTTTTTAAGTTCCAAGGTAGTAGTGGAACTGTGTTATCCCTTAGTCGCCTCTCACGACACCTACGGGAAGAGAGGGGGTGGCTATATTCTTTGATGCCGTAACCACACGTTGTTATTAAGCCCATGTGCTTATAAAAACTCATGATGATCAATTTAGTAAATAAATTGTGTAAATCTATACCAAGCTTAGCTCATACGTTTTGGACAAAATATAATTTCATAGTTACGTAACTTACATCCAATAAACTTGTAAATAAATTTATATACGTCCGGTAGTGTCAGGAAAGCTGAAGCCTCCTCGATTTGGGGTTATAATAATAAATTGTAATTTGACGCTACTTATATTTGTCACAATAATCTTTACTTCGCCTTAATTGCTTTCCGTTTTTTATTATGAACATATTTATGGTATTCAAATATGGTCTGGACTATAGTTCGAGTTGTATAACTTCGATTTCTATGTGTGCCTATATTAGATGTGTTATGCAATAAACTCATAATTTCGGACAAACAAGACTCAAATATTAGGCTTATAAATAACCATAAAAATATAATGAGGATATAAATAATTCAGTATTAACCATGTATGTTGAAAGCGATCTCAAATTACTATGTTATTATAACGATACGAATGCATTAAAGCGACACTGTTTTGACGCTACTCCGCGAGTTAAATTAGATACCAGCTTTTGATATTTCATCGACATCATTCTATATTATTGATGTGCAGTGATTGTAAATTGCCGCGGCATCTGAGCTCGTTAACGTTTTTGATAGATGACGCTCGGTCGTTTGTTGGATTTGCTGTAGCTCACGCCGATCTTGTAAAAACACATCGTTCGACAACTGCGCACGGGCGGCCCCTCCCTACGGCGATCTAACTTAACGAACCAACAGTATAAATAAGGTTATAATATATAACGACCTCGGCATAATCATCTTCATGCTTTATCTTGCCACCATTGCTTATGTAAATGTGCTGCAACTTAAATTTTCTGGGCGCGTGATAAAGGATCGCGTCCGCGAATCGTAATGAGAACTGTGAGCGATAAATTATCAACATTATTATTTCAGATTTACGACTGCACATTAGATTATAATTTAAAGCGGGCAGACGCTAATTTGTAAAGTCATTATTCAATAATCGTGACGTCGAGCTTATAAATTTCACTGCATCTTTTTACACTTTAGCACTTCGTCCGTGCGGTGTTAAAGTGCCGCCCAATAAGACAACGGCCGACTATTTTGACGAAGGCCGGTCACGTTTCGTCGATACTCGCCATGAGAATATTTGTTTTTTATTGTGTGCTCGCCAAGTAAAAATTGAACTGTAATTTTACGTTTTAACCGGTACCTGCCTCCTTTCGTTCCGCTCGCCTTGAGTGATGGTTATCATAATTATTGAGAGGGTAGGTGAAAAGTGCGTTCCGCCTAGGAGACAAAAGGGGCGTGTGCACGTGACTGCTCACTTTTTACTATCATTTCACATATTAATTGAATTACATAATAAATTAATACAAAATTATAAATATAGGTTTTTTAAACCATTATGTTTATTTACTAATACTCTTCAGTCAAATGTGGTTTCAATCAAAGTAGGTTATGAATTGCAAATTTTTTTGATTGTTAACATTTTCAGGATAATAAAGTTTGTTGTTTGGGCATTTTATCAACTGCTTTAAAATTTAAAAATTTGTAATTGATAATCTACTTTGGAAGTAGTAGTATTATATGTATGTACATTATTCGCATTGCGTCGTTTTGCAACGAGTTGCTCCTAACTAAAAGAAATGTCAATGCACAGGTGTGTGCGAGGGTGTTACTGTTTTGTTTAATTCCTTAATTTGAATGACTTATTAATTTACATACAAAGTGTAAATCAATATACGATTTGCATAATTTTTAAAATAAATTATTATTGTATATTATATTATAAAAATAAATTACAGCGATTTTATACTTTAATATTTATTGCCGCACCAGTACATTGATCTTGAATCTATTTAATAATTCCCCCGAGTATCTCAGTTATACATATGTTTCACTTCACAGATATCCGATAAAAGGTGTCCGGTAACTGTCATTGAAGTTATTGATTACATCAATGAGGATTTCCATTACTGTTATCAGTACGGGTACACGTTGTGACATGGTCGCAGCTAATACAATAGTAAGATTAATAACGCGGATGTGTAGCCATTAGGTCCGTTATACAGCAATATAAGATCGCGGACCAACAAGGGCGGAAGAGATAGACTCGATAATAAACCATCAGTCCTATGTGCTGTAACTCAAAACCGCCGACGTTAAAATTGTTGTATGGCTAAGCTGTCCGCTTACAATGACTTAAGATGGTAATTGAACATTGTAATCGCATTGTAAACATATAACTGATATTTTAAATTATTATTCAGCTAACTATTTTAACAGAAATATACTTAATACAATATTATTTAATTTTTCATTAATTAATTGTGACGACATAATTTATTTTCATTTTAGGTTTCTTAAAGTTTCATTCAATCCTAATTATTTTCTAACAATAATGAGTTTTTTTTCAAGTATCTTTAAAAAAAAAACTACTAATTTATTAAGTTTCGAATAAAAACTGGTATAACTCACAAAAGTACAAGTAATTTTTTTGTTTCCTTCACTTGTTCCGTCGTCCCAATGGAAGCGAATCATGCGCAGTCACACCGAAAAATAATCGATCCGTTTACTTGATAAAGCGTGAGGATGTTTAGTTTTTATTGACTGTCTAACTAAAGTTTATTACTGTTTTGGTTTAGAAGAACAAAATTAGGATATTACTTCTAGTAGGTCTTTTAATCATTTTAGTAAATTAATTTAAAGCTCAGATAGGTCAGGTGTAGTTTGACTAATTGCTAAAAGATGTTGAAATTGATGTTATGTATACCGCAATCTGAATTTGTATTATTATTGCTTTTAAAATTACTTTGACTTAATTTAACTTCAAAACAAATGTTGTTCGTCTGTGGAGAATATAATTTTTTTTTCAGTAAAAGTGAAAAGTCACAAAACGCATTCGTATTCAACGTCACAATACAAGAGTCACGCGCATATCTATTATATAATAGTTAAGTCTTTTATTTACTATTCACGCTTAATAAAATCCATTCCTATTTCTTAGTTTGCATTCAACTCGATCGCTGTCGTGACGTAGTAAGACGATTATTGAAATTTCGTGATTACACGACCGTTGATGAATGTCAATGCGCTCGATATTATGGAAAAGTTAAGGTTTCGTCAATATTTATATAAAATTTATGCCATTCATTCACGACTTTTACGTTAAATTATGTATGTGTTATTAGTTTCTGTCGGCGTTTTCGTTCGTTAAGCATTCGAATTCGTAAAGCTTTAATATATTCTTTATTTTCATCATTGACAAAGATTCAGCATTAAAACGCAGCTATCAAACATAAAAGTAGTCTAAACGTTAACTTTGTTTTCGTACTTATATAATTGTGTATGCTCGCTAACGAAAAAAAAAAAATCGATTTCAATTACATCGACAAGTAATGCAACGTAAGTAGACGCAAAATAGTCAAGTAAATCCGCGTTATTAAAGGTTACTCAAAAAGTGGTCATCAGACCTCGATCAAATTTAAATGAGATTATAAGACAAGCATCAGCTTTCGATTAAAATTAGAATCATCAAAATCGGTATACGACGAAAAAATACTTAATCAAATACTCAAAAAGTGTTTGTTAGATCTCAATTAAATTTTAATGGGACCACAGGACACGCTTTTCGTTTAAAAAAGAATCATCAAAATCGGTCCACCCAGTAAAAAGTTCTGAGGTAACTAACATACATAAAAAAAAATACAGTCAAATTGAGAACTTCGTCCTTTTTGGAAGTCGGTTAAAAAGAGACATGTATATAATTATGTATCAATATACACACATCCTGCAATTTCTATTTTGTTTATGGCGTTTCGCACCTTATTGTCTAAGTGTTCATAGAACCACATTATATATTGAGCGGCGTTGGTAATAGTATCTGTTTTCATAGAATAATGTACGGCCCATTGTGAGCGAAGAGTAACTGTTAATTGTTTATAGCTTGTAGGCGCGGCAATTAGCGGTACAGGTGGTGAATGGACCTTCTGGCCTTCAGCCTAGTGTTCTAGCATCTCCATAATTCTATACTTATTGTTAGCGCATAACTTCAACTGGATCGATACAAGGGTGAATGTTGTTATGAGTACATAAATTATTTAAGGCGATTACTATAAATATTTTAAAATTATATCTACTACTAGTTGGCATGCGACTTCGTCCGCGGTTTGGTTATTTACATGTTCAACGTGATTCTTTAAATTGGCATAACTTTTTTATTTATGAACCAATTGACATGAAACAAAAACTAAATTTTAGATGAAGCCTACCATAATATATTCGTGAAAATTACATCTAAATTAGATTAGCCATTTCTAAAATTAGCGTGCACAAATGCACAGACAAACATACATAAATTCTAACAATCATTGTTTTGGGTTTTATTTGCGTTGATAAAGGTCCCAAAAATATTTATTCTCATAAATCTTCCATGTACTGACAGCGATCCGTTACATTTTTATTATATGTATTGTTTTAAAGCCTTAAAAAAAAGTAATAAGTAATCGTAAAATAACGTTTTTTATTAAAATTGAAAATAAGATACATTCATAGAAAATTAAAATAGTTAAAGGTATTCTACTAGTTTTTCTATATCGAAACCCTTTAATACGTCGCATATGTTTTCTATTTCACATAAAATAAGAAATTTTCTTACATTTGAAGTTTGATATCTGAAGTCTAAATGATAGTGAACTTAAATTCCATTAAGTCCATTAGATGATGTACAAGTTTGGGCTAGTAATGCTGAATTTAAAATCAATTTGAAATTTCCCTTAAAGTTTAGGCTGTTCTGTGTGATAAAAAGAACACGCATAATATGGGAAGTTTGCATGACTCGAGAGGAATTTTAAGACATGCTTAACCGCAGTAGAGCAACATTGCGGATGTAAGCGCCAATTCATGTTAGAAGAGGTTTTACCTAGCAGTGATGTGTAGGAGTACTACACCGAACATACAGACAGTCACTGTATATAGTAGTGACGTGGAAAGATGGTAGTGAAAGGAAAAGGTAGTGGAAGGATGGTATTTATTTTTTATTTAACAATTTATGTACACTAGGATAGCAATAGGAAATAGCTCTTATAACAATGCTGGTACAAAAGCACTACTTATCCCATGATTGAATCTCTTCCAGTAGTCCTGCCACAAGAAAATTATGAAAACAGACATTATAATATTTTAATTTTTATTCTCAATATGTTGAGATTGTACACGCTACGCTATATAATATTTAATATTAATAGGTATTTGTGTCACAGAGACTTTTTAATGTTTTAGTTTCTTATAAAACGCTTTTTCTGGCCGTTTGCTAAGGCACATGTCTTGGTATCATTTACGTGACATATTGAACGTTTTTTTTGCTATAGCCGCGTGCTGCAGTCATGTGGTGTGCGAGCTGTACTTCTAAACTAGCAACTGTTACTCTCATTTGCGCTGATGTCAAAACAACTGTCTAAAGTTTTTTCTTCTTAAAATAACTTTGATAGTATCCGTATAAAATTAAGTGCGATTTATAAAGGTTCCCTTTCTGCGACACCGATAAATTCAAAATCATTCGCCTATAAAAAGGTATATTCAGAAACAGTTATAGTCATTGTAAGTTTTGTTTTACTTTTTATAGAAAATAATGTCAGACCAGAAAGTGAGTTTTGATTCCATATATATCGATAAACAAGAATTAGAAATACTTTCTGCATAATATAACGATACAAAAGTAGTCAATAAAAGTTATTTAATTGATTTGACTATTGTCAAGACCCTTAATGTGCAATCATATTTTACTCTAGTTATGTCCTTTTTCCAATTACCATGTATGCTTTTTTATTTTAAGATGGCAGCGACACAAAATGTAGTTTCTTTTCGCGATATATGTAAAACAATATATGCTTTCAGTCTTCTAGTTTCGTTAGCGTTTGACGTGGGCGCAGTTACAACTTTGTATAAAGTGTATCATACAAAGCAATTATTTTCTGAAACCTATAATTCTTTTGTACGTATGTTTGTCATCTAACTTTTCCTAAACGGTTGGACCGATTCGATTTGATTCGATTTCCATGGGCTCATCGATGGGTCTGCTAGTCTAAGTCTAAGTCTAGTAAGAAAATTCGACATCATAAATCTCCATATGTGGTAGCTTCCGATTAGCTTTTTCATTTTTTATTCAGTAATAGATATATTTTTATAAGCACACTATCTAAATAAGTAAAAAAAAGATGAATGATGAATGACTTATTAGAATAAATCTGTAAGTTAGACTAACAATACTTTTGAAAATCTTGAATGTATCTACCATTGCATCTATACGTGAGAAAAAGAGTTTGTTGAAATATACTCGTATTATATTGAGGATACAGTTTATTTAGTTTTTTTTTTTTAACAATGTTGATATTCTCGCGACAATAGCTCAAAAAACTGAAAGACGGATGGCAGATGATATGCTTTCGACACAAATGTGAGCGTAAAAGAATTTTGGCATACATTGAAAGACTAAAATTGTTGTATTTTGGGTCACGCAGTTTCATCAGTAGTATCCATATATAAGTTATACCTACGCACGTCAATTTTCCACATAACATTTCAACAGTTTTACTACGAGTAACGTGTACAATTCAACGAATAGCTATAACATAATTTCAGGACACGTATCGCGAATAGATAATCTAATGCAGAAACGCTAAAACGCAGTTATTGTATGAAATATGCCCGTAATCTACGACACGTACATCGGATGGTGAACCACGTTTAAAAATTATACGTTTCAAAAAATATTTGTAAAAACATTTTGTTTATTTTTGTTTCACGATAGCTTTCGTAAATTGATTACAGCGAAATAAATTGACATTTGTTTATCTTTTATTAAATATATACATTTTTAGACGTTTTATTAACTTCGAAATATTCAATATAAATGTAAAATGAAACGTATTTAAATATAAAGATACATTATTATTTAACTTCGTTTGCTATACAGCGGCATGAGTTCGTGGCGGACACTTGAAAAATAAGGAGTTTCATTGTTGGGCTTTGAATAAAGTAAATTTTCTTTTGAATGGTAAGGTTGTTTGTTGCCCTGGGAACATTGTCGCCTCTCGTTGCCCGTCGCTGGGTGCCAGTACATGCCGGGACAGAGCTATTCAAATGTCAGTGTGAAGTGCTTCCCCGCGTCCCCTCACACCGCGAGACCCTGCAGATACTGAAATGTCACTCGCCACACGAAGCAATCAATTTCGTATTTGTATACTTTACCACGATAGTGGTAGGAATAGATTTATTGGAAATACGTTTTGTATTACATATAGACTGATTTATACTTTGCTTGTAGTAAAAATAACATTCCTACATCAATACATACTTGATGTATTCGTTAACAATGTGTTGACTTTTATTGAAATTATTTTTTGTCTACAATTTAAATTTAACCTTAAAAGAATACTTAGCAGCTCGAATAAATAGTTAGGTAAATTAGAACATCGCTAACTGTACGAAATATAGGTACATATAGACGTGCCACAGAACACGGGTGTAAGCTCAGCGGTGAGTGGATGTTAGGCAACAACACAGCGCTGTACGTAACCCTTGCCGCGCTGTCACCCGCCAAATGTCGATCTAATTGCCTTGCGCAACGGTGACGTTCACGACACGACCCGTCTGTTTGTTTAATGTTTATTACCAGGAAATTGATGTAAGCATTGAACCAACCATCTAACTTCACCTATTTGTACTCCCCTTGCTTCATTAGTCTCGATTTACTCTTACTTTATCGAGAACACGTTTTCAACTATTTAAATTTAGAATTGAATTCGCAACACAGTAGCACAATTCCTATAAAGTTAGGGAGTGATTAATCAAAGTCTACGTCTTGAAAATAGAGCCTTAAAACGTCTTAAAGAAAAGCTATACTGGCATCCAATTGTCCCTTTAACCATTCGGCCTCATTAGCATCAGCCGATAGCTTCGACCTGTAACTCGTCGGATTGATACGTTGACGGTGAAGCATTCTTTACCAAGGTTTTGTAATTAAGAATCGTGGGATCGTTCGTTGTTGATATTCGCTTTGCCATTATATTTTAAACATTTTCCCTATTAATCCTTCGTCGGAAAACAATGGAGTAGGAGGTAAACCGGAGCAGACAATATTTTTTCAATAAAAAAATGTGTAGTGTTCTTGTGAACACTACAATGCCAATGTAGTGTTCACAAAAATCTTGGGTAGTAAAATTTTTCATCAAGTTCATACTAGTTCATACAAAAATCACACGTATGTTATGATAACGCATCTAAAGTAAACTAATCCGAAATATTACGAGTGTTTCTCTTGCTGTTCAGACGTTACGTCAAAATAAATCTAAATGTGTTCAGAGGTGTGAATATATCCGTCAATTTGGAAATCGAATTTCCCTGATTGCCAAACTTCCTTTCCGTCATTCCATCACGTAGGAAAAAATATATCAAATTAATAAATCCCTAAAATTGTTTGGTTGTTTTGTATTGTTATAAACATACTTAGAGGAAATTTAATTACATAACAATTATAACACAAATAACAAAAATGTAAATAAATACTTTATGTTTAAGGGTCTCACTATAATGTAAGTTATGTTTGTTTGATTAACTAACACAATACATTCTCAGTATGACTAATAAACATGCTTGACATAAAGTGGGGATTGATTCCGCTACTTGTTACCACTATCATTAGTTGCAGTTAACCTTATATCAAATTGTTCCATAATATCATTAAAGCCTTAATTTAATTAATTCAATTTAGAATTAAGTTTTTTACTTTTTAATTGTGAAGATTATTCCAGATTCAAATATGTTGAAAACTAATAGTCTAAAGCCGTTAAAGATATAATAAAATTCAACAAAGATAAGCTGGGCTCTTGCACTGAGGTAATCGCGAATCCACTATCGCTAGTTTAACGAGGCACGATTGTTTTTCGTAGTTCTGAATAATATTGAGGCTCAGCGTTGCTCCCTATCTGATAGAGATATTTTCTTGTACTGTTAGCCGGTTACAAATGAACGTTCCGATTATGGATCGAGGATCTAACTTCCCGATAATTTGAATGTTCTCGCTGCGCCTTGGTCCGGCGATAGCCGTGATAATATCCATTCCTCTTATGGCACTTTACTGAATTTAACGTTGCTTTAATTTATATATTTCAATTTTAAACGTATAACTGTTTAATATATTATTATTAATTATAAAATAAAAGTATGTTAACACTCTTTAGGGTTCACCATGTTTTCATCAGACTAATAAAGAACAGAATTCTTCAATAAATCCATCAACAGTAGCGAGCGATATTTAGGTCGTCACCTATTTCTCGTAACTATTAAATATCAATTCCGTCATGAGGCTCTCACATCTGCGATCGGCAGTAATAAAGAATTGTTTTCCAGTATCGTGCGGAGTCGAAGCCCGCCCGCCGCGATTGCGATGCGCGTCCGCTCAGCCTGCAGACTGCAGTGTGTGATACGGATCTCACGTTTACCGGCTAAATAGCGGATAAATTAGCTAACTGAGCTAAATTAGTATGGCCGGGTATTTTGCTTGAACTTGTTCTGTCGTGATTTAATTGAATATTTCCCTTGTAATGATATTTTTTTTCGTCTCAAAGCAAAATAGATGGACACCGTTTTACATACGTAGGTACATACATTTACATGTGCATGTAATCTATAATTTATACTTTGTGATTACAAATGTAAATACAAGAATAAATTAAATTTAATAATTTTAAAAATCCTACTTACCCTAATATTACTTTATTTTGTTAAAATTATTGTAACAGTAGGTATTGTTTAAATGTAGTAAAATTATTAAAATAAATTATTGTAATATAGAATGTAATAAATAAAACAGTCAGTAAATTATAACAGGTATAACGGTCTTGTAACCACTTGTCGTATACAAATGAAGGCAACTTTTAAATTGCAATATGTTTTAAAATTCTTTCACAATTTCCAATTAAATAATATTTACCATAAAAATTACATTCGATTAAATCAAAAAGAATAATTGACTTCTATCTCTTTCTTTCTCTATATATCTTTCTCGTCCTCTCGTATACTCCAAATAAAAATATTTTTATTACATATCATTAACGCTACGAGTATACGAGTATAACTATTTCCTTTCGTATATTAAAAACCCAATCAAGCCGCTTTACATTGTCTGGATCTGTATCAATATAAACGTTGCTTTCGTAGTATAAGATTTTATTGTATGTCATTGATAATAGGAGGTATATTGTCACACACAGTCCTTATGTTGTATATGCGTTATAAACATTACTTTTTAATGGCGGACTCATTCCTTGATAGTTAAGATGTTGAGTGGAATGTCATTGCAATAAATATTAAAATAAAGTTTACAGTCTTAAATAAATATAGTGAGTTAATTACAAAATTACTATTTTGTACTCTTAATTACTATTTTGTACTCTTTCTTTGTTAAAACTTTATATCGTTCCCTTTTTTGCCACTAAAGTTTTTTTATTACAAAGTCATGTTATCAGTTTTTTTTTAAATAATATACAAATTTATATATACGAGTAGTACGGTGTAATTTTATTTCCTTATATATTGCTACAATTTCATTGAATTTATAATTTTTTTTTAAATTGATTAGCTGAAAAAATAAACTTCCAGATTATTTTTTTATCAGTGCCTAGAAAAAATTCCATTCCTAGTTATTTTAAGCAAAGGAAGAGGAGACACGATAAACGTCGCAGCTTAATAGGTTGGTTTGTTTATTTTATGTGAAAACGTTACAAGACAATCGAAACATTTAGCAGAAGTACGGACGGCTGCCTACTTAAACCCTCTACAATGTCGTGTTTCGACGCTCTTTGTGCACTTGTCGTGCTTTTGACTAGCTCGCTATAGCTGAGGCTCATTGTAAGAATTTTCTATCAAAACCTTTTCAAATAATAATATAAGTGTTGATGTAGTGCTATCGCACCGTATTGCTTTAGGCGATCAAATAAAATTCGTACCTTTTCCAATATAAAGAATAATTTTGATGACTGAATTAGAAAGTAAATTAATTTTGTCGTGATTTTTATTTGTACCAGATAGTGCTTGCAGTGTTCGTCCTCCTATAGCTGCTGCTCTTTGCGGAAGAGATCAATACCGACGATTGCTAAAGACATGCCCAGCTCTCGGCTCGATCTCACATGAATTCGCTTAATAATAATATAATGCCCTTTCCTCTTCGACAGTACAACACGAGTGCGAATGAGGACTACTTCGAACTCATTTCATTTAAATAATATAAAATACGACAACAGAAATTAATGTTATTTTATATACGTTTTTTATTTATATGTTTATATTTTTTATTATAGTTTTATAATAAGAACATAAAATAATTTGAAAGAAAAACGTATTAGGTATTCGTTTATTAACTTCGTTAGAAAATTTTATAATGAAAGTGTCAATATATATTTTATCGTTGTATGATAAGAAGACGATTTTTTTATTGGAAAATAATGATCGATCGTCGCAGAATCTATGATTGATTCGTGTTGTATTATTCGTAGCTTTCATAAGAGTTCCTTCCTTCGGTTTACACAGTGCCCCTTCAGCCGCCATGATTGATTGCCGCCGCGAAACTTCATATGTTTGGAAGATAATTTTGTATTTTCAGCCTTAAACAGATTGTGTGAAAAGAAGCAACACTTCAATTGAGTTTTCTCAGTGCAATTTATTCGTTAAAACTCATCGTGACTTCGCCCTTTCCTAAATTCATTGTCGTTTTACCTATTAGGGCTGTTTGGCAACTTTGATATAGTCAAGTGATTATAGATATACAACTTATTAATCGATTATTATTGTAGTTACTTGAGATAGTAATTTAATATTTCTATCTAGCTAACCGAATAAGAATTGGTTTCAGATTCGTAAGCTAGAAATATAAACATGACAGAACTTATAATCGTTTGATATTAAATAACATTTTATTACATTGTACTTTACAGTTTATTGCCGTTATCAAAAGGTTTCATTATTAATTAAATAACCGGTGTAAGTAACATAATAAAGATCGCGATACAGTAGTAAATTATTTTGTGCACGCGAAATTAGAAAGTTAATAGTACGGGTATAGATAGGTACAGCTTGAAATAATATCTGATCTGCTCTTGTTTATTCTTTATTGAATACATAGTTTAATGCTAAACCAATTATACACAGATTAATCTCATGTTTTATTTAAGAATATCCATTTTCAGTTTTTTTTCTTAGTTTAATTGAAAATCTAAATACTGCGAGAATAATTTGTTAAAACCAGATGTCTCAGTTTTAAATAAATTAATAAAAAATACACACTACACATGTATGTTACGCATTTCGATTAATGTCAAATGAAAATTCGAAATTCCTGACACAAATTATTTAACTAGATAGGTATGTTTTAATAGTGACCGCATCAGCGGTTTATTCACTCGGTTGTAAATAGCGATTAATTTTATTCGATATCAACTGTACCGTTTCTCTTCTATGTCTAACGACTGTTCTAGTGTGAGTAACTTAGCTTAACCCTAGCAGTCGAGGATTAGATTTCCGCTTGGGGCCGATTTGTATTTCGTATTTGTTTTTGGTTTTAGTTAAGGCCTTGTGAGTTTCTCATCATACCACAGAAAGTAGGTAGTAATACCGTCACTCCCGGTTAGTGTCATTGACATCAGATCTTTACAAGTGGATACTAAAATTATTTGCCAATCCGCAGTGAGAGCAAAGTTGTGAATTAAGCTCCTACATTACTTTTATATGCTGTGTGGTTACGGCATCCAGGAATATAGCCACCCCCTCTCTTCCCGTGGGTGTCGTAAGAGGCGACTAAGGGATAACACAGTTCCACTACTACCTTGGAACTTAAAAAGCCGATCGATGGCGGGATAACCATCCAACTGCTGGCTTTGAAATACACAGGTCGAAGACGGGCAGCAGCGTCTTCGGTGCGACAAAGCCAGCCCTGCGGTCACCAACCCGTCTGCCCAGCGTGGTGACTATGGGCAAAACACATGAGTTCAAGCCATTTTTAGCGTGAACTTGTGGAGGCCTATGTCCAGTAGACTGCGAAAGGCTGCTATGATTACTTTTATATGGGCGAAAGGCTTTTTGCCAAAAAAATATGTTTATAGGCAGATTCAATATCGTTGTAAGAAAACTGGGTTCTAATTTTCCAGTGACATAAATTTCAATATTATACATTTAAATTTAAAAATAACGAAATAGAAGAGTATTTATCTGTTAAACATCTCTTCTTCGTTGCAACTTTGTATTGTATTTAAACTTAAGTTTAACCGCCTTGTATATTCGTGCGATATTGAGTACCGTTATACGGTTTGTACCAGTAGACTGTATCTATTGTCAAGACGCAAAGGTAATTTGAGTCGTACATTGTCACAGAATTCTATTCGTAACGACTTCCCATGACTGTTGGCGAAACTAGAGCGAGCGGTGACAAATAGAGCGCGTTCAGACCTAATGCGGGCAATTTAATCATAGGACCAGTGTTGTTTGAACCCCGATACCTGTATTTATTCATAATAGAGTATGCCAATAAGATTTTTTAAGAATATCTTGTAAAGTTGCGTTATGAAAGCTGTTTCAAAAGTGTTTCTAGAGGGAAGATACATACTTTTAGGTTGCTTTTATAAATTAGATCTTTGTTTTAACGAAAATGCTTACAAACCAAGTAAATTGATTTTTATTTTATTTTCATCTGTGGCGTAATAATATCATATAATTTACCTTAATACAGCCTATATATAATAAGCTATGCCCGGAAGATCTTGCGAATACGACATTTTTGTATAAATGTGTCTATTAAAGACATACCTACTTGTACGTTCAGTCTTAATCACATCTAAATCTATTTATAATAGTTTTTCCGAAATAATAATGTTGGATTTACCAAAATTGCGATATGATTGCGGTAGTGTTACTCGGTGATGGACATAATTGGCTTATTATTTGCTTCCACTGAGTCATTCAGAGCTAGATGAAACCGAGTTGCTATTTAGGTTGAACCGTGACTTGATTTGCATGTAGGGCGGCCCGGCGGAGCTCACAAATGGAGTGTTTTATGTATCTATTTACTGCCTTAACTTCTCTGTCGAGCGAACCTGATTTTCCACTCGTTAAACGTATTGAATGATGCGCCTCGGAATCAATATACGTTATATTATTTTAAATACAAAAGTTATATGGGTAATTGTGAGAAAATAAACTGTAGTTTGTCTACCACTGAATGTAAAGATGAACAGAAAAGCAGACGAAATGTCGTGTCGAGATAGTCTTGTGTAATAAACGATTACACACACAAAAGCAATTTAAATTGCAAAGGTGAAGTCAGGGTGACGCTTCTATTATAGGTGGTGACTAAGCGGGCTCGGCGAAGTAAAATCTTTCCGGCTCTCAGATGGTGCGAAGTGATTCCGTGCGTCAAAATATGCGATTGACAGCAATACATTAGAAACAATCTGACGATCGTACCGTGTCGGTCGCTGCCGGCGTAGAGTTTGTAATTTTTCAGTGTCAGCGCGGGTACAAAACGTCCAAGTCACGGCTTAGAATAGTAACACGAATTTGCAGTTCTAGTTAAATGGCAGTCCGTTACATAATAAGTTTTGCGCCGTTCTGACACTCGCTATAAAATGCATATTTATTGTTAAACCTTTACTTATAATTTATTATTATGCGGCAATTTATTTGCGTTTTAGAATGCAATGCCACATTTCGAGTATATCGTCACAATAATAAGAAATGTCTTATGCAAGTCATGTAAAGCGATCAGCGAGACTGGGTTTTTCTAATTAAATTATAGTTTGCTATATGGAAGGCAAAATTATATGAAATGAAATGACAAGATTAACTGTGTACTTTTTAATGATATATCATTAGAAATGGATTAAACTCAGGACAGAAATAAATGCACCGTGCATAAGTCATACAGTCTCGAGTATCATATTATAAAATTTGTAGGCGCGTCTCTTAAGTAGTGAGTTGATGTCGTTTGTTCTGGTATCTGTCACGAGTAAGGATTGTACTCCAGTGTAATTTAGCTTAATGACTTAAGAGCTTAATATTAAACCTGCTATTAGTCTAATATAAAATGTAGTTTTTCATACTAAAAAAATCTGTATCAATCATCAAATCACTTCTTGCTTAGTATTTTCAGCAGTATTTGTTACAAAAGTATACACATTAGTTTAGTTTCTACTATCATTTGATGAAGAAGATAAGTCTATAAATTTCGAATAAAAATGACTACCTGTTTTTATTTTTATTTATGTACCTAATTGACCCTAAATGCTAAAAATAAAAATAAATAAAATAAGAGATATTAAATCACGAGTTCTTTGCTTTTCTATGATTTAATTTTCTTTTCTTGGTAGGCTATTAATTATTTATTTGAAATGTTTTAAGAAACAATATTAATACAATATTAATATATTACATTTGCGGCAGCATTTACTCAACTATTCTTTGGTTTTTGCTTAAAAAAATATAGTATTTATTATTATAGTAAATCTTGGACGGTTAACTTTAAACTAGATATAATCGTATTAAGCACGCTGTCGCTCACCGACCTAACTCGAACTTAGTACTAATTGCGTCGACTGTGCGCCATCGAGAGTTTTATACCTGTAGTAATAAATATTCCCGAGCCCTTCGTATTACGGTGATATTTCAATCAATGCTAACTTAATTTGTACTTTTTTGTTGTCACAAAATTACTCTTAATTTTTTTTTGTTATTTTCGCTTGTAGACTTTCGGTGAATTTTACTCGATGGTACCCATTACGTTTACAACATAAATTATTGCTATGTGTCCCACGACGATTGTTTGGTATAAAATGCACATTAAGCTAAGACCGACTCAGTAAAATTTCCATAAACAAGTAAGATTTGCTCCAGTCCAGCTATAGCTTGTAAAATTTAAAATTTTCACTGAGTATTTCATTAAACGTGAATAGTACATTATTCAAATAGTTTCGCACAACTAAGTAACTTAATGCCTGCATTCACTTTGTACCTAAGTAGTCATTTCTAAATAAAATATTAGATTTTGTAATAAAACAATCTTTCAAAGTATTTTTTTCTAAAGTAAAATGTGAGTTTTGATTTAAACAAATAATTTTCTTGTAATAGAACGTCGATTTCGTTTCCCGGTACAAGTTACGCTAGCTGAGGAAACAATGTGCACGAGCTTTGTAACTCACGCGCATAAACCGATGTTGAAAATGAAATTGAATTTGGTTCTGGTTGACATTTACTTGCGCGCGCGACTTGTCACGTTGCTCTGCGATCCCTTTCCCTCTTATCGTATTACTCGATTCTATATCGCGATGAAAAGAGACGTAATGAATCGAGTTGATTTCTATAGATCCGGGCCTCGTTCGTGCTATGTAAATTTGAGACCTTTTATTTTTTTATAGGTAGAATGTTATAATGGAATTGTGGAACGATGTTTGTGGTGCAAATGCTTCTGCTGGCACGCGTGCTTTGTAAACTCTATCGAAAGTATCGACTTTTGTCACATAATTTACATATAAAGTTTATATGAAGCATATGATATATCTTATAATGATTTAATACGGTCCTCGAAACTACTGGTTGAAACATTCCTTGAATTTAATATCACATCTGCATTAAATAATTAAATGCTATTTGTTAATTTGCATGCAATGCAGTGTGCTTCAAATTGCAACGAGTGAGTTAAATTTGGTTTTCTGTTTCTGCAGTCGAAGCAAATATGCGAAATCAGTATGTGATTCACTCAGCAAAATGTTAATCTTCGTTTCAGTTTGAAAATCTACATTCCTTTCGTATAAGTACATTTATACACATTTGAAGTATGTGAAAACATTTAATACTTAAAGCAAAAAGTTTTTCACAAGAATGACTAACAATAACTTTATTATTCTCTCTTTTTAACCGACTTCCAAAAAAGGAGGAGGTTCTCAATTCGACTGTATTTTTTTTTTTTTTTTTTTTTTTTATGTATGTTACATCAGAACTTTTGACCGGGTAGACCGATTTCGACAAATTTTGTTTTAATCGAAAGGTTGTGTGTGCCAATTGGTCCCATTTAAATTTATTTGAGATCTAACAACTACTTTTCGAGTTATATCTAATAATGCGTATTTACTTGACGCTTTTTTCGTCGACCTACGTTGTATTATACCGCATAACTTTCTACTGGATATACCGATTTGGATAATTCTTTTTTTGTTGGAAAGGGGATATCTCTAGTTTAGTACCATGATAAGGAAACCAGGATCTGATGATGGGATCCCAGAGAAATCGAGGGAAACTCTCGAAAATCCGCAATAACTTTTTACTGGGTGTTTCGATTTTGATAATTTTTAATTTAATGAAAAGCTGATGTTCATCATATGGTCACATTTAAATTTTATCGAGATCTGATAACTACTTTTTGAGTAATCTTTGATAACGCGTAGTTACTTGACTATTTTTTCGTCGATCTACGTTGTATTACTTGTCGATGTAATTGAAGTCGGTTTTTTTTTCGTTTGTCTACAAACACAATTATTATTAATTCAATTACATCTTATTTAAAATGCCAGTACCACCACCTTTATGCCGATGACCTGTAGCTTTATAATCAGACAGAGATTAGCGTACTACATTCTACTATTCATCTTATAAATCAAGATCTAATGCGTATACACAACTGGTCATTGAATCATGGTATATCTGTCAATGTCGCCAAGTGCCAAGTGATTATTGTGGGCAGTTCTCGGCAACTGGCCTTGATTGATACAAATTCTCTACCGAACCTGATTTTTGATAGATACACAATACCATTTACTACAAAGGTTAAGGATCTGGGCATAATTATTGATAAGTCCCTTTCCTGGTCCGATCAAGTTATATAAAGTTTCGCGTAAATTCTATTCAACATTGCATCCCTTATTACAATTTAAGCATTTCTTACTAACTAAGGCCAAGCTCCATTTGGCGAATACCTTACTATTGCCCATAATCGACTACGGCGATGTGTGTTGTCTGGACCTCAATCAGGTCCATTTGAACAAACTTGATCAACAGTTTGCGGAAGTATGATCATATTTCCCATTACAGATCTCTCCTTAAATGGCTACCAATCCGTGACCCCTTCACTAATACTAAATTTTGCACATCTACAAACGTCTGCTCTTGTACGTCCTAAGGTTGGCTGGCAGAGAATGCTTTTAGCATTAAGCTCGCCTTCTGTACAGTTCTTTAATGTATTTTGCAATACAATAATTAAAGCAAAGTATTAATAAGTAATAAATAACAGAGAGAATCTTTAAAATAATTTCCTATATTTCTTAAAATTTCGCCTATCGTATTATGGTATAATCCAACGAAATATAAAGACGAAATTCTGTCAAATAGCTTGTACTGTGTAGTCATCAATTGATTAAGGCGCATAATCAGGTCTGTAGTTTGGCAGAGCCTGCTTTCTGAATTTACGATGTGCCTGACCGACGCTTATCGCATGCGAATGATCTGCCCAAGGCGCACGGACTGCTCTGCACACATATTTTATTTTATTCGCGCTACTGTGATGTAATGAGCTGATAAATGGAAGAAAACCACCAATTAGTGTCGATGAATTTATTGTTTCGACTTAAAACGTAGGAGGGCCCATGTTGGTACTTAATCTTGAATTGCATTTTTAAATTTGTTGCCGTCAGATTGAAATCGACAATTGGTGATGGTAATAACGCATAGTGACAATTATTGAGGAATGAAGTGAATTGTGTTTTATGCTGGTACCTACTACTTATTCTTAAAAATCCCTGTTTTTCTTTTACTATTAAAAATATTAATACTCTATTGTTATTGGCGTGAACCTGATGTGACTCTTTTAACGTGCCATATTCGTGCATTGCTTTGACGCGATTCGACCCGTTAGACAAATTGTATGAATCAAACCTGAATGACAATAGAAGGATTCATATGAAAATAAGACAAAAAAATCAATCAACGGAAGAACAATAAAATGATAAATGAATAAATTGAGGCAATAACAGAGAATAAATGAATAAGTAGAGGAACAATGATAGTTTTAGAGGTTTCTAATATGATGTCGTAAATAAACACATTTTTTTTGCGCTTATATTGCGAATATTTATTTTATATTTAGTATCAGCATTACACCCGTGCGAGGCCGATGCGGGTTGCTTGTTAGATATAACTCAAAAAGTGCTTATTAGATCTCAATGAAATTTAAATGGAATTACGTGATGGTTATCCAAAAAAAAGTTCTGAGGTAACAAACATAAAAAATACAGTCTTATAGAGAACCTCCCCTTTTTGAAGTAGGTTAAAAACAATACTCTCCTTGCCATATCGTGTCAGTAAATTCTCAGTTAGTAGCCATAGGAGTGAATGAAATAAAAAATACGGCGAGATTAAGATAATTTCATATAAAAGAGCGCACAGAAAGGCTTATTCGTAATAATTAATGAGGAATGGTTAAATAAGGCTCTGGTGGTGCGTGCGTGATGCTTTATATTCATTTCGTTTTTTTAATCTGAAGACATGCGTCTAAATACGACGATTGTTAAATTTATTTATAGTCTTGATCTTCATTTATTTTTTCATTTTGTAATTTCTCATTTCCTTATAACGGCGAATTAAGTAAATAATTTGTAATTAGTTTATAATAAATATTAATATAATTAGTTTATAATAAATATTAATATTTATTATAAACTAATAATATAATTATAAATAGTTAATTGTAAATAGTTTGCTTGTAAACGAAAATAAAGCGACATCAATTATTTTTTAAGTCTTAAAAATGTTAGGCATCGTAATAATTTTCATTCATCGTATTTAATTTTTATTTATAAGCGACTACAAAAAAGGAGGAGATTACTGAATTATATATATATATATATATATATATATATATATATATATATATATCTCAAATCGTGTCATCGTGTTAGTTAATATACTCCTTCGAAACGGCTGCACCGATTTTTATGAAATTTTGTGCGCATATCAGGTACATCTAAGAATCGGCCAACATCTATTTTTTATACCCCTAAATTATAAGAGGGAAAGGGGGTGGGTAAAAAGGGGTTAATAACATATATGGGAAAACAACGTTTGCGGGGTCAGCTATGTTTAGGGATAACGTTGTTTATGAACTGATTTTGATAATTCTTTTTTTGTTGGAAAGCAGATATCCCAAGGTTGGTACCATGATAAGGAAATCAGGATATGATGATAGAATCCTAGAGAAATCGAGGGGAAACCTCGAAAATTATAGTGGCTACTAAGTGCATTTGTTAATTTTTTTCGTCTACTTATGTTGTATTACTTGTCGATAATTGAAGTTGGTTTTTTTCGTTTGCTAGCAAACACAATTATGTTGTTAAGCTTTTGTCAGTTTTATCGATGACAGGAAACCTAATCATGTTATTTTTTATAACAGTACTGTAAAAGTTAGTGTGGTTGTTCAAATTCAGTACACCATAATTGAATTTTTGGTAAAGAAGTAATTTACTTAAGCTTATAATCCTCTCAAGAGCATTAACATCCAAAAGGAGTACACCAATGTTCAAATAAAGTGTCGAAATAGAAAAAATTACCTTTTTTTAATTTTGAGTTTTTATTTAATTTTTGAACTTTCCAACGTAATTCCGATACAAAATTAAGCCGACTTCTTTGTCAACGTCACGCAATGCACCGCGTTGATCGGAATCATCCATAATTAAATATCTCATGCGTCTTTTTATGTAGCAATTTATTTATTCGCTGTCGTCGATCCTTGAATTAATTAAGATTGATACGAAGGAGTTTTAAATAATCCCGAGGTAGTTAATTTAAAAAAAGTATAGCTTGTTTCAAGACGTGAATATATATGTACCTATATGCATTTGACACTTGGAAATGTGATTATCTGAACTTGCGTGCAGCGATAACTTATATTATTTATTGATGTAACAAAAGATTTCAACGAGCTCGGATTTATTGATTTTTATTCAGTTTAAAATATTTTTGTCTTTAATTAGTTAATTTCATATGAATTAAAGTTTAGTATGTTTGTATAACAATAATTGTGTTTGCTCGCATACGAATATAACCGACTTCATTTACATCGTTAAGTAATGCAATGCAGGTACACGAAAAAGAGTTATCAAAAATTACTCAAAAAGTAGATAAGATCTCGATCGAATTTAAATGAGATCACATGACAAGCACCAACTTTCGATTAAAAGAAGATCATCAAAATCGGTACACCCAATGATAAGTTACGTGGTATTTTACAATGTAGGTCTATGAAAAAGTCAAGTAAATACGCATTATTAGATATAGGTTGAAAAGTATGTGTTTCACAAATAATTGTAATGTTTTGAAATAAACGATACAGTTATGAAATGAAAGAAATGTTTTATAGCGACGTACGTATATTTGGCTTAGATATTTTATTTTGTCCACAACACTACGCCATATTCACATGTGACTATTCAAAAACAGAATGAGAGATAAAAATAAAGACGCATTATTCAAAATCATTAATTTAGAACTTGTGTTTATCGTTCTTATTTAGGAAGAAATTAATAAGTCCTCATAACCTATTTATTTTTTAAAAATACTAAGAAAAACAAGGTATACGAGTAAGAAGTGTTAGCGCTATTTACGCTTAGTTACTTTTAGCCTTTGCCTACCAGCACTAAAATTGGTCGCACTATTTAAGAGCCATTTCACAATTTTACGCTCTGCAAGTTTAGGTAAATTTGGTCGCATCGCGCGAGTCGTACGAGCCGCGCGATCTTTGTGCTAGTACGTATAGTGTGACAACCAAAAGACCATCGTGATCATTTTCTGATGTATAATAAAAATTATAACTATGGTATAAAATGTTTTTTACATAATTAATTTGTTAAAAATTTCAAGTATGTTATATAACAAAAGTCAATAAATTTAAAATAAAATTAAAAAAATCAATTTTATGAAACAATTTTTTTAAATTGATTTAGTTTTTTCAGTTTACGAATGAATCTAATATTTACGATATGAATAAAAAAGCATTTAATGACATCGACACCGACAAACATATTAATTAACAAATAACAAGACAAACAGATTGAAATGCCTATTTGTATTGATAGTGTGAGAAAAGAAAATTAAATTATACATTTGTTTACAGAAATTATCATTATATTATTTTACAGTCATTTTCGTAATATGTTTATTTTATTTATATTTTATTATGAAAGTATCAAATGCGTTTTATCCGCTATAACAACAGGCGCTTGGCGCGTGTGAGCGAAGAGAGCCCGAGAAAGAGATCTTTTTATTATTTAATATAAAATGTATTAAAAATAATTACATCTTTTAATTATTTTTTTTTGTATTTCTTAATGATGTAAGTTTACTTTGATGAAGATAGTTCGTTAAAATTTCTTAGTTTTCTAAGAGAAATATCGCTTTTAAAATTGTACTTATTTGGAAAATATTCGTAACTTTAATCATTTAATAGACAAGTGGAATAAAAATCTATGATAGTGGACAACAAAATTATATTCCACATATTATGATATTTTTTTAAAATGGTTTCAACGTAGAGGTTATTGAAAAGTAGGACTTCAAAGTATACATTGCGACCGTTTACCCAGGGAGGAGGCTGATGAAAAGGTTAATAATTTTATACACATAATATAAATCAAAATTCTGATCTGACTATGGACTACAACAAAGGTTGCTCTATTATATTTCAAGAATATAAATTACATTATTGCATCCAACACTGAGATTAACGACGTCAAAATATTACAATTTCGCGGATTGTTACCGATTTTTGTGAAATGGCTCTTAAATAAAAATTCAGC
This sequence comes from Melitaea cinxia, assembly GCF_905220565.1. NCBI lineage: Eukaryota > Metazoa > Arthropoda > Insecta > Lepidoptera > Nymphalidae > Melitaea > Melitaea cinxia. The sequence goes on along the minus strand of NC_059405.1, from coordinate 7,073,426 downwards.
CTTCAAATAATTAAAACACATATATGAAAAAAAAAAAATAGTTTTAGAAATGATCATTAACCTGTGTGCAGTAATTGTGTTATACTTTATATGTACCTTTTATTACTATCTTATATTTATTTCCTATTATATTTTAGTTATACAGTATATTTTAAAATTATTTTTATTCTGTATAAATATTATGTATTGTTATAGTTTATGTGACGAAGTAATAAAACTTTCTTAGAGACTCAGCATTTGTAAGATCTATTGAATATCGAGAGGGCTAAAATTTAAAAAAAATTCTTGCTTCACTTCACGTCACCTCAGTTTGGTGTAGTTTATTCGTGTTCATTTACTATTGTATCTGTTTGTTCACCTACTTAGGATTACAGTTCATTTCTTTTAGATTATTTATTTAGCAGACATTCTTTATTAAATTAGAACTTCCAAAGAAAGTTCCCGGAAAAGGTAATAAGCTGTAAAAAATGTTATATGTTTTAAAAATATTTTTTAATTAGATACATTTTTGTGACGAGGACCAAGAAGTAAAAGATACGATCACGGTTAGTCCCCATTAAAATAATGTCTAAACTTAATTAAGATTAGTAGTTTTGTTTGCTGTTAATAATTTCCATAAATAAAGTATTGAAAATTACTTTAATATATTTCCCCAAACTTTGCGGTTATAGGAGAGCTCAGCTCCTACTACTGGTCTCTGATGTCTGGTCTGGGGGCTCTTACCAGACATGCCTTGCTTAACAAACATTTACACAATTTAGGTGTTACTGATAGCCCCCTATGCAGAGCGTGCATGGAGGCAGAAGGAACGGCCTCACATATCCTGCTGGAATGCGGTAGTGTGGCAAACTACAGGGCACTACACCTCGGGACACCGAGGTCGCTCCAGGAAGTCGTCGGCAACGTGAAGGGTCTGCTAGGTTCCCTTAAGGAGCTGGGCTGGCACGAATAGTGTCCACAGCCAGTCCCGCAAAAAAGGCGCACGAAGACGTCGAGTTGCGGAAAACAGCCCGTGTTTAACAACAACAACAACAATATATTTCTAGACTGTATTTTAATATTTCAAGTAATGTCATAAGTTCGTTAACTTAAAATGTGGCACTGAAAGGATCAAACTTTGACCATTTGGTTATATTTATAAAGCAAATGTATACAATGGAGTACAGAGGGCAATTATGGTAATTTAGTTCTTTAAATATTTAAAGTGCTGACTTCCGCAGATTGATAAAGGACTGTAATTGTAACATTGACGGCCATTTTGACCGCGGGAGGGGTCAAAGCGACCCCGCCTTACATTTCCGCCACAGGATAATTAAGTAGTACCCTACAATGCCTTCCCCTCCAGTAATGCAATTCGTTGTTGGACATCTGTTTTCTTTTTTTTTCTTATTCTTTTAGTAATTTAATGCAGCCAATGTCGACATTGGTGGTTAAGTGTACTTTTTATTTATTTATTGAGACGGTTTACTTGAAATTATTCTCGTTAAATGAAACAGATTAATACCTTAATAAAATGTATGCTGAGGTTTTAATTAGCATATTTTACAGGAATTAATTAGCACATTAAAAATAACCGGTCCGGATCTCAAGTGTATTATGTGCATACAAGTTGCAAATGAAATATATAGCTGCTTTGAATACACGTTCCAAGAATGTGATTAATTCGTAATCTGTACGTAAATGAATATTTTTAACATACATCGTCTTCTATCTTTTAGTTAGACAAATAGACTAGCCCGTTGGTGCAATTTGTAGTAACCCTGCTTTCTGTTCCGCGGGTTGCCGGTTCGATTCCCGCCTGAATCTGGGTGTAATATTTGTATTTATATATTTATATATGTATTATATTTATGTATATTAAAAAAAATAGTTATAACAGTCGGATGTTACCTGTAACACAAGCATTAAGTTGCTTATCATAGGGACAGACGACCGTGTGTGTATGTTATAAGATAATTATTTATATTTATTTATTTATAAATGATGACAAAAATTTTAAAGCCAAAAGCAATGTTATTGTTAATTGCGTTAACAGGTTTAGGCTTCGTATTTCATGTTAAAGTTAATCTAAGATAAATTTGAGGTAAAAATATTATGATTGCGTAATATACATTAATAATTTATTACAAATTCTTAAAATTTCAAAGTAATTTCGCCTTGAAAGACGAAAATCATATTATTCCAGTTTTAATTCGCAAAGTCTGTAAAAGCAACATTCGGATGCCAAAGTAACGAAATTTCATTGAAGCCGCCTCCGCCTGTAATGGCTTCGTTCTCAAAGGCATAATGCTTTATTACTATTCAGGTTATTCATAATGTTCGCTTGCCAATTGTTATTTTATATTCATGCGTGCCTATTCAGCGGCTTACGAATATCACTTGACTTTTGTGGAGGCCATCAAATGTTTTACTGTCAGTTGATAGCTAGTGTTTTAATGTGTTTGCGTTCTATTACCTTTGTAATTACAAAATAGGTTTTACTAGTAGTATCGTACAGTTTTGTCCGTTTAAATTCTTTCGTAAGGATCTAACTTAACTAAAACATATTCTATTTGTGTTGTTTCTAATTTAGACCCGAATAAATTACACGAAATTGCTGTACGTTCCTTTAGTGTTTTTATCTTAGGTTTTAAAGAAAATGCGATTATGCTATGTTTACAATTTGAAAAGGCGTTTGGATAAGCTAAGATACAAATCAGTACAATTAAAATTAAAAATACTTAAAAATGTGGTTGACTTCGGGTTTAAATGACGGTATGAATGGCAACGTTATTATGATATAATATAATTAAAGGTAATTTCAAGCTATCCGTTGGATACGAACAATATACATTATTAAATAAAGTTAATTAATATTCAAATCGTTTTGCACTCGCTGTTCGCACGTGCTCCTATTTTAAAGCAAATTGAACTGCAGATTGGCTTGCGGGTAACATCTCATTTGACGCGGCGACGCTTCCAATTGCCTTATCTCGTCTTTGCCCATTGTCTGAGTTATCAACGCCATATTAATACCTACTGCAGTCCGTCTCAAACACGGATGGAACAAGAGAATAGTATTGTTTAGATTAGATAGAATCATATTCGAGGCGAGAAACTTGTGATTCTAATCACACTTCATACTGCAAATGTATTCAAGTAACGTTCCACTAATCACATTATTTCTCATATTATTATCAAAACTTCGCGTAGTTTGCGTAGTATAAATTCTACTAGTGTGTATAAATTGTTTATCCAGAGGAAATTTGTATATTTCTAATTTGACGTTATAATAATTAAATTGTCGGTAAATTGTATATTTACTGTAGGTTGCTTAGAATACTAAGAATATTTATTAATAGGGTAACAAATTTATTTCTTCTTGCTTTCGTAATTTGAAAAGAAATTTAATAAACTTATCATGATTTATTGATTAAATAAACCGTGATGGCAACCATGGGGTTGCTGTAAAGTATCCAAAACGTCGGCTATCTAAAGAACTTAATAAACCGCGATAAAGTCCGAAAAAGTAGTTTCATTATTTGGAGAGATAGTACGCTGTTAGATTTAATTTTTAGATTAAATACAAGTTAAATGATTATTAAACTAAAAACAATGGTGATTTTTCAATTGACACCACTAGTTTCAACTGAGGTATGGATGATTTAGTAAAATGCTTATAATTATAACATCAAATGTAAACAATTAATATAATGAAAAAATTAGTAGAGCTGTACAACGTTCAGAATAATCGCAGTATTATAACGCCAATACTGTTCCCAAAGTTAAACGTGTATGAATAATAAAAGTATAATGTATAGCGGGTTATGTTGGTTCTGTCTGTTAATTCGGTGACAGCATAATATGTTGCACGCGGTATGTTGACGTCTATCATCTTCTTCATAACCTTTCTCCGATTCATTGTAAAAGTACTGTGAAGTTACTTTTGTAATTAATTTTTAGTACTGTTCTTTTTATTTTATTTTATTACGGTATAACAAATACAGTAAGACGATGGCAACTATCAATACCGATTTTAAGAGTTTTGTTTATTAAGAAGCCTAAATAAAAAATTCAAGATGTTAAATTTTGTTAAATCTATTAAATAAGAAAACCTGCTTTGTATATGAAAATCATTTTGTCATTGATTTATGTTCACACATTGTATCGGCATCTACATATTTTTGTGTAGCTATAGGTTTATAAGAGCGCAAGGACTGCACAAACACCCAGACCACGGCAAACACCTGTATGGCCAATACAAATGTTTGTCATGTGCAGGGATCGAACCCGCAACCGCCAGTGCAACAGGTACAATCCATGGCTGTAACCGTTGCGCCAACGCGGCGTCTTGTGAATCTTTGTGGGTCTCCCCACCGTGCCTCGGAGAGCACGTTAAACCGTCGGTCCCGATTGTTAACATGTACACCTGATAGCGATCGTTACTCATAGTAGAGAATATATCCGCCAACCCGCATTGGAGCAGCGTGGTGGATTAAGCTCTGATCCTTCTCCTACATGGGGAAAGAAGCCTATGGCCAGTAGTGGGGTATTAAAGGCTGAAGCGATATCCAGCGACTTAGAATATGTATTATTTTTTAAATATTATAAAGTGACTAAATTCTAAATTTTGTTAATCGCCGAGGTAAAACTTGTTTAATTAAATAGTCAGTCATATTTTAGTCATGGATTTGTGCCAAAAATTTTATTTATCGATCTTAATATCGTATAATTGAAGAAATTCCTTTTATTGTTATAAATACAATTTTGCGATCAACTCGTACAAAACGATTATCTCGAGCTGCGGTTGCTGTAACTGATACTGTATGAAACCCGTCGAGTCACAGTGATTCTAATTTAATTGAATGTCGTGAAGAGGCGTAGCGAATGTGTGGCTGAGTTACCATTTTAACATTTGATTAAACTTTGTGGCGTTAAGTAGATTTATAAGTAAAATAATAATCGAATATTTATTATTTATTCAAATTAATCTTATATATAAAATAATCGTGTCACAGTGTTAGTTACCATACTCCTCCGAAACGGCTGGACCGATTTTTATGAAATTTTGTGTGCACATTGGGTAGGTGTGAGAATCAGCCAACATCTATTGTACATACCCCTAAGTTATAAGAGGAGGGGGGGGATTAAGGGGGTTAATAACATATATGGCAAAACAAAGTTTGCGGGGTCAGCCATTAATAAATAAGATTACCTGCTTAAAAAAGTTTGATAGTTTTATTTTATTTCTCATAAAATTCGAAGAAATAGTTAATCTTCGTATTAAAACTTTTTCACAGACAAAATAAAAAAGAAAGTTTAAGAAAAAATTCTTTGCGGTCCTAACGATTAAAGCTGTTCGGTAGCTATAAAACATTTTTTCCGAATTGTTATTAAGCATCTTTGTTAAAACTCACAGTAGTAACAAGGACGTATCGACATCTAATCAGTAACGGTTGTTTTTTACTTACAAATTGGTGGTGGCGTTAATTGACCAATATAAGGGTCATCGTGCACTGAAGTGTCTATAGAATAGGTTACCTTCATTTTATTATAATATTTCGATAAAATATTCTTCAAATAGTTGTTTATGTCATCATAAGATAAAATATGATATAAGAATAAAAATGGAATGTCTAGCTGCATTTGGTGAGTGTTAGTTTTCTTTAAAAAGGAATATTTGATAAAGATTTTTAAAGGGATCGGTATTTTGTATAGTGCGCGACTATCCTTAGCCGGATGACTGGTTACTTTTTCCGGTTCTGCGAAGTGCGCGCGCTGCAGCGTTGTAATGATAAGTTTCTTTAATGGTGGTGCGCGGGAGTGCGCCACTGCTGAGTCAGCGTAGTTGAACGATGTTGGCGCCTTCACATACATTTACTCTCCGAATTCTTTCCCTTGGACCTCAATTACTTTCTATAATTTTCACACCTAAAATATTGTATGTATAAGTTATGACTTAAATGCAGAAGGTACATTCGAAGGTTTACAATTATTGCAGAATAATATATAATACAATTGGTATGTGATTATAAAGCAAATGTTGAAGCGCCGACGATTAAAAAAAACAACTGGAATTTTGTTAATCAAGCATTGCGATCTCGAAAAAAATGTTTAAGATTCGCCGCGGAGCTTCTTACTCGATTCCATTTCGCTTGATCCCTCCGTTCCGCTCTCGCTCTATGGTAATTCATCGGCATTGTTTTATTTTCATGTTGACGTATCCGGTCGGACCACTCTCGTTTGCACCTTGTCAGCGCTTCTGATCCCATCAGCGGCTCTAATTGCTCATATTCCATTAAAAGTAATAAATACACCCCGTTCTCACCTCCGCATTAGAGTCGACTTGATTACTACACTCCGGTGATTCTATTATTCTAAGCCTCTTTAATATTTGATGAGCGTTTGTGCGTCTGTTTTTTTAACCGCTATATTATATGGCTCGAGTACCTACTACGTATTTACTTTAGGTGCTCGAGTACTATTTACATAAGCTATCGAGAACTCGTATTACTGTGATTTTTGATGTGTGAGGTTTGATTACATTCGTTTTGACTTGCAATTTTAGTTCACTTTAAGTGTTTACGTTATAGATGATATCTAAAAATAATATTTTTAATTTATTTAAATAGACTTAACCTGTATTTTTGAGAATTATTTATCTATCATGCAAATCGTCTTATTTACTTTTTATATTTTAAGCGAAATATGATAATGACAATAGTAATTTAAGAAATTCAATGAAATTAAGTCATTCGCAACTTCAATACATATAGTTCTCACGCTGCATCTGATTATTATTGTTTCTTTGAAATGAACTAGCTTCTCCAATACTGACGTCAGTTATGAAAGGACAGAGTTTTTAATTTGATCGAGTATGTGAATAATATATAAATTAATTGAAGTATATATTTTCACGACGAGCAATTCAAGCAATCGTACAGGCAATTTCTCACGCCGTAACCGTCGGGAGTGTCACGCGAGTGGGCAGAGTACAGCGGCTCGTTCACAAGTTATAGATAAATGAAGGTAGTCGGGGGCGTCGAACAACCACGTGGAATAAACAAAACTATGACCATAATATTTACATAAAACACACTGTGTAAAGATATATGGAATAACATACTGGAATTCCTCTGTGATATCCTTAAAGCCGTTCCGTGCTTTGACTTTTAAAGTATATTGTATATTTGTGTTTAAATAATTAAATTGTACCGTGTGGCTACGGCATCGAAGAATATAGCCACCCCCTCTCTTCCCGTGGGTGTCTTAAGAGGCGACGAAGGGATAATACAGTTCCACTACCACCTTGGAACATAAAAAGCCGACCGATAGCGGGATAACCATCCAACTGCTGGCTTTGAAATACACAGGCCGAAAACGGGCAGCAGCGTCTTAGGTGCGACAAAGCCAGCCCTGCGGTCACCAACTCGCCTGCTCAGCGTGGTGACTATGGGCAACACATGAGTTCGCGCCATTTTTGGTGCGAACTTGTGGAGGCCTATGTCCAGCAGTGGACTGCAATAGACTGAAATGATGATGATGATGTTTAAAAAATTTCCTTCCTTCTTTTAGTGAAGTTATTTGTACGAATTTTCGTAGTTTTTCATAGGTTATCAGATTTTAACATTTTTAATCAGACAGATCAAATATATGATATCCAACATTTTAAAATTTCACTAAATGTTTGTGACTTGCAAAAAAAGACAATAATAATAAAATAACCTAGACAGTAGATGTTTATGAAATAACTTAATTCGATTTTGTCAAAATAGTGCAATTTCAATTTCGGATACTTTTGTGTTTTGTTTAGTTACGAGTCAAAATCAAAGAAATTATTGAATAATATTATGTCCTGAAATTAAACAATATTTCTTCACATGATATTTTATTATTAAAATTTAGAAATAATTGCTACCCATATCATGACTGCAAGGACTGATGTTGAGAAGTCTAGCAGAATTTTCCCGGTAAATCGTAATTCCTATTCTCTGAATAGACTTACCATAAAACGTATATTATACTCGTATTATACAAAATAAATATTTTTTGTGTTTTAACAATCTAAACAACCGCTCTGGTGTAGTGGTGCGAGTAGTTCCCTAAAATAGCGATGGTTGCGGGGTGGATACTTGTATTTTTACAAATTATTCTTTCCAGTTTGGATGTCTGTCCTTATGGGTCTCCCCACCGTGCCTCGGAGAGCACATTATGCCGTCGGTCTCGGTCGTTATCATAAATACTTGATAGCCATCGTTACTTATAGTAGGGAACATATACGCCAACCCGCAAAGAAGCAGCGTGGTGAATTAAAATCTAATCCTTCTCTTATATGCAGAAAGAGGCATATATTTCTTCTTCTGGCTTCCTTTGTACTGAGAAATTTTCGTATCATAGATAAACAACAAACGCTAATTTTTATTTTTCCTCATCACACATTTGGTAAAGGCTCGTGTATTTTTGATTGTGATATTAAAATGAGCCTATTGTCTTTTTTTCTCAAGTATATATTTTAAAGTAACAAAATGTTGCAGTATTACTCGTGCTGTTTTTAGTATTTACTCTTCTTCTTATAAGCCCTAAGTTAAGACCAAATAAAAGCACCGCATAAAGGCATGCCATAACAATGTTTGTGAAAGTTACTCCCGAGGCACTCAATGGACTCTGTTTAAGTAAATAAGGTACACGTCTGCGCGTAGGCTCACCATGTTTTTATCTGTCTAAGTCTGCCGCTCCACGCTTGTTATCTTGTTATCCTATCTCAACGAGATTGTACCTTTTTGTACAGATGCACTCAATATATGCACTCCTTCACCGGCGCGGTTGACTCAAGTTTCTGCAATTTAAACAGAGACAGAATTCAATTCGAATAAGAATTAATTCAGGACGTTCATTTAAATGTATGTATATTTATTTTATATTTATTGTCATGAGTATTAAACGGTGAGTTGAGTTAATGGTACAAAGAAAGTCACGATCGTTGAAAATACCATGTGCAGTTAATTCTGTCATCGTTTATGGTGTTAACGACGCAAAGGTCTCTACACTCGCGACCTCAGAATCGATGTTGTATTAGGCGAAATAAAGAATAATATCCTAATAAAATTTCCTCCATTTTTTAAAGTCCATATAAAAATAATATTTAGTAACTATGCTTAAGAAGAATTTATTGCTACTAAATTATGAAGTGTTTTTGTATATTAACTATTTTCTGAATACAAATAATTGTGTTTGCTCGCAAACGAAAAAAAACCGACTTCAATTATATCGACGAGTAATACAACGTAGATCGACGAAAAAATACTCAAGTAACTGCGCATTATCAAAGATTAATCATAAAGTAGTTATCAGATCTCAATGAAATTTATATGTGACCACATGACAAACATCAGCTTTCGATTGAATTAAAAAATATTAAAATCGGTACACCCAGTAAAAAGTTATTGCGGATTTTCGAGAGTTTCCCTCGATTTCTCTGAGATCCCATCATCAGATCCTGGTTTCCTTATCATGGTACCAAACTAGGGATATCCCCTTTCCAACAAAAAAAGAATTATCAAAATCGGTACACCCAGTAAAAAGTAATTGCGGATTTTCAAGAGTTTCCCTCGATTTCTCTGGGATCCCATCATCAGATCCTGGTTTCCATATCATGGTACTAAACTAGGTATATCCCCTTTCTAACAAAATAAGAATTATTCAAATCGGTACATCCAGTAGAAAGTTATGCGGTATAATACAACGCAGGTCGACGAAAAAAGCGTCAAGTAAAAACGCATTATTAGATATAGCTCGAAAAGTAGTTGTTAGATCTCAAACAAATTTAAATGGGACCAATTGGCACACACCACCTTTCGATTAAAAGAAAATTTGTCGAAATCGCTCCACCCAGTCAAAAGTTCTGATGTAACATACATAAAAAAAAAAAAAAATACAGTCGAATTGAGAACCTCCTCCTTTTTTGGAAGTCGGTTAAAAAGACAAAAAGAAATAGAATAGATGACATTGTTTCGTATTTAATAAGTAAAAAAAGTTTAAAGTTTTTTTAAAGCAGAAGTCGCAGGATAAAAAAAAAACCTTGCCACTATTTTTATCCATACATTTTAACTTCGGATTAATTAAAACCGTCTACTATAATTTTCTTCAGACCTCGTAACCGTAGTTAATAATTATAAACTTGCATAGAACTCATTGCTTTAAATTTAAGCTAAAGAGCAAGGCGACACTAGTAAGCCTGAAATCTTTTATAAGAGCTTGCTTAAAGAACCGTTGTACTTTCAAGCAAGGCAAGGTTTCAAATAATTTAAGAAAAATATTTTTCACTATGTTGGCTTTAGGTAAATGTGCTTTGACCGTTTTGCGCAAGGTTAAATTCTCATTACTTTCCTTTAAAATTGGTTAACTTTTATGAAGTCTATTACAATGATGACTTTTGACTGCGTCGTTCCGTGTTCCCCGTGGAACCCTTTTAGTTGGATTCTTTTATTCACCAACAATTATAGCGCATTGCGGGACGCGGGCAAACGATCGTGAACGCTTAATGATAAGGCAGATGGCGGCGGTGGCTTTACCTCGCAAATAACGCTTTAAGTCGACGCGAAAGCAATGGCTTCTACAATAAAATTAAAATTAATTGATTAATTTATGACACCAGTCTGGTGACGGGCCTGATTTAGTCGTTCGAATAAATGCCGTCTTAATCGGTGATTTACGCATACCTTTTTGTTGGATTGCTTCATTATAGAATTTCCATTCGAATTACTGCTATTTTAATTTATTTGATGGTTTTAGTGCATTTATGAACACTCTCTACTTAAAAAATGATGTTGGTTTTTCGGTATATATTCAATTAACGTATTAAAATCGTGAACAAGTCAGGACTAAATTCAAGAATTAAAATATATTGCAAATTGCAAGTATAGAGCTGTGTTTCTCTTAGAACGCGCAACATCGGGTGCACGTCGTACGTTTGTCGTATAATGAACCTATATTATTAGACTTAGTTCCACGCAAACATGGGCCATAGATATAGATATTTATTTACCATGTTCCAAGAAATGTCAGACCAAACTATTGTAGAATTGTGAATTGTAATTTTTTTATAGGATTATATTCTTACAAAATAGGCGACTCAATTAAGTGACTGTGATTTTGTTTTAGTCTGTATGTACGTGTAACTAATGAATACAACAAGATAGCACACACTAATATCTCTTGATATTAATGACTACTAAAAATATAGAAAAACAGTATAAATGGGTTGAGACTAGCGCAAGTAAATAAATAACCACAATGATATAATTACTTTAATCTTTAATATTGTATTGTCTTATGTACGTTTTCTATTATGCAAAAATATATCTATTGTTACCGAGGAAGATTTATTCATTGGTTTGAACCTGAAGCGTGGTATTTTATCAAATACACTTTACCCTTAATGATAAAACATAAAAATGCTAATGCTCTTAAGCTCGGTTCCTATATTTAATAACGACTCGTTCTCTCACGAAAAAATTTAACCTATTGTATTCGAAAGTGTGAAAGAACATATCGTGTTTGAAGTTGGACGGTTCCTAAGAATAATTGAGGTAGGATACAGTGTAAAATATCCTGCTCAAAATTTGGAGCTGCCCGACTGGGGCATTACCTCGACTTACACGAGATTACCGCTAAATAATACTACTTTCAAGCTGTATTGTGTTTCTATGGTGCGCAAGGTGACCAGAGCCCCTGGGGAGAATTTGGGTAGAGTCGGCAGCGCGCTTCGGATGCTTCTAGTGTCGTAGGCGTCTATAAGCTACGGTAATTGCTTGCCATCAGGTGAGCCGTACGCTTGTTTGCCGACCTTGATGTATAAAAAAAAAAAAAAAAAAAACGAAACATTATTTGAATACAGAAATCGGGTTTAATACTGTGACTGTTAATAAAACAGTAAAAATTTAGGTTAATAAGAAAGCACCAAGAGCCAAATTAAAATAGTTTTGAGTATCCTACCGAGACCTTTAAACGAGCAATTCGTGTATCTGAATCTCGGAAACGGCTCCAACGATTTTCATGAAATTTAGTATGCAGGGATTTCGGTTGAGATAAAGAAATCTAGCTTGGATTCATTTTTAGGAAATGTCGTTTTATCCATGTTTTCAGTTAAAATGTTTGAAAACATTTCAGCCTATCGCAGTCCACTGCTATACATAGGCCTCAACAAGTTCGCGCCAAAATTGGTGTGAACTCATGTGTATTGCACATACCACCACCACGCTGGGCAGGCGGGTTGGTGACCGCAAGGCCGGCTTTTACGCACCGAAGGCGCTGCTGCCCGTCTTTGGCCTGTGTATTTCAAAGCCAGCAGTTGGATGGTTATCCCGCCATCAGTCGGCTTTGTAAGTTTCAAGGTGGTAGTGGAACTGTGTTATCACTTAGTCGCCTCATACGACAGCCACGGGAAGAGAGGGGGTGGTCATATTCTTTACTGCCGTAGCCACACAGCTAAAATTAATTGAAATGTTTGAAAAACTGCTACAATGTCATTACAACACGAAGGTAAAATTTCGCCATTATCTGCAAGGTATAATAAGCTCAGGTGGGAAATCGAGCGGCTATTATCGGGAGCCCTCTATCAACGCATCTAATTCGTATCTAAATATAGGTATTTAAAAAAAAAAACAGTTCATATTTTTTTATTGTTATGTCGGTAAGATTGAAAAATATTATTCATAGCTCATCACTATGTAATTATAATGTCTCGTGAACAAGAGATTCGTAGATAATGTAGAAATTTCGAGCTCCGCAAAAAAAAAACATGGTAAATATCCCGTTTGTAAATAATTTTAGCAATATGTATTTCGTATTTAAATATGATTTCCAAAAATACGATTTACTAAAAAAACTACCGACATAAGCTCGGTCATCCTGGTACTTACTTTTTTGCGAGGGAAACAAACAAAATTAATATTTCATTTGCTTTGAGAAACAACGACGTTGTTGTGTCTAAATAAATTAATAAATAATTTCCAGTTCATTCATCAGTTATCCTTAATTGGTTACAAATAGGTATTGAGGGTATTTGAACCTTCGAATCCGAAATAGTATCGCTAATTATTAACTTTAGGTTTTGTTTTTACAATTCGCCTTGTGCTCGATGCTGAAAAAGACATGCATGTTGACGAACAAATCAGAGAGTTGTATATTCGCCAACCCTCAGTGGAGTAGCGTGCTTGTTTAAGCTAAAAAACTTTTTCATAATCTTTGCCTAACAGTGGATCATTAAAGTACAGTAATGATTACATATGTTTTAATATCAATCTTTGAAAACTTTGTCAATATTCTCACTCAAAGGGTAAAATCATTTTCAAAATTCTACAACGTGGGGCCTAGCATTTCAAAATTTTATTTATTTTCAATCAAATGAGCTAATAAGTAAACAATATTTTAATATTTTTCAATCAAATAAATAAACATTATGAGGTTTTTGTATACTATATGTGTATACTTTTTTGCTATATTGAAACCCCATTTGTTGCCGTTTTATCCATGTTTTCAGTTAAAATGTTTGAAAACATTTCAGCATTTCATTAAATAGGAATCTATTTATCAATACATTGAGTATTGTTTGCATAAATTTAGATTTGTAAATGTTGGTTTAATAGTCTTATAATGTCTTTTATCAAACGTGAAATCTAAGTAGGAATGTTTCGATTAAACATCGCATCTTAGTATTCGTTATTGCATTATGTATTATTGCAAATGAAATGTTATACGAACAGCTAATTTGTTTAAAGTAACATTAAATTGACATTTTGTCACAATACAAGAAATAAATTATGTTTTCGTAAGACTTTAGAATGAAATATAATTGTGCATTTGATGTGTGATAACGTAATAGAATAATCATTTAATAAGAAAATTCATATGTGGTATCAAAAAGACTCGTTTGTGTTTACAAAACATTCAGTAGATATAATTTAACACTTTATGTGTGTTTTAGATGACTAATGTTATAATGAATATTTTTTGTTCGTGGTTTAAGTAAACTTGTAACATGCAATTATGTTTTTCTGTGTTTGTATTTTAACGACAGTGTAACAGGCTTGATGTTATGTAGTTAACTTTTATAGAGGATTGAGTTAAAATTGCAAACAACTGTATGCACGGTTTTATGTTTATAAATTTATAATTACTTGCTATGTAGGGATCCTTTGAAAAAATAATTCGTCTTACGCTTTTTTCTTAAATTAGATTACCTTATATTTCAAACAACTTGCCCGATTTTTCCTCCCATAGGAAACGCTTATTCCCAGCTGTGGAATGTTACACGCTGAATAAAATAATCAAAAAAATAATAATAATAAGTTATGTACTTTACATAATAATACTATTAAGTTTATTTACACTTATATTATTAACAATTTAAGTTAAATTATTTTATTGATTAATGTCGGTGAGGCTAAAAAGCTACGTGCGTGAAGAGAAATAAGATTTTCTCCATTACAAAATCTACTTAAAATTCTAAAAACGAATATCACTTTTGGAGTGCTGAACCTACAATCAACCTGTCACTAACAATAGCGATTTGGCTTAACCTAGCCGACCGCCATTTGCATAGCGCATTCGCTAACAAGACACGTTCGAGTACAATTGCGTTCGCGAAAGAACCCTACTCAAATATCCCATTTCTATTTTAGCCTGCAAACGCTTGTTTAATGTTCGGCCCGTACAACCGCGTCGGCTAACACTTAACGCTTTTTGCATACGAAAACGTCCGACATTTACCTTCCACTGTCTCTTGTTATTACACTACTCTGTATTCAAAGTGCGTGGAGTTGAAGGTCACCCTTCTGGACCAGATAACGACTGACTGACTCTAAGAGTACTCGCTATTACTTCATCCGTTTGTACGCGGCTGTGCCAGATTCAATTCTGGGCACTAGCAGCCGTGTTTATTCTTAATTTTATTTATTTAAGGGTTTAACATTGTTGCGTCATTTATGATCCTTATAGTAAAGTTTAGATACTCCCAAATGTTTTATTTTATTAAAAAAATGTTTACCGCTGTAGACATTAAAACTGAACTCAATGGATGTGGTCCATACAATTTTTATAAAACCTGTCTGCGTATGAAAAGGTTCGGTTTATTAATAACCCCTGACTGAAGCAATTGCCTTAAATTGGTTAGTCGGAATGTTGACAAGAACTTAAGGCAATCAAACATTCTTTATACTTCTTACGATCAATCTACGTCGTGTTAAACGTTCTTATAACAATACTAGCATTTAATAATTTGAGCATACCATTTACTGCTCTACGAAAAACAGTCACTAAAATATTTAATAATTGTGTAGGCTGCCGTATTTGAAGTGAAGAATCGTTCCGTTCTTTTTATCTTAATTTATTCATTTTAAGCGGAGCGATGGGTAATGCTGCTGTGACCACTTGTCAGTTTCAATAACAAGGTGCGTGTAAACGAGATTGTGCACCTGTTACGGGCATATTGTTAAAATTAATAACCGTAATGATTTGTAATAAGCGCAATAAGTGGCGTCGTTTGTAATTTATACGATATGTGGCTATTGATGGAAGCTTACTTGTTAATTCATTAATAAATTGTCCCTGTGAGCGAGAAATGATTACAGCAATGATCGCTATTGCGTGACTAGTTTCGTGATGGGTGGTGTGAGTTTTATATAAACGCTATTGTCAAATTTCTTGAGAAAATTTTAAGGCACCAGCTATGTAACACATCTTTAACTTTCAATAAATTATATTCATATAATTACAGTTATCAATTTGAATAAAAAAGTATTTTTATTTTTGAATCTTTTTCAAAATGCTAAATAAATATCTTGAGTTAAGAAAGTAATATAAAAATAATATTAGAACAAGGTCTCCTAAATGTCAGCGTTAAATTAAATGTAAATCCTTATTGAGTCACGAGTTCCATATCAGATAGCTGCAACAATTTGTCCGGTGTCATTGTCTACCTCGTTGACCTTGTTACACCGCAAATAAAAATGAGATCGTAAAGTTAAGAACCGTTATATTTATTATATTGAAAAATATATATTTTCGAACGCCGTCACTGTATACATTACATAATAAGATTTGGGTCAGAATTGTTACAATAAAGTTTGTTAAAGAGCTATCTGTAGGCGTAATCGAAGCGAGCCGTCCGCAGCGGTTTCATGGTAACAAAGACGGGACGCTAAATTATATCGCCTCAAGTTTCTAGCGAACCGCGATGGACTCTGAAAGAATTATTGCAAGTCGCGATGCATCTCCCGTTTCGCACGCCCGCTTCGCATTGTTATTAAGTTCAGAGGTCGCTTTGTTTATGAGTCGACGCTTTTGAAAGGTAACGCGGCTAACTCGAGTGAAAACATCATTTCACGACGATGACATATAAGTGATAATGAAATGTAAATTGAATAGAATGTCGATAGTTTCCGATTGTAATTTCTTGGTGTTTAGATAATATTAACGATATATTTATATCGTTAACAAGATGTATCTAAAGATTTCTGTAGGTACATCCTATTAAATAATTGTATGTAATGGATATATTAGTAGCATTATTTAAACTTTAACGTAAATATACTACCATTTCCTATTTTACAGTCATACAATTTTCAATATAATTATGTAAAGTGTATCTCATTAAATGGCAATGTTTACTATTTAGTTATTTGGTATAATATTTTAACAAGTAAAACCTCAAATAATGGATGATAACAAAATCAAAATTATACGAGTAGTAACATAAATATTTAAATGTACATTTTGAGATCATAATTTAATTTCATAATCAAGAAATATCTTCTTTAAAGTACTACTTTCTTTTGTCGTATGTGCCTTATATAATATATTTACTTGTTTCTAGAGCACGTATGGTCTCTTTCTAAATCGACAACTGTGCACAATATTAGTCACGCTGGTATTCGCTCTTTAGGGTGGCATATCGTTCGTCGCAATTCACTTTCGACAGCGGTCGTGCGCCCCGCGGCCTATGAGTACACAAAGCCTGAATATTAGGGCTGCCATGTTTAATTATAAAGATCGTAATTGTAAAAAAAAAAAAAAACATTTTTATCGGTGTTGCTTTTCGAAAAAAAAATGAAAGCATCGTACTATTTATTCGAAGGTAACATTAAGTGAGAAGGTATTAACATACAGTATACAGTGAATGGTATAATATTTTTCGATTTTTGTTTTAGACATGGTTGGAAAAAGCAAATTGACGGCATTCCAGATGTAACCCGTAAACCGGTGTATTCGCCTGTCTTGCCTTCTGGGTCCTGGGTGAATGACAGCCCTATGCTGTACTATCAGTATTATGATCTACGGCCGCAATTATGAAGTGGTTACGTGTTACAAGCCGATCCAGCATTTTACTTGTCTTGCGTAACTCGGTGTAGTCGACCAGATGCTTATTTGTGCGATAGCAAATTATTATCATTGTGCGGCTTATTGTCGTCGTCACTTCGTGCGTATTTAATTTGAATTTCTAGCGGAGTATCGTGAGACTAAATTGTTTTTATGAATTTGATTATGCAACTTTTTGAGTTTTGTGCAACTATTTCTTATTTATGTCCAAGCAAATTTTTCTTTTTAATATATTGTATAGATATCATTACAAAACACTTATATAAATTTATACCAGCTTATTACACTCATATTTTAATAGTTAATTTGTAAAATAAAAATTCAAAAAGAAATTATTTTCTTTGATACAATCGGGCGTGTAAACAAAGGGTGAATGAAGACTCGATCGATTAGCCCACTGCTTAATAAAAACTTCGGCACTGACTGGGAGGAATGCCGGGTAAGCTGATCCTCTAAATGAGTGACGAATCCCGCCGAGCGTTACCACGCGAACAGACTGACACCGCCTGATACGCAACTCTCCCGACTATATAAATTTCTTTCATATTTTTTATTAAGCCTCAACTAAAATGCTATAAGTTTGACACGTATTTGTGTACCAGTATTTATGCCTGTGTCTTAGACATCATAGCTCCCAAATGAATGATCAATTGTGATATGTGTAGTATTATCTATCGTTCTAAACCATGTTAAAAAAATTGGGTTATACATTTACCACATAATTCAAGGAAGTGTGTCCGAGGAACTAGGGAATACAGGTAACAAATTAACCAGTAGTTATATTACCTACAAAGATGTAGCCACTTCTGACTGTCTCTCAACCTGTTTACGATTTATATGCCAAAATATTATGATTACCATTGAATATCGATCGACATACATATTACTTTTTAAGTTTTAGATATTTTTTAGTCTTAAGTGCATTTTGTATTTGTGTTTTTAATATAAGATCTACGTTTGCTTATTTACGTATTGGAATCTCAAGAGATTTTTGTTACATTTATAAAATTATTATTTTGTACCATAATTCATTAAGTAAGACAGTAATTGCAATCTTGTTATAAATTAAATTCGAGGCACATCTTTAAATTCTGTATTTATTAACATAATGATGAAAATTTATACATAAAATATTCTTTTTCAAAGAGAACACGCTAAAATTAAATATGTAAAACAAACATTAACACAAAAATTTTAAACACAGTTTTAATTTTGTCGAATTTCACAGTTAGCTAAATTAATGTTTTTTATAATAACACTAGCTGACCTGGCGAACTTCGTATCACCTTATTTTTTTCTGGAATATAATAATAACATAATATATCAAAATAAAATATAGCCTATCTTTTAAGTTGGATCAAACTGCACACGGTGTGCAAATTTGACTAAAATCGGTTAAGTAGTTTAGGAGTCCATTGAGGACAAACATTGTGACACGAGATTTATATATATTAAGATTCATGGCGTCAGTATCGTTTCAAAGCTCAAGTTTGTTATGCAAAAAGGATACAGAGATTCCTTCCGTTACTGATTATATAATAAAGTGAATAACCAGAAGAACACTATTTTAAGTATAATTTTTTGAGAAATCGTTCGTTGGTGAGATTTAGTGCGTTCCAGTGTAATTTAATACATTTTTTATGTTGAGAACGTAACGTTTGCGGTGGAAAGTTCTATACAGGTTTCAGTTGAATACTCCGGCCGTGGTTATCATACATTTTTTACAATTTGCGGACCGAATTTCGGTATAAATCAAATTTATGTAAAAAATAAAATAATAATTTAATGTTGTATATTCAGTAGAAAGCGAGTCCTAAGTCTGAAAACACACACATACCAATCACAAACGCCTAGACGACAAACATCCTTGTGGCCTGTATAAACATTTATCGTGAGTTGGGTTCGAATCCGTGATCGCTAGCGCATCAAGTTGTACCTGTGTGATCACTGCGTCAATTCAAGAATAAAAGTGTACAAATAGGTAAATATAAGTTTAAAAACTAAGTTTTACTAACTATTTTGTAAAAGTTACAATGGAACTGGCGTGTCCATGTAGGACAAAAGTCCCTAAAATTAATAAAATAATTTAAAAAAAAAACTTTTCACTCTCCTGAAAGTTGGTAATTTTGACATACCTACTTGGTGGTATAAAAAGTAAAACGAAGACAAAATTATAATGTATCTTCAGTCGTTTATGTGTTGTATGCAACAGCACACCGTAATAGAAATATAGAAAAAAAAAAAAAAAAACTATAGACATCACATCGGTACAGTTGCGTTCGTTGTACAAGCTTTGTACTGATCGCAGGTATACCGTTAAATCTTGTAATTACTGCTTTTGTCTTTATACACGACAATGAAGTGTTGGCTTTGTGCTTTTGTAATACGAGCTGTATTAATATGATGACCCGCGTGGAACTCGTGTCAAAGACTACCAATATCGTTGATGATATATTATCTATATGAATAAAAATGAATTAGCGCATAACTCGAGATTGGCTCGACCAATTCGCCTAATTTATTTTTTTGTATGTTTTTTAAGGCCCACGGAAGGTTTTAATAAAAAATTATAAAAAAAATACTATTAATTTTTGACAGAACGAAGTCTGTCCGGTCAGCTAGTTGTTATGTATTAAAATAAAGATGTGTTTTTTACCCGTAATGGAATCTTATTTTGTTATATCGAATGTGTTTATAAATTATTGAAAGTCAATATCTAAGGCTAAACGTATTGATGGTTTTCATTATCTGCATATAAATGTTTCTGATATAAACTTTCTTGAAATTAATTAATTTCAATAGGTAGTAATCTCTTACAGAACAGCATGGCCAATTAAGCTCTAAATTTCCTTAATAGGGAGAAGTTGCCATTTCCCAGTAGGCTTTTGCCGATGTTAAAGCACAGTACATGTTTATTAAATATTTGTTGAATGTAATCAATATCAAACATTATATAAAGTTATTTTTTCCATGAAAAAAATGATTGAATCTCTTTCAGAAAAATGAAAGAAAAATATTGTCGAAAATATATTAACGAGCATAAAATTCCACGCCAATTATGATTTATGTGTATTCGATGAAACATAGATTACGCGGACAGAAATGGTACGACGTTAAAAAGAGTATTATGAGTACGGGGCAAGTTAAACTCGAAAGCTATTTATCATAAATTTATCGAAACACCACGGCGGCGTTCGGTTTTCTCTCACGTCCATATATACTTGAGCCGCGTCGTTTTCTTTTTGTTTCGAAAACAATGATTACCGCGTTGTCTGGCATGCGATGAGCGAGTAGGATGCTAAGATTGTTTTGCATTTACGAGGTGAAACCATCAATTTTGTGAAGTTGAGGAGTGAATCCTTATTCACAGTCCCGTTTTGTATATCGAGCTAAGCTTTATTTAGTATTTCATCGCTTTGGTTTGAATGCTTTTTGTGGTTAAATTTTAGGAATTTGTGGTTAAATTTTAGGAATAATAATTGTGTAATGTTTTCTCAATAGAACATGTGTACTAACTAAAAACACAGTGCTTATAAGTCTGTTTAAAAAAAACTGTGTTGTGGTAGTGAAGTAGATACGTAATATTAGTAAATGACTAGAGGACAAAGTAAAATGTTTTGTTTAGGCACACTCCTGTTGAAATATTTTTAAGATATGTTCATTCTGATGCCAGTATTATGGGTAATTTTTTCCGTATATTTCTTTAGAACCGACTGCGAATATTTTTAACGTATCTTTAGTATGATTTAGTATAGTTCTAGAGTATTAGAGCTAAGTACGATTGCACTCGATCAAAACTTTAAGCACTACGTTAAAAGTAGTCCCACTTATGCGACTGTATTACAACAGAGCGGTGTGTACTAGGCTGCGGGCGACGATGTAAACTGCTGTTGCGTTTACCGAACACGTTTCTACTCCACCAAAACACCACATCCAGCTTAGCGTGCTGCAATGATTATCTATACTTGCGTAACCTTATATTGAATCGACAGTACAAGTACGTTACTGAAAGCATTACATGCTTTTTATACAAAAACGCAAATCAATACTAAATTATTTGGAAGTAGCTGACCCGGCAAATTTCGTAAAGCTGACTTTTTTTTCGTGTTTATCGCTTTGTTTTCAATTTTCCTTCATAGAAAACTTATTCTGGACATTTACAAACACAAAAAAAGTCCAATTTGTTGCAGTTGTTCATAAGTTATGTGCATACCTAAATTTCGGCGATTCATATTTATTTATATAGATAATAAACACCATTTTAATTAAAAGAAAATCACATTTTTTTTTGCAGAAGAAATCTTAACATAGGCTAGACATGTTAATAAGTGCTCTACTAATTTTCTCATAAACATTTTGGAATGTAACTTTGCACATGTTTGCACTTAATGTAGTGTTATTTTTTTAATGGACGCATACATGTTTATTTAATTTTCAAGATCTTTTCGTGGAATGTTTTATTATAGATGCAGCGTAAAACATACAATGACTGTCCGGCCAAGTGTAGCTTTTTTCATTACAGCAAGATTGTTATATTTGTTTTTTTTTTTAAATTACTTTATACATACTTAATTTGCCTATGTGTGCATATGTCTGTCGGTACAAGGACTAAAAATATATTTAGTATTTAGTGTACAAATAATTCTAAGTCAAACCTCCTGTTTTTTTACATAAATATAATGTGTTGCAAATTTTCTATGGAGTATTTTATATCGTAATTATTATTATGGAATTATGTTCATTTTTCTAAAAATATCGCATCAAATTTTCACGCATGGAAATCGAAAGTCAAACTTAAAATTAAAAAGTTTTTTTTAGAATATTCTATTCATATATTTTTTTTTCTTTGATTATATTAACATCAATTATATTATATCAATATTATATCATATTATGGTCTTATAAATATCCTACGATCGGAATAGTCAGTTTGAAGTCAAGTTTAGCGAGTGGCTTAACGCTTCAACCTGTAATATCCCACTACTGGGCATAGGCCTCTTTCCCCATGTAGGAGAAGGATCAGAGCTTAATCCACTACGCTGCTCCAATGCAGGTTGGCGGATATATTCTCTACTATGAGTAACGATCGCTGTCTTAACGGTACGTTAAAACCACATTTTGCGTTTTTCAAAGGTAGGAGCTAGCCACAATCACTTGTTACTGTTAGTAGTAGTTGTATTTATTATTAGCGATAAACAGTAGACATTTTATTATTACATGATGACAGATGGTTCGTATTAAAATCACGGAAAATCCTTTATAATTCAATGACCTAGTCATATAGCAATCGTTAGAACTGAGCTAATCTATACTAATCTATTGAATTAACAATCCGTCGCGTTGTTTTAGACTGACGCCACACGGCTCTCCTGTCGCCTCGTAATGAGCAACATCTGGGAATCAATGAGGTCCGCATTTTATGTAGCGGCGCGATAAATTTGCATCGTCAAACAGCGACCGTGGCGCCGAGGCACGTTCAGTAAATAGAATAAATACGTCCCTTTTCACCCGCCCCGTATCCCTATCACAAACAAAATTATCTGTCTCTCCATAATGTGCCACGGGTTGAGTCGTTTTCAGATTGTAAACTGCTGTTATATTAGAGCCGCTTATACGTTGTTGTGCAGCTGTGATAAAAATAATATTTCGGTTTAATTTTCCTATTATTTTTAGAAGTTACGATTGTATGTTGACAGATTGGTTTGGGTATGTAGACGTTAAAACTTACCAGTTATTTTAGGTAATAAATAGAAATGTCTAGAATAGTAAGAAACGTCTGGCCATAATATGCGTAGGCTCGTATGAGGGTATATGAAAGTCTAATGAACGGAATGCTGTCAGATTTAGAAAAGATAAGCATGTGAATAGTCAAGTAAGCGGGGCGACCGATGAACTCGGAACGAGTTTGTCGGATCTGAATCCGTTGAAGTTCAATAAGCCGGGCTTAGCATTGATCTTCGATTCGGCGATTACGTACGGCGTTGACGGATGTCGGCTTAACTTGTCTCTCGCTGCCCGTTGGAGACACCTACCACATTAATCTCTTTTCCTTACGAGCAACAAGTAGATTTACGCACTGACGAAAGTAATTTATATGCAAATCATTTTAACTTTGACGAAATCGTGACTCTAATATGCGTGACATACGATGTTGATTAGGATTGTATAAGAACATGTAATTAGAATTACACAATCTATACTATTTTATTATTTCAAAATTTTGTATACATTCCATCGATAATCTGAATTTAATACATTATTAATATTACTGTTTCTGTCGCGAGATAAAGCCATCTCCGTTGGTAGACTGCTGCGCAGCGCTTTGTATGCATCAGAACAATATTCAAGGCGTCATGATAAATAGAAACAAGCTGTGGAGCAACAATGCCGTTCGTAAGGCGATACCCGCGCTATCGACCGCTCGATTAATGACCGTCTCACCTAAAAGAATGGACAATAATATTTATAATCAGATAACTAGCCGCTACTGCGTAATTCGTGTCTCCATTGTACGACTGGCATCGCCCGTGTATTACTCATCTACCGACGACTGATATCTATAAAGGAGTCAAACTCGTATACACTTCTTATTTTATAGATCGTGTCCGTATAGTGTTTCGTGTGTTCCGTGAAAGTGTCGTTCGTAGGTGTTCTTTGTTTGTATTATTACGAGCAATAAAAGTATTACGTAACAATAGAAATCTAAGCACAATAAAAATGTCTGAGTAAATACCGTTTATAATATGGGTTAGACGTTCAAGGAACTAATCAGTTCGGGCTGCTTTTATGTTATAATAGTTAATGAAGCGTTCCGCCCACGAATCTCAAGCCCATTGATCTTATACAGTTAATAGCCGCGCGGAGTGTGTACGGCGCCTGCGCAACATACTCGGCTTCCAATCATCATTGATTACAAACTTCATAATGTAATTCTTTTTCTATTAGATAATATTTTTAAAAGTTTATATATATTTGTAAATATAATATCAATAAAAGTAAGTGTCATTATTCGTACTTGCAAATTGAACGCAGTAGTAAAAATATAATATATTAAATATAAATATTAATGAAGCTTAAAAATTAACTTTGAAAAACATTTAAAAAATCTTAGAGAACTCGCTCTTGCGTAATGGTCCGCTGTGTGTTTTTAACTTAATTAAGTCGTTAAGTAAAAAATATAAATAAAAAACGACTATGAGTAGCAATTTTCTTAAGTGGCTAATTATCATATTTGTGGACTAAGGAGCTGCATTTAAAAACTATAACAAATTTAAAAATAAATGAGCTTCTGAAATATAAGTGTATGTTCGAAACGTTGAAAATGCATAATATTAATAATTTCTTTACAGTTTCATTTTTCTTATTCTTTATTTTATACCACAAATACATTACAAACAAAACTTAAAGATAGTTACAGATTATGTACAATCGGCGATCTGATAGCTAATTAACTATTTCAATTGTTCATATTTTGGTCAAAATGCTAATGTCTTCTTTGATATGCGTTCGCTGGTAGGAACTTAATGCATGTGATTCTTAGAGTATACATTACAACATGTGATTAATCTAATATGAAAATCGGTCAAGTGTGAGTTGCACTCGCAAATATATTGTTCCAAACTATTGTATAGTATTTAATACAATGTGTGTTGGACATAAAGCCGCTTAAAGGTCTCTCTTGTCTAAAAGAGAGTTAACTGAGGTAGGGCACAGTAGGAAATATCCTGTTCAAAATCTGGAGCTGCCCGACTGGGGAATTACCTCGACCTTACAGAAGACATAAACTAAATAATACTGCTGTCAAGCACTGTTGTGTTCCTGTGGTGAGTAAAATGACCAGAGCTCCTGGGTTGAATTGGGGGTAGGGTATGCAACACGTTTGCGACGCTTCTGCTGTTACAGGCGTCTATAAGCGACGGTAATCGCTTAACATTAGGTGAGCCGTACGCTTGTTTGCCAAACTAATCGTATAAAAAAAAGATCGAAATCCTGTTTTATTTCTGGTATTTATTTTATTTTTAATGTTAATGACAGTTTATACCGAAGTGTTACTTATTTTCTTGAAAATTTAAATATATTATATCTATTTATCTCTTTAGCTTCAAAAAGTATCTACTTCAAACAGTTTTTTCAAGAATATACTTTCGTGTTTTTTAAAAGGACCGGACCCAACCGGCTGATCAAGATGAGATGAGCTTTCCTGATCTGGACTCGATCAGGAAATCTCATCTCATCCTGATCAGGTCCAGTCAAATCTTTTGCGTTACATACCTTATCCAGATCAGGCATGCCCAGTCCGGTCCCTCTAAGGAACACGAAAAAGTTTCTACTTGGGTTTTCTATGCCCTGTATGTGAATATTATTATTATTATTATTACTGCCATTAGGCAGTTACAATAATACAAATATAAATACACATTAATTATTAACATATAAAAATAATTATGACGGAAATAACTTGAAAACACGAGTAATGTATTTCGAGAAACAGACAAGAACCGTAAATATAAATACTTATGTATGTAATATAAATATTCAGTACTAAACACATAATCTTCATCAATTAGTCGAAATCAGATATAGTAATACTTCATGCGTCGTCTGAATCGTAATATATCACATCTGTACTCGTTTACACGTCTATTTACATAACTATAGTATATTTGCGTTAACAAAATAGTGAATTATTACTATCTCTTAGCTTAGCCTTGTTCCCGGACAAAATAAAGCATAGTAAAGTAGAATACTTAAAAGGGCTTACTTCAGTTGGTCAATTTGAATATGGTATAACACCATCATCACGGTGGTTTTAGTTAAGAACAGTGATGAGTCACTATTTTCTTAATGCGAATAGATAAAATATTAAAATACTCGATCAAAAATTTATATACCACGTTCGGAATAACGAGTATTTTAAATTAGGATGTATAAATTATGCATTTCGTGCCATCACACTGAATATTCAAATGCTTGTTATAAAGACATTGATCGGGGACGGGTTGAGACACTTCGCCTTGATCTCATTTGATAACGATAAAGCCTTTGAGTTTATTTTTTTCACTGTCTGATTACGATTTATATCTTTCAAAGTTTAATTAATGTATACTAAGTAGCTACACTCATTTAGTAGTTGGGACATTGTTTTACATATATAATAAGATGCTCGTCACTGGAGTTTGTATAGCTAGGTTAACTACATAAACATAATTATGTGGATAAAGTTTTGCTGTACATTGTGCCTATTTTTAACCGGCTTCAAAAAAGGAGGATATTCTCAATTATATACAGTATCGTACAGTCGTACAATATACAGTATTGTTAGTCTACTATTTGTAAGGATTTTGATGTTTTTTTTAAATTAAAAGTTAGTGCTTGTCATGTGGTCCCATTTAAATATAATTGAGATCTGAAGTGTACTTTCAAGGTAATCTTTAATAATGCGTATTTCATTGACTATTTTTTCGATTACCTACGTTGGATTACTTGTGGAGGTAAATTTAATTCGGTTTGTTTCCGATTGCGAGCAAACGAAATTATTTATATTAATATAAGTTGAACCTGATTTCTTGCGCGTTTACTTTTTACTTTTTTCGGGAATAGGGATTCGCAAACACTGTAATCGAATTTTTTTTTATATAGAAATAGTTATTTTACGAATTTGTAAATCATTAAGTATATATTATGGAATATTCTTGTGCGCATATATAAAGTTTTTTGTAGTTATAAGGCATCTGACTAATAGTAAATGAGAAAATATACATATTATTTTACATAATACTATTTCATTATTCGTCCCTAGTTCGTACAACTATTTTTTTATATAAAGTTTTTAATTTTAAATGTTTTAACTATAATAAAACTTGTTTGTGTATAGAAATATTATAATTAAATCTGTATTTAAGGTTAAAAATTATTTTATCATACAAAGAAAATAAAACAAAACGTAAATAGATAAGATTTACCGATCTATTCCGGTCTCTATTAGTGAGGATCGTCACAATTAGCTGCGATTAGTCTCGGCACAGTTCGGACGCGCACGGCCGCTCTTCTCATAGCGCAGCCACCTGCCGTCCGCTACCACTACCACTACTACATACTTTGATATAAATCATACCGTTTATTAGTATTATCTATACATTTTACATGTTTATTATTTATATAATAGTTATTAATTTAAATATACGTTGACATGTTCAACTTCTTTTCTAATCAAGTATAATAGATATAGGTTTTCGAAGACAATTTTTTTACATCAATACTAATATTATAAAGCTGAAAAGTTTGTTTCTTTGTTTGTTTGTTTAAACACTAATTTCAGAAACTACTGCTTCGAATTGAAAAATTATTTTTATGTTTGATAGCCATATTTATGGACGAAGGCTTTTATTATCCTCAAATTAACGCAAATGAAATCGCGGGGCAAAGCTAGTAGTTCATTCGTTAAAAAAATTATTCATGTTATTTTAAGTAGACTACCAAAATAGTTGTTTAAATTCCAGATATTTTTAATTTAAACATAATATTACGTTGTGTGTATGTTAATTGGTTTATGTACATATCATTTTTTTTTTTTTTTAATCTTTATTTATTTATAGAGGGTTTATTCATACACTGAATATGTCACCCTCATAGGGGCTTATATTAAACTTATCTACGCTTTATTACTAGTTTGTACAAGTTATACATCATTACAGCCTCTGCTGACAATGGATTGCTCAAAATCACATTACACAGACCCAAATCGAACAAGTTAATATTATATTTAATATAAAAATCCCACCTCTCCGACTCAACGCGAACACATTCGATCAGAACATAGTATACGTCTTCAATTACATTACATTCTAAACATTTTGGGGTTGGAGACTTGCCAACTAAATATGCAAAACCATTTAGGGGAATGTGTCCAGATCGGAGTCGGAGAGCCACAACAAGATTATTTCTATTAATTTTTATGCCTGTGAACCATGGTGTATGAGGAAGTGACGGTTGAATGGTTTTATACCATATGCCCTTACTGAGTGACCTAGCATCAAAGTATTCTTTCCAGCTATCAGTACATCTTCTTTTAACTAAACTAAATAACTCACTGAAATATGGAAGAACCGAATGTGTTATACCATCTGAACATGCTTCGTTTGCAAGCCGGTCTACTTCCTCATTTCCAGGTATTCCTACATGTGAGGGAATCCATTGAAGTTTTAAAACTTTACCTGTAGACTGAATTTATGTACATATCATAATGGCCATTAGTGATCGCAAAAAATATCTTTACATCAGTAACGATTGTGATTCATTAGTATGTGTCAATAAATTATAACGTTACCTTATCCATTTAGCCTATTAATTGATATATTATTATCTTATTTCGAGAATCAAACATATTTGATTTTTTAGTGGGTATATAAAAAATTGATTTTAGTAATGTGTGTGCAGTCTTATATTATGACAGCTACTTAATTAATTACTATTGCGATTTTACATTGCAATTACAATGTCATATTGTTTGATTTGGTTATAATCAAATATTTAATTTGTAAAGTTTGAAGTTTTACTGTTAGCAATGATTAATGGTGTACAGCGATTTGCTTGCGCATATTGCGCTTGACCGTTGAAAAAGTTCAAGTTTGATATTTCATGAATGCAACTTTGCGTAGCTAGTCCGTTGCGCAAACAGCTCGGCTAGACGTCGGCGCAGAGCCGGCGTCATGACTCATCAACCTTGTCAGCATGTCAATGCCTTGTTTATATTAATACGCAAGTATTCGATTCTTGTTTATAGTTAGCGTGTGAAGAAGGTGGGAATTTAAAAAGTTATCTCTTTCCCCTTACTTTACTGAGGTAGGGCTCAGCATGAAATATCCTGCTCAAAATCTGGAGCAGCCTGACTATGAAAGTACCTCGACCTCACAGAAGATCACAGCTAAATAATACTACTTTCAAGTAGTGTTGTGTTCTTGTGGTGAGTAAGGTGACCAGAGTTCCTCGAGGGGCTTGGTGGGTAGGGTCGGCAACGTCGTTGCGATGCTTTCTGGTTGTAGGTGTCTATAAGGTACGGTAATCGCTTATCATCAGGTGAGTTGTAAAAAAACCAACTTTATTCTTATACTTATAATATTAATTATTATTAATAAACCTTATTCTCCATTTCTCTATAATGTGTGCTGTCTTCATATATATCCTGTATTTCCACTCAAACGCATTTGACTTGTATATGGTAAGTAATCCCGAGAATTAGAAGAAAATTGAACATGCCGCCTCGCTAAGCGACTAATATTCTTACAGTAACATTCTTATGCAAATGAGTAAGATTGGATCCGAACAAAAAGAACGATTAATCGAAGTCAAAAGTAAATCGAGCATGCGGGGCGGGTCTCTCGGTTCGCGCGTTGCCTCTTTAATTGCTCTTTGATAACCGGTAATTGTTGTATAAATGCGTCCATTAAAGTTTCTTTCATTTATTTAAGTTGGCGCGTTTATGCCGTTCGCGTCCCAAATTAAAATGATCTTTGTGTCGTGGCAATCGTTCTCAGTGCTTCAGTAGGCAAATGAAATAAATGCAGTATTTGAATGAATGGTTTCGTTGGTCTCAGAAATCCACTCCCCGCCCCTTTTGTAATATGAGACATGGCATGGACTTAAATTTAATCTCGGACGAATCCTGTATCATTGTTTGATAGCTTTATGATATGAAGTCTCCTAAGATATAACCATACTGATGTGCACATGTACCTTTCTTTTATTTGTATTATTGATAGGTTAATATATTTGTTGATGTTCATTGTGGTGCAGTAATGACGTAAGTTCCATTAATGCCAACAGTTGCATGTTGGATTTTCGCTCGTAACGAATACATGTATTTGTAGTTTTAGTTATTTGTTTTTAAGTCTGGGCGTTTGTTTGTCATTATAATAAAAATCAAAGTGGCACCACTTTGATGGCACACTTGACCGGCGGCTTAAATCCACCCATTCTTTTTAATAGGAGAAGAGGTCTTTTGTCCAGCAATACGGAATTTATATAGACATTTTAGTTTAGTTGGTTTCTCTTATTGATTCTTATTATAATATACGGAAGGCATTAACGACGTTCTTTATTCTGGTTTGTGTACGAGAAATTTAAAAACCACAGTTTCTTCAATTTTGATCAATATTTAATAATAGTCATAGAAAAGAATAAGTTTATTCTTTGGTTAAAGTCGAACCCTAAAAAGGATAAAGAATGAAATGAGAAACAAAAATATTTTATAATTATTGTATCAAATTGAACCCAAGCTGAGATTCAATTATTTTCGATGTAAGGTCGTAAAGGGCGTTTTTAATCGCTGAAGTGAATATTGATTTATCGTTTGTCTTAATTAAAGCACCAGTTTTATTTACGGAAAAAACAAGTTCCAAGATTTAATTTTTATTAATATGTGCAATTTCCCATCGTAATGGAAGATATCAAATTAATTGTATAATTGTATGTCTACGTATTGGGTCAATGGGTGGATTGATTTAAAGAAGTCTATGTACATATCAAAGTGTAGAATATATTAACAATCTATGGTGTATTTTCGATTCTCGACAAACTGAAATATTTTTTAAATAGACTTTTTCAATCAAAATTAATGATTTCGACATACTTGCATGTCAACATGCATAACTTGAATGAATCCAAAGATAGTCGATATGGATTATTGTTCTAATGTTTGAAAATAATTAAATGTTGTAATTTATGCGTTATTAGTTAAGGGGGGTTAATTAAGATAAAAAAATAAACACAATTTTTTTATTATAGTATTTTTTAAGACACAGTATCCAATAATAAATATTTTATATAATTACCAAAATCAATTATTGAAGGTGTTAACAGGTTGATATGTTGTTATTTTAAAACATATAAATAGTGATTGCTTTCTTAAAACCAGTTTATTGCAAAGCAATCAATCGGGCGTGTCTTTATTCGCACATCGTCTAGGCAGTAGGCAGTAGGCTCTCGTTAACAAGCAATGCTAAGCTTCTGAGTCGGATCAAATGGAATTGATCTTCGATTGGCTGTGCAGTAGGCGTAAAGTAATTTGTAAAGTTGCACCTAGAATATATTGGGTTTCGTATCCCATAGGCTTTCAATTATAATGTAAACTTATTAATTATTATCATATTGTATAAAAGGTAGCATATAGAAAATTGTAATTATTGATATCTTCGAGATTGGTTTTTGCAATTGATCCTATTCGATAGGCATTTGCTTAGTAATTAACACTATTTATTGTTATTTAAAGTCTGTCGGTATTGACATGTGCTGAGTTATTCAAGTGCATTGCATTGCTTGTTAATTCGGATTTTCCACCATATAAACTCGCAGGCAACACCTGCGAGCTTTTTATGCCAAATCTGTTGAAGTAGCGTCGAGTCTGGCGTACGTCTCGGCTCTCGCCATATGCTGTAAGATAACGAGACTAATAGCTTCTTCTCTGTTGCGATGTTTTTTGCGGCGTAACTCACGAGCGCCTCAAGAATGCAACATGCATTTAATATCGCGGCACCCGTTGAGCGTCGCCCTCGTTATGTCAAACATGAGGTACATCCCGCCGCATCGCCGCAACGTCTCGTGTCCTCGCCAAGTTTTGAACTCGGTTAAGCTCCGCGGAATAGCTATTCTGAAATTTCAGCAACGCATATATGCAAATGTCAGCTCTCGACACTGATTGTACGAGTGGCACGGGGAAAATTCATGCATTTACATTAAATTTCACCGAAATTGGATCCGGGCGACGGTAGTTTATGTACGAGCGTGCTGTGTCACGTGCGCACCAGATATTTACGATTTTCAATCGCATTTGATATGGATAGCGAGTGTGTATGTGTGTCATTTAGCGTAATATATGGGGCAATAAGGGTCTTGTGTATGTTCCATGTGGAATATTTTGTGATTTAATTTAGATTACAATTTTTATATAAAATTTGTGTTAGTAAATATGTTTTATCGATATCAAATTATATGTAGGACGATGTTCTTTTTTATGTTTCTATAATTTTTAAGCGATCATTAAAAACGCCTATAAATTATTTAAAAGATTTGTTTGAATTAGATTGTTGAAATTCAAAACAATTATTATAATTTTGACACGTATCCCAAGAGCGTGGAACTTTTCAAGCGTTATTCAACAGAATATATGAGTTTTCATATTAGTATTATTAAATAAAACCTGATATAACTACGTTAATATTAGTATAATACGACAGCAATATATGTCAGAAATAATTTGACTAGCCCGTTAGCGCATTTTGTAGTGACCCAGCTTTCTGCTCCGAGGGTTGTGGGTTCGATTCCCACCCCGAGTCTGGGTGTGATATCCTACCATTTATATATACACATACACAGACATATCTAACTGTAATAAGTAATAAACTGATCAAGGAAATAAAATAAAATTATTTTGAATATACATCGTCTAGACTTGGCGTTATAAAGTAAAAACTAATTCAAAATTCCTAATAACAAGTCGTGGACAATAGTAAGAAACAAGGTAAGTTATATGGACTACCTATTCTCATATTTTTTTTTAATTAATCAGTTACATTATGCAAGAAACACATATTTATCAGCTTTATTAAAGAATTCATTGACGTAGAACAATGGTTCTCTGTTAAATGCACTCCCGATGCATTAATTACTGTTTTATGCCACTTTTATTGTTGTACCTTTATCGGTTCGTGTGATTGCCTGTTCAAGCTTATTACTCTTAAGTCTATGACTCAATCGCCTTTTTATCTCGACTTACGTGAGTAATTATGTTATCAAACAATAAAGCATAATCATGATATTTTTAACAACGGTTTCGTAGTTGACTTGAGAACGTATAACAGCTCTAATAATTTTTAACTTTCTATGGTACGAAGTTTTTGAGACCTATAACGTACACAGGTACATACTAATTATGATGTGATTTTGTTTCAGTCAAGAAAAAAAGATAGGTTACCTATTTTATCTCTACACGTAAAAAATGCATACATTGTGATAGAAAATACTATGGATTTTATTCTCACCGATAGCAAATTCCACGTGGCAACGAGGCCAACCGTTCTAATTCGTTCTTAGTCCCGCTATAGGTCTAGAAAAGGCAATAAATTGGCGCATGGGATAGATCGTTGCTCTTGCGCACAAATCAAGGCACGTCAAAGCGATGGTTGGTGGCCACAACTGCGGGCGATAATATGGCCACCCGCTGGTTATCGTTCAACTACGATCGGGCAAGGAAGCAGATATCCTTACGGAGTATTGTAAATATCTGTGTAACTAGATATTTTTAATCATAAAATATTATCACGGACCTCTTGTAATTAATTTAATTTTATCAGAGATGCGTGGACTGGGTTATTGCAGTTTGATATTGTTGATAAATTAATGAAATAATAGATGAGTGGCGATTAAAAACTATTGTAAATTTTGTTATAATGTGCGGAAATTCTGATAAATGTACGACGTATATATTTATTGTTACTTGCAGTTTCAGTAATATAAATCTTGCAACTATGTCAAAAGCAATTCCTTAATAATGTTGGCTCTTATTTGGTTATGTAGGACGTTATTTTAACGCAAAAACTTATCAAATAGCGGCATGTTAAAAGCAACGATACAAACGGTTCTAAAGCGATAACTTGTCCTACTTTCATCCAAGACGGCAAGATCGCGTATCTCCTGACGGCATACATCATGCTCCGATGTTTTGTTTAAGTCAGGCCTACATCTCAATGTGCTATCTCGTTTGTGATTGTGTTACTCGTATCTGAATTTAATACAAAAAAGTAATTTGACTTGTCATGGATATGTATTGTAATAATTACTAGGTTCGTCGTTTGTATATCGAATATATCATACGTTGGTTAAATATTCAAATAAATTGTAAATTAAATTGAAAAATAAATATTTAATTGTAAATATAATAATATATCAAATGTAGTAGATACTTATATACTAAAGATATACATTATTTACTGAGTCATTTTTTAACCTAAATTAGTATTGATTTAAACATTCTCAGGCGTACATACTCGCTATCGCAATTTAATGACACCTTATAATTATTGTTATTAAAATTATTCTAATCCAATGAGCCTTGTAATAGACATCGAGAACCTGTTCGTAGAATCAGGTGGCGGTGGGAAAAAAAGCATGAATGAATGTAAGTAAGTGCCTTTTTGTTGTGTTGTCACTCCGTTTCCGGCAGTATCTGGTCGCACGGCAGAAGCGCGTGGAGAATCGGCGTACGCGTCGAACCGTCGCGTCGCGCACTTGATCGCGCGCCGTGTCACGCACCGTCGATCGGTAATGATTACAAGCAACAAAACCGATCATCATGGGATCCTACCCAACACCGGACCTAACCGAATCTAATATTCCGCTCTATTGTACTGGGTGGGAGCTGACGCTGCCCGCTCGGCGCTCGGCGCGTCACGTAGATCTTTACCGTTTGAATTATAGACCGAGGCTGATTTTTCTGTTCATTTTCTGCTTAATACTCTAATTTATTTCGTTTTTACTATCGTAAATTTCTTTTTTCTTGTATATGGTGATAATTTTACTAATTTCTGCAAAAAGTGCATTTTGTAAAATAAAAACCGTAATAAACGAGCATTATTCATTCTAATTTATGATATTAAACTCGTGTGCGAGACCATAATACATTCATTCGTCAAGTTTATTTTGTAGCCCGTGTTGTTACAATGGAAAGTATGTCAGCACTCCTTGCTAATATTCTAAAGAAAAACGTAGCATTCGTCAAAAAGGAAAATACAAAGGCAGAGAAAGATTGCCTAGTGGTTTATTACGAAACACTTCACGTAGAGTGCTCATCACCGAGTGTATTCGCTGGGATCTGAAAAAAAACAGTAAGGCGACGCAACAGGTAGACGTCCAATTAGAAAGGGCCGCATTTGAACGACGACGCGCCGCGCGACACCGAGCTTTGACGGGCTCTCTACAAAAACTGCAACCCGTTTCGCTCGCCGCCACAAACACTAGAGGTTTTTGCATCGTAAACTTGTCGAGCTCTTCACTTTGACTGCGACCTCCATGTAGCGAATTCTTCTTTTATATATTGCTATATCAGCCTTATCTGTTTACTTTTCAGATATTTTTCTATGGATTTTGGAAGAAACGTTAAAACACAAATAACAAGTTGTCCTTTTCACTTATCGATGACTCTCCGGCTTTGGAATTTATTTTTTAGTTGATCTGGATATATTTTTGGAGCGCTATAAATCAGGCGTACCCCTTGAATTTCTCGCGATATTTTATGTAAGCTGAACTTTAATTCTTAATTATGATCTTTTTTCCAACTTATTTGATTTAAAGGTATTAATATACGGAAGTATGTAAATGGCTTTACTCACGCGATTGATAAAAATGTAGATTTAAATATTTAGATAAGAGAAAATATAGATTCGTCTTTGAAACATTACATAAAACAAACCAGAAATATAATCTATATGCATAACGTATAATACTTTAGTAGTTACTGGTAACCTGATTAGCTACGGTATCCTAAAAAGTAACACTGTAGCTAGTAGAGAGTGGTTGCTTTACTTTTTTAACACTTGGAGTGTCCGTTGAACGCCTCGTTAAGTGTAACTGGAATTGTTAAATGAAATATTGTCCAGAACTTACACAGTTCAGTGATTACAGATATTTCAAAGGTAGAATTTTAATTCTCACATTCAATTTGTCTTCGAATTTTCGGGAATGCGACCGGTAATGGGAAGAAATGCTTTTATACATTCGCACGCTGTTGAAATATTCAAATTAATTGAATTACTTATTTACGTACAGTATGCACATTCCTATGTAATGAAATGCACATAACGTCAGTAGGGATGTAAATACTATCATTTATTAATTCGTAAAACATACGTTGTAACCAAATTAAACAGTTTTTTATAACATTTCAATCTTTATGTAATAGGGTATTTTTATTAGGGTGTTAACGTTTTATAGTTTTTATAACATTCACTAAAGAGTATGTATAAATATAGGTGCTGTATAAAAGCCTTGTTATTCGCGTAGACCGTCGTATTAGGTCCAAAGATTGTGATTTTATAGTGTACATTGACTTGAAGTGCAGTTAGCTCAGCGGATGAGCGTGTGATGAAGTTTTAATGACATAATCCAGATACCGCTGACTCGATTAACCTGGCTACTTGAGCCTTCGTAAACATCCTCACGTTCTTGTTTTCCCAATAGAGGCTGTACATATTGTATCGATTATAATAACGATTACTTACGAAGCGATTATTGACTTTTAAACACCAAAACTCTTAACTGATTACTATATGCTATTGTTTCCAGTTATTTTATGTTATTGTACATATCTTTTCATCCAATTCAACGGATAAGTAAAGTTGGTGTAAATTGGGATATATTTATATGGCTGTTTGAAAAATATCCCTAAAAGTTACTAAGAGTCATGTCATACTACTTTACTTGGGTGATGAATTTTCAACTTCAGAAATGAGAAATAGGCTCTATATATATTCAAGATAAATATCCCACATTGAATTATTTCTCACGTAAAATAAACTGTAAAAGCATATTAAATGTTGCCATAATTAAGATTTTTTTTACGATAAGTAATCCTCTATAAGTATGTAAGGCTTCCTGTTATTCGATATTTATAAACGTTAAATAGAACTAAAATGTTTTCTACGACCCGCTTGAAGAATGGGGGCCGGAAATTGATATATTATATATAAGGGCACTTAAACATACAGTTTTTTTTCTCTTTCAGTAGCTGTATAAAATAATATACTCTAAATTAAAAGAACGATACTTGGTCGCTTGGACTACATTTTAAACTTTTAATACGTTGACTGTCGCATTCAACGCTAGTTAGTGTCATTTTACTACATACAATATTAGTCAATTTGCATGTTATGCCGATCTCCCTAACTAAGTAGACATAATTTTCTAAAATTATGAGAGCGATGTAAGTCGCAATTTGTAATGGAAATATAGCGTTATAATAAAGTATCATCATAAATAAAATAGATATCTTTTTATTAATAACATTTAGTTTTTATTATGTATGAAATCTACTCGGATTTTACGGAGATACATAATTTTATGTTTGTTGAAATGTATGCATACATTATCTGCCTGTACCATCTATATATGTAAATAAAATCCCACCAAAAACATTTTCATGTAAAATGTTGCCAAGACGAGATCATATGGCTCGCACTGTCAAAAAGTTATCAGATCTCATGTAGAGCCAAGCTTCTAACTCTACACGCCCTAACTCTACAAGCCCTAACTTCACAAACTCTACACCTTAGTCAAAATATGTGGCTTGGCCGTTTCGTTACTACCGGCTGCCGATGTTGTAGATGACGACTTTCTTGTCTCATTTATATAAATATATTTTCTCTTTTTATTTTTATTTGTATTATATGTATATCAATTATTCTTCTTCTTTTTATTTTTTCTTTAATAGAACTATTGTATGACAGAAAAGTAAAAAACAGTGAAAAAATTTTTCACCTTACGCCCACGTGACGGTAGCGAAACGGCCAAGCCACATATTTTGACTAAGTTGTAGAGTTTGTGAAGTTAGGGCTTGTAGAGTTAGGGCGTGTAGAGTAAGAAGCTTGGCTCTACATGAGATCTGATAACTTTTTGACAGTGCGAGCCATATGATCTCGTCTTGGCAACATTTTACATGAAAATGTTTTTGGTGGGATTTCACTTCTTTTTGTAAGCTGCTTATGACAATATTATCGTTGCATTTTACCTCCGAGACATTTTATACCATAAATATCATCCAATCTTCACCATATTCGGTTTAAGCACGCTGTTTTTGATTTTATGTTGAACTGATATGCAAACGGTGATCTCCGCCAAAACTTAAATACCAAAATTACAAAATGTAAATTTTCGACATAAACTAATAACCGATTTTTATTTTTTATGTATTTTATTATTATTAATAATAACAAGGAGTCCCTATATCAATTTTCAGACCTCTAGCATCAAAATTTGCGGAAGTCTCATACAAACTTCCATCCCCTAGTTTAAGGGGTTGGGGGGTAAAAGTTTCAAGTCTTAGAATTTTTTTGTTGTTTGTGTACTAATACTAGCTTACATACCAAATTTCAGCTTTCTGGGACTTCAGGAAGACTCTAGGAATTTTGATGATCATCAGTGAGTGACGAAATCGGGGTTTTTTAGATATCAATAAAATCTAAAGTATAAGAGCTATGCAATTGAAACTTTATATGTTTAATAAGTCCACTATCGACACCATATCCCCAGAATTTTGTTTATCTGGTATAATCCAAACCCAAGTTATGAGGGTTCAAAAAAACGACGAAGCACTTCGAGAAAAGATAGGTAGTGCTTTTCGTTTTTTTTTTTTTTTTTTTTTTTGGTTCGTCTTGGCGGGGGCACTACCGTGCCCCCAGATTGAATGGCCGAAATATATGTACAACCGAACGTTTGCACTGAATTGGATAATTCTTTGTTTGTATTCGTTATTGTCACTAAAAGTATTGTATGACAAAAAAAGTAAAAGAAAAAAGTTATTTTATTGAAAACCATTTGGTGGTACGAAGTTAGCAGGGTTAGCTAGTTTTTAATATGAACAAACCAGTTTTCGTGATATTATTGTTTTTAAAATAACGATCTGTTAATGTTTACTTTTTGAATAAAGGAAATAGGGTTACCATAGGGTTACTCGAAAACAAGTGACACCGAGGTCGCTTGTGATCGGTAATCAAGATTGGCGACAAAAAAAATCCAATAATTTTACATCAATAATATTTGAAGAAGTTCATATGTTTACTACTGTTTTGTACATGCGTAAAAAAAACACACACACACACACACGGTATGTTCCTAAGGCAAGGGAACTTAATCTTATACATAAACCCAGGGAGTAACTAGAACTCCTAATGGGCGTGTTCCCAGGTGGCGGATATGGGAACGCCGCCCGCTTGCTGTGGCAGGGGTCTGAGAACCCTCGCAGACCAAAACCTGCAGAAGAGGGTGCGCTCTGGGTACTGCTTTGGTTCTGAGAGTAGGCCTATGAGCGCAGGCGTTTTGGCGCTGAGGTGCAGAGGTGGATGTGCCTGCCCTTTGCTGACTTAGGTTGGCACTGTCCGCCCCAGGCTACGCCTGGGCCGCCGGGGCGGCGTAAGGAGGTTGCGCCCCTGGGGCGCGGCGCCGAAAGGCGCGTTGTTGCGGGTGCGGGACTTACTCCCCGCCCGTGAGGCTGGCGGGCGGTGATTCGGGGAACCCGTCGTCTGCACTAATCGGCCCCGAGGAGAAAGGCGCACTTTATGTGTTCAAGTGCGTCTTCGGAGGTGGTCTGCACCATGGCCCGCAAGGGCAAGCGCTGGCAGGGTTGCGGAAGTGCTATAGCGTCCCCGCGATCCCGCCATAGGCGCGTCGGTGGAACACCCCAGAGGTTTCCAGTCTGTGCGAGTCAGCCATACCCGGAGGCTCCCCCGGACTGCAGGCACCCATAAGGGGTTTCCTCTGGGTCAAAAAACAATTATTTTGAGTAATAGACTTATATTCGTATTCATATATAAATGTTCATAAAAAGTCATATAGCCTCTTTACACAGATCATGGTTCCAACTGCGCCAAGGCCAGTCAAATCATAAATGTTTTAATTTACAGTTTTATATTTTAAAATAGCCTTAGGCTTTAAATAATTTTGGTAGATCAAAATTTCATATTCAATTAGGTATCATTTTCATTTAATCCTTAATTATTTCCCTAATGTTTTATCCGTTATGGTAACAAATCTGAGGTTTTGCTTCAGTTCAGTTTTATGTATTGAAAACCATAAAAATTGTTTATTCAATGCTTCGGTGAGCTTTAGCTTATAATTAACTTCCTTGACGAATAGTGAATTAAAACAAGCTTGGCACTAGTGTATGCCGTATTAAATCAAATTTTTCACGTTTCATATGCGAGATCAACATTTTTCCTACTTTGTAACCGACTTAAAAAAAAAGGAGGTTACTCAATTCAACCGTATATATATATATATATATATATTATGTATGTTCGGGGATACCTCCGTCGTTTATGAACCAATTTTGATAATTCTTTTTTTGTTGAAAAGGAGACATCCCTAGTTTGGTACCATGATAAGGAAACCAGGATCTGATGATGGGATCCCAGAGAAATCGAACGAAACTCTCGAAAATCCGCATAACTTTTTACTGGGTGTACCGATTTTGATGATTTTTTATTTAATTGAAAGCCAATGTTTATCATGTGGTCATATTTAAATTTCATCCAAAAATCTGATTACAATTTTTGGAGTAATCTTTGATAATGCTTATTTACTTGACTATTTTGTCGTCTACCTACGTTGTATTACTTGTCGATATAATTGAAGTCGGTTTTTCTTCGTTTGCCTGCAAACACAATTATATGTGTTAAGAGCCGAAATTCATTTAAAATATTGCAAATTTATTGTTAAAAGGAATATTGAACTATATTACAGTAAAATTAGTTTTTATTATTCTTCTCGTATAAAAGGTTATTGTATGTAGATCATATCCGCCAACACGCATTGGAGCAGCGTGGTAGATTAAGCTCTGACCCTTCTCCTTCATGGGGAAAGAGGCCTATGCCCAGTAGTGGGATATTACAGGCTGAAGCGAATTTAGATCATTGTCAACTGTAATATACTCGTAATATAGTTTGTTATTTACGTTTTTATACTCCTTTTATCTTGCGTAATTATGTAATATACATAAAAAATTGCCTTACGACTCAAACATAATTACCTCATCCTCTTTATTCTCTTTATAAGGACAGTCTTTAATTTATCATTCACATAAAGATTTTATGCGTATTAATATATAGTGCAAAGCAATTAACAATAATTTGTAGCCCTGCATCGTCGAATCCCGTGTATTGTGGTGGTCAGAGTTAATTACTTGCAGCCGATGATTACATTGAATTATCTGAGATACAATCACAGCCATTATTATAATAAATTGAGATATATTCCGGATCCTGAATTCGACGAGTCGTTTATGATTATAATGTACTTATAATGTCCTGTAGTGGAATGTCATTGTGTTTCGGGAATGAGCGTGTTTTCATTAGCTACATTAACTCAGTAGGTTCGGTTGTAGGAGGCGAGACGATGAAACCGAAGGCACAATAAATCAACGCGTTACGAGTGTATTTCTTTCG
Organism: Melitaea cinxia; assembly: GCF_905220565.1. Classification (NCBI taxonomy): domain Eukaryota; kingdom Metazoa; phylum Arthropoda; class Insecta; order Lepidoptera; family Nymphalidae; genus Melitaea; species Melitaea cinxia. Next base: position 7,031,868 of record NC_059405.1, on the reverse strand, counting down.
TAATCAGCTCATATCGGGCCGGTGCTCGCGGTTGTGGCCGCCTAATTATTGTCGACTTTTACGATCGCCGTAACGAGTTTTCACTTGGATCCAATCACGATTTTACGGCGTTGTTGTCGAGTTTTTAATTATTATTTTACAAAATAATCTTTTGCACATAATACAACACATAAAAAGTACGAAATTTTATAACCATGCGCGTACCTATATTTTTTTAATTAAATTTAATTCATGTTTTGTTATTTAGATTTAAAAAAGAATTAAGCTAAAGGTGTGATATTTATACTTAATTATGAATTCCAGTAATTTAAAAATTTGATTATTTACATAATATTAATTTAAAGATAACTACTCATTAAATGGTCACCGTTTCTACGGAACCCTACCTTATTTATGATCGTATCGCCGGAGAATGCTAGCTTCTCTTAGTTCACGTCGGCGTCTGTAAGCTTTATGAAGGAATCTAAATTTCTTATCTCTATCTGATATTAACATATTGATTATAATTTCCATATTGATGTGCGACAAACAAGAAGTAGGCTTTGATTTCAAACGTTTCCAATGTCGTAACTACATATTAAAAAAAATATTTGTTTTTCCTTTAAAATCGATTTTTAAAATGTTTATAAGAAGCTTCTTACAAGCTTTTGAGTACTACATAGTTTTAGTGGCTTTATTTAGTTTTTAACTCCACAGTACTTAATTAGTTATTTTATCTTTCCTTCAATTTAATTATTAAAAACTTTTTACTTAATAATACACTTAAAAAAAAACAAGTCAAGTACAAAAGCAATGGTAAGTACGGTTGACTAATTTTGTATTAACACAGTTGATAAAATAATTTGGTTTTTGTTTTACCTTTTAAAACAATTTGGAAGTCTTTACAGTTAATTGATCAGCGGTAGAGAGTCGGTGTCCCATCAAGCCGATCGAGTTATCTCGGTATCTGAACACGTAGATGTAGATACAGGCGTCGCCTGTTCCGATGTCGAGGTGTCCGAATATTAGGAGCGTAAGCAATTTGTCAAGTTCGATGTACGTTTTGTTAACGGTACCGTGTTCGCTCATACATACACGGTGACCGAGAGTGGTACATTCATCATCGGTCTGTACGTCAGACCTTATGTCAGGGTGGTACGTTTTAGTTGGGTTATTGATTACCTACGTTGCATGGCTATTTGTTTGATGGTGCGAATCAAGGATACGTAGCGGATCGCGATGTAAGCTTCATAGATTTAGTTGTTTTACGAAACAAATATTATAACAAAATTATTAAGAAGAAAAGAAGAAGACTTTGTTACAATCAGGGTGTGAATGAGAACAAAAATTACTGGTATATATTCGTTCAACAATACAGAATACAAAAGAATGGTTCTTACGCTTAGTTCTAACATTAGACAATAGATGACATTACTAGTTTCATTTTTTTAAATTTTTATTTATTTATAGAGGGGTTTATTCATACACTGAATATGTCACTCTTTAATACTAGTTTGTACAATCTCTGGTTTCAAAACACATAAATTTCGCCTTTTACTAGTTTCATTTTTTGTATAGGTATGATATTTAAATACATTCCAACACCCCCCACGACATCACATGAAACTGCGAAAATACAATTTGTAACACGTGGTTCAATAAGTCCCGAGACTAAGTACTAAAAAAAGGTCTTTTTTATAAAATTAATTTTTATTCATCAACATAGTCTCCTCCAAGAGCGATACAGTCCCTCCAACGCTTTTCTAACTTTTCTATCCCATGTGTGTAGAACGATTTGTCTTTGGCTTCAAAATAAGCCTCCGTTGCTGCGATAACTTCACTATTTGAGTCAAATTTCTTACCCTGAAGCATCTTTTTGAGGTCTGCAAACAGCCAGTAATCGCTGGGGGCCAAGTCTGGCGAATAAGGGGGATGAGGAAGCAATTCGAAGCCCAATTCGTTAATTTTGGCCATCTTTCTCACGGACTTGTGACAAGGCGCGTTGTCCTGGTGAAACACCACTTTCTTTTTGTTCATGTGAGGCCGTTTATCCGCAATTTCGTACTTCAATCGCTCCAATAAGCACATGTAATAGTCAATATTTATATTTTGCCCCTTTTCAAGGTAGTCGATGAAAAGTATTCCATGCGCATCCCAAAATATAGACGCCATAACCTTACCGGCCGATTTCTGAGTCTTTGGACGCTTCGGGCGGCTTTCACCAGCCGCTCTCCACTCCGCTGCCTGCCGATTGGATTCCAGAGTGAAATGGTATATCCAGGTTTCATCCATTGTTACATACCGACGTAAAAAATCCTTTTTATTATGATTCATCAGCGCCAAACATCGCTCTGAATCATTGATACGTTGTTCCTTTTGATTAGTTGTAAGCAAACGCGGCACCCACTTAGAAAAAAGCTTTTTCATGGCCAAATTTTTATGTAAAATAGTGAAAACACTACCAGTTGAAATCTTCACTATCTCGGCTATCTCTCGCACTTTTACCTTCCGATCTTCCAATACGATTTTGAGGACTTGGTTAATATTTTGTTGAGTCACTGCTTCATTTGGACGACCTGAGCGTTCCCCATCATTGGTGTCCATGCGACCGCGTTTGAAGTCGGCATACCACCGACAAATGGTTGCTTTAGAGGGAGCTGATCCTGCATAACATTTTATAAGCCATTGCTGTGCTTCAACGGTATTTTTTCCCATTAAAAAACAATGTTTTATCAACACGCGAAACTCGTTTTTTTCCATTGTATCGAAATTACAACCGTAGCGTCACTTAAATGTTTCAAAATCAATAATTTTATTGTTCCATTTTTAAAAATTTGACACATATTCTTGTATTGATAGCCAGTACTTTTTAAAAATCAAAAGAGTTTTTAATATATGCGCCATTTCCAGGTTAGTCTCGGGACTTATTGAACGATCTAGTATAAATTAACAAATACAGAAGTTTTAATAAATTGATAATGCTTTGTTCCACCAAGTGCCTTTGTTACGACATCAGCTGGCTTAGATTGGATGGCATGTACTTAATATTTATAATATTACCAGCACCCTCTATCCGTCCATATTTTTTTACAAGATAAGTAAGTACGAAAATATCATACACTAACAACAACATACCTTCTCCGAAACACGCTGCATCTTATGGTATACGTATTATTCCGATCGGTTCCGTAGTTTTCGCAGTATAACCGAACAAAGAACCGGCTCTCAATTTATTAGTATAGACAGATTACGGATATTTTTGAATATCATATCAAAAATTGACCGTTCCAGCGGGGATCGAACCTGCGTCTCCGACTGACCGTGTCGGCGCTCTAGCCAATTAAGCTACGGAACGATGTACCCGTTAGATCGAAATTTTTGATATGATGATTTTATTTTCGGTTTAAGCGAACAATAATGTGTGGGTAACACAAAAATAAAATCGTACAGACTATGGATAGCTTGTCTCATAAAATGATAACTGATATCAATATGTTTACTCTTACGTAAATCATGATTAACAACCAATTTTTGAGCACTCTGTCATTGTACAAGTTAATAGTTTTTATGTTTTGATTGGTGACTTCAGGTAACAAAACTCTTAAATACATAAACTATTTATAAGCCTCTGTCATAGATATATATTCAGCTTCCATATTAGAAAAAGCTACAGTCCAGTCATCATTACAGCCTATACAGTCCACTGCTGGACATAGGCCTCCACAAGTTTACGCCAAAAATAACGTGAACTCATGTGTTTTGCCCATAGTCACCACGCTGGGCAGGTGGGTTGGTGACCGCAGTACTGGCTTTGTCGCACCGAAGACGCTGCTCCCCGTCTTCGGCCTGTGTATTTCAAAGCCAGCAGTTGGATGGTTATCCCGCCATCGGTCGGCTTCTTAAGTTCCAAGATGGTTGTGGAACCTTGTTATCCCTTAGTCGCCTCTTACGACACCCACGGGAAGAGAGGGGGTGGCTAAATTCTTTAGTGCCGTAGCCACACAGCACGACAGTCCAGTACTTTCTGCTTTCTCATGATATAACACTCCCTGACATTACAAAACAATAGACGGCATGTGATAGGTAAGGTGAAGCAGGAACTATCCTACTCAAATTTTGAGCAACCGGACTGGGGAAGTACCTCAACCTTACAAAAGATCACAGCTAAATAATACTGCTTTTATCCAGTGTTGTGTTTCTTAGTGAGTAAGGTGACCAGAGCTCCTGGAAGGGATTGGGGATAGGGTCAGCTACGCGCTTGCAATGCTTCTGGTGTTACAAGGATTTATAGGCTACGGTAAACGTTAACCATAAGCTGAGCTGTACGAACCTAGCCGGCCGACCTAGATGAATAAATAAAAAATCTGGCCCTTTTTTCACAAATTACTGGAAGTCATTTCAGTTAATTAACAACACCGGTGTTCTGTGGTATCACTTTTGAGTTCACCCGCAATACGGCATAAAGTCCCAAAGTTCACTATACCGTAATTGCACCTAAAGTAATCGTCCACCGTACGCACTATTTTACTAAGAGTACGCACTTAAGACCTGATTGAATAGGATCTGGGCCATAACCAAATAAAACAAGTTATATATTTCAATATTTCTGAAGAATAATTCATCGTGATACTGTGAAAGATAATTTAAAATACTTCAATCCTTTAGTCTTACCTCATAAACATTATGAAAGTGAAAAAAGAATCCCGTTTCTCAAAAGACAAGACACCCGTACGTCCTGATCAGGTTGCGAAGCGACACTTGTCCTCTTGCCCCTTGAGACTATTTCCAATTCAATAATCTTAAATGGATATTGAATAAGAACGCTTTATGTAAAGATTTTTTATTATTATTTTTAAAAGATGGTTTATAGATTATTTTAAACAATATGTTATACTTAAAGATTAATTCAAGTAAAATGATTTGAATTTTATTAATACGAGACAAAATGTATGGGAATTGGTTGGATGAAAAAATAAGATGGATAAATAAATAATCGATAACCTAACAACATATATTCGCTTCAGCCTGTAATATCCCACTACTGGGTATAGGCCTTTTTCCCCATATAGGAGAAGGATCAGAGATAAATCCACCACGCTGCTCCAATGCGGGTTGGCGGATATATTCCTTACTATGAGTAACGATTGCTATCAGGAGTACATGATAACAACCGGGACCGACGGCTTAACGTGCTCTCCGAGGCACGGTGGGGAGACCCACAAGGACTGCACAAACACCCAGACCACGGCAAACACCTGTATGGCCAATACAAATGTTTGTCATGTGTGGGGATCGAACCCGCAACCGCCAGCGCAACAGGTACAATCCATGGCTGTAACCGTTGCGCGAACGCGGCGACAATATATATAATTGGTTATGAAGATCAGTAACTAAAATTCCTCGTTCCTGTATATTAAAAATAATAAGTTTCTAATATATCTCTTGCAATTACTAGTAACATTATTTATGTTGCAAAAGTTTTTGGACGCTCCGTAAGGATATTGAAGAAACTAAGGAAGGCAATATCGACCATATGGCGTATCAGGAAAACTTTTGGCTAACTGTTTTTCATAACTACTGATATTGGTTATCTTTCCGATCATTAGGCAGCGAAAAGAAAAGTGGTACATAATTGTCAAATAGAATTTAACTTAGGTATTTGGTAATATTACAAAATTTCAATAAATGAGAATGTTAAATACGAGATTTTGTTACGGCCAATTGCTATTAATCTATATGTATGTGTTGCCGTACGATTAACTTGAATAAAAAAAATTAATTATTTTGTTACTGTTCACGTCTCGTGACAATTGCAACTGCCGGATAGTAAAATAAATAATTTTAGTAAAACAAAAAATACTCAGTAGAAAGATAAATATCACGAATCGCTTGCTTCACACAATGCATATGCAGTGATACATTTATCTCAATTAGGCCCGAAAACGTAATTTATATTTGTGCGCATAATTTAAGGATATTCTTTTATTTATTGATCAATTTGCCGGACTTTATTCATATATTTTCCATTTAAAATGACCTGCAAAACTCATCGTTCCGAGGTAACCTTTTGACAATTTATGAAGCAATCAGCGTTCTTTTCTCATGTTTATTTGGAGAATTATTTATTTTATCTCAATGTTGTTTCTGGAAATTGTTTCGAAGCTCACTTAATATTCATTGATTTCATCTTGAGGTTTGTTTACGCCGATCCGCGTAGGTGCCGAAGTAGTGCGTTCAAGTTAAAACACATTTTAGAGTATCGTCCACTGGATAGCAGAAAGATGTGCCTTTTGATTGTTGTTTTTTCAATATGTTTTTTTGTGTTTATACATACAACATTAAACTCCGTATTGAATGTGTATAATATTTAAGTATTAAATTGATATGGGTTTGGTGGAAAATTAGGCGGAGGTTGGAAGATGGTAACGCGTTCCAATAAGTTGTAAACGATAGTATCTTTTCAATTTTCGAAGCAATGTGTATTCGATGGAATGTCAATCTCTGGTTCTGCTTAGGACCGGTCTCAGCGCCCTGCGGCTTCATGAGGTGTGAATATGGAGCCCGGCACTTGTACCGTTTCGTGTACATTGACAAATTTAATTAGGCAATTTGTAATGTTTTTATCGGCTATTAGCAATAAAATTAAATTTTTGTTGCCGTTTCAATCCATTGAATGTTTATTTTTGTTTTTAGTAGTAATTTAAATTGAAATAGACTTCTTCACACTATATACCTTATTAGGATTCCATACGGAAGTAATTACTAATAGTAGTATATTACAGCGGCTGTTATAATAACAAATATAAAAAAAAAAAATAAACTTACGAGAGGTCTATAATAGAAATTGCATTGAATTTTAAGATTTAAAAGATCTTTAAAAGAGTTTGTATTATCATGTATATTTGATTTGAAATTTGATTAAGTTAAATTCATTTGTAACCTTCATATACTAATATGCTCTCATTTAAAATTTTATTTATTGTAAGACTTCGCTGCAGAATATGACAGATTTATATTCAAAGTACTTTGCGTACCGCGTGAAATCTTTAATTCAAATAAATACTTATATTATTTTATACGATAATAAATACTTATGTTATTTTATACGAAATATATGGATTAGATTGTCAGTCGGTTGGTAAGATATTTTAATTCATTTTATCTAACTTTTTGATGGTCTTTCTTAATAAAACAAGTTCGACATTTAGATTGAGATCATTAGTTACTAGCTGACCCGGCGAACTTCGTATCGCCTAACAGTCGATTCTTTAATTTTATTATTTTTTTTTTTTTAGAATTTTTCTCTCCGTAAGAACCATCCTCGTACTTCAAGGAATATTTTAAAAAAAGAATTAGCGAAATCGGTCCAACCGTTCTCAAGTTTTGCGCTTAGCAACACATTCAGCGACTCATTTTTATATTATAGATGTGGAGCGGAATGAAAAGGTTACCGAATTGAACATAAGGTATCGAAAAACTTAAACAGTGAAACGGTAAATATTACAAAACAAAGGAAAAACTGATATTAGTTAAAACCATTTCTAACAAGTAAACGCGTAAAAGTATCGCTAAAAAGAGAAGAACTAATTAAAAGTTTTCTTCTGTACTAATAATTCGTTTGACTGTCAGAGTTTTGCGTCGTTAATTTTAATTAAAGAAACGTGGGCCGAAGTTTGTAATAATATTAAAGCATTCAAATTGGTGATCCGCTAAACTTCGATATTTTGCCGGCGGATGACCGTCCATTCGTTTTAATTAACCCTTCCGTAGGTCTCATCTGCCCCGCTTTTTACTAAAGTTTACTTTTATTTTTTACGCAAAAAAAAAACCGTGATAAATCAATTATGAGAGATGACTTACCTACTTTTAATTTGTTTCGAATTTGTATTTGAAACAGTAGTCGAAGTAACGATAACTCCTAATGGATTCTTGTCTATTTTCTACGTCGTAAAATATCTTCACATCTTTATCGAAGAAAATAATCTATCTGTCAAAAGGTAAAAGAGTAACGTTTTTATTTACAGACAACGTAACGTAATATAACGGATTATGTTCCTTTTTTCTAGTCATTCTTTTGTTACTTCTGTACTGTTCCTAATTCCGCACGCGTTTCTACCCTGTCCACGTATTAATCTCGGTGGTTCTTTGATTAAGACTCACTGTGATGTATTTACTTCGCTGACGTAATGGCAGCACATACGTCAAGTGTCTGGCTTATTGGCTAGTAGATTGGCTTAATGGTGCCAATGTCCATCTATATAGAGAATATGGTCTTTTTCGTTTTATCTATAATTTCTTCAATTACGTTTCTCGCTTGTCCGGGCGTTAGCTCATGTGGTTCATGTATTAAAGATTCGGAATAAAAAATAAGTCTTACTCGTATATAATATTGAAATTGTTCTTTTCATCTGTCAAGATCAGCAGACTGGAACCTACTCAGTGAAAATACAAAAGGTTTCTGTGACTCAATTCAATTGATTTCGGTTTTTACCGCGAATCGCGCTACTTGCTAATAACCGCTAATTGTACTTACTGCTATTGCAAATTATAATGTTATAATGTAGCGGAAATGTCATGTATCATTGCGTTATACCTATGTTAAAATATACCATAATGTTATTTTAATTGTTTACTGGACAATGGAAAATGATGCATAAGTATGTGTATATCGACCAAAAACTTGACGTAAGGGCACGAAGTTATTTAAGATTTTATTTAAAATTACAATTGTTTAGTTATATATATATTTTTATTTCTTGCTCAAAAACTTACTCGGCCTTGAGCGATAAATGTTAAATATGTCGTAAATATGTTTATAGATTCAATAATCGTGTAAAATATTGTGACCCAGTCAGTAGATAAGTCGCTTACTTATTGCTATTTTAATTTTACCATTAGGTAAAATCAAACCATTGATAGTTTTATAAAATGATGATAAGTTGTCTGTCTAGTTTGTTATGATTTGTGTTGAATTTAAAATGTATCCAGTTTAATGTATTCAAAACTACAGTTACGTCATCCTCTTCTAATGTGCTTTAGTATATGATTTAAAAGCAACAGACGAACTAAACCAGAATAAACACTCAATTCTTAACGAACATACCAATTAACAACGAAGAATCATAAAAGTCGGAATGCAAATCTACAAATGTTGAACTTCCTTGACCTTTCTAAATGTGCAAATAGTAGATATATATATAGAAGATTCTAATAATATTAATTAATTTCGTCATATGTGATATTTTAAAGTGATAAAAAAATCAAAGTTTATTTATTATGTATGAACAGGAACTCAAAAAGCCAAACAACTAAATTCCATACAAAGAGGTTCTGTATTAAGTAATATCTTTCAAGTCTCAAGTAGTATTCAATATATTTCTTAAGCTAAAACGCCGAAAAATCTTTTCTTGTTGTTACCCTTCTCTTTTCAACTTTATTTTTTATTTCAATAGTCATAAATAGCTACCACATCAAAACACAAACATGAAAATATCTGGACACGTAAAAAGATTCCAAAAATAATGGTTCTGTTTGGAACGAAAAATATAAAAAAAAATGACAAATACATCCAATTGTTAAGAAAATGTATATAGTTTACTCATGACAAGGATTTGTACACTTATAAGTAGGTACTTATTGTTATCGGAAATACAGTTTTTTAGATATGTATAAGAATTGCGACTCTCGTAACAAATAAATACTAAGAGTAAAATTTTCAATTGTAATGTAAATTAAAAGATGTTGAGTAATGAATATTAAATATACCTAATTAACGTTGCAAATTAAAATGTACTTCCCGTTCGCGACTGCAGGACAATTAAGACTTGAAAAAGAGACGCGTCATTTTAACTGGTTCTTTTTTGTTTCGCAATTTAAATATTGTAATCTAAACTAATTTTAATGAACGATTGTAAAGCAATTTAAATGGAACGTCGATGTTCAACGTCCTTTATAATATCCGTTCTTGATATTTTTTACGTTCAGCTGATGTTGCGATCGTATTTTTTGTGCTCATCCACAGCTGTCTCGTATTTAATAAAATTTATTTCACTGTTGTTTAAACGTGGCAATTTCTCTGCCTATGGTTTCGTGGTAGAATTTCTATTGTGAAAGAATGGCCGGTAGTCGACCTCATTATTTCGAATGAATTGCCGAAGCGCGTAATAGTGGGGCAACTGCTTACATAGAAAATTATATATCAGTCGATGTCATTGTGATAAATAATTTAGTCTCTTTCATTATTGTGTAAATACTCAGGAAGTTGTTGAAGTATATTGAAATTATTTTTGCACTTTAAAGAGATACACGTATCGAAGATGTCGATAAAGATGTTAGGGATTTCTTTGTCTTTGTTATTTTTTTTTTTTAAATATTAGCACATAATAATGTTTTTAGCGATTTTATGTTACTCATTAGATCAACGATGAAAGGCTTAATAATTTATAAATATGATGTGTTTGTAATTCTAATTTACTTAAACATATTTATATCTTATTATTTACGACTAGATGTCCTTCGTGGTTTAGGCGATGACATTTATGGCTGTTTCGTCAGTATATGTCGTATAGGGGACATTACAGAGCCCATATTGTAAATAGTTATTGAATTCGGTTACGTTATTACAAATTGTATAAATTACAATGAAACATGTTACCAAACTAATAATTTCTCTTCATACTTACCATATAGCATTAGTTGTTGATATTTCATACATGAGACGCCATTTTTTTTATAAATATTTATTTATGACATCGTAATACTTATTTAAAAATTACGATCAATCATAATAACTACTCTGTTTTACAACTTAACATTCGTAACCACACCGGTAATTACACAGAGGATGATGACAGTGAGCTCGTTCTACCATAGATTTTTATTTTTACTAAATATTTATTTAAATTTTCTTTCACTACTTCTTAAACTACTAGCCGATACTTTATTGATAATTGTAAGTCTTACAAGCGAAAGATGCTTAAAATTATTAGTTTTACTTAGATTAAGATTTATATTCCAGTAAGCTTTTGCTCATGAAATAAGATGCAGTTATACTTTACGCTTAACATATTTTAATTATTCTTTGACATCTACAGTAAAATCAACTATAAAATCTCGAGTGTTAAGTAAGTTTATTTTTAAAGAGAAATTGTACAATCAAGCGGTATCTTGTACTTCAAAATTATTTTGTTTATCCCAACACACAATTAAATTGTTCAGTTTTTTAATATACGAAATACTGTAGTATTTCGTAATTTAATTATTTTAAGGAATATTTAAAAATGTATTGTTATCAAAAACAAACAACAATAGTTTATGAATGTACCTATATCATTATGCTAGTCACTTCTCAGATGCAAAAATTAAACCATAAGGCAAAAAATGTTTTACTTGAAATATAGTTTTTTCTTTTCATCGATTAGAAATAGTGTAAGAAACTCTAAGATATTCTCCAGATTATATTGCATTATTTAAATAAATTATTCAGTTATACAGTCAGACATTTTCGATTCTTGTTCTACATTATGCATTAAGTTTTAACAACAAGCAATTTTAATGATCTAAATTTTGCGTCCTGTCAGAAACATATCGGAAACACTACGTTACATTGAATAGTATCAGATATCTATGATTATAATAATTTGAACGGACAGCGCTTAAGATTCCACAAAAAGATTCTCCAGACAATTGTAACAAAACACCTACCTATAGTTCAAACTTAAATTCGATTACAGTATGCTATTTTGAATAATGCTAAAAAAATAGTAATACAAAAATCGGTTGTAGGTTTCTAACTTTGTTAGGAGAGGTATATTTAGCTACAATAAAAATTATGTTTTGGCTAATAATTTTTGAGCCACATATACTCCTTGGTTCAATTAACAATTTAAAATGGTTTAATGATGGGGGTTGTTCTATTTGTGATGGATTACAATGACTCTGATACTATAATTTCTGAGTAAATGCTTCATACACACACGCGCACACTCACTTCAGCCTATCGCAGTCCACCGCTGGACATAGGCCTCCACAAGTTCGCGTCATTTTTGGCGCGAACTCATGTGTTTTTTCTCATAGTCAACACGCTGGGCAGGCGGGTTGGTGACCGCAGGGCTGGCTATGTCGCACCGAAGACGCTGCTGCCCGTCTTCGGCCTGTGTATTTCAAAGCAGTTGAGTAAATGCTTCATGGTGTTTAAATATTATACTTTTCTAATCAATTAAATACCAATTGTTATTTTGATGAACCTTGAATTTATGAAATCTCTTACAGGAGTTTTTAATTTTCACAAAGTCAGGCGTGAACGTTTACAATTCTTCTATTAGTATAAGAATGATAGAGAATACACTTATGATTGCTCTTTTTTAATTTTAAGCAGGTGTTCTACTTTTGGAAGTGCCGAATTATGTATTAAGTGTTAATATTATTAGAGTCAATAACGTGCTAAATATTGCATTAGAGATTTATAAGTGTATATCATATATCATATATCCTTACCGGGTAATTTAAAATTTAAGATGTATCGTTAGCTAGTCACGAATGTTATTTTTTCTGTGATGTTTTGACGCATCTAGTTAAAACTAGGCGCCTAAAACAGAGACATTAGTTTTAATAGAATAGATAAAATAATTTTTAATACCTGTTTCAAAATATCGCCCAGTTATTTACTGGTTACGTGATTTGTAATGTAATTGTCTTTTCTGAAGACATATTTACATCGATATCCACTTTAGATAAGTGTTTTATTAATTAGAAACCCATATATTCGTGTAAAGAATTCTGATGAGAAATACTATAAATTTTTTGGTTGTTGTTGTCTTTCTTTTCACTTATTATCTATACGAATAACATGAACATTAAGGTCTGGTCTTATCTATACATAAAATACTTTTAAGTGCAATGTGATGTTATGCATAAATATATAAATTATATTTACTCGCTACTGTAATAAATATGTAAATATGTATATGGATAAGTTTATAGAATCTTTGATTATTTATAAATGATTTTTTCAGACCACGTTGTGAATAAATCGTACCGATATTCGTTTGATAAAATGAAAGATAAAGTTGAAACTTTATGCCGTGTATGTCACAAATTGATGTGCTCGCGATACAGTGAAGTATTTTATTGTTGCGGTATGCGTGAGTTAAAAAATCTATCTAACGTGTTTATATAGTCGAGTACCACGGCGTGTACTGATCGTAAATGCCATCTGAAAATTTATATTCATTACGATTAGATAACAGTCCACAATGGTCGCTCTATTGTTGAGCGCATGTATAAACTGATCGATGTACGATATTGCGTTTTTATAGTTGACGTGCAGTACCTCGTTTTTCAAATTTTAATTTACGACTCGCAGACCAACAAAAACAGTAGGATATTAGTTTCCTACTATCACGTATTGTTTTCTAACATAATATTTTATATTCGTACTGCCTACTGCGACAGATTTTAATTTTAAGTCTTATGTTACATGGGAGTCTAGTATTTAGTCGTCACAAAATAGAATTCATCAATATGTTTACAACGAATACTTTTAGCATACAGTTGTTTTAATATTATGTTTAAAACAAAATAATATAATTAACTAAGCTTATGCCATCGTGCACACAAATAGAAATTTATTAAATTTTAAATGTATGACTATAATTAATATTAATGAAATCGTTTTTTCCTAGTAAACAATGAATCTTTTATGTACGTTAAAATTTTAAGTACTATGGTGTTCAAGCTATCAAATGCGCGCCCGCGTACGCTTAGCTATCTGCAATTCAGTTCAATACCTTAGATTTACGAGCCATTTTCAATTTTACGAGCACCTGACGTGCCCACTTATATAGCATCATGATTCCTTGACATGTCTGTTCTAGTGCGTCTCACAAATAATGACGCTCAGATGGCCATCGGGATTGAACGTCGGAGTCCAGACTTGCACGTCTAGTTTAATTTCTCTTTACATCAGGGCTGTGTTACTGACTTCTTGTTAAATTTAATACAACACTTAAGTGCTAAAGTAAAGGATTACACCTTGAGGGTATGACGTTCGTTAGGAATTCCTACTCGGTTTCTCGGCAAGCTTTTACATATGCATATAAAGTAATCGCTTCGAAGCACAGTCTAGACTCTAAAAGTAGATGTCTCGTTTAAAATTTACAGTAAACGCTGAGATTCATTAAATGTTTTGTGTATTACGTTCGTTAATAAATAAAGAAATACAGTTAAATTATATTTTCATGTATTAAAATTGTTGTGTTTATGAAAACGAAATACATTTTGAACAAATTCATATTTTCTCATATATGTGCGGGCTGTTGTTAACATTATGTTAATTAATGTGGAACCACACACGGCGGTTACAGCGGAGCGCACTTTGTCTAACACACGGGCCTTCGCGGAAAGCTAGCTGCAGTGCGGTTGCGATGAATAATTGCGTACAAAACCGATGTACAATAGCCAATGCGAGTGTTTAAATGCCCTATTAAATCTTACGGAGTGCGTAGGATTCTGTAGGATTCAATTACGTTTTGTGCGCGATGAAAGGTACCGGAGTTAAACGTGTAAACCAAGCCGAGAGGGAACACATCCCGACACCTCGCGCTCAATGAGCCCTGTCACAAAAGGTGTGAAATAAGACCACTGCACACAATACGTATCGCGCCGGGGGCAGATTGAATAAATGCTAAATTAAATAAGAGCAAATAAAATCGGCTATAATGAGCAAAAGCTGTCGGATAATTCGTGTAGAGTGACGGTCGACAAAAGCTCGGTCGCTTGCAGAGGTGCGACGAGAAGCGTTAACACGGATTCGATTGCATTTAAATATATCTTGTCCTATACGGATTTGGTACATTACACACGACTTTAGAACATACTGTTTTTTATTATAAAACCAATTATTATTTACATATCATAGATGAGGCACCGACGTATAACTTACTAGTTGACTTGCACTCGGGGTCAATATATTTAACGTGAAACAACTATCGAATGGACCACGAACCCTCGACGTTTTGCCTACAAGATCTTTCTTCGATTCGAAATGTTAGGGTCAAGTTAATCTGGACATCGTCGGCTAGTATAGGTGTCTACATGTGTAAGTACCGAAACAAGACGACGCCGACGTACCAAATCGCTTTTGTTAAGATTTTATCTCGACCTTAAATACTTTTAACCATCACATAATATCGAGAGCTCCAAAGTAATGGTCTCGTTTACTCTGTAACTATTTAGGTCGAATTAATTTGATCTTAGTCTTTTTAATAGGTGTTTTAAAATGTATATCTTCGAAAGAACATGTTACTTTTAAAAATATATAAATACGTACTCTAAGTATAAAATGTGAAAGCTAACTATGTTTTCAATTTTAACTACCTCAAGGCAAATATCAACGATTTAGGTATTCCGACACAGTTATAGGTAGGTTCTAACGATAACAGACATTTTATTATTACTCGTTATAAAAGTCATTGTATCAACGAAATATAATATTAGTTTTCCGCGTCGACCGACTCGCTTCTGATTCGTATCTATCTCCGAAAATACGTAGCAACAAATAGCTTTGTCGAAGTAATAACACCCTGTTAAAATAATTGAAATAAGAATCTGATAATCAAATTAATCTCGTACAGGCAACTTAATTAAGGTAGTCGTTCATAACAGCGTATAATTTGCGTCGAAATTGTTCCGCGTTCAATGATGATCGTTTATTTGATGAGTCATCGTGTATTAAAACAAGCTTACGATATTGTTTAGATTAATAATATTTGAGATATGTATAATAATATAAAGGAAAAACGCGTTGGTAACAAAAAAGGACAATATACGAAATTTATAAAATAATTACAGTACTAAATAGTTTATCGAATGATGAATTATAAAGAAGAGTAAATGAGGCATGATAGTTGCCAAAACCTGTCACTCAGCACTTGTCAGTTTATATTTATTTGTATGTGTTAATGATACCGTCTCTTATTATTTTAATATGTTGGACTCTTTCGGATTTATCTACGTTGAGTTTCTACACCTACTTGTGTGTTTTTCGATGTAATAGGAATGATGATTGTTATTGCTTTGCCTAACATTACATTGTGGTACAAAATTGTGCAGCAGTATCTTTCAAGCTTCGCTGTGTGGCTACGGTAGTAAAGAATATAGCCACCCCCTCTCTTTCTGTGGGTGTCGTAAGAGGCGACTAAAGGAAAACAGAATTCCACTACCACCCTGGAACTTACAAAGCAGACCGATGGCAGGATAACCATCCAACTGCTGGCTTTGAAATACACAGACAACATTAAAATAGACTATATCAATTATTTTAAGACTAAAATTATAAATATGTCGGCACTTGAGCTATCGTACGCAATTAACAAGGAATTTATAAACCACAGATGCACCGATCACGCCACCTAGCACATCGTTCGATAGTCACCTACCTTCACTCATTATATTACTCGAGTTATTCTGACATATATAAAACGAACAGTGCGACCGCGGCTAAGGCAGTCTTGGCTCCGGCTTGGCACGATGCGTTTGTTGTATCCTGCTAGTAGCTTAACCTAGACTCATTCAATAATTAATTTGTGCAAACGAATTAATTGTTATATAACGATCTATAATTTAGCTAGGCAGGGCGGACAACTCAGTAGCAGCGAAGGTGAGCCTTGATGCGAATCTCAAAGCCTTCTTAAATCTACACCTAGGTCGCAAGTCCTAGGCACTTCTCTGAGTTACTCCCTCTACCACACGATCGACTCATCATCCGCACGGTGAATTCATAGAATGCTAAGAAGTTAGTCACCGCTCCGTTAACTAATACCTATCCCGCGTTTCGTGCTGCGTACCTTTCTACTAAAATAACTACTTTTCTGCTAAGTGATTCCTGTGTTATAAGAAATTTATGATATCATAAATTGTGTTTACTTGTGCCAACATTACCACTGAAGCTCACAGTAGACCGATTACTCTGAGACGATGAGCGAGAGAGATAAACCCTCATCCGACAAATATATTTATAAGATTAAATAATTCACACAAATACAAGCAAAATATTAGTTCTTGCATGGCAATATCTATATTACACGGATAAAGATGAAACATAATTTTCGTGACTTAGCTTTAGGAATTATTGAGTATATAATTTATTCTTTAAACAAGTGATGCCAAAATCGCTATTATATTAAACACTTTTTCTTTTTTTTTATATAAACCTAATTATGAACATACTATCAATAGTTATTAATCTATTTTAAGCTATATATTTAGTTTGTATCAAAGCGTTCTTTTTGAGTTATCTGTCTGATTAAAAATAATAATTTTGATTTAGTTAGGCCATTTTCTAAGGAAGATTATAAGTTGTATAATAAACACGTTGTGACTCATGGGAATGGAGTGGAATCATAAATGTCAACCAATGTTAATAGAATGTTAGGAGGTATAATGATTTCGAAAGTTGGTAATGATAATTCATAATTTCCTTTTTGAACTTTTACACAGTTTTCTATAAAACTCGAAAAGGTTCACACTGACTTCCTCAAAGGTTTCTTACAAATATATAAAGCGCCAGAAATGTTATATTTTATATCTTAACAGTGAACTTGAACTTTGAACTTTATTTTTTATATCAAAACCTATTTTTTTTGGTCATATTTAAGCAAACACTTAGAAAGACACATTTTACAGTTGTATAGTATTGTTGTACTTCGAAAAGCTATAAATGATATATTATTGAGCAAAGACTCTTTTTCTTATACATTAGTTACTGTGACACATGTAGAGATATTCCGCTATGAGAAGAAAAGGCTGGAAATTAATCTGCTATACTCGTATATTTTTCAAGACGTTTTTCTTCTTTGATTAGCATTAGTATTACTTCCGAGAAAAAATTAAAACACGAAATTTAGGCTATGTTAGTATAGTTCGAAAACTTTGGAACTACTTTTGAACCATTTCTATAAAAGTTAGGATTACCTATCTTTTTAATCTTTATAAATTTTGATGTCCACATACACTTGCTAGTATTTTACAACCAAGCTAATACAATAACGGCTAAAGCAAATATTTATTCCGCTTACCACCGTGTGGTCTAAGGAGTCGCTAGATTATACACGGCTTAAGTGACATTTCTGACGTCTCGTGTGATGTTTGGCTAAATATTCTGCTTCCGTTTGATGCACACGTTTACTAAAGAACGCGTGGGCGATAATTAGATTCATAATTATGATATATATTTATTTTGTGGCTTGACATCTATGCATATGGTACATACGAGTATTACGATCGTTCGTCTTTAAAATGTTTTGTTAATTTTCATGTTCATATTATTTAATATTTTCACTAATAGTACATAATAGTAGAAAGTTGGCAACCTAATGGTAATTTTACCCCATCATGGTTGGGTTTTTGTAAATTCCAATCTCATTAAAATATTTAATAGTAGTACCAAATTCAGAAGATATGTAAATTTTGATTTGTGTATGAAAATTAGAAATAAATAAGTTTTTAAGAATAAATAACATTACTGAAAATTATACCATCAAAGCGGAGAACAGAATAGTGACAGGTAGTTTGGTAATTTTACTAATTTTGAAGTACCAAAAAAATAAGTATTTTTAGAGCTTTTGTTTTGTTCCAAATATTTTACCAAACATATCATTATATTTTTCGAAGGGCTTTCAAGGAATATTTTCGTAAATAAACTTATGAACAAGTCAATCCTTCCAAGGCAACACCTAGTTTTAATTTATGTTTAAACACCTTATTCACATAATCGTTTTCCGTGGGCTCCATTCTCATTAAAATAACTTCTAACAAGAACTTTATTTCTTAAACTTATCTCCTAATCTCAATCTCAACTAAATTACAGATGAATTTCAAGTTATACGCCTAATTATTTTTTAGCTATATTATAAATATATTTTCTTATGAATAAATAAACGTTAATTAAATTATACAAATATTTAGTAAATCTTAAGTATATTATTATACTTAAATATAATTGCCTAGCTGATACGGTGTCAATCCAATAAATAACGCGCTATAGGCATAGGTGTGACACGCGGCGGCTCGTTGAACTCTTTCGTACGGCGCGGGCGGCGCGCTTATTACCGCGTTTTTTCCCCGCCTCTAACGAGATGCGAGTCCAAACATCGAGGTCGTTTGTGGTCGTTCATTACACGCTCTAGGATATTAAAATGAGACAAATTTATTACCGCTCTCCGATTATACGTTCGATAAACGCACAGACCGGTGATTATGATATCTCGGGAGTTTAATCGTACCATCGATACGAACTCGCGTTCTGTTCCACACTAAACCAGTACTAATAAAAATGAAACTAGTTACGGGCTAGTATTCGACAGTTTACGTTCGGAAATCAACAAGGTGCCGTAGAAATAGGAAAAACGGTGCGAGACGGGACGGTGCGTTATCGTACCAATCGTCTCGAACAATGCATCGAATGTTTCAATATAAACGCGACAGCATTTTTAACGTTTCATCGACGGTGTAACAATCGTAAAATAAATTCTCGACGCCTTCTCAGAGTTGTGATTAATGTGGTACACAGTGCGGCGTCGCGTTTATTTTTTCACCTCCGTGTTATTTTCTAGCTTAATTTATGAGCCCCTGCGACGGAGGAAACGTATGTGTTACTACCTGTACATGTGATATCATATTGTTTGATCAGCTCTATAGAAATGTTTACAGCGTGAAAGCTTAATATATCAACTCGCTTACTATAAATTACATTAAAAAATTATCTTATATAACTTTACCCTATTTATCTAAGCAACTACACGTACGTGTGACCGTACTCTTATTAGCTTATAAATTTATATCCTCTAGTAATTACGCGGAAGTATTATTTTATCTAATCAATTCAATTATAATTATTATGTGAAACATTTGATTAAATCTAAATTTGATTTATTAAACCGTGATTTGTATCTAATGTTTTCTTTTTTATAACTAGAATTCGTTATTATCTTTGTATGTTTAGTAGCTATTGCTTATCTAATAAAGTTATAAAATATGTCATCAGTAATCATGTTTTGAACAGACAAAAATAAGTTTTAATATTTTATAAACAATCTAAAATGGAAATTATTTTTTACTACAAAAAAAATGAATCTTCTTTTCCGAATTATCACTAAGATAAATCGATTACAGACTGTGGGCAATATAATGATATCTTACGGGCTTCAAAACATTTACATTTAACCACCTATAAAGGCATCTTGTTAAAATGCCGACGTACCATAATATATCGCGGTCTAGAAATACATTACAAAAACACACAAATTCCCATGTATCGTCGACAGAAATTAAAACCACGCCTGACAAACACATGAGGAGCATACGTCAGTGCTTTCTTCGACACTCACTTTCTTTTTAATATATTTCAAAATTACTTAGATACATAAATATATATTAAAAGTAGTTTAAATAAATTAAAAAACCTTTGTTGACTAAATTTTGTAACATGTTATCCAGTTCAAATTTATTCGAAATTCGCTCACAACACCGCAACCCGGTCGTTAGACGGGTATGTGATCGTTAGTTGGCACCCCTTCAAATAGTACCAATTTGAAAATTTGGAGTAAGCAAAGGATAACATGTGTATTATTTATAAAATATGGTTCTTTTATACCATCTTTCGGGACATATAACTAAAAAGCGTACCTACGAGTATATATCTAATAATTAAGATTTTTTTTAAAGTGAAAATTGTTTGTTCCTATTTAGTTCTTAATTCAGTAAACGTTTTTTATTTAATGATATCAGTAGTTTCAGCTGTAGATAGAAAAAGATTAGGGAATGTACTCGTACGTGTAATCATATTTATTGGCACTTTTTGTAATCATGTATTTCTGTAAGAAAAACTATTTAATTTTAGTTAAAGTTATAGAAATTCAATCAAAGCGCACTCACACATTTTTCTATCCACATTTCACTTTCACACATTTACACATATATTTGTCACTAAACTTTAAGTAGCATTAAAAGGATATAGCTCGAAACTAGAAAAATCTAATAGTCAAAGCGTTGATCTATTTTGGTTTAAAAGAATTTAAGAAATTTTCTCTAGTTTCATTTTAAATAAGTCTGATTGAACGTAGAACAACAATACCACTTATATTCCTGCATTCAAATGCAATCTCGATACATAGAAACCGCGCAATGCTTTTGTTCGCGTCTTCACTTGTTTCACACCTACTTAGGGCTGCGGGCGCTCGTTAACTCAGATTGAAGGCTAGCGGTCGATGGCCCGAGTCCTTACAGTATAAAAAACCTGATATGCAATATGCTTGCTTATGTTGCCGCTCGTTTAAATAACTCGGTTCACTTGAGTCTATTGCTAAGATTTATATTTTATCAAAGTGGGCTATATATTTATGCCTGATATAAGTTTGTGGCGTATCCACACATATACAAACTTTTTATCAGAACAATAATCAAACCTCATTTTATGTTTTTATATTTTTTATAAAAATATTTTCAATAGGTGTCTATGAAATATTTGTATTTTGAACTCTTTTTTGTAATTTATATTTACAATCTATTATTTGTATTATATATTTTGCTATTTGGACGTTGTTTCGAAAATTTGAACTGTCAAACTTGACTGTCAAATGTCTAGGTACCTTAGGTGGTAATCGTTTGAACGATGTAATTAAACAAACACTTTAAGTTATAGTCGCCGAGGTAACCAATATATTTAATTAATAAATATTTTAGTTAAATATTATACTATGAATGTAATTTAGGAAATAGATGCATGGTATTATGGACTTCCTTTACAGACCTACAAAGTCTTCAAGGTTAGAAGAAAACTTCTGCGATAAAATCCGTAAAAATTTATTTAAAATTCGCGTTCGCGTTTTTCGATTCGCGTAAACATTAGAAAATAATATTCAAGATTAAGGTCAGTCTTTAAGAGCACTTGATAGGAAAGTGTGTAAAAGAGTTAAAAAAGACATCGCCATAATTTGATCCGTTATAGAAATAAATAGGAACTCTATATATATGTAGCTCTTTAAAGAGGTAAAAAAGCTCGAAATCTTTACTTTATAAGAAGTAAACAAAGAACACATATGAAAACAGTTGCTTCCTCTTGTATGATTAGATTTAGATGTGACTAGAGATGTCTACATTTATATATGTTTTAAAAATAATTTTAAACGATAAATAATCTAAGTGTGGAATTTTTATATTTTTAGTCAAAAAGATCCTGTATAAAGAAATCTAATAATAAAGCAAAGATTACAGCTAGACATCAAGCCCTCATTAACTGGTGTCAGTCATAAAACGGACCCATCATACAGTATATAGGTAAAATCTTTGTTACAAGTTATTTCATTTTTATTATTTAAGTTCAATGTGTAACAAGTAAATTATAATAATATTAATTTACTAAAGATTAGAAATATTTCAAAAAGCAAAAAGAAATGATATTATTTTTGTACTACTATACTTCGATTTTTATACAAACTATTTTCATATTCATTATTTGACCTGTTAAATTTCTATTCCAAAAATAAAAAATAAATTAATTAAAAATTGATAAAAAAAAGGGAGTGCTATCCAACAATGTATTTAAGGATTAAAGTTAAATCTTATATCGCTTTAACACCTCTCAGTTTAAGTCGCAAAATTTGTCTATCGAATAATTCGGTCTAATAAGCAGAAATGTTGTCACCTTCCCTTAATCACTTCGATGCTTCAAATGTATCACAGTCATTGAATAAATGGGACGAATTAACTAAATGTTATTAGGTAATAATGTTTTGTAATATGTAATTTAACAAATGTATTTTAAGGTAATAAAGTCTACATCATATTTATTGATGCTGTTTAATCTTTGATTCGTTGATATTATATTAAATTTATATCTGTAATGTATCTCCTATTATAATTTAAAATATGTATAATTATTATCTTTTCTAGTTAGATTTCGAGAGTTAATAAGAGTCAGATATATTTCTTATTGGAAATTATCATTATATTAAAATAATAATAATAATATTACTTGTTAATAAATTAACTTTGTTTCAGTTATTGGTTCATTTTAATTTAATAATATTGTCATAAGATAGGTATGTATTGAAAATATTTTAAATGAATGTAAATAACTTTGAAAAGATTGAAAGATGAAGTGATGAAAGATTTTAAACATACTTGTTTCGTATTGAAGTAATTGAAATCTCATAACTGTTAAAGAAAACTAAGTTTTATTAAAAATCATATTTTATTCTCTTTATCACTTTTTGACACAGTCCATTTTTGAAATTTTACAATAAATACGTTATTCTCTCGTGACTAAATTACAAATGTACAGTAATACTAGGTAACCTAACTAGCTACAACTAATTTATCACAGATTTTGGCAACATGCCATTTTTAGTTATTTGTTTTACATAACTCAGTTGAATTGCATTAACAGTGCTGTTCTTATAAAACGGTCAAAGCTTATGCTTTTACACAAATAGTACATCAAGTTTTTAATTACTACTATTTTAAGTTTATGGTTGATATTATCGCGGTACGATATATTAAGCTATTTACAATTATAATATAAGACTATTGTATTTTAAAAATATATGTACATTACATACGATAACCGACTAGCCATCACAAATTCACTTTTAGAGTCACTTCGCACTTAGTCATTATATACACAGTTTTAGTTTATTCACAACACTACACATGGACGGAAAGGTTTCGGGGTGAGGCTCGGGATGGGATTTGATGCTGGGCGTGGGAAGGATGTGGCGGCAACACAGGATGAGCTCCATGTACTGGTGGTGGTGGTAATGCACCCAAATGGTTTCGAGGATGATGGTGTCGATGCATCGGAACTAAACCAGCTCCCGGACTTGGCATTCCGCGACGCCTTTGCTTATTAGGAACGTCGGGTAGAGCAAATCTTAATTTTTCCCAGAATAGTTTATCGTCCCATTTCACACACGTATTTGTTTTTAAATAAAGTCTTATATCGGGGTCGAGATCCTTTTTAGGCACGTTTCCTAAAATAACCACGATTAGTTTTTTTCTTCCACCGTTTAGCACTTGATGATGAGCAGATTTAAATTCAAAACGACACCACTCGGATTTTATAAAGTTTTCACTTAACACCATTATTGTACGACGCGATGATTTTACGGCCTGAATTATGTTGTCGGCTATATATCCACCAGCAGGGCAATCGCGATAATGTAAATAAAGCTTGTAAGGAGGATCTCCGTGTTCCAACATTGGTGCTAATTTTTCTGTCACCCACGTTTCGTCTTTCGAACTGTAGCTGATGAATGCGTCGTAAAGTTTTTCGCCGTCGTCGTTGTCCATGTCACTTCCTTTGTAACACAATCTAACACCAAATTTTGAGTGACACCACACTCTCATTTGCTGTCTGTATATAAACACAGTCACCACGACAATTAAGATAATAATAACTGGACCTAGAGTTGCGACCAATAAAGGAATGTAGTCTACTTCTTCATTAGTTAAAATAGTTTTAGTAGCTGTCAAATTACCGTTGATACTATTGTTTATACTAGGCATTCCAGTGCATATAGTTCCATTTTCTTCCACTATTTTAAATCCTGAGTTAGGGTCGTCAAACATGTTCTCATTATATAAATCGATATCAGTGTTATTAGATTTTGAGTAAATACACTTTACAGTAGATATATCTATTATTGAGTTTACACGTTTTGTCCATTCTCGGAACATCTCAGTGTATTCACAGTCACATGACCATGGATTATATGATAGTGAAATTGTAGTAACGGCAACATTTATTTGCCATACTTGCAAGGTCACTAATCTATTGTGCTGTAAGTGTAATATTTTTAATCTTGGCATATGACTAAACATCTCTTTCCCAATAGTTTTTATTTTGTTATTATTTAGATATAACTCTCGTAAGTTATCGAGACCGTTAAATTCCTGTCCTTCGACCATAGTTAAACTGTTATAATCGAGATGTAGTACTTCCAGTTCTTTTAATCCATTAAAAGTTCTATTGTGAATTATTTCTATATTTGATGAATTTAAGTACAATATTTTTAGTCGTTTTCTGCCTATAAAAGCGTGACTTGGGAGTATTTTTATGTCGTTACCATCGAGATACAATTGTGTTGCCTCCATCGGTATTCTTTCGGGTAGCATGTTTACGTAATTAGCATTAGAACATTCTACAACATTAGCTGACCATGATTGATCGTGATAACAAGTGCAGTTATTAGGACAAGTCATTTCACAATCGCAGGCATCAAAATCACAGCAATGGCATAGTGCAAAACAGTGAAATTCGTATTTACATAAAAACTGATGCGATGCGGCTTCAACCAAAGGTACGTACGCATTGCCTCTATTGTAAAGTAATTTACAATATATACTATCCAAGTCCATTAGTTTAGGTTGAGTTCTAGCTCTGTTTCCAGTATTTATTTTTTGCAGCCATTCCATTGTACAATCACATTCTAGTGGGTTTCCACCGATAAAAAACTCAGGCACGGTTTTATCTTGTGGCACGGCAGATATTCTCAACGAGTTAGGATCTAAACTTGTTATTTTATTTCCATACAAGTCGACTCTCGTTAAATTCGGTTTTTTAAAAAAGGTATATGATTGTACTTTTGAAATTAAATTATCATTTAAATACAACATCTCCACTGAATTAGGTATAGCACTTCCGGTTATCTCCGTTAACCTATTAGAACTTGCGTCGAAAGTACTAAGCGATAGTTGCGATTCAATTTCAAAGTAATTTCCAAGTTCAGCAATTCTGTTAGCGTGAATGTCCAACCACTGCAATCCAGTTGGAATCATAGCGTAGTCGAACCATTCTAGACGATTATCAGAAATGTTCAACCATACCAAATTAGGTAACTTGGCGAAAAGTCCACCGATGTCGGTCAAGTAATTTCCATCCAATCTTATAGCTTGTAAGTTTATGTTGCCATCGAAGGCACCGGCTTCAATTTTATGGATTTTATTTCGAGATAAATTGAGAATTTTTAGTGATGTCATTTTGTCAAATACCCCTTTGCTTATGTTTCCTATATTATTTTCCGTTAATCTCAATCCATACATTTGTTGCATTGTCATAAATGAAGCGTTTTCAATGCTCACTATTAAGTTTTCTCCAAGGTCAAGTGTTTTTAATTGAGGTATTTCTTTTAAGACCATTGGAACTTCATCTAACCTGTTTCCGTTTATATGTAAATCTTGTAAAGAAGTACAATTGC
This sequence comes from Melitaea cinxia, assembly GCF_905220565.1. Lineage (NCBI taxonomy): Eukaryota > Metazoa > Arthropoda > Insecta > Lepidoptera > Nymphalidae > Melitaea > Melitaea cinxia. The sequence continues at coordinate 7,005,637 of NC_059405.1, read as the reverse complement.
GCAAGGCATGCGGGTGTATTTTCGAGATACGATTACTGTCAATAGATAAGACAGATAATACTTGTAAACCCATAAATGCATAGCTCTCGATATTCGTAAGCCTATTATTAGATAATATCAGTGTGTGTAAATTTACAAGTGAGCTAAACACATTCTCTGGGATATGTTCTATAAAATTGTCCTGCATTTTTAGTATCTGTAAGCTATGTAAATCTCTAAATAGTGCAATTTCCATTTTTGACACTCTGTTGTGTGAAAAATCTAGAAATACAAGTCTTTTCAACCCTGAAAACGTTGAGGTGTTTATCCAGTCTGAAGTCAATTCGTTGTAAGATAAATCCAGGACGAGAAGTTGTAAAAGATCACTGAACAACCCTGGAGCTAACACAGTAATTGTATTATTGTTTAAATATATTTCTTTTAACTCTTTAGTGTCACTAAATAATTCAGGAGGTAAACTGGTCAGCTGATTGTCAGAAAACCTCATTGTTGTAAGAGATATAAGTCCTTCTAAAGCTCTGTCTGCAACTGAATTGAGACCATTGCCTTGAAGATACAACTTTTGTAATCTTCTTAGTCCAGACAGAAGGCCTGGTGGTATCGTATCAATTAGATTTCTCGACAGATCCAGTATTAAAAGGTTATCCCCACATTTTTCTGTGGGATGGCGATGTGCGGTTGAAAATTGAAAATGACTAATATCTCTCATTCTGTTTCCAGTCATATTCAAATACTCCAGGTTCCTTAACGAGCAAAGAGCTCCTTCAGGAAACGCTAACATGTTGTTTTCACTAAGATCAAGTCTTTCCAGATTTTGTACAGTTGTAAATGCTGTAGGTGTTATTTCTAAAGACATTGTAGACCAATCAGTATTATGAGTCCGTATTGTCAAATTTCTAAGCTCTCGGAGGCCAGTGAAGGCACTATCCGACAGATTCCCAATCTTGCAGTATTCGATGGTAAGTTCTCTTAATTCTATTAATTGGCGAAAACTTTCTGGCGCGAGGGAACTTTGGAAAAAAAGCGCATCACTACATTCAAGACGCAGACGCGCAGTTAGGTGTGGTTGAATGGCACTAAAATTTGTATTTTCTAATTCGCTATTTATGGTCCTTAACCGACATTGTAACGAGACACCTGTGTCGTCTTCATCGGTAGTCCACCGGCATTCATCGGGAGCTTGATATCGAGTTCCTGTCGTTGCCGATAAAGACGCACTCCATGCCGGCAAAACTGCGCTAAGCGCTAACAGAACGTTTGTAAACCACATCAGGCACATTTTGTTTTACTTTCACAAAAAATCACTTTAACCTTTGCATGGTTTTATTTACGACGTTCCATTGCAATTACACTTATAAGCATTATCGCTTCAGTATGGTAACCAACAGTAAGAGCGCACACGTTTAACCGGCCACTCAACTTTTATTCCGCGTAAGCACTAATTGGACAAGATCGTGTTTGCTACTCGGTAACAAAGAACGTGACGCGCGCTCTCGCGCCGATGTCTGGGGTGGAACTAACTCGGAGTCAAACCTGAGCTGCGCTCGCGCACAAGGCCGCGCCGGTTCACGCGTTCCAACAGGTAAGTCGACGCCCGGGGCTAAAACGTTCTAACTGCCTCACGTACAGCTTTACCTTTCGCTCTACTAGTTCCATGGAGCTGCTTGTCAGAAAAATAAACTTTACGCACACTATGCCGATTTGTACGCAACACAAGTGAGTCAAACCGCTTTTTGTGACGCTTAGGCATGCTTTTCTAGTAAGTGTGAGTGAGACAGAGATCTTTGCGGGGCAACCGTTCCGGGCATGGTGGGGGCTCAACACAGCTGCCCAGGTAGTCTGCTAGCGCATTACTGTGGCCGCCGCTTGTAGGCGCTGCGTTGATGAAATTGTATTGCGAACTTTTCTAATGATACTGTTAACTCATCGTACTTAATTAAATGTAGTTACTTTTAGCAAATACCTGACAATCTCTGTATAAGTTACCAATTAGAAAATATGAATTGACATTTATAATTACAGATACGTGATAACAATGTTGCATTTGTTTTACTCACAATAATAAATAAATATTATATGTTTAAAATTTATATTTTATGTTTAGTAAAAATATACGGTAAAGTTAAAAAAACAAAACGTAAACGATAGTAGCATCTAAGGTACACTCACATATTCATATAAAACTAAATGTATGTTAATATAACATTATATTGTTATTAATTAAGAACATTTATTAGCAACTTATAATATACTAATAATAATTAGATAAATAATATTAAACTTAAAAACCTGAAGTATATATATATACATAATATAATAATTAAAAAATATTATTAAAAGGAGTCCCTTTAGGCAAGGTTCCGAAGATACTGGCAGCGTTCCCGCTTTGAATAGCTAGACTAATTCTTTCTCCGAAGTAGCTGCCATCTCTTCGGTCTCCTGTGACTTCGAATAACCTTTTCGCTATTTCTTTAAAAAGTATTATAGCACTAGGACCCCACGGACCAAGGGTCTCGACACCGAATGGGACAAAATCATATTCGGAGCCTAGACCCCTGTATTTGTCTGCTTTATGTTTTATTTTTTAATGTTTTTTATGTTTTAACTAGCTTCTGCTCGCGACTACGTCCGCGTGGAATAGTTACTTTGAGCTAACTCGGGAAGCTCTCAAAAGAAAAGAAAAAAACCCGATTTTGAAACATTCTTCATTGTTGCTCCACTCCTATTGGTCTTAGCGTAATGATATATAGCTTATCACCTTCTTCGATAAATGGGCTGTTTAACACTGAAAGAATTTCAAATCGGACCCGTAGTTTCTGAGATTAGCGCGTTCAAGCAAGCAACTTTTCAGGTTTCTAATATTAGTATAGATTTAATCTAAAAAAAAAAACACTGAAAAGAGAAAGAAAAAAAAAAGACTATAATTTCACCCTGAAACGTTTGTTATCGATTTTTCTCTCATTGTACTTATATTTTTTAAGAAAAAGAAATTTCTTAGAAAACTAAATAGCATTTTTTAAGAATGCACATCTCGATTGCCCTTTATTTAAGTTAAACGATTTTAGAATAATTTCTCATCGCTCTACTTGCAACCCATCATCAGATTAAACGTCTAAACATTATGTGTTTTGGGAAGGTACTAATTTTCTCAAAAACGTTTTGTTAGTTTAATTGGGGTTAGAATTCAAAACAAATTACAATTCGCATGATTTATTAATAATGAAACACGCGTTTGTAGAAGATAGGCAATTTTATGGATACTATTATCACATTAATAAAAGATATTCGAAAGGAAATAAATAATGATAACGGTTTGCTCTTTCAATAAAAATTTAAATTTATACAACGTGTAAAAAAATTAAGCCGATTTTTTTACATTCTTTTAAAAGTTATCTGTTATAAAACTTTAAAGCTCCTTAAAAGTAATTATGTTGTTTTTTATTATATTTCAATTGATAATTATTAAATTGAAATTAATATTAAGTAAAAATTTAGAAAAAGTTTAATGAATTGCTTATGCTTTTATCTTGATATAGACCAGTGCTTTTATAGTCTTTGAAAAAACATGTAGTAAGGCCCAGGCTCTCCTAGCGCTTTCGCCCACTTCTCTATGAAATAGCTTTTGTGTGCTAAAGTTTTCTGCGGGTCACTTAAGTATATATAAGTTATCTTAAAATAGCAATAAATAGGCATCTACGTATATAATTTAAAGAAGATAGTATTGTACCTATACACTATTTTGAGAAAGTTATAGAAACTTTCTCAAAATACTATAGATGTCTTATTAAATATATTTTTTCCATTTTCCGAGCGTTTCTTTGCATTTTCTTAATCATTTACCATAGTAATGTATATTTTTTTACACCATCAGAAAGTAAAGATTTCAATAAACAAAAACACCGACTTTTAAAAAAAACTGATAATTTGACGTGAGTATTCTCGATAGAAAACCAGGGTGCTTGCTCTTTCGATATTCATTTCAAATTAAGGTGAAAAAATAAATATTTTACATCAACAAAATTAGTGTATTTGGGACATAAAAAAGTAAGTTTTACCAAGTTTTGTAAAAAAAAAATGTTTTTGTAAAAGATAAAAATCAAAACACAAAAAGTTGTAGATCTTTTCACTACCAACAGCTTTGCCATTGAGCTTTTTTCCATAGGACTTGTTCCATGTGATTTGCAGGAAATCGAGATAAACCGTTCTTCACCTTTAACCGGTGGGGGGGGGGGGGATTCTCGGCCTCAGATTGCCCGTAATTCACTTTTCCTTCCATTTTCGTTGTATTCTCTTTCTTTGACAATGAGTTTCATCTTACTATAATTTTTATTTTTGTTTTCGAAATCTATCTGCACTGGTATTAGTCATACGTCGTAGCTTAAATTTGAAAATTGTTTTATCCAAAATGACGGGGTGCATTTATTTATTTTTATACGTGTGTTTGTTAGGTATTAGCGTGTTTAAAATAATTGTGTTCTCTCGCAAACGAAAAAAAAACCGACTTCAATTACATCGACAAGTAATACAACGTAGATCGACGAAAAAATAGTCAAGCAACTACGCGTTATCAAAGATTACTCAAAAAGTAGTTATCAGACCTCGATAAGATTTATATGTGACCACATGATAAACATCAGCTTTCGATTAAATTAAAAATTATCAAAATCGGTACACCCAGTAAAAAGTTATTGCGGGTTTTCGAGAGTTTCCCTCGATTTCTCTGGGATCCCATCATCAGATCCTGGTTTCCTTATCATGGTACCAAACAAGGGATATCCCCTTTCCAACAAAAAAAGAATTATCAAAATCGGTACATCCAGTAGAAAGTTATGCGGTATAATACAACGTAGGTCGACGAAAAAAGCGTCAAGTAAAAACGCATTATTAGATATAACTCGAAAAGTAGTAGTTAGATCTCAAATAAATTAAAATGGGACCAATTGGCACACACCACCTTTCGATTAAAATAAAATTTGTCGAAATCGGTCTACCCGGTCAAAAGTTCTGATGTAACATACATAAAAAAAAAAAATACAGTCGAATTGAGAACCTCCTCCTTTTTTGGAAGTCGGTTAAAAATTTATATAAACATACTAGCTGCCTGGCGAACTTCGTACCGCCTTATTTTTTTTTTGTTAATATAATAATTACTTATATCGAAATAAAATATAGCCTGTCTTTCAAGTTGGATAAAACTGCACACGGTGATGAAAATTTGATTAAAATCGGTTCAGTAGCTTAGGAGTCCATCGCGGATAAACATCGTGACGCGTAATTTATATATATTAAGATATAATAACGATGACGTTATAAATGACGATATTTTAACATAATTTTATGTATAAAACATGTAAATATAATATTATTTGTAGTCTCAAAAAATATTTATAAAAAAAATCAAGGTGCGAAATATCCTTAGCACCTTTCCAAGTTATGTACATAGCGCAAATGGCTCTGTAATGGGAATCGTGTCCTGCGTTTTATAACATTGATTCAATATATCACGGGTCCTGAGGGTCGTTTGTCCGATCGCGTCTTAGCACTACAAAAGAGCAGCGGGTGATCCTTTGACTTTTTGTCGTAAGTGGATAGGCGTAGCTTGTATTTCACAAAAGAATAGATTGCCGGTAAATCGTGGGTTATTGTAGGCTATTTAACGTATGTTAGATGACTGTTATCCATAGCTCGTTATAAAGTGTCCGTATTCAATTTACGATATTCCGAGTCGTCACGCAACTGTCGAGATGTTAGGCCAGTGCGTGGGCTCGTGTGATTTGGGTCACTTGCTCTATCATGATTCATAGAGGAACTCTCAACATTTCAATAATAACTCATTGTTTTGTTAGAAATATGTTCACACCTGCCTTTAAATACTAATTGCGTCAACTTGGTAAACGATGTGAATATAAAAATATTTAGAGTGCAATTATTATCTCATGAGCTTTAACTATATGAAATCTAATTTAAAATTTACTTATCTATGTATTACCATTGACAAATGAAATGTACTCTATGTAATAACTCGCGCGTAATGACGCATCTCTTATTTATTCGTGATATCGTGCGAGTTCATCAAGCGAAAAACGATTCCTTAGTCGTTTTCCATTATGTTATTAATTTTTGTAATTTCGATACCTAATCTCCGGCGACAGGACCGATACCCGAACGACACTTATCTCGATGTCGGTCGACACGTATAATCCATTAAGTCGTCATTTCCACGCCGCTGATCATTCCTCAACTGCGCGTCAAACCCGCCCCCGAACGAACCTCGTCGTATTGTTTGCTACTGCCTCATCACTCCTTTGCAAGGTCCTTTACGTTAAATCACCGAAATTGTAATCTCGACTCTAAAACAAAAGCCATAACGATGACTAATCTCTGATCTCCGGTCGGACCTCTATCCCGAACGGCTAATGAACTAGTTTGTTATCTAATCGGTTACACGGCCAACCTATTAATAAATTCCCACGTAATTTTCTAATTAACATCCTGCCTAAAAGACTACGCAAGGAGTTACACTTAACAATTAATATTACCTATTCAACGAGATACTACATTTTAACGAATTAATCTTTTGTTTTTGTTACAGGTAATCAACTCTTGAATACGATAATCACTATGCAGGTGAGTATGTTTTCTCAGTCATTTGTAAACAAAAACGAATATCAGTGGTAATGAAGTCTTTTGCAATACGATATGATATTTAAATCGGTTTGTTCATCGTGTTTAATGCAATAGTAAGGTAGTTGAAAGGGTAAATCGTAAATAATTAGTATTTTGTTGGCGGTTCATCGACTCCAAAGCGGTCGTGTACCGTGTAAATTGAAAAGATTTTCCACGAGAGCAAAGAGCCCTTAGTAGTGCACAGATCGCAACACGGGCAATTTGGCGTGCGAGAGTCAACTGGGGTTCATTCGAGCATCCCGGCACCTGGCGTCCTACTACACTAGGCACCCTGCCTTGCGGCAACAGCGACGTAATAGAGTCGAATACACTACAAATAAACGAACTTAAAAATTATTTAGTCACTTTGTAGTACTGTCACAATTTTAATTTTATATACGTAGTTGTATGTGACGTAAAAAACTTGTACTTCTTGTTACTTAAATTTTACATAAAACTTTAAAAAAAAATAGTTTTTTGGTTTGCTTATTTTTGCCCCTGTCGAGTGCGAAGTGTTGCGTAATCTGTCTTCTGAAGCACCAGTCATCAATACTGATAATATATATTACTTTATCAGTTTCATTCCTTTTTGTGAATAACAAACCTCTATTCATATCATACTCCAGAGTCAGGGACGCAACGTGCCAACCAATAGGACCGGTTAGATTAGGCATTGTCGCGGTACAATTAGAAACTGTCGCGGCGCTCGGCTCACTTTGTTATTCGCAAACACTCGACCGCATCTGCGCTTCGGGACACCTCGCGATATATGGCATCTGCTAATTGCGACCATTCAATGTTAAGATATATGGGCGTTCTGATTCCATTTTGCGTTAAGAACTTTTAAGCATTTCAATTCTTGGAAATATTGAACTCGACAAATTTATAATGTCGAAATTATGATTTAGACTGTTTTATAGAAAGCTATGCACAAGCAAGCAACTTATTCAAGTTTAAAGCCAATAATAAAACCACAATTTTCTGTATGTATTCAATTTATCTAGCTCCTAACCGTTTCTGTCGAATGCTATGAAATAAATGCTTAATCATTACAAATCATTCATTTTTTAAATTATATTTCAAAATCTAGGAAGATAACTTTATAAATAATTTACACTAATGAGTATATGTATTTTCAAAGAACTGTATTTAGTCCGAGATTTGACCTTCACTTGTGACAAAGTTATTTTTGCATCGACAACATAAAAGTAGACAATTTTAATGTTTTAACCTCTCGTAAAATCGATAATTATAATAAAAACGCGTTAGTATTGTTCTTAACAAATTTTTTTTTGACGATTCGTCAGTATTATTCGCATTGTCTACGTTGACTTGCGATTGTGGAGCTGACTAATGATGTATGATTGATCGAACGCTTCGTTCACTAAGAGACATGTAATAGTTATCGGCTCAGGATGAGGTTTTTTCATACTTTATTAATGTGTAAGAAACTTTCTTGTAACTTTTTACAAAGGTTTAGCTAAGTCATTGGGAATTTTTTTCTTTGTTTGGAAATATCGTGTATGCTATGTAATTTTTTTTTATTGTGATGTTGTTACTATGATAAAATACACACACAGATAAGTAAACACTTGTAATTACTGGTAAAAATTGTACTAGATAGTAAATTTAATTTCGCCGTATAGCTTTGCTTACTAAATTTTGTTTTCGTAGCTAGAAATTAAATTAAGTACATTAAGTTCCATTATTTCAAATCTATTGTTGGTACATACAAGATTGCTTAATTGGAAAAGTCTTGTATTCCACTATGGAGTCTTGATAAACGTAAGATAAAATGTAGAATAAAAATAGAACGCATTCGATTTGTGTATCGAGTAAATTCTAGTACTTATCGGCTCTCACTGCGAAGCTTCGAACAAGGCAAAGTGGTCCGCTACTAGATACATATGATTACACTATGAAATAGAAATTCCATGTACAATGTTGTTATCCGCCGTTATCGAACATTCTGATTGTGCGTCACGTAGGGAACTATACAACGTTTGCCGCGCAATTATAAACGGAAGAACGTTATTGTGTAGAATTTCGTTCGAAGGTCGGAGGCAACCCCCGTCGAGAGATACGTGCTCCCTACTAAGAAAAATGTAACAGGCATCTTAGAAATTTCAATTGCAACCTTTGTTAGTTTCGCACTCGCTGCTTTTCCAATTTGTTCAGCTTGTGCCGTCAATGAGTATTCGAGATATAATCGGCGTGCCATTCGTTTGTATACTTGATTAAATTCCACCCGAATTTGTTTCTACATTTTAAAGCCTGATTTATTTTTCAAATAAAATAAATTTACAAAGTAAACGTAAATAATATTCTACAGTATTAGTGGTTTATACTTTTTATTTACTATCGTTAAATAATATAGTTGTTGTTGTTCATTTACGGGTACTAAATAATAGTTAACTTTATAAAATTATCGTGGTGTGTGCTAATTGACGATGGTATTATTCGTTAGAGCGGTAATTTATAGCGGTGCGACACAAGCCGAGACAAATTCGCTAGGAGCCGAGCCGGGTATTCGCCGCGCCTACTCCTCGTGACCAGCACTATAAATATCAAGTGTAAGAGAGACACAATAATGCACACCCCGTAAATGATTAATATAATACTTTTACGCCCGTACACAAACAGACCGTTGGCCTAATGAAATATGGCAACGTGTTCTTCTTCCCTGATAAAATTTCCAGTGTCGGTATTTTATTGCGGCGCGGGCAAGATAATTCAAGTCGGCCGGTGGAATAATTTACATGGTGGCCCTTTACTGGCTTAGGTGAGGCTACCGCGTTTTTACAATTTCGGTTACAAGGCGGTTAATGTATTTTAAAATTATCTCCTAAACGCTAGGTTGCGCTTCCTTACTTATTCCGACCAATGCAGCACATACTTACCTGCTATCCGATAGATACTAGTAGGTATGCTTTATTTAATCTCTGTTTATATTTTTTCTTAAATCCATAGAGCATAAGTAAGTGGTAAAACCATAGTGGCAATTAAGTACGCGTGTTAACAATATCTACATTTTAACTGAATTAAATTTTTCGTTTTCAGTTATTATTCTTATTTTTTATTAATATTCTTTTATTCTAGCTCTATGTACGTGAAATTTGAATAAAACTTGTTACTTTGAACTGTAATAATTTACGTAATAATTAATAATACACTCGATTCGGACTAAGCTTTTTTCATTTATACAAATGTTGATAGCATAAAATTATGTATGAGATTGATGTATTTTAGAACGAAATGTATGTTTCTTTGTATGTCAAGCAAAAGGAATTGCACGAAATTAAATGGTTCTTAACAACGTGTTCCTGGTAGAGTTGTTATAAAATTTGATTTATGTCTTATTTGATAGTATCTCAAACATAACGTAAATCAAATTTTATGTTATACGTTTTATCATCTATTTTAATGTAATAAAATGATAAATAATTCTCTCGCCTAAATGTGGCATAAAGTAAGTGGTAATAAAGGTGGTAAATAAAGTCGATATTTACCATAGTAGTCTTGCTTCTTAAATAGCACAACTTTACTTTATAGAAAATATAAAAAAAGTTAAACCATTTTTACAATAGATTTCATTGTATATTCTTAACAGTTGAGGCTAGTACCAATAGAGCGATATAAATATGTTTATAAAAAAAATTACAATAAAATCTCGCTAACAGTTACGGTATGCGGATCACGCGTCAATCAGGGCTTACTCCTCTGTGAATTGTTGTTCTATTCATTCGTTTTATTTTGGGCATATCTACGCTACCCAGTCGCACGTTACAATAGTAACTAAATAGGATTTTTAATCCCCATATAATAAGTAAACCTTTGACCGTGCGATCAATAAATATATTACTTACGTTAGGTTACTACCAAAAAATATTTTAGTTTTTCAAATATCTTTCAGTTGTATATTTATGCTATTGTTAATATATCAATAAAATTAATATAGATAAAATAAACTTTTTAGAGGTAAAGAGGTTATAAAAACAATGTTTTAAAATTTGCATTGATTCCAAGTCTATCGCGTAAAACATGTAAGAACCAAATGCGAACAAATAAAAAGCTTTATTAATATCATAAAGTGGTTAAATTTTATAATAAGCTGTGTTATTGCGAAGAGCGTGTGAATAAAAACTTAATATGGTTATTAAAGAGTACAAGCGACACGCAAAAAAAAAAAAACTAGTTATGCTCTTCAATTAGCCGTACAGATTCTATTCGATTGCTCCTAGCAAAGGGCGCGTATTGTGTTACTTATGGCATACGCTTTGAAACTCGACCTCAACTATAGGAGCCCTTTGTTGGAACTTGATTTGAATAATACATTAAAATGATGGCCGCCAGCTTTAATATTTATGAAAAGTAGGCCATTATAGGTAACATGAGATACGATTCGTTTTTCTTAAAATATATTTTTACTTTATGTTTTGTATTACTTTAAAATACATATAACAACTTTAAAGAAAAAAGCGATAAATGTCTCTTGGCGTAAAACTCGCGTTTACTTTAGAAATTTATGAATGGAAGGCACGTTCGTATAAAAAGTCGCGCATAATCATGCTTTACACGGTATTACAAATAATCCTACATCGCAAAGGTGATACGAAAGCGTATACGGCATTAATAAATTTGGTCAACAAAGGACTCGAAAAACCATTTAAGGTGGATACGCGGATTCGACCGCATTACGTTAGTGATATGGTAATGCGATTGTTTACGATAAATTAAACTGCAGATTCTCGAGGCACTGCGCAGCGGGGCTCCGACGCCCGCGCACTCCACGTGCATCGCGAAGTTTTGAGGTGAAACACCTCACACTTTTGTTACTTTGGTGTTATATGACAATATTTATAAGAAAATTATTAAATCTGATATGATATATAAGTCTTCTTTAAATTAATATATGAATCGAAAAACACACTTGTCTCTTTGATCAGTATAATTGGCGTTGCCTATTGTTCGAGTTTTTATATAAAGCAGTCAATAGCTAAAGACATTCTTGACTCGTTGACTCACCGTATAAGTGTCACTGTAGCGTCAGAAGAATTACCAGCAGTAGCCGTTCAATGATACACCGCGGTGTCGACAAACTTTTTATTAGATACTTTTCAACAAATGACTATGTTGCAACTCGTCTCTACTAAATTGACTAAGGAATGGTCGATTTAATACTCGACTTACATGTCTTGGTAATATATCTTATAGTGAATTGTTGATCCTTCAACATCGTGGCCTAGTTTATGTTATTTAATATACATAAATTGAGTATTCATTGTTATTAAATATTCAAATAGGGTACTGTAACGTTTTTTATTAAATGTTACTCGAGTAGAAGTCTTGTAATTGTAAATTTAAGTGAACAATAGTATGGTAGGTATTGTATTCGGTAGGTACGATTTCGATTTAATGGTAAATTCTTTTGAGACTCGAAAGTTTGAGTTTTAAATTTGGCCTTGTTTAGTATTTTTCTTATATGTACATATAATGACCCAAAATATCTTTTTAAATGCGTTCAGTCTAAGAATTATTACGCCCTCATTTTAAACAGGCGAAGAATTGCTTTGCGTGCTCGCATCGGCTATTACCTATTGTTTCATAGCGATAATAATATTGGCGAAACCGAGCTCCGACTGAACTACGTTCGATTGTTTCTCACACGGATCGATTTACATTTACTGCAGATCTGCGAGCGCCTGTCCCTCCCGTCAGCGTTTTATTTACTCCGTAGATATTACGAGGGTTAACGTCCTTAATTATCTTAAAATTTATTACCCGTCTAGTCTTATTTCACGACTTGCAAAATATTAAATTAAGAGAAAAACAAACAAATTTACGACTCACTCCATTCGCTTATCGCCAATTTGTGTCAACTGAGGCGTTCGTTTAATATTAATAAAACTGCTGCCCCTCAACCCTCCGCGTGCTTTTACGGTCGGGTTGATTGCGACTTATTTGAATAAATATGTCTGAGCGAGACTGGACTTTTTAAATTTATTTATCTGTATTTTTTCATACGGAACGTCGGATCACAATAAAGTGCATCGCCGTCGCGTTAGCGGTGACGCCCCGCTAGGACGGCGCATTACTAACGTAGATGACGTGACACTATTACAGCCCATCCTTTATCTAATACAATATGTCCTTGAATATAAAAACAAATTAAATGTTCGACATATTTCCAAGTTATTTATACGCCCCGGGAGACCGTGACGCCTGCTAAGCTTTAAGTATGTTGCTTACACGTTAAAGTCAAAACTAACTAAAATTTTTATGATTGTATGTGTGTATTAAACACAAATGTATCCACTTTTATAATTAGTTTAATTGGTCAAATGAAATATAATTTAAAGTTTTAAACCGAGAACAGACATTTATTTTTGTGCATGATGATTTCGGTAGTCGGATGGTAATATTCGGTATGGGCATATATTTTGAGAATGTTATTATATAATTAAAAACATTTAAGACTAACCAAAAAGTAGTGTTTATCATCATCATCATCATCGTCATCATCATTTCAGCCTGTTGCAGTCCACTGCTAGACATAGGCCTCCACAAGCTCGCGCCAAAAATGGCGTTAACTCACGTGTGTTGCCCATACTCACCACGCTAGGCAGGCGGGTTGGTGACCGCAGCGCTGGTTTTGTCGCAACGAAGACACTGCTGCCCGTCTTCGGCCTGTATATTTCAAAGCCAGCAGTTTGATGGTTATCCCACCATCTGTCGGCTTTATAAGTTCCAAGGTGGTAATGGAACTGTGTTATCCCTTAGTCGCCTCCTACGACACCCACCGGAAGAGAGGGGCTAGTTATATTATTTAATGCCGTAGCCAAAAGTAGTGTTATTACTAGTTTAAATATTAATGTAAAATTGAATTAAGTATTAAAATAACACAAATATTTTTAAAATTTAGAATACGCAAACTAGTTGTTACCTTATTTGAATTCGTTTTTTCGGGATTTATACCATGTACCTTTTTATATTTGAGGCTCCGATATTTCATGGTATACATGGTATAAATCCCGAAAAAACGAATTCAAATAATGTTAAGAACCATGGAAATTTAAAACAATATATAGTTGTTACCTACTTAAACTTTTAATTAGTTGCAATCGGTTGCATACTTTTATAAAGTAAACGAGATGTTTATTAATAAATAGATAGCATCTAGTCTTATATGGTAGTATATCATAACTCTAAGTGGCCGTCAATTCGTTATTACCCGTGTCATCGCGCGGGAGGTAATCGAGCCAGACTGTCGTCAAATGATGCGTGCCTCTGCTGGCTCTTGCAAGCCTACTGACGTCAGTCACCATCATCACGCTCACTAATAATTTATCCCTTTTTTAATTTAGTTTGTTTTTCCCTCAATAAATTGACTAGCAATATAATATTAACTATATGAAGAATTAGTCGATTGTGAATTTAAACTAGGTTGTGACAGTCGTAAATAGGCAAATAAATTACAAATTTCCTTTGCTGGGCTTTTAGACGTTCATTATTAAAATTCAATTTTAGGACTAATGGGAGAGATGTAACCTTACTGTAACTAAACGAAATCTATATTTACTTGTACGTTTACTCACATTATAAATCTAAAATATTTTATAGGAATGTGTCTCAATTACACCCAAGGACGAAGTTTGTGATGTATATATACATATATACTTCTTGTTGTTACAAGTTCTTTCGCAAAATACACTTAAGGACTCGCTTCCGGTGTTTAAATTAAAATTTCTAGTATTGCATATACATTTTCAAATGATACTTCTTAAGATTGAAGCTTATTTTAAAAATAACAAGATTTTTACGATTCATTAACCGACTTCCAAAAAAGGAGGAGGTTCTCAATTCGACTGTATTTTTTTTTTATGTACGTTACATCAGAACTTTTGCCTGTGTGGACCGATTTCGACAAATTTTCTTTTAATCGAAAAATGGTGTGTGCCAATTGGTCCCATTTAAATTTATTTGAGATCTAACAACTACTTTTCGAGCTATATCTAATAATGCGTTTTTACTTGACGCTTTTTTCGTCGACCTACATTGTATTATACCGCATAACTTTCTACTGAATGTACCGATTTTGATAATTCTTTTTTTGTTGGAAAGGGGATATCCCAAGTTTAGTACCATGATAAGGAAACTAGGATCTGATAATGGGATCCCAGAGAAATCGAGGAAAACTCTCGAAAATCCGTAATAACTTTTTACTGGGTGTACCGATTTTGATAATTTTTAATTTAATCGAAAGCTGATGTTTATCATGTGGTCACATATAAATTTTATCGAGATCTGATAACTACTTTTTGAGTAATCTTTGATAACGCGTAGTTGCTTGACTATTTTTTCGTCGATCTACGTTGTATTACTTGTCGATGTAATTGAAGTCGGTTTTTTTTTTCGTTTGCGAGCAAACACAATTATATTTCAATATCTTGTGAAAATTCCGAAGTACATCCATATTTGTTTCCGAACAAAACAAGTAGCGATTTATATTTCGAAACAATGAACGAATCCGTTGCATGTCGAGCACATATAAGAACAAATGTTATGACAATGTATGCAATTTCGTGTACATACAAACGAATTCATATTCCACGTAGACTAAAAGAGTCGTCATACGGTAAATCTTTTATGGTAATACATATTGTACCACGGTAAGTTTTGATCACGGGGTTCGATCGTGAGTTCCGATCGTGCCCGGGCCCGGTATACGACTAGTACTAACCGATGATCACATGTAAAAACTACTTCAACGTTATCTATACCTAATTATCTATTTATTGTATTAAGAAATAGTGTTTTTTCGAGAGTTTGTTATATCGCTTTCTAAGAATAAATGAAAGCCTTGTGAAATCACCAATTGATGTAATAGATTTAAATCGTAACGATTTCTTACACAATGTGTCAATTGCGTGCCACTATTCATTTTATGGTGAAGTAATTCGCCTTTCAAAGCAGCAATTTTCTCGCGATCATATACGGTACAAATATAATCAAAACCATATTTTAATAATTACACAATATCCGTAAAATTGGCGTAAAATTACAAAACTATGGTACTTTAAGGTGGGTAATTTAAATTATATGTTTATAACTTGTAACTATGTAACGTATAAGTTAGACACTCATCATTGTTAAAATAAAATCAGCGATGTAATATGTGAAACTCCTTGTATGGTTACGTTAAGAAATATTTTAAACTACATCTGCCTCTTTTATTTAAAATGCTCACATAAACAAGTGATGTTATTCGAAGTTTCATGAAAGGGGTAATAATAGACTCCCGAGTCTTTATCTCGCGAACCCATCTCTTGTTTGATAAACATATTTTCTTAGCAGTTATGCATTGAATTCGTTTTAGGAGATGGCGCGTTCCTATTGTGATATAAAATCCATCTTATTTATCTGTTAAACACGACAAATAATTCTTGACGGCTACCGATTGAGATGTCTTTGTTCGAGGAAGAATGCCCGGTCGGTTTTGTTAAATAGAATACAGGGGATTATTACTTCATGTTTTGGTTATGGTATTTCGTTATTATGACAAATTGGGAGGTCTGTTAGGCTTTTGCCGTGATATTAAATATGTGTTTCGCTTGCAGAAATAATATTCAATTTATTCCTAACTGTAGAAGGGCTGTTTTTGCAAGTTTTCTTTAATATATATGTATATATATGTTTTTTCGGTGAGAATGTTTCGTGGCAGAGATTTCTTATTTTTAGTTTTACAATTTTTAGTAATCAGTTATTGCAATATCACGGCTAACATATATGTTCTTATTAAGAATAAGCGGTTTATAAAAACGGAAGCATATTTTTTAAATGACAACCAAATCAATGTAATTTATTTTTTCATCCATTAATTAGAACAAATAATTATTCAGATTTGAAATTGCATATTCGTTCAAAGATCGAATCGTAACCTCCGTTGTCTGAACGGAAGCTTCATTGACCTGAGGCACTTTTCCTTATGCGAAAATAAACTTTGAAATTCGCAATAGAATGTCAGTCGCAGGGGACCGCAGCGGTCGAGTAAAGAGCGTTTTATAAATGTATTTTTAGAAATAGCAAGCGAGACGTAGTCGGCGGCGGAACGCACGGCGATGCAGTAAGTTTAATGGAAAAGAATTGAAAAGTAGCGCGTCTATATGGTAATAGAAATTGCCCGGAAGAAAAGAACACAAACGACAGAGTGCAGTGCTTTGAGTTATGGTTGTTTTCTCTAAAATTGAGCGTTATTGCGTGTATCCCCCGAGAGGAGACCGAACGCAGAAAGATATCGGTGTGTGGAGTTTTATTGTGAGCGGAACATATACGGAAATAACTTGCGGCGTTTATCTATGTTTACCACGAATTGGTTTTAATATTGCCTTTCAAGCTAAAATGTAACTTTCTATTCGTTTGTACATTTATTTACGTAATGAAATGTAACTTTTTCATAAACAACGATATAAAATTCTTTATACTAGTATGTTTACTTGTAGGAATAGTTTATATTATACGATGTTCATAAACTGTTTCAGCTATTCTTTATATCAAGAGAAAATTGAAAAATCTTTGAACACTGTTGAATGATTCGATGTACCTATTTGTACAAGTTATTTTATGGTAGGTTATTTTAATATATTAATTTGTACGTCACGTTTTATTTAAATTTTTTGATTCGTTTTGTATGTAAGTCTTCGAAAGAATTGTAGGGTAACCAGTCTCAGGAGAAATTTTTAAACCAATATTCAATCCGCAAATACCTCCTAATTCAATTGTAGTCTAGCCTTGTGAGATTTGGTAGTTTTTACACTGAAATACAGTTACAATACATTCACAGAGTATTTAACATAGCTTGCACATGTTAATATTTCCTTCCCATTGATAATTTAACAAATAAAGCCCTACTTGTTAGACATTTCTACAAATATTTGTGGAGCGAACATAAGAGGGCACTTAGCGAGATGTCATTGTAATGTTCAGCGACTGTTAAAAATTTGAAGCTTGCTCGCTAGTTTCAAACGACCAACTTTTTCTAGTGTTATGTCGTGTAACATTTAGGTGGCATGTTAAAGTATTATGTGACGCTTCAAATTGTTTCTTGTTTCTCTTTCCATAAATTTATTTCCCATAGGAATATATTTTAAGTGATCGATGCATAATCATGTCTTCATGCTAATAAATACATTTAAGAGGATAAAAAAAATGTTAAAAAACTAAAACAATAAAACAGAATTCAAGTACCTAATTGAATAGTACAAATAATAACACGCCATTTTGAATTTATGTACTCAATTCACTTAGCAACATATATGAATTTTTCAGATCCATCACTTAAAATAAATCTAAATTATTTATACAAAGAAACCATTGGTACATCCTTAGAGTGAGATAGTATTGCATTGCGAAAACTAGTTCCTGCTTGCGGTCTATTCCAAGTGAAATGCTCCGCTAAACTCTTTATTGTAGTGTTACAATAAAACAATACCACTTTTAACCCCTAAAACGTATTAACAACAATGCGTAAGAGTACTTTCAATAGGCTTGAGAATGTGGAGTGTGGTTAGGCTTTTTGAAACAAATCTTCTCCGACTGCTTAGGTTTAAAGTAAGACACAAACATTACTACACCATCTTTTGCTTCATAGCTTTGGTCAAGTAGAAGATTATATATGTATTTAAACTTACTAACTATATAAATAAATAAAATTGTAGTATCCGTTTGTAGTATTAAAATGACCGCTTTTTACTAACTGCATAAGGATGTAGACACGCTACATATACAAAATAACATTTTTTTTTTACAATTTTTGTCTGTCTGTCTGTTTGTTCCGTCTAATCTCTAAAACGGCTGGACCGATTTTGACGGGATTTTCACTGACAGATTAGCTGATGTAGTAAGGAGTAGCTTAGGCTATTTTTATTTTAGACATTTATTTATTTTATAACTCTATGAACTGTACATACTTATATAATAACAATAACTTTTTGTGAAATTCCACGCGAAGTTGCGGGCACAGCTAGTAATTAATAAAGTTATGAATATATGCGGAAGTTAGGAAGAATATACATACGTCTCAGAATTTAATTTAAATAAATAAATAATAAATAAATATTTACACAATACTTTGAATCCTGCATCAAACTGAAAAATAGCAAATGATTTTATTGTATAGTTTGTTCGAAGAATATCAATTCTTATCAACGCAAGAAACACTCTATTATTCTTTTTCAAAACTTTTTAATAACATAAAGTCAGCCATTCGAAAACAAAGTAGGAAAATTCTTCGTTCAACATCCATGTTTAAATTATATCTGTATAATTACTTCGTATAAATCTAAATATGTCGATGACATCTTAATTGCCAGTTTAATGAACCACTTTAAGCTCGAAACAAAACTTAAACAGGCTACGCAGGTTTTGGCGTTTTATTGTCCGCTATTAATTACAAGAATGTATAAAAAAGAAAGTGTTATGTTTTCAGGTATGTGTTGTTGTGTGGTCAAATTTATTAATTTTTTGTGCAATTTCTAAATTAATGTAAATTCTTGTAATAATATTTACCACAGTATTAACGTGGGATAGACAGTCTTTAAAAATCTTTTTGTTAATTTATTATTGAAAAAAAAATACTTTTTATTTTCTATGAAAAACGCTATAACTAATAGCGGTTACAAAATCGTTATAAACGTCTTTGTTTAGCGTTAACGTTAGATAATATGACTTTAACTTATTAAGTATTTTTATCATAAATAATGTTTAACTGTTATTTATTTTAAAGTCAATTTACAAAAATATGTGTGGATTTTATCACATTTGTAGTTGTAAATCTTCTTTGATATTTGTAATTATATATTTTGTAATAGCTTATTGATATGTTGTTTTATTGTCGATGGCAGTAATTGAATTCTCTATAAAACTCTATGTGTTAATCACACGTAATTAACAAAACAATAATTTATTTTAGTGCTAAAATAAAAAAAGTTATTTTATTGAATACTTCGCGTGAAGTCCGGATGGAGTAAATCCATATACTACTTCTCACTACCAGTTCGGTATTTACAAACCGTCATAAATTCGAAACTGTTTGCCGTATACGCTCGTTATTATGAATAATTATGTAATTTTAATGATCGCAGACAACCGCGTCGTGACTCAAAATTAAACATCATGAAAGTAGGTGTAAATTTAGTAGATGCATGTACATGTCATGTATAATTTATGGGTTCAAGAAACGGGCACCGTGTGGGGCATGTCTTTTTATAAGTCATTGATGCTGGACATTCAGTGTGCTTTATACTAACACCTTATTATGGCAGCTATATCGATTTTATGATTTTTATCGAATAGAAGTTGACATAACCTATGTCTATCCTGTGGTGAGTCTTGATTATTACCGTGTGCGTCTGTCGTGTAGGTTGTGGCTAATAAAGTATGATTCAAACAAGGTGCATATTCAATGTCGTTTAAAAAATTCTAAATAAACATTTTTTGAGTACTGTATGTTAAAGGATATAATATAGATAACGAGTATTCAGTATAGTAAAATTATTACATTTTTTGAATATTATGACTTAAGGCTTTTCGAAATCAAAAATAATATTCTACCGTCGCCTAGTTGGAAATTTCACCTTTAGGGTAAAGTGAAGTAAGGGATAATGTTTGGTACGGAATGTGATAGGATTTAAGCTATAGATTTATGTTTACCCAATGAAACAAACATAATAATCCAGTTTCCGACAGCAGAATCATTTTTATTATTTATATTTTTATTGCAGTAAAACTTCTTTACGCATCCATGACTTAGGGAGTAAGCTGGTGAATGAGTTATGAGAGCGTTACGAAAAGTGTGATCGAGCGAAGCGAATGGAAATTGAGAGGGAGATATAAGTTAGTGAAGATAGAAAGAGGGAGAGTTACGTTTCGTAAGTTTTACTTCAGCCGTGTGGTCTAAAGCAAACTTTTTATTTATATTTTTATTATTTAAATTAATTATTAAATATTATGGTTGTGTAATATTTAAACAATGATATAATATAAAAATCTCAAGTACTTAATTTCTTCATTTTTGTTTTTGAGTTAATGTGGTGTTCCAGGCAATAAAGATTTGACATTTGATGATGAATATTATTATTGATGTGTGTTTTTACTTAATTGACATATATCAAGTGACATCTGTTTTAGTGGAGATGTATCAAATATCAACATCAAAACAAGTTATTTACGAATTGGTGGATAAATTTATTTTAATATCGTTTTATATGCGACAATATTATTTTCCTAACTTCTTGCTTGGTTTTTATGTAAATCATGTAGAAGGTTAATGGACGTACAACGGTATTAGATATTTTCCGAGTGTTAAGTTGACCGTTAAAGAAATGATTCATTACCGGTACTAGAATAAACTACGGGGTTATTTGTTCAAATATTCTCACGCGTGGCTGGCTCGGTGTCAATTACTCGTCACAAGGTTTGACACCTCTGTGCCTTGGTGGGATCAAGCGTTTCGCTTTGCTCCACTGTTTGTCCAATACCTATGACGTATACACTCCACATTATTACATTTATCTTTGACACTTTGCTGCCATTGCGTAAAGAGTTTCACACAGCAAGTTACGTTATTACAATCAATATATCGATTATTATATTATCTACTAGCTGTGCCCGCGACTTCGTCCGCGTAGAATTAGAAAAAAAATATTTTTCAGTTATATACAAATACAAAATATTCTTTATTTCACAACCAGAAGCAATACATGTTACATAAAAATATGTGAGAAAAAAATAACAAAAAAAGAAACAAACAAATACAAAACAAATAAATTTCTAAAGTAAAATTAGCCTAAGTTACTTTTTATTACATCAGCTATCTGCCAGTGTAAGTCCCGTCAAATCGGGCCAGCCGTTTCAGAGATTAGCCGGAACAAACAGACAGACAGACAGACAGACAAAAATGTTATTTCGGTATACGTACCATCATACGTACATCCATATGCATGTAGTAAAAAGCGGTTATTTTAGGTAATATTACAAATAGTCACTCCAATTTCATTTATTTCTATAGATAAAGGAATAATGTAACGTAAATTCACCAAATCGCGTGCAATATTTTATGACATCCATAAATTAGTATCTTAACACTTTAAAATAAATTGTTTTATGTATACGATTGTATCGATTTGTATTTTATATCTATTCAGATTCTCTATTATAAGGAATTATCATAAGAGTCTATTTGATGCAAACCGATTAAACGTAATACAATAAAAACGATACTATAAAATAACCTCTAGATCTCGAAGAGCGATACGAAGCTACCCGTCTCTTCGATTCTCACATTCTGACCTGGCTCGTCTCATTAAAGGTGTCGTTTTATTTCCAAAGGGTCAGCTGCTCGTTTTATCGACACTATAAAGCCGTCCCGATCGAACGGTCGATATGATAATTGTAATCCAATACATCACTATCTGCATCTCCTGTCCGTACCCAGCTATTAGTGCGTCAACATTACATACTAGAAAGGGGAAAGAGCGGAGAGAATTAATAAACCTTTACCTTCGGATTTGCGGCAACAAATCGTTCCACCTACACGCGTAGTGCAAAATTACTCGACTCCTACATAACATTATTGTTGGTGTCACGCGTAAAAGCGTATTTTGTTCAGGGAAGTCCCGAGTCGTTAGCGTTGATGAATCGGCTTAGAATCTTAAAACTGTACCTCGGGATTTGACGAGAATCGATTACGTTTGACAGTCTTCCGTCCGATTGTGGAGCGATCCTCGGTGGTAATTACTGCCAACGCGGATATTGAACCGAACCGAACGGCTATTCTGCGTGACATTCCAATAATGAATTCTGTCTGACTTGACGTGACACGAACACCACGAGAAAAATTAGTGTTGTATGATTTTAATTACCACAGCTTTTACCGATTTTATTATCAAATCTTTACTAAATTTAAGAAGTAATATATATATTTTTTCTTACCTTGTTTACTCAAAATTTGCTAAAAATGTTATCTTTGACTTTATTTACTAACCATAAATATTAAGTTTCAAAATTAATATTACATTAAAATTTTGTACTTGTTGTTCTTATTAAAATAAATATATTACACTTAATTATGAACATTTTATCACGTAGTGTTATAAATTAAAATTATTATGAAATTTCTTCGTATAATGATCGAGTCACAAATTGTTTTGTGTCTTAATCAGTTTTAATCTAGGTGTTCGCAAAATTATTGATGTTAGCGCAGCGGGGGCGCTACAAAGGATCTCATTTAAAATAAATCGCAAGACTGCGTCGCGCCAAGAAATTAGGCGCGGGATCTCCCGCCGCGAAAACTCATCGTGAATAAGTATTCCTTCGGACCTCGAACTACCCGTGTCAATTCTTAAAACATTCCTGTAACACACTCGTCTGAAGATTTAATTACTTTCCAGAGCAATATTGGAGTCCGTGCGCTCGTAAAACACGGCCTGATTAACGGTTAGTGTTGTGCGCCAATCGCGCCAACACATGACTAATCAATTTTATAATATAACGCTTATCTATATGTAGCAAAATAAAGATAACTTTAATTGATCCGAAATTTTATCTCAATGTTTACTTATCTCTAGATGTCGTAATTTTTTTTTCACTTAATGAGATTTAAAACTATAAATCGTGTAATAAGTTTCATATGCTTTTTTTATGACTTCTTTTCAAACTTTTTTGTACTTGATAGATATCAGATACTACTAAAGGAAATCATTTGGAACAGAAGGATCGATTATCTCACGGTAATATGATACACTAGCGTTTGGTGTATTAACACCTATCCACATTTGATTTTTAACGCCTTTCATTAAAACGTTACAATGTGACATAAACGCCCATTCCTTACAATCCTTTGTGACATGAAGACCTAAAGATCGTCGCCGTTTTCAATTTAACCTGTGCGGTGATCTTCGTCTTTACCTTTGTATCGCCAATTTCCTGATAGCAGGAGCGTTCCTCGTTGCTCGGGTCACAATGCAATCGGCGCTCGTTTGTACACACGATACTTCCGCCGGCTTCGCATATGATCGTCTTTACTTTAATCAAATCGTTGCGACAAAGGATTGAATAGAACGCGCCTCGATTCCGTACAAGAGATCGGTATTTGCTTTAAATGCTCCTTTGGAATCGCAAGTTTTTTTACAGACGACACCGTAAAAAGAGCAGATTTCTTGCGTATCACTGTTTTCTTTTGGATATAACTATATAGTGTTATTGAATTTACTTAACTGTACTTCTAAAACAAATACATGCTTGTGTGGCTCTCCGTTGGTCCTTTTTTAAAAAAAAACCACTTTATTACTGCTGCTAATTAATTTAATTAATGACAACAACTGTTCTTAAACAAAGTCGGACTCGAACATAACAGTGCGTATATAAAATTACATAGTACGAAGTAGATATTTACAATTTCAAATTTGGAAAACGTTTTACCTACCGTCATTGACCTATTGCTAACGCACCTTTGTGTACGAAAATGCCTATACCTACGGCACAAGTAGAGTAGGTACTGTGTAACAAGCATGACGCACATACAGTAACTTACTCCAAGACGAATTAGACATCTATATATGGCTTAAGATTTAGGTAACGGTTAAATATGTCAATTGGTGATATATTATCCTTTCTCGAGTTATAGTAGGTATAGGTACATATAACGCCACAGTAATAGATTGCATTATGTTCAATTTCTGAATCACTCCAGCGCTGAATTAAACTTTGTATATCACGTTCTAGATTATTTAAAGAGTTGATGTTTAAATGTAATAAGCAATAAAAGTTAATATTTAATAAGAATTTAAATTAATAACGAAAATTCTTTTGAAACATACAAATATGCTTTAGATAAGCGTTCCAGTCGTAACAATACAAAAAGTTTAGTTTTTTATACACAAGATAACGTAGTTATAAATATTTTAAACCTAATAACTTTATTTATATATTATACTATACTATATTTGTTGTAAAAGTACTCTGTTGTCTAAGCGTTACGAGTGTTGTCTTTATTTCAATGTTACATATTAAAGACATCATTTTATTTCAATACTGGATATATGAAGAAAAAAACAAATAGTTAAAAGTCTATTTTGTCTTTTTGACAAAATCCTTTACGTATAAATGTCAATTACATGTGAATTATGGGTTACATTAAATATAATATTAATTTAATTCGTGTAAATAATAATATATTCGCTGCGATCAATTGCATACGGTCTCAGGCAATTTAAAAATAACAAAGGGTTATGTAATACGAATCGTTCTACGAAATGGTACGGTTATTGAATAAAAACAGCATGTCGATTCCATCGACTCACCCCTGTTGCTTATGAGCTTTTTTATAACCCGTGAAATGCAGGTATAGAAATTAAACACTTATATTATTGTTAGTTTTTTATGGTATCTCGTTAAAGGTTAAGTCTTTTCGGAATAATGATAAAATATAAAAAGGTCGTATAGCCCGTTCACCTGCTTTTATATGGAATAAATTTTATCTTATATTTGTTTCTGTGCACTCTCCCGCTGATTGTTGACTTTGTTAAATAAAAATGAAGAAGGTTAAATTTTGGGATCAATTTAAGTTACTAGTTTTTTGTTATTATTATTTAATAATGGTATATGATTACCCATTTTAAGTTGGAATTAAATGTTACATGAGATTCTGAATGTCTCATCACCCTTTTTACCACTTACGACTTGTAAAATTGGTCTTATTTTAATTTAGTTAAAAGAAATGATATTTTTTTTTAATTCTTATAAATATATAGGTCTTTATTAAAATTATATATAAAATAGTACTCCTTAAAAATTAACATTAAATAAAATCTATCATAAAGACTGTAAAATGAGTCACATAGATAATTAGTTTTTATCGTAAATTCGTAATTATTGAAATAGTAGTTCTAAATAAGAGTTTTAATTATATGCATTTGTAATACGCTTGAAGATATCTTTTGAATCAAACAACTGGTCGTAGCGCTCAGTGAACTATACGGTGTGGATTCATCCGTATAAAGAGAACGGGTAGACGGTTCAATATCTGCATATTTTTATCGACGCTAAAAGTCCTTGATATGTAAACCGTGCGAAATGGTAGTGCAGGGAGATATATAATAATAAAATACCTTAACATAATATATGGACGCAGGCTCGCGTAGACAATTTCACGCGCGTTTAGCTAATGTTTGCCGAGCAATTTGCCGGCAGCTATAGATATCGACAGTTTTTATACACTACTGATTCTTATGCAGATATGAAAGTGATATTATAGTTTACTTGTTAATGTGTACATAATGCTCTCTGCGTTTTAGCCTATCGCAATCAACTGCTGGACGTAGGCCTTCCTAAGTTTGCGCCAAACTTCGCGGTTCTCCGCAGTCCTTATGTAGCCCCCACCGGCGATTTAAGTAGATTATAGGTCCAGCGGGTCGGAGGGCGCTCCACACTGCCTTTACTTACACGCGGTCTCCACTCCAGGACACGTCTGCTCCGACTGAAATCGGTTCTGCGACATAGGTAACCAGCTCACTGCCAGTTAAACTTTTTATTCTACAGGTACACATCGGTTACTTTTGTTCTTTCGCGGATAGTTCCATTTTTGATCCTATCTTTGAAAGAGACCCCAAGTATGCCATTGCCATACCCATTCAACAAAGATAGTGAGAGATGTATTCGCCGTTGACGTTGATACCTGGTCCCTCTCAATTCAAGGTTTTGAAGACATATCCAGCGCAGTGATAAACAGTTTTATTGATATTACATTCCTCTGTTTTACTTCATGACGAAGGAAAATCGGTTTTGTTCGCTGGTCTTGGATATGGACGGTCATCGTCGTCGCGTCGTACATATCCCTCAGTACTTCGATATATCGCAAGTCGACTGCAGATAATCCAGGATAGCCCAGACAGCCAAACAGACAGACTCGGTCGTCTGTTTTGTATATAAGTAATATCCATAAAATTATTAATAATAAACATATATTATATAATTATAATATTACACTCAGACTCAATGTGTTTTGTATATTAAATAAATTAAAATTTCAAAAATAGAAATATATTTAAAGAGTTATAATTATCTTGCCATAACACACAATACTTCCATTGTTTACATTAATAAACTAGCGTAACAATAATTACACCTGTAACCTATTTGATGTCTGATTTAAATGAAAAATAGATTAATCAAACGATACTGGCTTTCACTGGCAACAATAAAACACATAACAATAGCCGGTCCTGTCCGATGCAACTGCCGTTGTTTTTTATTTCTAAGTTGAAACTATTTGTACAGTGCGTTAGAACCTTATCCGTCGATCGATCTCCCAACCCTTCGATGTATGCGACACATTTTCGACTGTAACGGGTTTTTTAGTTTTTGTAATGTACATAGAATAAGCATATGTTATTCTTATTTATTTATACTTTATTTTTTTAGCTGTAAGTAGATTAATTACAAACAAAATTTGAAGATATCGATCTAGACATAAAGGGCGGACTTACGGCTATTTAACTATTGCTTCCAGATAACCCAAACTTTAAAAGAAGGAAAATGTTGTTCTTTTTATAAAATTACAAGTCGACCCGGCAAACGTTGTTCTGCCATACGTTTAGAGACAACATCATCACCTAGTGAAATGAAAAATAGCCTACGACCTGTATTGTCAATTCTAATGAATATACACAAAAAAAAAAAAAATGAAAATATATCAACTTCTTCAGTAACAAACACTTTGATCCGAGATTTTTGTATTTTACATTTTGGTAAAATTTTATGTCGACTATTTTATTAAGCTTTGCTTCAGCCTGTAATAGTCTACTGCTGGGCAATAGGCCCCTTTCCCCATGTGGGAGAAGGATCAGAAGTTAATCCACCACGCTGCTCCAATGCGGCTTGGCGGATATATTCCTACTATAAGTAACGATCGTTATCAGGTGTACATGATAACAACCGGGACCGGCACGGTTTAACGTGCTCTCCGAGGCACGGTGGGGAGACTCACAAGGACTGCACAAACACCCAGGCCACGGCAAAGATCTGTCTGGCCAATACAAATGTTTTCTATGTGCAGGGATCGAACCTGCGACCGCCAGCGCAATAACCACAAACTAGTGCTATGACCGTTGCGCCAACGCAGTGACTTTTTTTAACCGACTTCCAAAAAAGGAGGTGGTTCTCAATTCGACTGTATTTTTTTTTTGTTTTTTTTTTTATGTATGTTACATCAGAACTTTTGACTGGGTTGAGCGATTTCGACAAATTTTCTTTTAATCGAAAGGTGGTGTGTGCCAATTGGTCCCATTTAAATTTATTTGTGATATAACAACTACTTTTCGAGCTATATCTAATAATGCGTTTTTACTTGACGCTTTTTTCGTCGACCTGCGTTGTATTATACCGCATAACTTTCTACTGGATGTACCGATTTGAATAATTCTTTTTTTGTTAGAAAGGGGATATACCTAGTTTAGTACCATGATATGGAAACCAGGATCTGATGATGGGATCCCAGAGAAATCGAGAGAAACTCTTGAAAATCCGCAATAACTTTTTACTGGGTGTACCGATTTTGATAATTCTTTTTTTGTTGGAAAGGGGATATCCCTAGTTTGGTACCATGATAAGGAAACCAGGATCTGATGATGGGATCTAAGAGAAATCGAGGGAAACTCTCGAAAATCCGCAATAACTTTTTACTGGGTGTACCGATTTTAATCATTTTTAATTTAATCGAAAGCTGATGTTTGTCATGTGGTCACATATAAATTTCATTGAGATCTGATAACTACTTTTTGAGTAATCTTTGATAACGCGCAGTTACTTGAGTATTTTTTCGTCGATCTACGTTGTATTATTCGTCGATGTAATTGAAGTCGGTTTTTTTTCGTTTGCGAGCAAACACAATTATGTTAAGACTAATTTTTTCCTACTTCGAGCGACTCCACTGTAGAAAAACTTACTACTAACTTTGATTACCTCGCCTCTAGCTAGAAGTCGCAGAACTAATATTTCAGTGAAGGGCAGTACACGACGACGCCGTTTAGTAATCGGTCTATAATGGGTTCAAATCGATTAGTCCAGCTACTACTACGTAACTAGCTTACATCTATGATTATAATGTTACTTGAATCAGTTAGCATATTGCAGAAATCAGACGTGAATTTTTATCGCATAACATGTTCGTATCTATTTATTTTCTTAATAAACATTCCACCCGGTGTTACCCGCGTTTGGTTTTGCTTATTGGAACGAAGTTCCTTACGGCAGGCTTGACATTTGGCTGGGCGACCGAACTGAAAAAAATGTGATACTAACACCTTAAGAAAAATATATAACGGAAGTGACGTAATATCAGTCACACGACTGTATAATATGACGTTTGTAAAACTAAAATATTTATGTAATTTTATACTTTTGACAAAAATAAATAAAGCCATATTTTTTTTTATTTCACTTTATGGTTTGAATTATTATTATTATATTAATTAATATTAAATTATTATATTATTATTATTTTGTATAATTTATTTTATTTTACGGTATTTGTTATTTTCTAAAATACTAAATTTCCTAAATAATTTTATGTACTTAACTAAAAACCAATCAACAAAATTAAAATAAATCAAGAACTAGAAAATATATATAAAATTCAACATTTTTTTTCAAATTGTGTTGCTTCTATACTATCCGAAGGAACTTCGTTCCTACCTGGTGTCCCATGACACCACAAAATTTTCTACTACTTCTTTAAGTTACAGGAAGACATTTTATATCGTCGTAGTTATCAGTGTATGTTTTATTATTTAAAATTTGCATCATACATACATATGCCTTTACGTCTGTTCCAGACGATTTAAGCAGTGCCCGAAGAGCATTTTTTCAACCACACACCGAACAGAGAAAAGATGCGCTAGTATTATTATTGTCGCTGTTTTGATGTTTTTTGTTTCTCCTGTCCGATAAGAGTTCAAACCAGGCTTCATCGTGATATTTTGACCATACTTCACGTTCTTAAATTTGCATCAGTTATCATTAAAGATATATATTTATTTCTTAGACTTACGAACACTGACAGTAATTAGACTGATATAGATGATGATGATATTGTTAATATAATCTTATAAACAATGTTAGTTAACATACTCCTCCGAAACGGTTGGACCGATTTTTATGAAATTTTGTGTGCATATCGGGTAGGTATGAGAATCGGCCAACATCTCTTTTTCATACCCGTAAGTTATAAGGGGGGGGGGGATTAAGGGGGTTAATAACATATATGGCAAAACAGCGTTTGCGGAGTCAGCCAGTAAGTAAAATATGTTATTTATGTCGTGGGAATGTCAATGACATTTCTTTCCAATATGACTAACTATCTACATGTTTTTGACAATCGCTGAATCACTTTGGCTAGCCTCGCAAAATTCTGTCTTATATTTTCAAATACACTCATAAGGTTCATGTAAAATGAACAGAACGCTTATGAAAACCTTTATATTCAAGAATAGATCCTGGTCATAAATAAGTAAGCTTACAACGAAGCCATCCTAGCTTAGTTCTAAGTCTTATATTTTTGCTTTACGAGTATATAATATCTTTTCCGATTTTATTTCATTTGCGTTTAAATATATTTATGAACATTGCTTAACCTAAAATATTAATTTTTCATTAAGATTCATGTAGTTAATTTGTTAATTTGTTGTAATCAAGTTGGCGAAGAAAAATGCAAGCAAACAAAGCGGCCATATTAGGCTGTCGCTAGCGATGCGTTCCAATTAACTCAGATTTATTCATCCCGCCGCTTCTCTAAAGACATTATCAAAGATTTAACTCGGCAGGACAATTGCGCCCAATTTTCTAAACAATGTTTACGCAATTTGTTTCATTTTCTTATTTGTTTGATCATTTGTTGCGACTAAATAGCTTACAAACGAACAGAAGCTACGGTGATCTTGTGGAACGTTGATTTTTCATTAGTTAACAACGTAATTTTATTTTGTATTTCTGTTACTAAATTAAATGTTTATTTTGTATCTATTCTAGGAATTTTAACGTAAAGTGTTGCTTGTTTTTTCATATTTCGGCGAAATTGTGTGTATTATATATATGATTTATGCCACTTCTACTCCGATAATAATTTTAATAAGTTATCTTTGGGATATACATATTTTGTATATACATACATAGAATTCGTATTTAAGGTTTCAAAGAAAATAAAATAGAATATTTGAAAAACTGTCCATTACTAAGACCTCGTAAAGGCTAATTTGTCAGTTATGTTATTAGACATACCACACCGCAGAGTCAGCTATCCTTTATTCATTTTGTAATATAACTGGTTTGTTAATTGGGCTACCGAAAACCGCTTCCTTTGTTGTACACGAACCACACCCCGAATTTATCTAAGCAGTAGCTTATTTAAAATGATAAACGAGCTCTCGATCGATTTGAATAACAAGCAGGCAGATGCTCTTAATCCTTTTGATTTCATTAAACGCATGCGCCCCTCGGCCCCTGTCGGAAATATCACTTGAGTACAGGTCTCGAATCACGATCCGACAATATATTTTTCATTATAATACACTTAATTTAATGAAAGGCCCTTAACCTGACGAATTCGTATGCATTATGTTTTTCCCACATACACAACTCTAGATAACCTATCATCCCTCGTTACGTGCTCAAAAAGTCTTTTATAGGATTTGTGATTCCGCTTCGAATCGCGGACATTTAATGATTAAAAAGAAAATCCTCTTTTTTGACGATGACGTCGTATTTGTCAGCGGAACAATATTGTGAAATCACGGCTATTTTTTACGAAAAGATTCTAATGAATGCCCAACAGACGATCTCGAGTGCTTACCAATCGTAGCGTCGTTTGTTTGATCGTTTCGTTAAGAAGAAGCCAAGTGAAAAATCCGTCTCCATTAATCACTTCGATACTGAAATACAATTTTGAGCGGACGAAAAAATTTACATAAATAATAATTTATACTCGAGAGATAGAATGGACTTCATTCCTTTCGATTCATATTAAACATCTACACCTTAATATTTTATTTTTGTCATTTTAAACAATTTTACACCATTGTTACCAATGACTTGCTAAATTCACGACATATTATGCGAAATTTTAAACGATCTGTAGTAAACATTTAGTTTTTGTTTTGTTGAGATTCAATGCATAATTCTCAATATGATCTATGATTCTTGAATTCACAACTTTTACTTCTCGTTTTGAAAATTTATGCTTTAATGTTAAAAACGCTCCATTCAAATTTCAATTCTCTTAAGTAACGCTTCAGCCTGGGCATAGGCCTCTTTCCCTATGTAGGAGAAGGATTAGCGCTTAAACCCTTAACCACGCTGCTCCAATGTGGGTTAGCGGATCTCTAAGTAAATAATTACCTAATCATTAAACGGTTGATATCAATCTGTATTAGAGATTCATAAATAAGTAAATTTGATTATGTGTATTTTTAATTTGTATTTATTATCATAATTGATTAACTCAAACTGTCCTTGCATATTTACAAATAATAAATATCTATATAAATAAGAATGAATGTTGCTAAGCGCGGAACTCGAGAATGGCTCGACTAATTCGGCTAATTAATTTTTTGTATGTTCCTTAAGACCCACGGAAGGTTTTAATAATAAAAAAAAATTAAAAAAAGAATTACAATTAACTTTTGACAGAATGAAGTCTGTCCGGGCAGCTAGTAAAATAAATCGGGTTGATAACATTTTTATACTATTTAAAAAACGTGATTATTTCGAGAAATCAGAGTTAAATATTAATTTGGGTTTTTTAAAAAGGATTTTCAACGGGAATTCACTCGGCACAAGAGGCGGCTACTTGACAGGTTTTGGTCCCATGTTGATGGAGTATTATTTTAGGCATGTGACTGAGATGGATTCGATCGAATCTCGTCTCGGACAGCTCGCGATGCCTCGGAGCTTATGGTAACTCGCAGTCGGATACCGTGGCGATGATTTCATCGAGAATTTATTACAATTGTTTAAAACGTCAATAACAATAAAAAAAAACCAACTTCAAAAACTAAAAAGCAAAAAATAACGTAATAAAGATTCAGTTTGAAACACATCGTCTTATGTAAACCAAGCCCTAACAAAATAAAACTTAATATTATACATAGATTAAATTAATACCGGTCACCAACCCGCCAGCCCAGTGTGGTGAATATGGGCAACACACATGATTTCACGCCTTTTTTGTCGCGAACTTGTGGAGGCCTATGTCTCACAGTGGACTGCGATAGACTGAAGTGAGTGGTGAATACTGGTAAGATACTGTAATGAAATTTCTACCACACTTGGTCTCGGTGAGTGTTACATTGGCTTGACACCGACTTCAAACATTCAGTAGGTAGCCTATACAAATAATAGTTAGCATAAGAAGACGTGTTTCAAATTAAACCTTAATTAAGTTTTTACTTGTTTTTTAGTTTTTCAATTCGTTTTTTTTTTTTTTTTTTATTAGGTGTAATATAATTTATAGCGTAAATGTATAACTGCTAACTCGCACGTTCTAGTGCAAACCATTGCAAGGTACACAATTAACCTTAGTTAGTTGCCAATAAATACCTAAGTTGCTAAACCGCTCTCCGTCTAGATATAATTAGCTAACACGGTTCCGCTGTAGTAGCAACTGCAGCATAGGACTATCTGGTAGTAATTAGTTCATACGCAAGGAAAATCATTAATAAATTTAATGTATGTTAATTGAATTTACTTACATATTTAAAGGATATTGAATCTCTAAGTGTTCGATTAATTTGTGTCATATTTGCAGTTTATTATTACTATCATTAAATTGTTAATGTAAAAATTATTTGTTTCATTTTAAACTTGGATTTTTTATTTTGTACGTGAATTAAAAATGAGCAATATTTAAAATTGATTAAATGAGGTTTCATAAAAGGCAAATAATAATATTATTGTGCTCTGCTGTTATGTCCATAAGAGCCGATCATCATAAATGTTCGTATGTTCGTTTGCCCGCTGATACTAAAAAAAATCAAAAATAATTATATATTGTGTTTGAATTTCTTAAAAATACAAAACGAAGTTCATTGCAAAAGTTTTATTTTATTGGTACCCATTTTAATAGTAATTTTAAGAGGCGCACTTAGTGTTTATACAAATTATCAGATGTATTTAGTCTATTTGATAAAACAAATACAGGAAAAACTAGTTTAATCTTGGGTAAAAAAGATGTTAACATGATTTTTTTATGTATCACAACTATAAACAAACCCACACATTTGATTATCCCTATATTTTTGAATAGCGTCAGAATATAACTTGTATTTTATCTGTCAAAACAATCATTCAATTCGTTGTCAATATTATTTATGAAAGCCTCCGAGATGCCGATGATGGATATGGCTCTGCACGTTATATAGCCTCGTATCAGTATGAGTGATCAACGACGCGATCGTTTCTTATGTTTCGATGTAAGACAAATTATTATCCGTAATCGCGGAGCCATTGTACCGCGGCGTCAATTTAATAATTCCCCACGAATTAATAAACCTAAACCACGCCCCGTAGGCGTCTACTGCATGATTGATAAACTCACTCGGATTGACTACCGGAGCTTTATAATACACGCCATATTTTTATAGTTGTACTAAAATTCACATTTCGAAAATATTAATAGTGCTGACGTAAGCGTATAAATTGTACATCAATATGAGTGTTTAAAATATTATGTAGAATTATAAATTGATCGAAAAAACCTTTCCTAGATGTTTCATCGGTTGCTATAACAAATGACCGCCGTAGATCGAAGTTGTTTCGGATGATTAGTAACTGTAATAAAAACATCGAATACGATTATGAGATTTACATATATACATATATGTAGGTACATGCTTAAAATAACTCAATAAGATGTCGAATTTTAAATAAATTTGAATGAAATTGTTGAACCATCACCAATAGAATCTACAGAATTCTTCGAAGTTAGATTAGCTTTAGTCTAGACGTTTTAAGGCAACTTATTTTATAACTTTAAATAGCAGTCATCTATAAAATAAATTTCACGGTTTTAATTTCAAAATTTAGAAAACATAAATATAAATTAGATTTAAAATGAGATTTAAGTATTTCGTTACGATTTAAACTTACCTAAAAAATAAATAATATTTTTCTATTCTAAAATGAGAAGATTTAGAATATTTAGAATCTTTAAAGATTTCATAGATTTAACATAACGCACAATAATAAATTTAAAATGAAGATAAAACACTCACTACCCTTAAACGATTCATTTCACTTGACAATTATTATGATTATATTTGTGACTTGACTTGTACTGTGACGTTTAATTGCCATTTTTTTTATTAGCAACTTTTAATGTAATAATAATTATTAGATAAATTACATTAAACTAAAAAACCTTAAGTATATATATATACATAATATAATAACTAAAAAATATTATTAAAAGGAGTCCCTTTAGGCAAGGTTCCGAAGGTATTGGCAGCGTTAGACCCCTGTATTTGTCTGCTTTTGTTTTTTCAGCCGCTTCACAAGCCGCACCAGCTCTGTTGTTGGTTCCATGTAGATGGGAAGGGGCCAGCATGTCTGAACAGGTTGCATCCCATACCAGCACCCGGCCCATCTTCCATGGAATTAAACACATCCCATACCAGCATCCGTCCGGTCTCTTGCCATCGTCTCTTGCAATACCAGTCGGCTCAAGTAGACGGTGCCAAGGGACCGGCGTATGATATCGTTAAGTGCGGCATGTCTCGAAAAGCGGCCTGCACTTTTTAGGCATGACAGACCGCAATGTCCTAACTTGTCGACATCATTGCCACATACATTAAGAGGAGAGGGACATTTATGAGGAGCGCAGACCGGAACCCCAAGCCGTAGACATGTTGCGATTATGCGTTGATAGATTTGTATCAATATACTGATAAGCATGTTGGATTGTATAGGTATTTAATAGTTTTTATAATACTGATGAATATATGTGCATATATAATTATATTGTATGTAGGTATATTTACGTTTATATTTTTTTACAGAAATGATGCAACAATTTTTAGTAATTTAATGCATGAAATTTCCCCTTTAAAATGGTAGCTCCGCATGTATAATAAAAATCACTGCTCGAAACTCGAACTGCTAAATAGTTTTAATCGATCTTCGGGATATTAATAAATAATAAACGCTTCACACTCCACGGATCCCCCAGTAGGATTTTCTCCTGTGTTGGGGGTCCGGAAACCCATACAAAACACAAACACAACGTCAAGACCACGACAAACATCTATATAGTCGATACAAATGTCTGTCGTGAGAGGAGAAGAGAACTTCGAGAAGGAGGCCGACAGGAAGATTCGGTTGGGCTGGGCGGCGTTTAGCAGACTTCGTCGAGTCTTCACTTCGAAGATTCCGCAATGCTTGAAGACAAAAGTCTTCGAGCAATGCGTCCTGCCTGTGTTAACATACGGAGCTGAGACGTGGACACTGACAAAGGGACTGGTCCACAAGTTTAGAGTCGCTCAACGTCCAATGGAACTGCACGTTTCTCTCAAAGATAGGATTAAAAATGAGACTATCCGTGAGAGAACGAAAGTAACCGACATAGCCCACAGAATTAGCAAGTTGAAGTGGCAGTGGGCTGGTCATCTGTGTCGCATGACCGATGGCCGTTGGAGTAGACGGGTCCTGGAGTGGAGACCGCGTCTTGGCAAACGCAGTGTGGGACGTCCCCCGCCCCGTTGGACCGATGATCTACGTAAGATTGCCGGTGTAGGCTGGATGAGGATTGCGGAAAACCGGGATGTCTGGCGCGAACTTGGGGAGACCTATGTCCAGCAGTGGACTGCAGTAAGCTGAGCTGACTGACTGAGATTTTTTTTAATCGCAAAAAATTAATATTAGTTAGTAGTACAATAATAACATAAACTAAAGTTATTGTAATATTTATTTAAAGCGTTGTATTATGTATAGGCCACCGTAGAGTTTTGACAATCTTCAGTTACTGCTAAAGTCGTACTGCTGTAAACTGATGAAACGTCTTTAATTTGTGAACAAAAAATATGGATTAGTTTAATGATTATCGATGGTTAGTATGGTAAGTAGTGTTGGGACGTGCGAGCAAAGGGAACAAGAGTGTACCGGCATTTACAAAAGGATTTTAAAAGATAACGGTAGTACGGTATTATTGGAAGCAAAAGGATTTATACTATGATGAAATGATGAATACTTTGTGAAACGGTAGATAATTTTTTTATAAGAGGATTTGTGTTAATCTTTTCCTTTTGTTTATTATTTGGAGTTTCGTAATTTTTTTTTGAAGTCGCCTAGTTTTTTTTTAATGTAATTCGGTAGGACCAGGTTTAATTATTATAAATATGTATAGTAGTTAGTAGTAATGTTTTAGCTTAAAGCTTACTAAAGTGTATATTAAGAAACTTAAGACACTAATTATAGTGCCTTAAAGATTGCAATATAATTATTTTCTTTTTTAAAAATTTGTTATAATTAAATAGATATGTTGTTTTAAATTTGTGAAAAATTTTACATCCTCTATTGAGTATTGGTTGATTTCCTGACGTAATATATACTGTACATACAATTTCATTGATATTATATTTTCAAAACACTTAAAATAGAAAAAATTAAAAATATTTTAAATAAGAAATTCTGTATCATTTCTGATGTTTTTGAAGTAAAACTTCTTTACGCACGCTTGACTGGAGGATTAAGCTAGTGAATGCGTGACGAGAGCGTTACGAAAAGTGTCATCGGGGGAGACGAAT
This sequence comes from Melitaea cinxia, assembly GCF_905220565.1. NCBI lineage: Eukaryota > Metazoa > Arthropoda > Insecta > Lepidoptera > Nymphalidae > Melitaea > Melitaea cinxia. Next base: position 6,968,129 of record NC_059405.1, on the reverse strand, counting down.
GGAGCAAGAGAGAGAGGTGCGAGCACACATTTTCTTTCTCTCTTTTTCTCATAGCCAGTTACGTTTCGTATATCTAAGACACAGTGCATACCTATTGTGCAGAAGTTTTACTTCAGTATTGCGGTCTAAAGCTCGTTTTTCGTTTGTATTTTTAAAATAAATAAAATTAAAGAATAAAAAAACTGTCTCTTTGTAGACCAACATAAACGATTTTGGAGCTTCGTAATGTTTCTGTCTTTTAGTTGCAATCGCACGTGACCGACGGCACCTGCCACCGGTCGTGCCGACATGCCTCGACAATTTCGGGGTCTATTCCCAGGTCACTCGCAATATGAGAACATAAAGAAGAAATTGGACAAGTAAACTACTGCAAGCTGATCTTATACGTTTTGATAAAGAGTTACGTTTTTTAAAACCGTTTTCAAAACGTAATAGAATTTGAAAATAGAAATTTTATTTTATAAAATATGTTTAAAATCTCACTAGCATTAGTCTTTCCGAACGCACAGATTCTTGAATTAAAATAGGTCAAGCATACGCTCGAAGCGAGAACTTCTGACTTTAAAATTAAAACTTCCACCAGCATATTTTTCTTGCGATCTAATTAGTAGATAAAGCAAATTCCTTCGTCGAGTTTTCGAGTGTTTTAATAATAGAATCCTCTCTCTACAAACGCTCTTCAATTTATTTGCCGAATTGTTTACAATGAGCCTATGTACTGAATTGTTTAGAGCTTAAGACAACACGAAATAACAATGTAAACATTTCACCTTTATTGTCGCCACCAAGAAACGATTTACCTTTTAATTGTTATACAAAAATGTAACAAATATTTGTATTTCGTTAAAATATATATGTGTGTATATAATATACTACAGGCATATATTTTATTTGAGATTTTAATATTCCTATATCTGTTTTATTAATTTATTATAAAGATTGCATTGTTGACGGCAATATATTCACACTAAAGCTATCAGTCGGTTGTTACATACAACACAAGTAGTAAGTTGCTTACCTTAGGAACAGACGAGTGTGTGTATGTTAAAGATATTTACTTTTAGGTATTTATTAACATCATACTGTTAATACCTTGTCATGATAGTAAATATCCTTAACTGTAAATGGCAAACGATATAACATTCTCTCGCGGATGAAGTGTTGCTGGTTGTAAAAATGGAAATATATTACTAGATATGTACATAAAAGTCGACACTAACGTGCCTTAAATCTTGTAAGTGTCAAAACAATATAACAATATGTGATCGGTATTCAATATTTATGATATACATTCCGTTGTATACATGACGATGCCATGAAAACGAGTTGAATGAATATGTTTTCGTATCGAACTATTTCATTTGTTTAGTTTTAGCAGAGTCACCGCTGGTTGAATTGTTGGCTGTCACTGGCGGTTGATGCGAGTTATGGGACTATTAGTATTATAAAAGAGTTGGTGCACCTTTTTGTGTGTATTATGGATTTGGGCGCGAAATAGTATTCGATTATATTGTTGTAGAATGTTATTACAATAATTTACTAGACTAAATATGATGCGCGAAAATTAGAAAATTAAAACAATTCAGAATATTTGGTGCCTATCCTAAATGCTGTAACCTATCTTAGTCAAAAAAGCATGCCAAATAATACTCGAATGCCAACAGAAAGATTTCCGTGCCATGGTAATGCTTGAAAACAAATATCTGTTATAATCACTTTATATGTACATTGTTAGGGGATATGCTTAAATTTTTTCTTTATTGCTTTTCACTATATCATCTTTTGAATCCTTGCAGTAATCTGTATAAAGCCTATTCGGTGATAGTTTCGACTCCACTTTTTACAATTTCAACGTATTAGTTCTACTACTACAGATGACATAACGGACAAACGGATATCCTTATCCTAAAGAACCTCTCTTGTGCAATTATTGATGAGACATGTTCCCGTTATTCTTGTAAGTACGTGTATTATTTGATGGTACTTAAAAATAATTAAAAAAAAGTAATAATAATATAGTAATTTATTTTGTTATATACGTGATAAAATTATTCACCTTGTTTCATTACTTCCGTTTAGAAATTATGGAAAAAATAAAAAAATGAGCACAAATTGTCTCTTGAATAATTTAAATTACCAAACGATGACAAATTTGACGAGGTACATCATTTGTTATGAAAATTTAAATTTTTACCGTCGTTTTATTATTGTGACATTTATGGTCTAAGCCTTATTTATTAACACTTCGACAACTTGTTGTGTCTTATGATTTGAAATTAAAATTGGATAGATTTTGAGTTTTTCAACAAAATATATTTAGAAACTATAACTAATAGCAACGGGTCTACGTTACGCTTTCAAAAATTTAGAATTCGACTTGCAATTTTGTAAATCCTAAACAAACTTGATGTTGCAGAATGTAAATCATATTTCTATAGAAATATGATCCGAAATATACCTTTTGTAAATGTTGATTCTCTAAATCTTGGCACCTGAACTAACAGGGATTATATTATCCTTCAAGAAAAAAAAAATGATATTGAATAAAATAAAAGTTTTTGGTTCGACACATATATAAATTAATATTTTGTCATAAACTTTGTAAACTTGGAAGTCAGTTGAAAAATAAATAATTATAAGTCATATAAATTTAGTATTATAGCAATGAATCATGAACATGCAATATTTAATTTTATATGAACTTGTGTCTGTAACGTTAGATTTAAATTTTTTAGTAACAGAATTGTTGTTTAGTGTGAGTTCATTGGCGGAATATATTACAGGATACAGTATATATCTACTACATTTATACATCCTTATTTACACACTATCACACACATAGATACATCATTTTATTATCCTTATCCTATCCTTATCCTTAGATACATCATTTTAAATCGGTTCGTGATAGAACGCGTTTAAAAAAAATTTAACTAATTTTTTTAAGTTTAGTTATACTTCTTTTTATAATCTTGTGTCTACTAAACTATTGCTTCTATTTTGTCACTTTTGTTTTACTACTCTTATTAGTATTTTTCTCGTGTATTAAAAATATAAAAAGGTTAACAGCTGATCCTTATCATCATCATCATTTCAGCCTGTCGCAGTCCACTGCTGGACATAGGCCTCCCCGAGTTCGCGCCAAAAATGGCGTGAACTCATGTGTTTCGCCCCTTGTCACCACGCTGGGCAGGCGGGCTGTAGACCGCAGAGCTAGCTTTGTCGCACCGAAGACACTGCTGCCCGTCTTCGGCCTGCGTATTTCAAAGCCAGCAGTTGGATGATTATTCCGCCACCAGTCGGCTTTTTATGGTAGTGGAACTGTGTTATCCCTTAGTCGCCTCTTGCGACACCCATGGGAAAAGAGGGGGTGGCTATATTCTTTACTGCCGTAACCATACAGTAAACGGAACGCTTAGTCAGAGAAAATACCTAAATGAATTTTTTAACTTTATATCGAGTTGTTTTTTTTTTTAATAATTTATTTTATACAAAATTGTATTACGTACTACATTGTATTTTATAAAATAAGAGAATCACTTGCGATAAAGTATGAGTCATAGTAGCGTTAGTGTGGTATAAAAATATTTACATCAAAAGTCCTGCAAGTTTCTTACAAATCGGTAAATTTTTCATCGTAGTATTGAAAGATCGAATTCCAGTTACATCGTGGTGTCATTTAAGGCAAAAAAGTGTTTTCATAGAGCATCTGAGGCTCATTCTCGAAACCCGATGCGGTCAATGTTTGCTTTTATAAAGCCCACCATTGTACGATCTACGGCAATCATTGTCGGACATGTTTTTTCTTATCGAGTATTACTGACTGATGATTTCTTAAATGTTTGTGTTTCTGCTCAGTACGTATATCTGTAACGTATAGGTTGCTTTTGTGTGAGATCATTCGGTCGTCGCTTGGCTTAAGCTTATCTTAGAAATTAAGACGGTCTAGTAGGCATAAGTAATGCCTTTCTGAATATTGGTGTACTCATATTAAGGCAATATTAAATAGTACCTATATATGTATGTGTATTGAATAGTATATGTGTATGTACAATAACTCTAAGTATGTATTTGACTTAATTTTTGCAATGTAATGTCTGTATCTGCTACAATGTAAAGAATTAAAAATATGATCAAGTACGTACATGAAAAATTTTGCCCTCAAATGCCCTCTTATTCGTACTTTCATGTATAGACAACTAATGAGTATTTTTATTCGAAACGATTGTGAATATAGACGTATGCAAGCTACAAAAAAAAAAACATTCATTACATGACGAATATCTACTATCAAGACCGCCGAAGCCCCTTTATAACAATGTCGGTCATAAAGCTCCCGCGCACAATGTACACAATATAAGCACAAACATTTTACTTCCTATTCTTTGTAATTGACGTTACGGTCGTATTCCAAGTAATTTTCCCTTAGACCAACAGTTTGCACTACAATAATTAACTATTTAGCTTTTGCCTTTGACTTGATTTGCGTTTGTGATTGAAATGTTTTTTTTTAACTGTAATTGACCTAAACTACTTACTTGCCACGAATTATTACTATACCGAGATAGATAAAAATTTCTGTATCAAAAATTATATATTCAAAAAATATATTTTTTTTTTTGTATAAAATATGTTGCTTTTACAGGAAAACATAATTGTTCCTCACAAAGTATCAGAGGCGGGTTTTTAATAATATTTCTATTAACTGCTTAAATGATTAATGTGTTTACCGGCTTATAGTTTCTTCATAAGATTGCAGGTTATGGCAGCTCATTAGTGCTTTGAACATTATTATGTTTATTTATTGGTCGATATCGACGGCTCAGCTTTTAAAATTTTCAATAAATTTTTGTTTATATTATGACAAAAAGGAAACAGCCCGGACGCCCTCAGAATTAAATATATGCTCGCGATCATAAAATAAAGAATTTATAGGCGTCCTTTAGAGTTACCGTGGCTCGGGTTTACGACTTTACGGGGCGTTTATTCAGCACTGCGTGGTCGTATCACACGCATTCCAGATAACGCTACGCTCCCGTTGTTATAGGGACAACTGGAGTCATTTGCTTGGATATCTTTACTCAACGAGACGTAGATTGTTTTGATGTTTTAATTAGTAACGTGTACGATCTCCTCGTGCGGGCTTTTAAATGCACGTGTGAACTTCGAACGTACACAAAAAACAGCCACCGTGACTAACAGTTTAACATGTTTGCTCTCCCAACAAGTACGCGTGAAATTGTGATTATGAACCCAAATAAAAGAAGTTTCAATCGACTAAACGCTCTTTTGATTATTCGATCCGATCGTCAGTAGGTGGGAGTTTAATGTATATTTATATCCGATATAAACTTCGATGTCTGTCTCTGAAGAAGTTTACAGTTTATTCGGTGATGAAAAATTCAAATGTACTATATTTTACGCCTTTTCTATTTATTAAGGAAAGGTGCGTGGTCACAGTTATGTAAATAGTTCCCTTCAGATCAAATTTCAAATAATTATACATTTAATGTGATTGTCATCGAAACTTTTAATGGAATTATAATGAGTTACTTAGTTTATTGTACTCCATAAACAACTGTTAATAGATATTATGAAATTATCTATACATATAATAATAAAATGGTAGGTAATGGTATAAAATGGTACGTAAAGTCAAAACTGTACATTGAATATTTTTTTAAAAGAATACTTGGTGTGTGATCTACAATCGATACCGAAGCCATAAATATAGTTTTCAGAATTTTTGTCTGTTTGTCTGTTTGTCTGTATGTATGTCTGGGATAAACTCAAAAAGTACCGCATGGATTTACTTCAAATTTGGCACGAATATTATTAAGAGATCGGGTCAACATATAGGCTACATATTATCATGCTATCACCTACCGGGAACGAGCAGTAAACTTTTATTTCCTCAACGTATTCTGTAACAACGTGTAATCTAACGACGATTATAAAATAAGCTAGCTTGACACTATAAAATCACGCAATATAAGTAATTAAGCCGATAAACATAATTAAATGAATATAAGTAGACAAGACAATTTTAAAGCAGCGCCATCTATGAGATTTTTCTGTAGATATGAAATGTAAAGAAGAAACGGGTAAATAAATGTTATTTTAAAAGGTATAATCGTAGGTATTTTTGGTGCTGTATAGCGTTCACGCAGACGACGTCGCGGGCAGCAGCTAGTGTTATAATACATTTATCAGAAATAGTTATAGACATAGTAAATTATCAAGTTATTTTGTTATATTGAAAAATCTTAAACAGAAAATCAAGTTTTAATTGTATTAAGTATTTAAGAGTTATTTATAATAACGGTTTAAATTATATAAACAGAAAATATTCTCTTTGGGAGATCTTTAATGTTCGCAGCGAGATCGCCGTAGATCGTATTGTGGACGATTCGACACGGTTTTTGTGCTCCGGCGCATACTCGGGCACAACACAATAACCGCGCCCATTGGGTTAGGTCATGTAACGACCGAACATTTTTAAGCAACAAAAACCACAATGTTATGAAATTGGAGCGAGCGATCGTCAAATTATCTCTAAATGTAGTATTACGAAAAAAATATACTCGCTACTTTTATTTGTTGATTACAATTTCGTAATCACTGTCGAAAAACTCGCAACAGTAGTTATCAATAGATTCGATTTTTAAAGTGGCTCTTTTTCTAAAACTCCAACAATTGAATATTTTTTTTCATCTTCAGTGTTGGAAAATAATTTGTGATTCGTTTTGCGGTAAATGAAAATTACGTCCTGGTGTTTTGAAACAATAATTTAGTCACAGTTACTGAGAACTGTATTGGGACTTGTTAAGTGTACAACGGTCTCGTACTGTTTCGCAAAACTATTGTCAATTTAATCTATAATGTTTACGTTTTCTTCTACCAAAGTATCAGTGACAATTATACGTAGTTGACTGATCCAGTACCAGATAGTAACACCTAGAACTGTAAAATAAACCGCACCTAACTAGAATGGCCTTGTACAGCTAATAATTTATAGTCCTAATATTTAACTAATTTCAGTAAATTACAATGGTTTCTTTGAAAACAATGTAAGTGAGCGAGAGTGAATAAAGACGAGAACAATAGCTTCTTTGTGTAATTTTTTTGCAATCTTCATCTGAATTATATATTACGTAACTGTTTGTAAATAAATAAATTTCGTATTTGAATAGTAATTTATCATGTATAAAAATTTATATGTTTATAAATAATAAATTACTATTCAAATACGCAATTCTACGAATGCACATTGTGTATTGATTGTCAATACTAGGTTTGAAAACAATTTAGGTGTGCAACGATCTTTATCACGAACTTACTATTTATTCTTCAACTAAACGTAGCACTGTCCATCGAACGTGACTCGTCGTCTTCATTATAATTACAGATCAGCGATTGTTGTGCCCATAAAATGTATAATTTATAAAACGCAGAACATAGAACAATCCGGGAGACGCCATTTACATTTTTTCCGGAACCTCGTAGATGAGGCATGTTACACATTATTTTTGCCGTTTAATGGAAACTATACAATGTAACGGGTAATAAATGTTTTTTCGTTACAGTCGCCTTCTCTTTTATGATGGTCAATATCAAGCTGAAGAACTGCTATGGCATATCTGATGCATTTTAGTGACCACTCCACAGTATCCAGATCGGCGGCGGTAAATTAACATCAATTGGATGACGGTTTCACGATTGTTTAGCATACTATACATTTCATATTTAAGTCTTGTATTCCTGCAAAACCCCAGAGTCAACTGTAATAAATTTGTTATAAGTGATTCGATACATGAAGGATAAATCTGACTATGTATTATTCAAAAACGGGATAAAAAAGAGATTCCATTGTAAATTGTAGTAAAGTCTATTAATTTATACAATTTACTAGATGTTTCATTGTTATTTATTATGCACTTGGAATTTAATTATCTTAGTATTGAATTGTAAAGAAACCACTTTAGTTTAATGCGACATACCCAGCTGTGGTTTTATGAACTCTATAAACCGACTGTCATTAATTATTCTAATACAATTTAACAACTTGATATGTTGAGCGCTATTGGTTATTTAATGCGCTGTTATTTTTATAATTGAATGCAAAATGACTTTAAAGCATATCAGGAATACATAATTTAGATAATTTATGTGTAGTTTTAGAGAAAAACGTTTTAAAAATTAATTATTTAAAGATAATTTGAATTCAAGTTTCGAATTATTATACCAGGGAAGTTTTAGGTTTTAATAAAATGATTGAGACGAAGGTCAGATATGGCATATTAATTATTAATTTACTCAAAAAACATACCCGTTGCCCTGACCGTTATCCAATGTGAGAAAGTGAAGTTGCAATTTGGGGTCTATTGTATAGGAACAAAAGCGTGTGATGCTTTAATAACAGGTGCATCGTTTCAAAACTTTGAGCGTCCTGCGAGGCGGCGAATACGTGACCGGTTTTATTTCACACCATTCTCGACTTTGATAGCCATCATTTTCCATAATTGTCGTAAAGCCAGCGAACTATTTTTCCGTATTTTATCTTTTATATGCCTTTTCTATTGCTATTGCATTAGTTTGGCTCCGCGTTTCATTAATGCGAATCTAATTTTGGTTTTAATGCTTATATATCCATTTTCGCGGGGCTTTGTTGTCGATCCTTTTATAATGATGATTAAGCGCATCGAGAGCTATTATTATTGTGGGGCTGACGGTCTCAAATAACGTTGCATATGCTACAAGGTGATTTAAAATGTATATACTTCTGGTGTGGCAAACAAAAAACTAATAGTGATGTCATAATTCATGCAACAATGCAATAAGTATTGTTTTTTTTTTTTTTTGTAGTTGATGTTTAGCGGTAAATTTAGATCTATGGTTTTTAGTGAACATTTTTTCTAATCTATTTAAAAATGTTGAAGAAACAATGACATTTTCAAAATTAAGATTCTCAAAATACCATTGCTCTAAATATTTTAAACACAAAGAAATGCATGCTGTGTGCATTTGTTTGTCTCATTGTCTTAGATACAATATGTCTCATTCCTTCAGTTTACAATAGACAACAGTTATCGCGTAAAAAAATTGTCTCTTGTCACGGAATATCTTCTTGTTGCGTAACTGTCCATAATTAGATAATTATGTTACGTAAATATGTAATGCTTTAAACATTATAGAGATTTTAATCATGATTAGTGCGACAGTACAATTCTATAGGCGTCATAAAAATATTGCTTGAAGAAGTTAAATATTATAGGTGATAAAAGTTCTCGTTTTATATTTTAACGTATGATATATTACGAGAAAATTACGAAAATGTTTCTTTTAGAAGTTCGACGCTCTTTTATAGGTATATTTCTTATCTTGTTAGCATGGGAGCAAAAATTCATTTTGCGAAATTCGACGTCGCGTTGGCGCAGCGGTCACAGCCCATGGATTGTACCTGTTGCGCTGGTGGTTGCGGGTTCGACCCCCGCACATGACAAACATTTGTATTGCCATACAGGTGTTTGCCGTGGTCTGGGTGTTTGTGCAGTCCTAATGGGTCTCTCCATCGTGCCTCGGAGAGTATGTTAAGCCGTCGGTCACGGTTGTTATCATGTACACCTGCTAGCGATCGTTACTCATAGTAGGGAATATATCCGCCAACCCGCATTGGAGCAGCGTGGTGGATTAAGCTTTGATCCTTCTCCTACATGGGGAAAGAGGCCTATGCCCAGTAGTGGGATATTACAGGCTGAAGTGAGTCTTAAAACGTAAAATCAACATCCGTACTAACGAAATTGTTGGCATAGCAGCACTTATAATTGTATAAGATAATAAATTTTACTATCCATCGTTAGTTTCTACATATAGTGGTATAAATTTAAATGATTTCTGGTTTCAATAATATCAATTTTCCTCCAAGTTTAATGTGACCATTATTATTTAACTTTATATCTTAAAATTACGGCATTTCGATGAATATTTCAAAGGAGCTGTCACGGTTATCGCTTGCGTATATTCAATGAAGGAGCAATTTAGAATTCCGACGGTAGTCAGTGCGGGCTTGATGTGTAAAATAAATAAAGGAATGTTCGCAACTAAAGGTAATAAAGAGGAGTAAAAGAGAATCATCCCCGAGCACGTACGGCAATTCGTTCTAATAGTCGCAGCCGACAAAGGCCGTTCTATATTCTGACATTGTTTTGTTAGGACGTACGTTGGGCAATGCAAAACTTGCCACCAAAACGTTCACGCTCTGCACTCTCGTGGCGCCCGTTTTTTTCTCCTTATACGTGGGGGGCGATTTCAAGTGGCTCTCGTAATAATTAATGACGGATCGCAGGCGGTTGTTTAACGTCACACTGTTTTGGTAACAAATCGTAATGAATCGCTCCCCCGGACCTCACACTTTGAATGTAAACTGGATTACGTCATCAACACGAATTGTTTTTATTACTCACGCTTGTCAAGGTAGCTTCAATATTTATAACTTAATTTTCGAAGAATTTCGATTTTTTGCATTAAGCGATGTACACAGAATTGAATAGTAATATTTGCATCGACACCTTATACACCTCTATTTTTATTAAATATATTTATTTCTAATTTTAACTGTTAATATCAGATGCTTAAATAACATTTATTACCATACATACATATACGTAGACCGTATACATATTTGAAGCAACAACTAGTTCAGAGTCTACTTTTATACGTACATAAGCTTACAAAGTCGGTCAGTACACTTTGAAAGTGTATTTTACATATAAACAAATTTACTCTCTGTTTATGTAACAAACAAGTGAAGATGATTGATTTATGACAAATTAACTATAGGATAAAATTATTTGTAGACATTTCCTGTTCACGAAATTGTTTCGGCGTTTGTAACGAGGAAACCGGCCCTGATAAATAATAGACAATTTGTAACTATCACTTTTTAATGGCACCATTAAAATAGCACTGCGTTTAAGACGAAGCCTGAATATTTTGGTGATTGTGTGACATTTTAGCTCCATAAGATATGTCTTGCGGTCGAACGATTTGATATGAATTGCTGACTCAAGTATCTCATCACTCATTGTTGACTAAATATTAGTTTAAAAATATCGTTTTAGGTATATATTACTCACAACATCAAGCACATCATATTCGATAAAAGCAAATTAAGAGTACACAGATATTTTTGAAATGTTTGCCTAAGACAAAGATGCAATTGAGAATTTGTTTAACAGAAAAGTATCATTTTTCTATTGTCTTTCAAATAGACATCGGTCGTTTCCCTTTCTGCCGCTTTTGTTTGTTCTCTTAATTTTGTTTAAATGTTACGTAAGGATAATGGGGATCGTTTTTATTTTTATTTGAAAGCTTTAGAAGTGTTTTATTTTAGTGATTGTTGCCGAAATACTAATAATAAAAAAATTTAAACAATGATTGACAGTAAAGTAACATTAACTCTTTTTTTTTTGTTACTTTTTGTTTTAATTAGACCGTGTTCGTTTTTTTCTTAAAACAAAAGCAATACCAAAGTTTACAATGTTTGCTTTAAAATAATACTACTGAATTGATTGAAATTTTGGTACATAGATACAGAACAGTTTTTTTTTATTCACAGGTTCGGAAATTAAAAGGAATAAAAACAATACAAGTAACCTTAATTATTTATTTAGTCACTAGCTCTACATTTGGAAATATTTCTTCTGTGTTCTCATTAAATAAAAATTTCGTCCAACCTATCCTCACACTTTCAAAAAAGTAGTTGTCCCAGAACTTAGCAAAGACATTAGTGTCGTATTGCTGTTGTCACGTGTGGCGCTTTTTGTTCAAGTCGGGTCTTAATGTGTCGTCTATCTTAATTTACTTACAACTTTTTTAGTTGTTTTAGTTTTTATAAAATAGGATTTGTCTTTATGTGTCTATAATATAATGTCTATTTCTCGATGAACTTTTATTATATTTATAATAAGTTGGTTTTTAAGTTTTTAGATTAATCGTTTTCTTTCGCATTTAGATTGTAACATCCCACTGTTGGGCATAGGCCTTTCTCCATATAAAATAACGATCGGAGCTTAATCCACCACGCTGCTCTACTGCGGGTTAGCGGATATGTTTACTACTATGAGTAACAATCGCTATTAGATATTCATAATAAAACCGGGACCGACGGCTTAACGTGCTCTCCGAGGCTCAGTGGAGAGACCCACAAGGACAGATATCCAAACTGGAAATAAATAACCGGAAATAAATAGTAAGGAATACAAATACCCACCCGAGTCTGAATCGAAACCACAAATGCGCGTGCCCTAGGTGACTACTTGCATCACTACACCAGAGCGGTTGTTTTTACTGCTAAAATTTTAAATCTCGATCAACCGGATGCAATCGAAGTCACATAAAAAATCGATAAACGAGCTTTCCTAGCTAAGGGCCTACTTAGGGTAACACAAATATGTTGAAATGAAATTTTACAAAATAATATTATTTTTATTATATTATTTACCTATACGTATTTTTAAGTCTCGATTTTATTTGAGTTATTTTCCTATGATATAGGGAAAATACAAGAGGAACAGAAGATCGCCAATATTCGTTTTATAAAGTAACCTTTGTCTCATTTATTATAATGTTCTTAGATAAGATAGATTAAGATAGTACTTATTTAATGTTTTGATTTTCATTAAGGTTAAACTAAAGGTCAAACCTCTTCCTCGTTATTACTAAAACTGAGAAATTAAAAGTAAGTTTATTGTTGGGTCTTTTGCTTCCATAAATCAGCAACCAGCTTCGCACGTGCGAATGTCTTTTGTTTAAGGTACAACAAAATTTGGTAATTTACAAAGGGTCTTTGTTTGAATAAGCTTTGTATTGTCTTAAAGACTAAAGTACGCAATGGACAGTGTGCCTCCAGTATGGACGATTAATGCGCAACATACCTACTTATTGGTTGAAGACATTTTGTATTGCGTAGAAATAAACGAGTACTCCAGTCATACTTTGTCTACATTAGATAATCGTAGATTTTTTTTCAGACGACTAAGTTGGCAAAAAAGCGTACAGCACACCTGATGGTAAGCGATTACCGTAGCTCATAGACGCCTGCACCACCATGAGCATCGCAAGTGCTTTGCCAATCCTACCCCCATCCCCGCACAGTAGCTCTGGTGACCGTACTCACTACAGGAACTCAACACTGCTTGAAAACAGTATTATTTAGCTGTGATCTTCTGTAAAATCGAGGTAACTACCCCAGTCGAGATGCTTCAGATTTAGAGTAGGAGGTTTTCTGCTGTGTTCGATCTCACTTAAGATTGAAGTTAGGCGCTGAAAACATTTAAAATTTATAAAAAAAATGGATAATGTTATCATTATATAGTAATATTTGTTATATTATGTACTGAAATAATATTATTAAATCATTATTTTTTTATTAATTCTATTTACGTAATCATTTTAACAATTTTACAACTAAAAAATTTCGAGCGGTATAACCTTTGATGTAAGTAAAATTCTCATCTAGTTTAAATTAATGAAAAAAACAAGGGTTTTGTTATAAACTCGGAAGAATAGGGATGTTTCGAGACAAATAAGTCGTCTTAAGTTTTAATCCTTTTTTTTATACAAAAATGAAAGTGATGCCGACTGTTTTTGCTTTTATACGACTTAGCAAACCCTTTCGCTGTAATAACAAAGAAATAATTTTACTTTTCTTGTTACAAATGGGTAGGTAGCTATTTATTGTTTTGTTGGTCTGTTTCGGTAACCACGGTCTTTATATTTTGTCGCCTGTTCAGTAAAAAGGGTTTCTTTTGAAAGTATCCACAACAATACTTGCATAAGACAGCAATAAAGATCTTGGGTGTCTTTCTTGAAGATAATAGATAGACGCTGTGCAATTAGTCTTGAATGCCGACGTAACAAACGTAAACGTAGTATTATTCGTAGTCATTAAACGTAATTAATTTACGGAGCCTACATAACTGCTGCTTGGATTAGCTGCACAGTCGACGTTTTCATAGTTAATTAGTTTTCTCAATTAACAACTTTGTTTAACTTCAGCATACACATTAGATGCAGCGCTAGCAAAGTTTGTTCTAATGATAGGTTTTGAAAAACAATTAGTCGGGCGTGTTTGTTTTGTTGCATTTTATCTCTAAGATTTATTATATTTGGGTTCGATGTTATCTTTACTCCAGTTCGATCGTCCTTCCTCCGAACTGTTCTTAACTGCATTAGGACCAGGTAGGATCGAACATTTATCAGACGTTTTAGTTTTTTGTCGTTGCTTTTGTTATTATTTGAGTCTCTCAGATGTATTAATCTCGTGTGGGGCTCTCGAAACCGGTCATTACCTCAAACATTGGGGCGTAGTGCGCCCGAATGCCTAGTTATTACGGTCGTTCTATTAAAATAACCCTGTGTTATTTGGAAAATTAGATGTATCGCTAAATATTTTATAATGATGGGATAACAAAACGTTCGGCAGTCCGTAGAATACTATTAGTTAAGAAGGTCCGCACGGTTTTATAATTCCCTTGTAATGCTATTCCTTAACGTTTATTCGATAAACGGTCGAATTTATTCATCCAAATTTGTCCATCAGTTTAACGACTCACAAGTCTTTTGTGAAGTTAAAAAATAAATAAAATTGAAATGGAATGTTTTCAGACTACATAATTTTTTTGTAGCAGTGTGTCTAGAATTGAATTAAAAATTATTTACCGTCAATGTAACCGGACAAAATACTGTTGACATATTGTCATACCTTTACGACATTCAATTTCTTTTTAATTTGTAGCTACGTCGCGACCATTGTTGGCGTACCGAGTTTCGTTTAGCAACGGAAATGAGAAAGAATTTCCCAGGGAGCCTTTTGGAATACGAATATTATTTGTCAACAGACGTCCCCAGTTTCCACAATGGACACTGTCGGCGCACCACGCCCCGGAAAGAATCAATTATTTGGTCTCCTGTCCGAAGAAGCGTCAAATGGGCGAATTGTTTGTTTAATAACATGACGTCGCTTCTATAGAAGTCACAGTTAAATATTCCTCGCTTTTATTCGGAGTCTCTTAGTAAAGACAAATTGTTTAGTTGCCTTTTTTCAATATTGTGTTACGTCTTTATTTCGAACGGATATGTTTGTATTTTTTGTCAGCTTCCTGCCTTCGAAAGTTTTTAACAGTTTTATCTTGTTGTTTTTTAGTCCTGGTCGTAAATTTAGATTATATCCAGACATATTTTAAGCTTATCATCAAGCGATAAGTTATACTCTATTTGTATAGAAATATTTTTATTTAGAAATGTGTTTTTGAATATGTGTTTTTTTCAAAGATAATTGATCCTATTATATTGAAAAATAAAACAACCTTTTTATAAATGTATATTTTGTTTATAAGATTTTTTTAATGGTATAACGGTCTCTAATGTCTTCTTTTCACTTTAGGTCTTAGAAATCAGATATACATACATGCAGCTGCTACGGAGTTGAACATCAGAGTAATGTATTACGATGAGAAACTATCACAATAAAACATTTTTTTTTCATTCGATTTTAATATTCAAGTTTCATCTCAAGACACTTGTTACCGCCCAATATCTTATCCGTGATATTATTACGAATGCCAAACTACACGGTAGCTATTCGAAGTCATCATCACCCATTTCTATGCGATGCCATAGCGTAAAGTGCGTTTTGAATATATTACTTAGGATAATATTGTTTTTAAATTTCTTTCGAATTACGTTCAACACGAGTAAAAGAGCGCTTAAGAGTATTTTGTTTACTTACGAAATGGTAAGTGTTTGGAATAGGAAAGTTAATGGGAATGATGTGCTTATGTTAATATCGATTAAATGCATTCTTCCCGAATACTAATGTTATTAAAAATTGGTATAACACTATGTGAATGAACTAATGATAATAAACTAATTAAATACATATTTAAGAAAAATATTTGCTAGCCAACGATCTCATTTAAAATCGTGTAAAAAATGTACCTACTGTTACATAAATATTTATTCATTATAAGTAAATGAGAAATAATAAGGTATATGACTTAAATAGATAGTACCTAATTTAACAAAAAAGTAGTAAGTATTATTCCTTTCGCAGAGTTATGAAATAAACAAATATCCAAAATAAAAGTAGCCTAAGTTACTCCTTACTACAATAGCTATCTGCCAGTGAAAGTCCCGTCAAGAATCATTCTAGCCGTTTTAGAGATTAGCCGGAACAAACAGACAGATAGATAGACAGGCAAAAATTGTAAAACATGTTTTTTGCATATGCGTTTAGTAAAAAGCGGTTATTTTAATATTACAAACAGACACTCCAATTTATTTATTTGTATAGATATTATTTCTTGCCACCTACAAACTAAATTGTTCTGATATTAGGAATGCTTTGTCCGAATTCATAAATTTTGCTTTAAAAAGCCTGTTTAAATATAAAAGTAGCAGGCTGTATGTGACATCACGCTGTGGGTCATAGCATAAAAGTAGTTATTTACTATAGATGAAAGTGATACTACCATTTACAAATCTTAATAATGCTTCATGATTAATATGCGTTGATGTTCATTTTTACATGTTTGTAAATTATAAAATATGATCAAACCTTGTACATAATTTTTATCGTAAAATCTTTTTATTTATTTATCATTTAATATATTTTCTTTTAAATTATTTTATTTAACTTATTTTAATGATGATGATGATGATGATGATGAATATATTTTCTAAGTTTAATGTTAAATGTGCTCATTGTAAGTAAATATTTTATTGTTGACATAACATCACTTCAGCCTACCGCAGTCCACTGCTGGACATAGGCCTCCACAAGTTTGCGCCAAAAATAGCGTGAACTCATGTGATTTGCTCATAGTCACCACGCTGGGTCACAGGCGGGTTGGTTACCGCAGGGCTGGCTTTGTCGCATGGAAGACGCTGCTGCCCGTCTTTGGCCTGTGTGTTTCAAAGCCAGTAGTTGGATGGTTTTCCCGCCATGGTTTGGTTTTTTAAGTCCCGAGCTAGTAGTGGAAGTGTGTTATCCCTTAGTCGCCTCTTACGACACCCACGGAAAGAGAGGGGAAGGCTATATTCTTTAATTGTTGATATAAGTAATAAAATAATTCAATATTTATACATTATAAACTCATGCGAAGTAAGTACTTATTTACTCATCGTCTAAACTTACGCGTTATAAAAATTCTCAGAAATTTTTTGTCTTCAACTTTTTTCAGACACGTGGATATTTTTTGCGCAGAATACTAATGTTTTAACGGAAACAACAGTTGGTCGGACCAACATTTATATAGTGTTGAATATCACACCGCTCGCGTCTTGCTTATGAATCTTATTAGATTTTAATTTATGAATCTTATTAGATATAACTAAACTTTATTATGTCACAATTACAACATGGCATTTTTGCTATATGTTTTTAATTTTAATTTAAAATCCTTTCAACCTAATATCAACGAATGGAAGGATATATTCTATACACGATTTATATTAACTCTTCTAAGGAATATGTAAATTTGTTGATTAGTGTAATTTATACCTATATTATATTGCTATGCATCTGATGCCACACCAGGATTCTACTACGAACCTGAATAGCCCCCAATAAAATCAACTTTACTGCCGTTTCCTCCCTTGGTTCTTTGGTATTCATCCCAAGGACTATATGGTCATTAAAGCTTATTTTTGTTGATTTTTTACATCATTGTTTACTTTATGATAATTGGTGTTCGTTTCGTGGCTCGCATCTTGCATCGGATCTCGGGAGCGATACGGTGTGAAACATAACGCCTTAATTCACGCTTCTTATCGAAGCATTCGGCTTAGCGAACCAACGTCATGTTTATTTTAATGCAATATTTTTTTAGCCCTAAATAAATTACCCCGATAATTAAACAGTGTATATTTTAGGAAAGTTACTTAACGACAAAGTGTAAAGTAGGCACATATTTCATGTCGCCTACTTAGTTTACTTAGTTTTCAGCAACTATGAATAGTTCTTAGATACTTTGAAATCGAATCGAAGCAGTACCCATTAAAAGTTGGCCGTCCACACAAAAGATCTTTCGAAGCTCTGATACGGATAGCATAGAGTTTATCAGCTAAAAAGTGCTTCAAGAGAATTCTGCTCGGGCTATTATTCCCTATTGTGCCTGACAATAAGATTTAACTAGCGACCTACAGATAGCGTCAGCGCCTGACCAATTCGCGAACGAACTGCTCACGTAATAGTTTTGTTGTTATCGCTCGTAACCACTCTTCAGTTGCGTCTGGGACGATATTAAAAAGATTTGGCAGCGGGCCACTGAGATATTGATCTTTATGCTTGGCCAGACGGCTATAGGAGTTTCCTAAGTACCATGCCGGTTGGTTTAATGACTTCCCATGTTTGTAACTTTGGATACGATATTTTATGTACTTGGCGATAGCTTCGGACAGTTACTGCTGTTGATTTCGTCGCTTCGAATTAAACACATTTATTTAAGATTCTTACCTTTTACTCACGAATGAATTATCGTTATTGATGAATGACTTCGTCTTTTATCGTTACTTGTAATTTAATTTTCTTGTATATTTCCAAATAAAATTTTATTATCAGTCCTTTGTCAGAAGTCCATCGAAATGAATACGATGGATGACGGTGGTCTTAAAGATAAAAAACTATGTAAGATAACGCTAAGTAATTTAGAGAGTTATTTCGCTCAGCTGCAGTTTAATCACACAAATTAATGAATATTTACTCGCACTTTAAATTCACACATCAAAAGCGATGTTAATTAAGTTGGAAACGTGTGAAGTGTGACACCTGCGTTCCTATCGGAGATCAGTCCGTTACAGTTTATGGGGCCGCTACCAAAAACAATGGAAATCGCAAAAAGAAGAATGCGGGCCAGGGGCCAGGTACCAGGGGTGCAGAGTAGGGTAAGCGTATGGGTCGCGGCGGGGTTCCACAATTTATGATTGCGCCGTGTCAAAGTGTTAATGAACGTAGTCTGTTGCTCTTTATTGAGATAACGCGCGCAATCGATGGTCGAGCCGAGCCCGGCCCATTACTTATTGCGCCGCCAGATCTAGCGTGTCTCTTTATAAATGTACTTATTTTTTGCTCAATGTATGCGTGCCAAGTAACTATTATTAACGTTTTACAAGACAATTTATAAGGATACCAAAAGATTATCTTTTGATTAGAATATCTACGTCTAAGGTTTAATCTTTGTTGTGACAAAAGGCATAGGTACTTTTGCAAAAGAATATACTCTGACTCAGATATTGTAATTTTAAAGACTTAATTTTTTTTAGCAAAAATTGTTTTCAATATTAAACCTAATCGAATATAGCAATTTAAGAAGTATCAAATAGTTGTTGGTGTTGAATATTTATTTTGAAATATTTATAGAATAATAATTATAAATAATCAGCCAAGTGTGATTGTCACTCGCGCCGTTCACGGTAAATTTTAATGTAAGGTTAAGTTTAATTTATTTTTTGTTTTAAACTTGGCTCAAAATCATTAGAGTCCTGGAGAAGAAAAACTTCATTTGAAACCCGGAATAGGGTCTCCGTCAGGCATTCGTGGCATAGCAACAAAATGCAAAAGACTTCTGCAGCCGAACTGGCTCCACACGTATCGACTCGTCATTCGAATGGGCCTAGCCAGTGAGGTCGAGAGCATGACGCAGAGCTTAGGCAACTATTGCGTGTTCCTAAAGTGTCTTAGGCGAGAGTGTCTGCCTGTGGAGAGGACGATTCTCTAAATCGTCTGCAACAGGCGGACTAAGGCCAATGAATGAGTAGGTAATACATGTTCAGAGAAAACTTTAGTTGCTTGCCTTTTACGATTCCAAAAATGTGACAAACGTGAGTACAAACGGAACCTCAGTAATATCGGTATTCGTAGGTTAAAGAAAACAAAAAATTTAAAAAAATCTATAAAGATAATTTTTACAGTGGTTAAGACTTAATACATCAACCAGGGAAAAGGGACTTTTAATGAGGATTTTTATATTGTAAAAAGAGTACAAATCAAGTCTTAAGCACATTTAATCCAAAACAACTTAACAAAAACTGTTAATATTTGAAGCATATGAACTTTATCACTAAATCCAAGCATAAGTATATGATCCATCATATTTTAATCTGTATAACTGATGCATGACGCATTGTTTGCCGTTTTTTTAAACAAGTGCTTTATGTGATGCGAGTCATCGCGACTGTCTCGATGTTATAATTGTATGATAATGGCGACTTGGTCGACAAAACTAACTACATATAGGTACGTATATACCACATATACCTTATATCATTACCTATATACCATATACCTGTTTGTTGGAGAGACAGCAAGACGATGATGGCCAATAGATGTTTGTCTGTCTCTTCTCATGTTGGGCGTGATCCAAATTTTGATTCTTTATGCTTTATAGGGTCTTACTTACTTGGGTCGATATTAATACGTAGATCTGATTTACAATTAAATACATACAGTAGTCAATGTTTAATAAAGTATATAAGTTCGACGCTATTTAGCTATCGATAGGTTTGATGCAATGTTAACTGCTTCTAGGCAAGTTTTTAGTTGAACTGCCACAAATCTCATCGAATATTAGCCCGAAAATTTACATTCACATATTAGTTACACCAACCCCATCCGGGCCCACTTGAATAAGTGGAATTTATTATAACAGTGCAAACAATTGTTGGGCTTGGTTAACAGTGTCCTAAGCTCACTAAATAGCCGCCATTTTTTAACGACTTCAAAAATGGAGGAGGAGGTTACTTAATTCGACCGTTTATATTTTTAAAATTTTTTCAATGTATGTTCGAAGATAACTGGGTTTTTTATGCACCGATTTTGATAATTCTTTTTTTGTTGGAAAAGAGATATCCTAAGGGTGGTATCATGATAAGAAAGCGAGGATCTGATGATGGAATTCTAGAGAAACCCTCGAAAATCGTAGTGATGACTAGTACGTTTGTTAAATCTTTTCGTCTACTTACGTTGTATTACTTGTTGATGTAATTGAAGTCGGTTTTTTTCATTTGCTAGCAAACACAATTATTTTATTATTTACCAAATGTAACAATTGACGATAACAGTTGTCCCATATGAGTAATTATTTTTTATGTTATTACGCAGATTGGATCTCTATGAAGTTTTAAACATATGTCTAAACATTCTTAAATCTTCCCAAATGTATAAATACACTCAAGCAGCAATTTTTACTAAGCAGGTATCTAACGTCCTTTTATAACGTCGTAAGACTAATTTGTATATTGTTGTCGCGTAGTATAAAAATGTCGGTAAGTGTCTAACTTTACAACAGAGACAAACAATTAAACTCTTCGTTTTCAGACGTGTATTTGCATTAATGTAGTTCTATAATCTACTTGTTTTGTTTGTGTTGTAAAAAAAAATTGCCAAAAATGATTCTATATAAAAGTTGAACATGTAAATTTTTGCAGTTGTTAGCTAGTCACAAATTATTATTAATATTTTTAATTCTTATTTCTTGAATTAAAAATTTATTTTGTGTTATACCTAGTTGAATTTGTTTTATCATTAAGATAAGGGCTTTCTTTATGTGATATCCGTACGATTTTCTTGCAACAGATTTCTTTCTTAATTAACATAAATTACTATTATTACCGCTGCCTATCAATGCGATGCTATCGCGATGAGTAAAAAACCTATAAAAACCAGTGTCCAGTAAATTTTATAGATTTCTTGATTGATCTTTAAGCTCATGTGATTCTTATCAAACTAACTCGAGTAAGAATCTTAAGATATGTAATTTAATACTCTATTTCATCATTCCTAACTCAAGGATATAAAATTTTAATTTAATTGCATAGTAAGGCACCCATAGTTAGATAATTTATCTAGTCAAAAAGTCATGAAATAAATTGTTATATTTTGCAAGCAATATGAAGTTGTAAATGCGTTTCTAGCATGTTTAACTGTATAGGTACTAATTGTTTAAATAGTTTATTCTTAAGTGTGTTTACCGGTAGGTTTCTGATATAACTCGTATGGAACGTAATTCGAAAATTCTGTCTGTAGTAAGCAGAATCAGAGATAGATAGCTAATTGAAACCGCCAGTAAGATCGAGATAAAACACGTAAATCAATGTTCACCACAAATCCTTCTAGTCGGCGCTAAATTATATATGAAATGTTAAAATTAATATTATACCTACTGATCATAATCATGTAAGTAATTATTTACATAAATAATAATAAAATGTATAATGCTAATAATTTGTATTTTAGAAATACCTATTATAATTATAATTTAATACCACTTAGCGAAATATATGTTTTGTATTATATATATATATATAATACACATACATATATATATATATATATATAATACACATATATATATATATATATATATATATATATATATATATATATATATATATGTGCGTGTGTGTGTGTGTGTGTTTATATAAGTGTGTAGTAAGTTTTTTAACCGACTTCCAAAAAAGGAGGAGGTTCTCAATTCGACTGTATTTTTTTTTTCTTAATGTATGTTACATCAGAACTTTTGACCGTGTGGACCGATTTCGACAAATTTTCTTTTAATCGAAAGGTGGTGTGTGTCTCAATTGGGCCCATTTCAATTTATTTGAGATCTAACAACTACTTTTCGAGTTATATCTAATAATGCGTTTTTACTTGACGCTTTTTTCGTCGACCTACGTTGTATTATACCGCATAACTTTCTACTGGATGTACCGATTTTGATAATTCTTTTTTTGTTGGAAAGGAGATATCCCTAGTTTAGTACCATGATAAGGAAACCAGGATCTGATGATAGAATCCCAGAGAAATCGCGGGAAACTTTTGAAAATCCGCAATAATTTTTTACTGGGTGTACCGATTTTGATAATTCTTTTTTTGTTGGAAAGAAGATATCCCTAGTTTAGTACCATGATAAGGAAACCAGTATCTGATGATGGGATCCCAGATAAATCGAGGGAAACTCTTAAAAATCCGCAATAACTTTTTACTGGGTGTACCGATTTCAATAATTTTTAATTTAATCGAAAGCTGATGTTTGTCATGTGGTCACATATACATTTTATTGAGATCTGATAACTACTTTTTGAGTAATCTTTAATAACGCGTAGTTACTTGACTATTTTTTCGTCGATCTACGTTGTACAACTCGTCGATGTAATTGAAGTCGGTTTTTTTCGTTTGCGAGCAAACACAATTATGTAAGAAATTAAATGAATAATTAATTTTGCACATAGCGTCAAAATATATGTACATTGTAAATAAGCTATAATCTCGTTAAATATCATTTAAAAATTATTTTATAAGTTTCCTGTAGCAGGACTACTGGAAGAGATTCCATCATGGGATAAGTAGTGCCTTTGTACCAGCATTGTTTATAAGAGCTATTTCCTTTTGCTTTCCTAGTGTACATAAATTGTTAAATAAATATATAAATAAATAATTAATACTAGTATAGATAGCGATCGTTACTCGTAGTAGGGAATATATCCGCCAACCCGCATTGGAGCAGCGTGGTGGATTAAGCTCTGATCCTTTTCCTACATGGGGAAAGAGGCCTATGCCCAGTAGTGGGATATTACAGGCTGAAGCGTAAATACTAGTTAATTTTTCTCTGAAAATGTATTTGCAATTCTTAAAACAAAATCGCACTGACTCGTCGGCTTTTAAAGATTTGTCGGCCTTCGGTATCTTATGGTACGTTATGACAGATCTATTATATACTTTATTGGACTTAAGAACAGAATATACAGAAAATTACATATATAGTTGATGGCAAAGGTGGACTTATCCCTAGAAGAGATCTCTTCCAGTCAACCAATGGTCATGAGAGAGAGTGTCATATAGCGGGGGACACAGTGCAAGAAATAACAATATTGAGAAAATAGTTGAATAACTGTAATGTATTACAAACTTATAAGTATAAATACATACACACAGACATATCATACGTATATATATATATACATACCTTACATTTATACATACATACATATACATATATATAATATATATATACATACACACATACATACATACACACATAAATACATACAAATACATAACATAATAGATAGGTAATTATATACTTACATACT
The DNA here is from genome assembly GCF_905220565.1 of Melitaea cinxia. Taxonomy (NCBI): domain Eukaryota; kingdom Metazoa; phylum Arthropoda; class Insecta; order Lepidoptera; family Nymphalidae; genus Melitaea; species Melitaea cinxia. The sequence continues at coordinate 6,943,979 of NC_059405.1, read as the reverse complement.
CACTAAGTAGATGATTGTAAATTGACTTGAGAAATAAAGTGCTCCTTTAATTTTCGTTTGAAGGAGACAAGGGAAGGACTTTTTTGGATACTTTCTGGGAGTTTGTTCCACAGTATAGAGGCGCGACCGTACATGAATTAAGTTTGAATTTTGTATTGCACTTTGGTACATCCAGCTTTGTTGTAATGCCAGGGCGCCTGGAACGATTAGGAGAGGGTAGGAAGTGAAAACGGGATCGAAGATAAAAAGGAGAGTTTGGATCACGTAGGATATTAAAGAGAGTAGATAGGATATGCATATCACGGCGAAGGCGAATAGGGAGCCATTTGATCTGAGCACGGAAGTGAGAGATACGATCAAACTTTCGCAAGTCAAAAATGAAGCGTACTGCGAGATTCTGAAGTCGCTCCAACTTTCTATCTCCTCTACCTCTTCTTTTAAATCTTTAGATACGTGTCCTATAGATATCTATCTAAATATATGCACTTTATTCTGCAAGTTGTAATCTGAATCATTGAATGAAGATAATAATTTCTGTACCAGTTGCGCGAGTCAGGCATTCGTCAGTAGTTGTCCGGTTATCAGATTCTATCGACTTCTGGCCATTGTTCCGACTCGAACGGAACATTTAAATGTTTTCAACATTTACAACAAACAAATTGATGAACTGATCGATGACAAACCTTGTTTCTTTATCTACGGAATGTCTCGTGCTCGATGATACCGATACTTGAGAATCTTGAGATACTCATCATTGTGTTCTGTTTCAGGTATGCAATCCGCATCAATACGAGTTGAAATGACTCATCTTGGGAGTATGCAGGTTTTTAAACTAAATATCTGTTTGCAATATCTATATTAATTATTTTAAATATCGTTATGTCGATTAATCATTAGTTTAAGTAGGTATATTATTTAAATAGCTACCTGGATAGACTTCGTTCTGTCAAAAGTTAATAGTATTTTTAATAATAATATTTTTAATTTTTTTTAAGTATTAAAACCTTTTGTGGAATGAACATAACGTGGAAGAAACATACAAAAAAAAAATAGCCGAATTGGTCGCGCCATTCTCGAGTTATGCGCTTGGCAACATTCATTTTTATTTATATACTTATAGATGATAAACTTTCTATAAAAAAGGACACAGTTAAAATGTTTAATATTTCCATGAAATGTACGTTATGTGTTATATGTTTATTTTTATTCTACTTGTCATTTATTATTATTATAAGATTATTGATAGGGTACCATAAATATGAGTATTCTTGACAAATGGTAATTTTTAACAAAGTTAACCGTTTTATTTGCTCCTCACGATAGGCGAAAAAGACACGCAACAAGTGATTTGTTGCGCGCCCCATTACAAGTCAGAGGCTTAAGTTGTCAACGTAAAGTCTAATAAGATAGACTTGTTCGGTCTCCGCTGACTCTATTCAAATACGATATCGCAATAATTTTCCGTGTCCTAAAGAAACTTTACAGGGCGCAACAACGACAGCGTAACGCGTTGTCAAGCCGTTTCAATGTAACAAAACCTTTACGCGTATCGAAAATATACAACCGTTTGTCTTCCATTGAAATTTACATAAGATATCTTGAGAGAAATGTTCTTCGAAAATAATCGATGTATCGTAAATCTTGAATATCGTTCGCTGATTTATTTTCTTTCACGCATCTAAATATGATATAACGGGAGCAAGTATTACGATAACGTTACGTTAAACAAGGTATAGACTTATACTGACAAGCCTTGTAAGTTTATAAGACGGAATAGTATAAGCCTAATAAATCCTATTGTATGTTCCGTTGCGTTATTTCTGGATAATCTGGTGTTAATAAATTATGTATATACTATCTCGAATTGTATTTGTTGTTTATTAGTAACTCGTAAATATCATTTTCCTTTATTTAAATAATATATAATTTAGTAAATAATAATAATTAATAATATTAATTTATTAATATGTATAATATTTTGTATAAATAAAGTCATTTTAAACTCAAAAAAAAAAAAAAATTTAGTAAAATTATAATAAAATCATATAACATGCCTGACATATTGTCGTGATTTCGATAGTTGGATTATATGTTTGATCTTTTCAAAAAATTACAAGATGTGTCCCGTGGCTTCACTTGTGGTTCGTCAGAATTATTTGTCAATTTTATTGTTTTTGCTGTGCTGATCGATGGTTTATAAAAAAAAATAGCTTAAATAATAATAAAATAAATTCTCCACACTCTCTGTTATGGTATGCAAAATAATTAAATAATTTTAATGAGTTTTATTTTTACTATTATTATTAGAAGCGCTGTTAGCGCCTCATGTGCTGGTAAAAACATCGAGATGAGGGTATATACAAAGCCCATTTAAACTGCGTTGCCAACGTTGCTCGATTCTAGGTTACAATAATAGCAGCTGCAGAAACAGCTAGGTTTTCGCCTAACGCTATGCCCGTAGGCTAGCTGAGAATTATTAGCATATAACGGGTACCAACCCTGGCTAAATTATGCATAACATACAAAATATCAATAGTCTTGAGATCATAAAGAGAGGCGGACTTCGCCGTTTTAAAAGCTTCATCATCATAGCTTTAAATGCTCTCCAACGTCAGGTAGAATTATTTACCTGCGAATTTGACCGACTTGAAATACGTTCGCAGAAAGATGTTGCTGCTTCACGGTGTGCCTGAATTGAGATTAGTAGTATGTGTTTTTTTATTACATAGTAGTTTTAACCGACTTCAAAAAAAGAGGAGGTTACTCAATTCGATACTAGGAAATAGATACTAGGAAATAGGATAGTTCGCCGGGTCAGCTAGTATATATATATATATATATATATACTAGCTGACCCGGCGAACTTCGTATCGCCTAACAGTCGATTCTTTAATTTTATTATTTTTTTTTTTTTAGAATTTTTCTCTCCGTAAGAACCATCCTCGTACTTCAAGGAATATTTTAAAAAAAGAATTAGCGAAATCGGTCCAACCGTTCTCGAGTTTTGCGCTTAGCAACACATTCAGCGACTCATTTTTATATTATATATATATATATATTATATTTTTTTTTTGTATGTTCGGGGATAACTCCGTCGTTTATGAGCTGATTTTGATAATTCTTTTTTTGTTGGAAAAGACATATTCCTAGTTTGTTACCATGATAACGAAACCAGGATCTGATGATGGGATCTCAGAGAAATCGAGGGAAACTCGAAAATCCGGATAACTTTAGGACTCTGGAACTTAGGAACTGGGTGTACCGATTTTGATGATTTTTAATTTAATCGAAAGCCGATGTTTATCATGTAGTCACATTTACTCGTAAATTTCATCGAGACCTGATTTCAACTTTTGGAGTAATCTTTGATAATGCGTATTTACTTGACTATTTTTTCGTCTACCTACGTTGTATTACTTGTCGATATATATCGGTTTTATAAATATTCATTTAATATATCTTATACTTATATATATATATATATATATATATATATATGATTCATAACAATGACGATCCATCTGACACCTTTTGTTCTATTTTGTCTTCCGACGAGACAGATAGCGATCACAATTTTGAAAATAAAAACTTGCATGCTATTTTAGTCTCATATTCCTGGCTGAGACCGTGTCTCTCTTCGATATCATTCTGCTTACCAGGTTAGCGCTTGATTCGGAATGACTGTTTGAATCGATCTGGAGGAGGTGGTGCCATTTAATTGCGATCTCATATTATACTTTTACTGATTAATAATTTTGTTTTTGACTTTGTTACTAACAACACCAGGATAGTCCTGGAGCAGAACACCTCCTTATTGACGTCCTATACTCCAACACTCAGCTCTGCTCGGTGTTTATTATAATCCTAACATTACCATTGATTATTTGATAACTATCGAAAATATTCTAGTAAGTTTGCACCTTTGTATTCACCTACAATAATTATGAGTGACTTTAATACCTGCCTTTACCTAACTAACACTATTCATTACGCTTTGTTCTAGTAAACATTTATTAACACTCAACTGCTTTATACAGCAAGTCTTTCTGTATTGATCCTGCACGATTATTGAATACTTTATCATTACATTTTAGACGTGCAACATCACTGGAATCTTTTAAAAAGGAGATTAAGGAACACTACTTACAACTTTGAAATTACTGTCGTCCACGTATTGATGTTTGTATATACCTACGCTTATTTGTTTTAGTATCGTCTACTGTTGCTTAATAATATTTCAATATTATGTATATTTTTTATGTATTTTTATTGTAGTGTATTTAAATATATCATTTTATGCAATAACTTTTGTAATATTATAGTTAATATTATATATGTATGTGTATGTATCTGTTTATATTTATATTTGGTTTTCTTCTTGTTTTCTGTAATTTTAACTATGTACATCCTCTCCGCTTCTTTCACATTATCTCCTCCATGCTGGTTGTCTCGAAGAGATCGTTGTTTTAAGACCGCCTGTCGTACATTTCTTTTTGTCTATTATGTTTTTAATTCGAAGCTTCTTCCAAGCACACATAAAAATTTGTACAGTAAAAATAGAATATTATATTTAAAAAATAACTTAGGCGTTAAATTTTAATGCGTTTTCGTAACAATTATCTCAATTACAATAACAACAAGAATCTAATATCCGCGTCGTACATCGACCGAGTAAAATACAAAGACAATATAAACACTAACTCGTAACAAAATTGCGTATGGAAATACATCAGAGAGCTGCGCCGATGTGACCTAACGAGTAAATTTCATATCAAGAGTGTTTGTGGAACGCCCCTCGCCTTCGCTTCGAATTTCTGTACGTAAAATAGCGCACCTAACTGTTTTCGAAGAAGACACGAATTGATGCCAATTTACTTTGCTTATTATTTGTTGAAATATAATTTTAACTATCTCGTTATCACTTCGACATAATTATCTACATTAATAATAATAATAATAAGCCCTTTCAATCTGAACTTCAATGCATATCATATATGTTTGTATTATATATGTTTTATCATATATTTTTCATATCATATATGTTTTATCATATATTTTTTTTATAAAATGTCCCGAAGTTCAGTTTGCCTCTTGGCATAGGCCTCCTATAACACTTTCCACTGATACCTGTCCCGTGCTACCCTTCTCCAGTGATCCTGCCGTGAGTTTTAGGTCGTCTTCCCATCTTGTCTGTTGGCGTCCTCTACTTCTTTTGCCATCTCTAGGATACCAATTATCTACATTAATTTATATTAAAAAAACCCAAGATACACAATCAGCGTCTCAAAATCGTCCGCAAAAAAGAGCGCACATTTTGAAATTGGGCAATCATTTTAATCAAATAGTATCGGGCAGCTCATGTCACACACACGTCAAATGCCGAAGTTTTGTTTGAAAAATTGTAAAAATATAATATCAAATTATCAAAAACGGTTAAAAAGGATGGGATATCGTATTTTCGGTAAGTTAAAGAGTTTATTAATTTGATTTTTTTGTATATATGACTAAATATAGGGAGAAATAGGTGATTTTGATTTCATTTGTTTTAAATCTTCATTCTACAATCCAAGTATAATATATCAAATTTCAATGGCCGCTTTTTCAGTGTAAGAATAATGCATTACAATCTCATTTTAATTTAGTCCAATAATACAGAGTTCTTCTCAACAGAGTCGAGTTTTGATTATTGTTCTTTTTATGATTATATTTGATAGGTTTTGTCCTTTTTGTATTTAGTATTTAGATACATAACGGAACTCTTTTTAGAACGATTGCAAAGAACGCAAAGAGAAATCAAATGTCACGTAATGATCACTTTGTCGTTATTCGAGGAAGATTATTAATCGAGATGATCTTTGTTATATTTTGACTCGATTACACGTACTATTTTCATATGCTTTTTTTAATTGTGTGCGTGTAATACTAGAAACATCTTAAGCGCGTTTCCGACGCTAACCCTTATCCCCTCCAGGAACTCTGCATATAGCTAAATCTATTTAATATATAGATCTTCTCAATAAACACAGATTATTATGTGTCACCAGGAAATTTAACCCTGGATCTAACAGTTGATGATGTTTGTGTGCTCAAGTCCAGACTAACGGCATTGAGAGGTCAAGTGATACGAGTAAATTTATTCTTCATTTCGTGTTTGACGGTAAACGAAAGTATTGTAAACAAACGTTAGAGTTTCGGGAAAATGGTCGACTGTACGGTACGATCTATTTTTTAATTATTAACGAAGCTCTGGGTCTGTTTCGCTGGTTGCTTATAGCGAACGCTATCTGGTTTATAACGATATCCAAGAGTCTAAGTTTGTAATTTTTTTTTGCTAACAATTTCCATTCATCTGTGAGATATTTCTATTACAACCTATAAATCAAAAATTTTAGCTTATTACTTGGTGCCAAAAATGCCTAGTTTACGTCCTGTTAATATGAATCAATAACTTATGGTCGAGATAAATTTTATCAGTAACTTGTGAAACAGGTACTTCATCCATTTAAATTCGTTTGTTAAATTACATTTTTGTCATATTTTGTTATTTTAAAGATGTTAGCTGAATCGATATATTTCATGATATTGGAATCAAGTCGTCGACAGACGAATGTCGCTGTATCTTATAAGAAATCTTTCGCTTTTACAATCTAATTTATATACGAAGTCCAAATGTATAGAACTTATTTTAAAACTTTCCTATAAAAATTGTGTTTTCCTATGAGTGTATGTATAATGCGTATTATTCTTTTTATATTCTTTCATTTCTTACGAACGTAGGAAGTATAAACAGATATCAATTTTTGACTACTTATAACATGCCCGGCTAGCTCAGTCGGTAGAGCATGAGACTCTTAATCTCAGGGTCGTGGGTTCGAGCCCCACGTTGGGCGAACATATTTTTTGATAATTTTTTCTTATACATTATTTGTTCATAATTTTTTAATAGATACCATTAGATAACTTTTTTTTATTTAATTGGTACTTAAAAATCGATTCAATAAATTGTGCAGTCTAGACCTGTCAACTATGTAGATAACCTGTACATGGGTACAGGGGGGTCGTCTTTTTAACCGATTTCTAAAAAAGGAGGAGGTTCTCAATTCGGTTCTATTTTTATATGTACCTACCAACATCAGAACTTTTGACTGCAGGGACCAATTTTTATGATTTTTGTTTTAATCGAAAGCTAGGGCGTGATCATGTGGTCCCATTTAAATTTAATTGATATCAAACAAGTACTTTTCGAGCTATATCTAAAAATTCGTATTTACTTAACCAATTTTTCGTTGACCTATGTTATGTTATTCTGCATATCTTTTACTACTCGTCCGATTTTGATAATTCTTGTTTTTTATAAAAAGCTGGTCTTGATTTGAATATAATCTTTGATAAGCGCGTTTACTTGACTAGTTTTTCGTATGTATTAATTGTCGATATAATTGATGTCGGTTTTTTTTTCGTTTGCGACATTTAATTTAAATTATAAGTTTGAACATTACTTTTTTATAATAATAAACAAAAGAGTATATATGCGTGTGTGTGTGTCAAGTACATGGTAGTGTGTGTAATATTTTTTTTTATTGACTTTAAAAATAATATTAGCATTACACCATCTTTATAATATAAACTATTAATGTGCGAAATTTCATACTCTTCCGTCCGCGCAATTTTCGTAAAAATAAGGACAAAGTTTTTACTTCACGTATATATATATATATATATATATATATATATATATATATATATATATATATATATATATATATATTAGACCAACACTCTGGGAGGGAATTAACCCCACAACCCATAAAACAGAAAGCAGAACCACTGCAGACTAAGCTTAAGGCTAGTAAATTTTATACCAGTTCCCACGGTACACGGTCACATACTTGACTCATACGGCGGTGTCGCTCATATCAACAGATTTCTACAGATTTCAACAGTAACAGCGTAGTGCCGAATAGCTCTTACGGTGCTTAAACACCACATAAAAGTCAGATTACTATCAGCGTTGTGGGATTTCGTAATTTTCGCTTTATCTAATACGCTTTCTGTATATAAATAGCGTGATCAACTGAGATCTTTCATGTTCATTGATAAAATATGCGCTTTATGAATTTTTATAATTGTACTTACTTATACAATTCTTTTCGTCAATCTTGTCTATTTTCTGTTACGAAATTCCCATACAAAGTACTACTTATGATACTTATTAACTGAATAATATGTTGCAAAATATTATTACAGCGTTGTAATTTTATAATTAAAGTATCTGTGTCGATAAATACTCGGGAACAAATAATTTTCTGCTATTCATACGAAATCCGTGGTAAAAATAAAAATGTATTTGCTTTCATAATAATGCTACAAAGTATAATTATAAAACATGATTTTGTTTTTAACCGAACTCAAAAAAGGAGGAGGTTACTTAATTTAACCGTATATCCAACCATTATTGATTGATATCAATTTGTGACCGTCAAAAGTTTAAACTATAAATAATTGTATAAGTAATGAATTAAGTTATAATCTTAATGCCATCCGGTACAATCGCCGCGTTACCGTTACGACGGTAGTTCTCAGAACCGCTTGCTTTATTGTACTAAGTATCTCGGTATTATCCTGATCATATTAAAACAAATCCCGCCGTACCTTTTGTACGATACTGTGTTTATATTTTAGGTGGAAAACAGGTATAATAATTCGAAATACGCTCTTTACTTAATCATTAAACTGTATTATCTTAATTTGACTTAGTATTTATTATCACTTACTGTCTACATGTAGATCTCACGGCATCGTTTGTGTTTCCGGACAAGCGTCTGACACACAGCGCCCTCTCTGTTTTCCAGCTGTGTTGAAGGCAATTTTTACGAAATAACCGGCGTCAAAACTTCTTTTCTATTTTTGATTTTTGACTTCATAATATGCGTACGTGTAAAACACATAACTATTCTCGCATCTTCCGATTTGTAAAGGCTAGCGTATAAATAGCTAGATAAGCTTACTACCATTCAAATAAATACCCAACGGTTTTCAATTACGGATGGCGGAGGTAAATCAGGTTTCCAACTCAGGATTATTAACTATTAGATTGCGATAATACTTTATTATTGAAATGGGTAAGTAAATAATACTCTCTGCAGATAACAAGCTGATATCACCGGAGAATATTCAATCACACTTTTTCTTAGTATAACACACAGCTTTCTATCGTTTATTGTAAAAGACTATCGTAAAAAATATATTTAAAAAAAATCTTAGCAAAACATCGGGCGACTCAATCAATTCGCAAGGAAACTCTCAAAGTAAGCATCATAACAAGCGAAAGATTGAAATGAGATGATAAGAAACGAATCAGAAATCTTGCCGAAAATACGCAGGTACCTATTATGAGGCGGTAATTTTTACAAGGGATTCCTCGGTTCGATATGGCGGGCAATCATTACTCGGGCGAAGCGTGCACGGAGTCGACTTTTTGCGAGATCTACGCAGATATCTGTGAGCTTAAATATGCACTGTGGGCTGTAAACGGATCAATGGGCGCACAGGTATTTCGAAATCCATTACATCTCGATTTATTTTGCTCTTGATCGAGCGCCGCACCACAACGTGTTAACGATAGATAGTCTCTTTGAAGTATATTTTTAAGGCTTTCCGCGTTTTTTTTTTGTTCAAATTACTATGCAAATTCCGCGTTGAAACGATTTTCATTTTTTTTCGAGATCTTTATTTTTATAAAAAAAAAACACAACGTTGAAAAATATTCAACATTAAAACTATATTTATTACATAGAACATTCATTTCAACCATTTTACTTGCCTGTTCGATATCATTAATTTATTTTGGAAGATAAAAATAATTTATAATACTCAAGAATTCTATATAAAGATTGTATAAATATTACAGTTAATAAAATATTACAGTTAAAACTGTTTTAAGTTCTTAGTATATTTCACGTTCGCGACTCACTCGACACGAGTGCAAACGTACGTCGTTCCGCGATTGTTAAAGAAAGAACAATTCAGGCTATACAAGATAAAAGCAAAGGCGTGAAATAAATTTATTTGTAACAGGCAACCAATTGGTATTTAATTGGCGCGTCAGAGGAGCGCTGGCCTCCCCGCTGTTGAGAATGGAAATTATGTTGACTCTTTTGAGATGATTTGCCTCTTCTCTTTCAAATTGTTTATATTGTTAAAATAAACTCAACGAAATATTTTTCGTTCATATCAAGTATCATTGTAAACCTTATTTTATAACCATTATGTATTTATATAAAAATAATGTATAGATAGATTCCTTATAAAAATGTATTCAAAACCGAACTTATGATATAATGCTTAGTTCAAGCATTATATCAATTATGAATGGAATTTCGATTTTTAAATTAATCTGATTTATTATACACTTCAAAATACGAACGATTTATGCGGACGATCACGCGAACTCTACTCCGTGTGATTATATTATCCATTTTATTTGCCTGTTTAGTTCTGTACCTGTTCGTGTAACGCTTAGAAGTCAATTTAATAGAAATATTACTTATTCACGTGTGGTACGCCCTTCAGCATTTGATATATGAGCTTCTTAATCACGACCTCGTTTGTATGAGATTTATTTCTCACCTGTTGCGCCAATTATTTACTACTATCGGAAGTTCCTGTTGGATTTAGTTGGAATTTAGATATTAATGAATGATTACAAGAAAAAAAAAACACGAAGATTTAAACTGTTTGTTTAAATGGGAGACAAAAATTTTCATCTCAATATAATTTTGAGTTTTAGTATTTACGCTTATGGTTCTTTTGGTTCTGTAGACTACGGTAAATACTTAACATTAGACGGACCGTACGATTATTTACTACCCTAGTGGTATAAAAATGTGTTTCACACGGAAATCACATATTAAGGTCACGATAACGTAGTGGTCTTAGTCGCTGTTAATGAAGGCGGCGTAAACTTAGGCAACACTCTTAATAAAAGGTTAAGACATTTGAATAAATATATATTAACTGAGATTTATAAAAATCGTTGTGAAATTAAGATGTGATTTTAAGTACGCAAGTTATTAGATTATATAAATATGTATATAGTCCATATTAAAAACTTATGTATTTCTTATATATATTATATTATTAAACAATGTCTTTTTTACATAATCCTTCACTATACTTGTAGTCAAAGATAACCGAGTTAAATGAAGAATGAAAGAAAGAAATAACAGGAACATATATTTTCGTTTTAGTTTTATAAAAAATACAAATAAGGACAGGAACGTTAGCAATGCAATAACTTATTACAGCAAGTTTGATTTTACGCCTTGTCAATTGCAATTATGCCACCACTATTATACTGCGAAAGTCACTATTATCTAAATCAGCCGTCTTAGTACAGCTTAGTTGCTGATGTATATTTTGTTGAAAATGGTATCATTTATATGTCTCTTATACATTATAACATGACAGAGTATTTATTGTCATACCAACAACTCTATTTAAATAAACGATTTATTAATGCACGAACGTAATATTGATACGAACTTAATTAATTTTTTTTCTGTTTTAGTTCACGCATTTTATTTACTTACGTATTCTTGATGCTGTGCGGTTACGGCATTAAAGAATAAAGCGACCCCCTCTCTTCCCGTGGGTGTCGTAAGAGCCGACTAAGGGATAACACAGTTCCACTACTACCTCGGGACTTAAAAAAGCCGATCGATGGCGGAAAAACCATCCAACTGCTGGCTTTGAAATACACAGGCCAAAGACGGGCAGCAGCGTCTTCGGTGCGACAAAGCCAGCCCTGCGGTCACCAACCCGCCTGCCCAGCCTGGTGACGATGTGCAACACACATGAATTCACACCAATTTTGGCGCGAACTTGCGGAGGCCTATGTCCAGCAGTGAACTGTGTTAGGCTGAAATGATGATGACGTATTCTTGACTTATTTATTTTACACAATAAGTGAAATATTAAGAATCTCTTTGATAAATCTGATGACTGTTTTATTTTTTGTCATTGTTCTGTGTTCTTAGCACCGGTTTGTTCCATGATATTTACTCGTGTGGCGAAATAATTAAACATCGCAGCAATTTTTTACGTTCGCAGTAAGCGCGAAACCGACCATTAAGGTATCAAGTTTTCGATGAGGCTAACTCGATGATTGGTTCTGTCTTAGTCTATGTTGGCACCTGCTACTAAAAAGAAATGTTGAAAATTGTGTGCTTCTTCGAGTATGCAAAACAATATTTATTGCAGAGGCAGGACTTGCTCTACATCATGCGACATTGATATTCAGATTTAAGTGGTTTATCTTATGACTGTTTGTATATTGAGATTGTTTGAACGATAAATAACTTTTACATCGGTATGTTAAAACGACTAATATGAATATAAATTAAAGTTTTTGTAACCTGATATGTAAAATAAGTACTTTCGTTTATGTTATATAATAAATGTCCTAATTTTATATGTCATGTAAAGCAACATCCCCAATTTTTTATATTTCAAATTAATAGAACTGGTCTAAAAGCTTTTATTAACGTTTATGATGCGTATAAATTGTTTTATTTTTTCATTCGGGGTCGGTTAAATTTTACCCAGTATTTCTTCAGTTCACACCTTTTTATTTTTTTATTACTCAAATCTATTAAGAAACAATTGATTTATTGAATTAAAAAATGCAGAAAATCTTTTTTTTTTCTCACCTTAAATCGATAAAAAGTATTGATTTAAAACTCGCTCAAGTCACTGAGGGCATATTTAGACTTTATTAGTCCATTAAACTTTTGCAATCGCGTTATAAATGTTGTTTGTTTTAAGTATTACACAGACATGAAGTAAATATGATGGACGTTATATTTGCATCAATTTTTAATAAATTTAATCGTATATTAAAACGTGCCGCTTACGACCTAATTTTTTGAGTCATTATGCAAGCACCGCCTACCAATTTGAGAACGGCGAGTAAAAAATTGACTCTCCGTGGAAAAATAACAAGCAATTTCCCTTAAAACCGTTTTTATCGTATCGGGTCGTAGGTCCTGCGCCTTAAGGCTTAATTCGAAAGGAAATTCGGCCTCGATATTTCTGGCGACCATTATCGCCAGCTGCAAGCGAACCGTATGATTTTAAATTTCAACGTGGTCTCTCTTTCGGCTTCCATAAGATATTACTGAATTTTATTCGTAATATCACTAAGTTAACATTGTGGTTTCAGTATTCGTTTGAATATGGTACTAGAATAAGGTTTGTCCTTGTTAGTTCAGTTTGTCATATGTATAAAAAGAGTAACATTTCAACGTTATTTTGATTCGGTAACTCGAATTAGTACGTAAAATATTATGTCAGTTAAGTTATATGTCCAAAGGATACGTTTACGACAGGAATTTTCACGTTTATAATAAATGTTCGCTTTTTTTTGTTATATGATTTTTTGAACTAAATTTTAGAATAGTTTAAATTAGTAAATTTATTTGACAAGTTTATTTTAATTTGTACATACTATGAGCACTGCTAAAATATTGTATAGTTCAATATGTTTATCGCACAGCTTAAGCTACTCGTTATAATTTTGATATAGTTTTCAAACGATCGTAACTCTATATACGGCTTTTTATCAAATACGTGAAATACGACGTTGTTTTACAAAACTAGTTATTATTGTGAACACTCAATCGGAAGTTACCGTTTATTCATTTTAAGGTTGAATGTAGATATCGGCCAGGTGATAATTGGTAGGTGTCGAAAGCCACTCGACACCATGTTAACACCTTTTGCGTTCTTGTTTGACTCCATGATTTGCTTATCCTGTTTGCAATAATATCGTTTTGTGGCAATGCAAACATTTGGAAGCTCACCTTGAAAAACAAATGATTTCGTTGTTTTCTTATCGGTTTAACAGCTTTAGTGTTATTTTAAATTTGATAATGTAATTAGTAGCGCGATTAGATTACAACTGTTACGGTTAACGAAAAAACTATTTTTTTTTTAATTTGCGAACTAAATCTCGAAATATTTACTGTTTCGTTTCATTGGTAAATTTTTGATATATAAACTCACAATTGTCGGCCAGTCATCAGATTTTCCATTCGTAATACTCACACTAAAACAAAGGCAGAGCTTGGCGTGATTTATCTGCCTGCATCGTCGACCTGCAAACAGCTCGTTTATTGCCCGCTCGTTATTTATAATTTATTTTTAACGGTCACCGATTTGTAGCCGCACTATATCTACCATGGAATGCGTCAGTAAACGCGTCCTAACCACCAAACCGGCATAGCTACGTGCTCGATTTATCGATCAAAATCACTTTTTTATGTGCTCGATACTCTTAAGATAATAAGGGTGATTATTATTGACGATGTTTTCGATGGAAGCTTTCTTAAATATTTGTGGACCGTTATTTACCTACTCATCAATTATAAAAACTCTTACATTGTCGATAAAAGTGATATCGTAATTATGATGTATAAAATAATTAGTGCTTATCAGTAAAAAGACAGCGTAAATTCAGATAAAAAATTAACCAGAATGTAACTCCCTTGTCTTTTCTTGTCAATAATATATTGATGACAGTAAAATTGGTTATCAAATTCAGTTTTAGTTTGACATTTGAGTTGAATTTTAATTGATTACCTTTGTAAACGTAATTTATTGATATTTTTTGGTATGGCAAAAAGTACTTTTTATTATTATAGTTGTCACCCGTCAAAAGTTCTTTTGTATTCTTTGTGTACTCCAAAATCAGCCTTATTTCTAAATTTTTTTAGACGTAATCCATAGCCTTACTAAAATCAGTAAACTATTAAAATTGATGCTTAAAACTCTCTTTAGATAACAATATTTATCTGTAATATTATCGCTTAATAATAAATTTTGCAGTCTGTCTTCTTTTGTATAGTTACTAGCAGTTGCCCGCGGCTTCGCTCTTGTAGAAATTGATCATATTTACATAGAGCGACTAAAGTTGTGTATAATCAATATATTACAATAATTCATGATCTTTTTGTACCACATTTATAGTTCACCTTTCGTGCCTTAGAACTACCAGACTGCTCGCAAAGCTCGCTCTCAATCACTCTTCATGAGAACAATCGAGCGAACATGTCTTTGGTCAGGTTACTCAAGCTATTTTTAGGTGATTTCAGTAATACGAACTAATCTCCTATTTTACCATAAATAATTTTCGTAACCGCTGGGAAACTTACTTATGTTATATGCAATCAAAACCCTAAAAATAAAGTTTCGTGATTCAAAAATGTCTACTTGCGGTATATTTTACATTTTTAAATTGTATATGTACTCATTTTAGTTAATAGTGCAAAAATTAAGTTTCATACTTCTAATTAAAAAAATGACGGACGGACGGATTGTTCGACAACACAACTCCTATTTTACTCTCTTAGAGGTATAGTTTATAGATATAGGTTTTTTAGAGGTATAGTTTTCCTGTCTTCTCTTACATCTTACATTAATCTGTTCTTATTGAATGTCTATTGCAGTAAATTTGTAGTAATCGTAGCACGGAAATGAAAGAAATAGGTACCTTCGTACAAACTTGTTTAAGTCCTTAGACCACTTTAATACAGGCCTGTCACAATATCCGTTTTAAGCAAACGTTTACTAACCATTAACTTTCTCCCTGCCAAATTTATAAAGCTAGTATCACAAAAAACAAGGACTATCATACATACTTTCTCGAGCCCTTGCCATCCAGTCCTGTCACAAAATTAGTTTTTATAGCGAACTTTTACTAATTTTAAACTACATCTGAGTCTTCAATTTTCAGTTTGTAGCATAAAAAATTAGGGAATTTTATAAAATCTTTCGAAGCTGTTAGACCTTCTTAATGCGAACTTGTCGCAAAATTCGTTCTTAGTAGATTTCTACTTACTAATAATAAAATCTCTACCAGCTTTGAAGTTTATAAATCATAAATATATTTATATTTTATAAAAAAATGTTTAGAGCCGTTAGACTTTTTTGGTGCGACCCTATCGCAAAATCTGTTCTTGGTGGATGTCTTCTAACTATAAACTACATTTCAGTCAATTTTCAGTCAAGCGGTTTTTATATTATTTTTATGAAAATAACATTATTATAAATATGTATTTTCATATTAATAGTTGCGTGGTTTGTATTATGTTTAATTCTAAATATTACTAACATTGTCGAGTTAATGTGATTTAAAATAAAATGCAAAAATATATTCAGAGTGAATAACGGATTGGAGTACCTTTGTGGAAGATATTTATATATTTGAATAATTATGCTAATATTACTTTAATATTGTTTCAGGTTTGCTTAAGATTTTATACGTAATTACTCTTCGTGGAATGTCCCTTGTCTTAAATAGGTAATGTTTGAATTTTAAACTTGTCAAACATTTTCATAACAGCACATAAGACATTTAACGGCACGAAGCGTGTGCTATTGATATTTCCGGTACACGGCGGGCTTTGTTAGATGACCGACAATGAATTGTTTTAATATTTACAAGTAATAATTGTTAGTACCTATATTTTTATTGCTGGTAGATTTTTAATTTATTTATGCATGAATAAACGTCATGTACTAACTATATGTAGCTTTTAAATATATGTTTTATACATTTCGAAAAGAATTCACTTATTTGTGTTTCAAATAAGTTTGATATATTATGTTATGGTGAATATTTTAATTTGAGTATACAAATAAATAGTTCTGTGAGTTTCCGATGATATAACCTGTATATAAACACTTGATCAAAACGTCAGAATAGAGATCGGTAATGGCAATAGATTTTCGCTTAAGCGCTGCAAAGCACACACTGCTCGGACCGCGGGTTATGTCATTCGATGATATAGTTTGGTTACATGATTTGACCGTCGATACACACGGCAGATTTACAATGCGACCAGAAATTTATAGCGATGTTCGATCTAGATGTAATTTAATGTTGTTGGCGTTCATAAATCAAGCTCATCCAATACTCGTGCCGATATCCACGCAGGAGTCTTGTACACTTGATAATTTACGGAGACTATCGTATTGATCGTGATTACCTAGTTTTAATTAGATATTACAAGCGATAAAACTTACTTTATTATCCAATTTGCATAGACATCTTAATTTATTAGCTATTACTTATTTGCTATTGGACGTAAAAGTTGTACGACAGTATCGAAGAGTTAATGATTTACGTATTTAGAATTATCGGTTCTTTGTAAACTTTTTATGTTATAAAGGATACCTCACGTTGATATTTTGTGCTGTAAGTTAATTTTATCATCCAATTAGGTGTTAGTTTCGTTTAATATCGTAACAGTTATGCTATAAAATTATTATATAGGCCTCGTATGAGTTACTGACACGATGTGAGGAGGAAATGTAAACGGTATCTCGTTTCTAGACAACTGTACAACCATATTGATATAATAACAGTATGAGTAGATTATCGATGTTTATGATCAAGTTTTATGTACTTTATTAAGAAGCGAACGGGGTTTCAGTGCGTGTGTTTTAAAAGAGTTACTATCTTGTTCGACTATTAATTCATTCTGAAACAAACTCCTTAATAGTTAATATTACAAAGCAATAGGAGTTTATTTATTTGTAATTTTACCGCTAATCGATGTTTGGAAAGTTATGCAGCTAGGTAAGGTTAATATGTGTACATAAGTTGTGTTATTTGTACTAATATTACACTTCTGATTCGATATAAAATGTATAATATTTCTATATATCGTTATAATAGTTTTTTTAACATCCCAATGAATTTAGCAATACAAGTTATTTTTTCTCTATGTGTGTCTAGAATTTGTAGATATTTAATTATTTGTTATCCCATAACCCAGTTTTGTTTGTACTCTACAAAGTATAGAAACTTTTCCAGTCTTAAATTTTGCCTTCTTAAGGCCTTATTCATAATTTCGCTTTAACAGTTTTATGAGTCATAAATGTGTAGGTACACATTAGGTACCTACTCTCTTAATATTTAATATTCATCTTCTTTTCAACCGACTACAAAAAGAAGGAGGTTCTCAATTCGGTTGGTATTTTTTTATGTATGGGACGATTACGCCGAGATTTCTGGACCGATTTACGTATTTTTTTTTTTCGATTCTGAATAGTTGCCATTTGGTCCCATATAAATTAAATTCCTAGTAGTTTTCATTTTATGAGCATTTTGCTCATTTGGACTATGTAATTTTCATAATACTTTGTGTACGGCTTTTTTAGGGGAAAACAACGAAACCTACTATAGTCTACCTGATCTAATCTAGAAAAGTCTTATCGTAGTTTACAAAACAACCTATTATAGGTACTAAAAAGTGAGAAATAAAAAAAATCTGCGTTTAAAAAACCGACTTCAAAAACTAAAAAGCAAAAAATAAGTTAATAACAATTGAAACGTACACTAAAAACGTATTCTTATGCGAACTTTTAATAACATACTATTATTTCTATGTGCTACCAACTTATACGTTTGTAGTTTTTTTTAATGATAGTTCACACTAATTATCATTTAAAATTGTAAGGAGTGAATGTAAAATGTTAAAAGTTTAAATTTTATAATTTCTATAATACCATAGTTTAACTACAGTTAACAGTATAGTTTTATAGTCGAAAAAAGAATTGTCTATAATAATTAATAGTATTCTGGATCGTCGTTTGTCGTACTTAATTGTAAGAAATAGTTGCCGTTCGCTAAGAATAGCCGATCGCATAGTTTTTGCTAACGTCCCATAATTTGCCGTCTCAACCGAGCTATAAAAGTTGCTATTTTCCATATTTGTGGTTCTTCAACCGGTGCTACTATCAACTTTTACTGCTTACGAATAAGAATATAAGCAAGTAAGAGACACAAAGGTTCGAGTCGCTTTTTGTATGTTCTTAACTTCAACATTGTCTATTTACTCATTTTCTTAGCAAGTTTTGTTAAGTTACGTTGCGAAAGAAGAGTTATTAGTTCTGTGTTAGTTTTATTTTCAGTTATAAATAAAAATAAAAAAAAATACAAAATAAAACAGATAAATAATAATCGTGTAAT
Organism: Melitaea cinxia; assembly: GCF_905220565.1. Taxonomy (NCBI): domain Eukaryota; kingdom Metazoa; phylum Arthropoda; class Insecta; order Lepidoptera; family Nymphalidae; genus Melitaea; species Melitaea cinxia. The sequence goes on along the minus strand of NC_059405.1, from coordinate 6,924,943 downwards.
TTGAGTACGAAAATGTTATGATATTACAGAACAATAAAAGTATATTTATTTCTAAATTAATTATATATATATATATATATATATATATATATATATATATATATATATATATATATATATAATGTATGTTCGGGGATAATTCCGTTTTTTTTCGTTTTTTGTTGGAAAGGAGATATCCCTAGTTTGGTATCATGATAAGGAAACCAGGATCTGATGATGGGATCCCAGAGAAATCGAGGGAAACTCTCGAAAATCCGCATCACTTTTTACTGGGTGTACCGATTTTGATAATTTTTAATTTAATCGAAAGCCGATGCTTATCATGTGGTCACATTTAAATTTCATCGAGATCTGATTACAACTTTTGGGGTAATCTTTGATAATGCGTATTTACTTGACTATTTTTCGTCTACCTACGTTGTATTACTTGTCGATACCTATAATTGAAGTCGGTTTTCCTTCGTTTGCCTGCAAACACATAATTATATCTTATCTAACGTAAATAATTTAGTTATTTATTCTTCGTTATTTTGTCTCTCATCTTTGACTTTTGTTTTTATAAAAAGTTATCAAATATTTACATATTATTTATATATTTATATGTAATTGACTGCGTAAACCCGTAATCGTGTTCAAAGTAAATTATCAGTTCATCATTCAAATCGTGTCAAACCTTTTTGCGTTTAGTTTCCCAACAACTAGAGCTTTCAAGGCGAGTAAAACATCAGGAGTCCGCTCAATAAAAACTAGTAACGCCATTTATGTATTCAGAATAACTTTGACCGGTGTTATTAATGAAACGGCACTCGACAAAAAGTGCTGCCTCTCTTAAGGTTATAACCACAACCTGAGCCGGAACCATTTATGGAAAGTAAATAATTTGTTTCTGCATCACATATTTCGCTCCGTAATGATATACATATACGTACATACCGATTGATCAAGGCAGAAATATAAATAAAGGCAAAATAACAGTACCATGTCTGAAAATAAAATATGTAAATGTTACACCGTGGACGACTGTGTTAACGATGTAAAAATATATAATTTTTTTTTTGTAATACTGTCAATCCTTTAGTAGGCACTCGGACATATCATTTAGACTGAATAGCCTACGCATTAAGCCGATTTGCTCGAAATAAACTGCACGCATTTAAGTAGGCACCTAATATATAGTAGATACATATATTTTAGTCATATGAAATGTATGTAGTTACATAATTATATCTCCCATAGAATCATTTAGACTATACCTAACAAGAATCGTCGCGGATAATGTATCATATAAGTTAATCACTTGGGTATAGGTTTAATACTATTTAAAAAAAATATTAAATGCCATCAGGTAACTTTTATTTTTCTCGGTAAAGATAGATCGCTTTAGCGATTTTACGCAAAATTAATTTTGGCAGTGAGCGACAGGGCGCGCCCGTGCGATGATTTGTTGCGATCCGAACGCGCTCGTTACACTTCCAGATAATAACGCATACCATTTACTCAAAGCAGAGCTAAGGCAGTAATTCAAGTACCTTATCTTCGGCTGCAAGTAATCATTACGGGTAGATGTTTTAGCCAAATTAAATCCGATCGCGAGCGTAAAACGTGCAACACATAAATTGTAAAAAGGTTATCGTCCATTTATGTTTACGCAATAAAGTCCACTCATAAAGTAAGGTATGGGTGGTATCGCCGTAACTTACAGTTATAAGTATTAATTTTAATATCAGAAAATACTGCAGGTATAATCCTTAAATTTCTTAATATTTGCTAAATTTTATATTGTCTAATAAATTATTTAATTTTATATTTTTCGTATTGAACATATACTTGGTAACAAATACACACTTAGTCAATATTATGTAATTATATCATTGTACTTAGTGGAGAGATTTTTATAGTTATTTATCAAGCTATGCGCTTACGCATGAGCCGTCCTTGTGGTAAGATAAGCTGCAATTAATCCACTGTAATACGATACGGGCATCCGGACTGTCATCGAACATGTATAATACATCGTGATTTACGCGCACAACATCTCGTTAATCTTATTACAATTTCCGATAACTTTATCATCGAATGATATCAAAATTATTAAAATGTAGATGAGTCGAGGAAGGTAAAATTAAATTTTAACGGGGTGTTTGTGTGATGAATCATTGCTTAGGCAGTATTAGGTGTCATAATGTTCGCTTCGACAAATGTGAAAAGTTACTACATATATTTTGCTTATATTAGGTTCTAACTAAAGTAAATGTTAGTTCTTAACGCGTAATCATTTCAATGTTATGCCATTAAAATACGTATTGTAATAAATAATAAATAAACGTCTTATCATACACACACATCACATTCACACACAGTCGCATGTTCCTAAGTAAAAGCCGGCTGATATCGCTAAATATATTTTTTTAATTTTTATATAAATATAAATGAAAATATTACATATATAAATCTATAAATACTAACATTACACCCAGGATCAAGCGGCAATCGAACCCACAACCCGCGGAGCAGAAAGCAGGGCCACTACAAACTGCGCCATCGGGCTAGACAAACTAATCTGTGCATATTTTGCTAAATGCGGCCTTATCCGGCTACATGTTACACGTTAACACTTAACATTATATTATCACTACTATACACAGGATATTCATATTTAAAGCCTAATTCTAGTAAAGTTAAATTTTGTACTCGGTCCAGTCATGCGAGATCGAGCCTGAAACAGGATTAAACAGAAGCTTTGATGTTATCATTTGAGTGAATAATTTCATGTTGATTAGGCATATTTTAATAGATTGTGTCTAGACCGAGGATAGTCCGTGATCGGCATGGTAATATGAATGCGTCCTACTGACTGACACGAAAAAGACCGTGTTTTGAATTTAATTTACTGCACTGACCTGTGATAATACCTTGAATTGATGACATATTTGTTATTATTGCAGTCGACTGATATGATGACTGGATGAATATATTCGTATATGTATTATTATTTACTGTTAGATGTCACTAGCCCTAATGATCATAATATTTTGTTTTTTATCACATCACAGTACTAAGTTAAAAACTTGTAAGAATATAAACAACTGTAAGAAATAAATAATTAAAGCTCTTATGGCATACACGAATTGCTATAATAAAATTATCTTGAATGCCAACGGTAATAATTTTTATTTGAAACGATAATTTTGTTATGAATAACGATGGTGCTAAAATTGTAATAATGATCGTTATTTTGATATTACATGTCTTACATCTAAAGGCGTTTTAAAATCTATATTTACAAATAAATAAAATTGAGTATAAGTTTGTAATATTAAAATAACCGCTTTTTACTAAATGCATATGGATGTATACACAGTACATACCAAAATAACATTTTTTGCAATTTTTGTCTGTCTGTCTGTCTCTTTGTTCCGGCTAATCTCTGAAACGGCTGGATTGATTTTGCACTTTCACTGGCAGATAGCTGATGTAGTAAGGTATAACTTAGGCTATTTTTATTTTAGAAATATTTATTTTATAACTTTGCGCCCTGAACAATAACTTTTCTGTTAATTTCCACGCGGATGAAGTCACGGCCACAGCTAGTGTCAAATAAAAATGAGTTTTGCGATGACGAACTATATGTTAGAGGTCGACTACTGCGCCAGATAGACGTTAAAATGCGCAAATTATGAAAAAAAAACTTGTTTTTCATAGCATTAGTAATGATGCCGTGTGAAAAAAAATACATAGAAGCCCTCAATCCGTAAGGTGGCGGTGAAATCGATTGAATTTTGACCGACTAAAACAGAAATAATGAGATGCAAACGATTGGCCGAAGGCGAAGGCAGCAAAAAACTGACAGTAAGCAATGCCTGCCGATTGTGTTATTTCCATATATTTTGGTAATACGAACTTCCGTCTATTGTTCTGACGGACGTGTCACGCCTGTGGGCTAGATTACAACAACACGAGATTGTCTATATCACGAGATAGGTTATCCTTGCTGTAATTAATCATGAAAATGATCATAATCCTGATGAAGAAGCAAATTTGCTTATCTAGTAAAATATATGCTAAATATAATTTTTTGTTTTGTTTATTAAATAAAAGGTTAGTAATATGTACCCGCTAGATCGAAATTTTTGATATGATGATTTTTATTTTCGGTTTATGCGAAAATTTCGATCTAGCAGGTACATCGTTCCATAGCTTAATTGGCTAGAGCGCCGACACGGTCAGTCGGAGACGCGGGTTCGAACCCCGCTGGAGCGGTCAATTTTTGATATGATATTCAAAAATGTTTAGAATTCCTAATGTGTGTGGAACACAAAAATAAAATCGTACATATTAAAAGGTAAGTATTAAAAAAAATGCCGTTTTTTTACGAATATTCGCATTTATACTAACTTAGCAAGAAAACCTTTACGACGTCTGCATGCATTGGAAGGATATCTGTTACTCCTTAGGGAAATAACACGGAAAATTAAATTTTCAACCCTTTTTCCTTAACAAGAGAGGAGTTTTTTTGTCTTTTGTATGATGTCTTCGCTGATAATAATAATGGTAATACAAAGGAGATTGGACTATACTCGTAGAATAAACGACGCCTTAAAACTACACTGGTTTAGCAATATATTAACGTTCTAAGAAGTCTGCAGTTTAGTTCGCAATCTTTAAGATAATTTATACTTAATGGTTACATTGCACGTTGCGTGGTTAACGTTGATTCTCCTACATCCGCATCAGATCATCTGAACAAGTCTTGGTAAATATTCAGTGATAATGGATGTTCTCTGCTCGTTCTCATAATGCGCTGTAATAAGCCGCCGCATTTAATGCTTCATTAATAATTCATATGTAAGTATTATTAGTAAAGCTCTAAGATCTCAGTGGTCGTACTGATCGGAATCCACCTACGAAGAACACGACACTATTTGTTACTAATATTTCTTGACATATTCTCTCATTTGCATATATTATGTTATGTATTAATCTGTCTTTAAAATTTTGAAATGTATTAAGTATGGCAATTTATTATATTACTAGCTGCGCTATGCTGTTTCTCCCGCGTAATTTCCAATTCCAAGGGCCTCCACAAGTTTGCGCCAAAAAACTGCGTGAACTATTGTGTGTTGCCCGTAGTCACCAAGCTGGGCAGGTAGGTTGGTGACCGCAGGGCTGGCTTTGTCGCACCGAAGACGCTCCGGCCGACTTCGACCTGTGTATTTCAAAGCCAGCAGTTGGATGGTTATCCCGCCATCAGTCGGCTTTTTAAGTTCCAAGGTGGTAGTGGAACTGTGTTATCCCTTAGTCGCCTCTTACGACAGCCACAGGAAGAGAGGGGGTTGCTTTATTCTTTAATGCCGTAGCCACACGTTCGGGTTAAAAGTAGCATATTTTTTATTCTGGGTATCCAAATATCTACGTACCAAGATTCATTACAATCAGGTTAGTAGTTTTAGCGTGAAAAAGTTTATTCTCATAAACATTCGCAATTTGAATATAAAATGAGGCCTACATTGAACATTTGGTGGTTGCATAAAAAAATATACCTAGTATATAAATCATTTCAGAATGGTATATTATATTCTTTTGACTCGAGCTGTGTTTATATTTAACAAGAGGCGCCACGCCGTCTTTCGCTATCTTACTGTCACGTACGTTACATTTGTATGCAGTCGTATCACACAATCCATTCCCGTTGAATTAATGTGTTGTTCGTATTAAATTATACGATATATTGTTAATGTAGTATATTCGGAAACTCAATAAGATTAAAAAACCTAAGCGTGATTGTGACCGTGGGACGATGAGATTTCCCATTGAAGTCACGCGTTTGAAAATTTAACTTACGTTCGCGTTCCTTTTGTTTAGTATCGTACTCATCTACGGTAAGAATTTTCAACATTTTTTTTTTCAACAATTTGTGCTAATTTAACACTTTAACTTTAGAATGTGTGTTGTCAGGAATATTTATTCTTAAAACTTTGTCATAAAGTATGAAACAACTTAATTACGTTGTTGCATTTTTTATTACAATTTGGTACGTTGAGAAACCGTAGTTAAGGTTTAAAAAGTTCAAAGCCTCATAATATCCTGTTTATATTTCTTTAATACTTTTAAAGCAATTTTGTAACAAATTAAACTTGTAGGTGCGGTGGTAACATTGGCCTCGCTACTTTCAGAAAATTTCACACTTCCTGATGAAAGTTTTAACACAATTACCCAGTCCACGGCCGTTTCCCTCGGTCCTCGAAGCCTGGACAGAAAAAAAACTTGGCAAAGAACAAACTAACCAACGGTCCAATTTAGCTACATTCGTATAAAGTTTAATGTACCAAATCTGAAATGTAACCGCGTTTCACATTCTAACTAAGTATACACTAGGCTACTGACATATAAACTTTTTATACACTTTTTATATAGCTTGCATCCATAATGTATGTGGGTTTATTTCGTGTATCTCGTTCCATTTTTAGTGGGACGTTATGTTCACGTACTTTTATTAGAGTTTTCTTCGTTAGAATTTTGTAAAAGGTTTTATTATTATTAGATTTAAATAAACAAGCCGTTTCTTCTCTTGGTTATTTTGATTTATATATACTCGTAATAACTTTTTACGAACAGCAAATAATATTATTTTGAACTATTTTATTTTAAGTGTACTGTTTCTGGTTATTATATTTTTTCTTTACGGTAAAGTTTTTAATATTCACATAGTTCTTCCACCTAACGTAAGAATCGAAAATAAAAGCCTCATTAGCGTAAGTGTTACTTTTTGTTCTAAATTTGAGTGTAATATGCAAGAGTCATGCGTGTTTCTAAACGGAATCAAATAAAATTATAAACATTTCACTCAGGTCACAAATATCAGTTTCCACAAAAGTATTTTGTATTTGTTATTATTTTTTGTATCTGTAGACGATAACATGGCCAGGAAATCGTTTTCACTTAAATTTATACCACATTCCAATATGAATATAAAACTTTTAAAAGAGTCAAAAATTCTTTTTTAACTTTTGCAAATGAAAATAAGTGAATAAGTTCTATTCAAATCTCTTCGGAATAAAACTACTAAATCAGAAGAGCGGAACTACTAAAGTTCGATGTGACAAAAATGTGACTAGCATTGCGTCGTTTCTCAAAGTTAAAGTAGTCCTTTATTTCGGTCGCGTTCACTCCTCTTGATCTAATCAAAAGTTGGTAAATTTGTTTACATACATCACGCTGGTATATTCATAACACGTAAGCAAATCCTCCACACGACAACGCCTACTATACATCGTTTGATGTCCCCGTGAGCGATCCCCGCACTGGTAAAATGATACCTACTCTCTGTACGGACATATTTTTAATGTAAACAGAATTTGATTTCAGCAGTATATCTCGTACCCGCAAATCTAATCTCTCCATGGTTATTTTATGTATGTAGATTTAATTTATTTTAGGATTGTAGATTTGTAGACAAACTCGCAATGAAATTTCGCGTCCGTATTCCGTACAGAAAGGACATAACGCACGAGGCGTTAAATTACGAAATGCGATGTTATTTAAATAAATAAATTAGTAAAATGTGATATGAAGATTTGATTAATATGTCTTTTATCTGACGTTATAAATACATTATGGTGTTTTAATGTACTGAACTTTGATATGTTAATGAGATCGTAAACGAGATTTGACGTTGACAAAGATTGTAAATCCATCTGAGTCAGGGTTCCCTTGTTTATGACACGTAGTGAGTTTGGCATCAACGCTACGCAAAATGGAAACTGAAGTCTCTTCGAATACGCCATAGGTTAGGCCGGTCCAGTCATGAACAAGACTACGCTATCGATATAAATTAGCTGTAGTGTTGTATCGCGTTGAAACAATACCGCTGTCACGGTGGCCGTCGTATCGGTTGTCTCCGGCTGTCCACTTCGCACTCGAGCGATAATATACTCAATTATAAGCTCTGTAGTAAAGTGATACGCTGTATATTCCCTCGCCACTGTCTCGATAACTTACGAAGCAGCTAGTGTTGCAGCTGGCAGGTGACACGAGCCTCGATAAATCTAGCCCGTATAGCCTCCATCGTAAACACAGGCGAAGCAATCTTTTGATCTTACGATGAAGAACTCTAATAATTTGCTATCAAAGTAATAGTAGTATCCTAGATTACTAAATAGTTACTAAGTATCTTAGGCCACAGTAATTATATTTAAGCGGTTTTTAATTGTTGCAGTAACTTATGTAAGAAAATAATATTGTAAAAGCTTACGGAAGTTATTGAAATAATTGTATTTGCTGTTTTAATTATTGTTTAGATAAAAAATGTTAAATTTATTTTCAGTTTTAAGAACGTAGAATCATATACGTATGATATAAATATAAAACGACTCGTTATATTTGATGAGTTTGCTGTATAAGTTATATCGCGGCTCACAAAGCAATGCAGTGTGGCAGCTTCGAGCCTCAGGCCGACCAGATTTACGATGTGGCGGAATCGTGCTAAAAAAACTAGCTGCGTATAGTAAATTTTCTGGTTGAGGATGAAGAGAATACGAGATTATGGCTAAGTATGATAGTAATGATTAATTATTTCTTTAGGTTGCATTGGTTTATTACTTGTGATCATTTTTATTAAAATATTTAAATAAGTGTTAACTTATTTCAGATATAAGGTGATTTTAAACATCTTTAGATATGTTACAATTTTGGTGTCGTTATATCAGTAGCACCCACTAGCGCGAGCGGTACATGTTTTATATACATCAAATCAGCATTGGTTACTTATACTTGAAAACTACACAATACAACAAATCTTACGAGCAGAAGCTCAAATTATTTAATGTTATGTCACTGGAGTCCCGTAGAGTTGTTTCAGACACGATATTTCTATACAAATCGTTGAATAATTTAGTTGATAGTCCGGCTATAGTAGAATTATTTAATTTCAACATCTCTAGAGGTCTGCCTCGGCAACCGTGTCCGCTTTTCAAAGTATCGCTTTATAAAAGTAACTTAGGAAAGTACTCACTACTAACTAGACTGCAAAGAACCTATAATGATCTGTCATCGAAAATCTCTGATTTGGATTTAAATGGTAATGATTTGGGTGTTTTTAAATCAAAATTGATATGCTTTTACAAAGACAATTGACAAATTTATTCAAATTTAATGTTTCAACGTTTAATTTTATCAATTTTATTCATGTTAGTATTTTGGTATTTTTCCTTTTTTATTTTATTTCATGATCTCTTGTGTAAAACACACACACGCACATGCACACACACACACACACACACATATATATTATTGTCATTTTGTACTGATGTATTAAATTTGGAATGTAAATCTATTTCATTTTACACATATGGTCGTGGCTAAACTAGCTGCGCTGTTTAATATTTTTATAGTTTTCTTTAATGTATTTTTTATCTTATCTTTATTTTCCTTATAAATGCATTTTTGGGATTTTTTTACTAAATTTAATTTAACTGAGCAGTATAGTGACTGCCTATAAAAAGAAGTACAGTGATTAATGTTTACCTGTTACGTATGTATTAAAACATTTATGTTGTATCTTCTATTGGTTGTCCTTAATAAATAAATAAATAAAACTGAAATTCAAGCAAAATATTTTTTATTAGCTCTCGTATCTGTGAGTTGTTTAATGAAACGGCTGCTGATACTGGTCCGCGTAAAAGCACTCCATCTCCTTGCCATCTCAATGATAAGTTGCCGGTGTATCTTTACTGAACTGAAAAATAATATTATTGTGGTATAAAAATATTTCACTTCTGCAACTGTATCTGAGCGAACGTTCTGTACATTTATCCTTTTCTCATTGTAACGGCTTACGGTTAGTTATGACCACGGCAAGTGTTGGTTCCATTGTTTCAATCTCGGATACCTCAAGATAATCCGTTTCATTGATATATAAAGCTTGACGGCTTCGTAATTTACTTTTAAGTGGAGGCGATAACGGAATCATTTCATATTACTTTTGATTTAAAGGTCCACCCACATCATTAATTTTGTATCGAGATGCGACTACTAACCTACATTCCTCGAAAGAACATTTCATTTGCAGAGTAACCTTATTACTGTTTTTGTTAAATGGTTTGTAACTAAACAGTACCGTAGTGCATAAGCGCATACTGATCGATGTAAAAATTCGATATTTGAAAAATAAAAATGAATTATGCATTTTTTATTTTTCTTTATTGTGGTTAGAATTCGTTATTTTTATCCTCATTAATAAATAAAATAGTGTGATTTCATGAAACCACGATGCAAGTGAAACTTTAGTAAATATAAACATTTACACTAATACACACATCAAAACTCACGAATATCGCGGAACACTTGCGACATGCGACATGCGATAGGTGACCAAACTTTTTGCGGTGATAGAATAAAAGGTTCACTTTAAAAATGTTGTATTTCACCTACAAAGATAAAAAATATAGCAACAAGTTCAAAGTGAATCTAATCAGGAATGAAAAACTCTAACATTGTTGATCTCTCCTAAATATAAGTATTAGGTACTCGAGGACTAAGAAAGGCATGATACATTAACGTATAGGCCGGTAGGTGGGAGTGTAAAGTAATTGGTAAACAATATGTAACGTTGTAGCGAGGTGGGATTTTATATGTCTTAGCGAGATAGTACAGGTGCTGTTAATTAGATAAATAGCTCGTAACTACTAGACCGAACGCATTTATCAGAAATACGACCGCTATTGTTCGTTTTACAACAAAAAAAGTCTTAGTTACGAACAGTTAATTAATATTTAAATTAATAATCAATCGTATTTTCTTTCGGATGAGCTAGGCGAAACGCTGGGTGGCCTAAACGAGTCTTCCTGACGAGTCGGTCTCGGTATGAACTTGGACAAAACGAAAGTTATGTTTAACAACCAAATAATACCGAGTCCGGTATCGGTCGATGGTACCCTTTTCGAACTTGTTCAGGATTATGTTTTCCTAGGCTATAGCAACTTCAATAAGGAGGTTGATAGGAGGATTCTGTTGGGCTGGGCGGCATTTGGCAGGTTTCGTGCAGTCTTCACTTCGAAGATTCCGCAATGCTTGAAGATAAAAGTCTTCGAGCAATGCGCCTGCCTGCCTGTGTTAACATACGGTGCCGAGACGTGGACACTGACGAAGGGACTAGTCTACAAGCTTAAAGTCACTTAACGTGCAATGGAACTCAAAGATAGGATTTGAAATGAGACTCCCGAGAATGAGAAGAGTCCTTGAATGAGAGTCCGCGAGACAACGTAAGTAACCGACATAGCCCACAGAATTAGCAAGTTGAAGTGGCAGTGGGCTGGTCACCTATGTCACAGGACCGATGGCCGATGGACCAGACGTGTCCTGGAGTGGAGATAATTTTTTGAAACTAATTCTACTTATTAAAGACATATTTTATTACGGGGTAACGCATTAACGCATTCGCATATATCGTACAAAATGACCTTCGTTAAAAATATATCTTCTTTTCACGCCTTTAAGGATTAAATTGTTAATTGTTTTTGTTATTGTACAACTATATTAAGAATGCATGTTTTATACTTTTAATCTTTAAGCTTACGTTCTGCACTTTGTACTAGCGCGTGTTTTCCAACATTCCTGTTATTTTTCTTAATTTGTTAGCTACAAGCTAAATCAATTAAAATGTATGTTGGTTATATCAGGTACTTAAAATAAATGTACTATTTTATACAGTAAGTCAAACACGTCGATATATTATGTTACGTATTGATAGGAATTGTTCTTAAAAGATCGTGACGTTCGCAACACGCTTAAAATATTAGCCTATAATGCTGTCGAACGTACGTCTCGAAGTCATTAAAAGGTACAATCGAGAAAATTATCCTTCGCCCGGGGACTTTTCGATCGTAAATCCTTACGTTTTACTGTGCAAGGTCTTAAATCCGAGCATAAAATTGTCGCGTACGAAATGAGAGTGTCCCATTTAATTAGATGCGACCGTTGCGTTGCTTGCGACACGTTCCTTGCCCTTTCCCAGGCGTAGTCCGTTCGAAAACTTCCCGTCGAGGTTTTTAACGAGATTACTCGGTATACGTTTTATAGGTCATATTGTTAGATTTATTCTCTGATGATTTGCGAAGATTTAACCATCAATAAAGTGTGATTAATTGGCAGAAGACGACGTAAAACTAGTACTATAAAAGTGTCGTCAGCTGTTTTATAGTGAAATATGGAAGTACCCAATGAGGATATTTGTACTATTAAAATATTGTGACGAGAAGATAAACATTCTGACCACTTGTTAATAACCCATTTCTTTCATGTCTTTTTTTTACCTATATTCTTAGCATAAGTAAGATTTATTTTTATAATAAAGATAATGTTTATAATATTATTACGTCTAAAGAAGACCCTCTTTGCGTCGATTCTAATGAGTAATTCATAAATTCTAACCTTTGTCTTTCAAGTAGTAAATTGCTGATGTTTGCTCGTCTTTTAGAGGAATGATAATAATAGGTCTGAATAAAACAATGAAAATGCAACGCGGCCGAGCGCGAATGTTACCACAATGAATTGTGACAAGGTAAAAGCTTTGTTCGTTTGGTAAATTAAATCCTAAAGGAACACTGTATCTACCGAAAACGCTTAAAAGGCCGGCGTAGTGACAAGTTGCATGAAATATGTCGTGAAAGGTAATTATCATTTAGTTTTTTTTTTTTTTTTTTTTTGAGATTGTCAAAGAGATAAAAGGGTTCTGTTTTACACTTACTTTTAGTAAAGTAAGTTTAGATCTACTCGAAAATATTAACATGTTACTACTTCGAAGTAATGTATAGAGTTTTGATTCCTCTTCTTCTACTATAGAACTTCTCAGACATTTTAGTTATTCGAACACAAAGGCTGTTAGATTTCTACAATCAGTAAATCCTTCAAAATGAACTAAAGACTAGCTAAATTCCTTAATCTTAACAATCGCCGTTTGACTAATCTACGCGCCGTCAGAGTCCTGAATTAGAAACTGGCAGGGTTGAACTTACTCGGGATATTTTAACTTATATATATAAATATCTGTACAAAGCAAAAGTGGATCCACCGACTATCAGCGATAAATCTGTGTTATCATTACGCCATAATGGGCGTATTTTGTTGACACACATATAAAGAGGTTGTTTGTATATTTTAGCAGATAGATTTACGTGGTGTATCACGAAACTCACGAAGCAGCTATCGACGCGTGGATCCACGCGCGAGGCGAGCTTTCGACCTAAGAATTCGCGCATTTTTACGCCATAATAAAAATCGTAAATAATGCGAAGTGGCGGACCGAGTCAGGTCACGACGTGCCCCAGGCCTTGCGTCGACGATTCGTGAATTTACGAGTGACCCGAGCGGCGTCCACGCAAATACGGGTATTGATTTAAATGTAATCACCTATGGTCCCCTGTGCTATAAAAATAAAATAACTATAGAATAATTCAGAAGTGTCTAGTAAATGGATCCTCTTGTCTCAATTTCTGTTTATAATAATGTTATTTAAGTTCTGATTAAAATTCACAAATAGATATAACCGAACAATCATAACTACAGAAATTGAACTGATGCATCCAACTAAAATATTCAAGATGTGATAGCATCTTTTAATATCTTTTTTATCTCTTAATAATATTTTTTATACTTTATACTTGATTAAATACTAATAATTATAAATGAAATATTTTTAATTACAGAAATTGTTTTTTTTTTTTCATATTTATTGTGTATTATAAAGAAACAACTTTTTCGGGTTTTATCGCGGTTTATTAAGATTTTTAGATGCCCGACGTTTCGGATACTTTACAGCAACCGTGGTCACGGGAGAACTGAGATGGTGTGAGGATTTTACTCTGCATTGTTATATGGGCGTTATTATAAAAAAAAAAAATCGTCATTTCTTCTATATAATGTGTATACCTATAAGTACATTCTAATGCTAAATAACAAGGATCAAAATCATGATATGTCAAAAAATTTAAAGACACACTTTTCATACAACTTATTTTGCCTTGTATTTTAAAGTTTAAAACATTTTGAACACAAGCACTGTAAATATTCGTATCTATGGCGCAGCAGTGGCTTAATTCGAAGGCAATAGAGCGAACCAACTTAATTTTCAGGCTCACCGCAGTCGCCTTTGTATGGAACCTCGCTGGATTAACGAACTTCTAGTTTAGTTATACTGCTGAGCCAGTAAAACAAGATGGGTAGATTGTATGATATCAAATTTGAAAATTGTCATTTTAATTTTCATCAAAACTTCGCTTATTAACCGTTCATAGGAGTGCTTTGAATTCGTGATACTTTGTCGGATGGAAGTATTAGTGTATGTGAGATTAGTTTATTATTAGATAATTTTATTATATATCACTTTCAACTTTATAATTTTTAATTTACTACTACTTATTTATTAGATGCATATGTGGATCCTTACTTTCGTAACAAGGTTTTTTACTTTTTTTACCAATAATGATCAATGTGTGTATTAGGTATTTATTTATTTATTTATCATCTTAATATATATAAATTACGCGTCACGGACTCCTAAGCTACTTAACCGATTTTAATCAAATTTGCACACCGTGTGCAGTTTGATCCAACTTGAAAGATACCCTATATTTTATTTTGATATTTGTAATTATTATATTTAAGAAAAAAAAAATAGGCGATACGAAGTCCGCCAGGTCAGCTAGTTTAATTATATAAATATTACGTTTCGGATTATCTCCAGTTAGCTTATCTTCCCCGTGTTAGTAATAGCTCTACTTAATTTGGTTATACATGTAACACATACCCTATTTAACCTAGTAAACGCTTCACTGAGAATTATTCGGTACAATCTCTCACCTCGTTAATCCTGATTAATGATCGAGTCTCAGTCATCGGATTTGTGCGACAAGGCTAGTTTTTGATTTTTTAAAACACGATAGGCCACTTAGCGACCCGTGTCTCAGCCGATCGTAACTTAGGTCCTTTCGATACGCTGCGATTCGAGTTCGTTCTTTTTCGGTGAAATTTACTGCGCGTCGCCGCCGGGGGCCTACCGCCATAGTCCGCCTGAAAAAGATACTTGTCGATTTATTCACCGTCGATTTCATTCGGGAGCTTGCCCACTGCGCTGGGTGTTTGTGTTACGCGCTACTTCCCACCACGTAAAGCTAACAATGCGCGAATACATTTAAAGTAACGCCTCCGAAGCCTTTGATGTCTCGTATTTTTCTCAAAATTCCGTTATAATCTGACTGATATATAGTACGTGAGAGATTTATATGCGGCATTGTCGGATTCAATGTGAAGTTTTTGTGGTCTTTTTCTATGTCGTAACTTTCTTTAACCATTAAAAAAACTTTAAAATTATAAATTACGAAATTTATATGATTATAAGTCATTTGTTTTTGAAAAAAATATTATGGATAACTTAAACTTATGTATAACATTTAATGTATTTAAATATAAAAATAAACGTATGCTGTTTAATTCCTAGTGTGTTTCTTCGCCAACCAGATGTAGTAATAAACTAGATATCTTGACAATATTAATGCTTAATTAGACTTATAAATGTCAGTAGCCCAACCCTATCTGATGTATTGTCAGATTCATTAACAGTCTGTCATCGCCTGGCACCTTCCGTTTAGCTATAAAAGTGATAAGATACGCCCTAATAAATAGAGACCAAACGATTTCCGATTTAAATATCTCAAAGGAAAATACTTGCCCCGATAACACCTACATTTATTGGGCCCTAATAGGTTGTCTGACCGGTTAAAGACGGTAATCCTTCGGTCGTTTTATCAAAAAATATAAAGTGAAAGCTTTCGAGTTAATTGCGCTGATAAGTATATTTAAAATACACGTTTACCACGAAGAACCAATGATCACACTAATGTTATTATTATTATTATTATTGGGATTAATTGCTTTCAATCACACTAATGTTGTTACGATGGTAAAACATTGACGTTTGTTTAACATTTGACATTTTAAAGGTTCGTTCATTTCATAATGTAATAATGTTTGATGACATGGACATGTCTTATTTTGCAATCGGCGGGATTTGTCGTAGCCATCTTAACTATACTAAAACTACTGTGGTTGCGACGTCTTCGCTATTTGATACGAAAACACAAATTCTAGAAATCCATTTGCGACTTCTTAAATTTTTTTTGAAACATATAATTCAGTTTTAATTTAATACGTTATGAAGTGTATTCGATAGACATATCACTTCAGCCTATCGTAGTCCACTCTGTTTTGCCCATAGTCACTACGCTAGTCACTACGCACACGGGTTGGTGACCTGGCTGGCTTTGTCGCACCGAAGACGCTGCTGCCCGTCTTCGGCCTGCGTATTTCAAAGATAGACATTAATAAATGCGTTAAAATAAGAAGCTTGATTAAAAATGTGTATTATTCTACAGTGTTTAACAACATTTTAGTTAACCGGCGTTCTTGCGTTTAGAGGCATATATACATTAGCTCTTTACACGTAAGCGCGTATATAAATAGCCGAAACTGTAAGTTAAAGAAAATTAAAGTATATCTGTGTGTAAATCTCACATCTTTTTTTCGATTTGATAATAATAGGTCGAGAAAAATTATTTTCGTATTTTCTAGTAGAAATTTACTATAAAATCTTTTTGGTTGTATTGTTTATATTACACATATTTATATTATAACTGGCCGGTTTTGTTACAATGATAGGGTGAAATTTGTTTTAATGAAATTAAAAAGTAAAAAACAGTTTTACGCCGCTTTTTATTTGTTTTTCTGCCAAAATGAGTGAATCCAACGAAGAAATTCGGTTTAATTTAAAGTTTCCTTCAATGAAACAGCAGATAATTGTGTTTGCTCGCTAACAAAAAAAAAACGACTTCAATTACATCGACAAGTACAATATATCGTAAGTAGACGCAAAATAGTTCCGTAAATCCACATTATCAAAGATAACACATAAAGTAGTCATCAGATCTCAATAAAATTTAAATGGGACCACATGACACGCATCATCTTTCGATTTAAAAAAAAATTATCGAAATCGGTCCACACAGTTAAAAGTTGATGTAATATACATAAAAAATACAGTTGAATTGAGAAACTCCTCCTTCTTTAGTAGTTGGTTAAAAAGTGTGATTTTTCATTATGATAACACCCGTCCACACACGTCTTTAGCCACTCAAAAAAAATTGAGAGTTTGACTGGGAAGTCTTAGTGCATCCGTCATATATCCCCGATTCTGCACCGTCAGATTTCCATCTGTTTCAGTATCTTCAGAATTCAGGTAGTGTAAAGTTAACTCAAGAGAGGACTGTCAAAACTACTTGTCGTAGTTTTTTAATGAAAAACTCCAAAATTTCCGCAGAAACGGAATCCTGTCACTACCTGCGAGATGGCGCCAAATAATAATCGATCAAAAAGGTACATATATATTATAATGAATGTAAATAAATTTTGTAAAATCTTACCTTGAATTTCTATATACGAGTAAAATACGAAGAAACTTTCCGCCGACCTAATTCACATTTTGATCAAGAGGTACCATCTCGTTTTTTGTTAAAAACTTTCAGTTTTGAAAGTTTTCGAATTGGAAAGGACATATGTACCTACATACAACAAGACATGTATGTTATAGTTAAATCTATAACGGGAAGGAAACACGTAAATCGGATATAAAACTTTAACAATGAGATAGTGCACTCTTTATTTTCGCAAAGCAAAGTGAACTTTTAGGAGTGCTCAGATTCCAAGATTAGTTCGGCTGTAGTCCGCTTGTTGAACAAAAAGTTTTTTTGTTAGTCTCTGTCTGTCTACAGATTTTATGTCAGCGGAAACATATAACATTGTTCTAGAGTTACCGATTAAGACATAAATAATATAAACGATCGAAGTTTTAATATAGATTAGGTAGCATTTTTAAATTTATATGTATGTAATATTTATGGCTAAATTCTCTGCTTTGAAATATGTTAACTATTCTTCAACAATTTCTGTAATGCGCTTCCTTTGAATACGGCTGTGGTGCGATTCTCCTATTACAGTTTAATATGTACTTACTAGGAGTACTGATGATTTTTTTGGATTATATTTTAATTAAATGAAAATATATTTTAATATAGTGGCGTTAATTAACATACGAAATTTAACATAATACATACTGGTAGTATGTTGTGGATTTATTTAAATGAATTTAAGGACAATTAGCTGTATATAATATATATCCAGTACAGTCATAGAGTCAGTCCGGGAATACCAAAGATATGGCAGATCCATATAAAATGAAAATATTACTTTCCTCTGGCTACATAGAAGTTATCATCATTTCTTAGAGCACTGGTATCGAGTACGACAATTATATAAATTTATTTGTAAACTAGCTGTGCTCGCGACTTCGTCTGCGTGGCATTATAAAATAAATAAATTTCTAAAATAAAATTAGCCTTAGTTACTCCTTGTTACATCAGCTATCTGCCAGTGAAAGTCCCGTTAAAATCGGTCCAGCCGTTCCAGAGATTAGCCGGAACAAACAGACAGACAGACAGACAGACAAAAATTGTAAAAAATGTTATTTTGGTATATGTACCGTGTAAACATCCATATGAATTAATTAAAAAGCGGCTATTTTAATATATCAAACAGTTACTTTAATTTTATTTACTTGTATATAGATATACTTCACACTGATGTACTATGACTGGAACTAGTGCGAATTATTATCTTCATCCTCAGAGTTGTAGAGCTGGGTTACTATTGAGACTAACGGTACTCGGTAAATAGGGTTAAATATATCAATTACTACGAAATAATGATATCTTAATTACTTGTAACAACTTCTCTTGGGTAATTGTTTATAAAGATTATCTCACAATGAAACAACATTTATAATCGATATATAAAAAATATCTCATATAAAAAAATGATATTTTGTTCAACGTATTTAAGAATTAACGTACGTTTCCAATAATTAAGTAACTAAAATTAAAATAAAACATTTGATTTGTCTTTGTTTCAACGGTTGTTAACTTTTATAATTTAAAATATCTAGCGTATAGTTTATTTCTTACTTGTGCGATGTTGAAGTTTTTCCATTAACTGTTATATAAATGTATTCCCACGTACCTAATGTATTTATAAAAATAAATATCTCTAAGCCTAAACTTAACAAAATATAGCAATAATATTTATTGTAGTATTTATTGGAATCTACGTAAAATAGTGGCGTATCGACGTTCTATATAAAAAAATGTATAAGGATATATTTAAATTATTTTTTGTAAGTTTGTGAAGAAATGTTTTCGCCGTTTTACTCTGAAATGACTTCCGGCAGTTTGTTTTAACATTGTTTCTCTACGATCTGTCCAAGGAAATGTCTCGCATAGCCTTATATTAATACTTTGTATTTTACGAAATATTTTAAACTATAAGTAAGTTTTTACATACACAAGCTATTAATTGTTTATTTTTAAAGTTATTAATTACTACATTTTTAAAGTTATTTTTACGTTTTACGTTTTTAAAGTTATTTATATAATGTTATAGTTTTACATTTTAGATACTGAATTATTAAGGATAATAATAGACATATGCATGCATATAAAGATATGCATATATATAGATATGCAATAGAAAAATATTATATCAGTATATTTATATCTCTTTCTACTAATTTGTACTAAGAACTAATGTAATTGTCAATCTGGTTTGCAGTCAGAGTCGTTGTAAATCCGTCTATATCTAATCGTATAGGATTCCCACATATCTCACCAGAGCTACCGTTCAACCCCCGGTCCCAATTACTCGTTGGAATCCTTGTCCTCTGTAATTGGATTGGGTTGGCAGCAGACTTGTTGGCATTTTAATTGTGCTATTGTGACGGCGAACACCGGCGGTCGCTCGCAACGACACCGTTTAGATAGTATTTTTTTTTTCTATCACAGAAGTCTAATGGATTAGTACGCTATTAACTAATCGCCGGCTGAATCTCTCCTGATTCTTTAGACTTAAAGAGATCTGTGGGTATTTTTATTTTGATCTTGTTACATTTTCCTTTAAATAAATAAAGTAAATGCAAGCGTGTGATTTCTTTTTTATTTCAGTTTTTAGTAAAATTTAATCCCGTCTCTTAGTTGATATTCTTGTGTAAATGAAATTTGATTACTTATGTACTTTATCTACGTCCTACTTGAATATTATAAGTATCTATAATTTATTTCTTATTGAAGTAAAACTTCTTTACGAACGCTTGACTTCGGGAGTAAGATGGTGAACGCGTAACGAGAGCGTTACGAAAAGTGTGCTCGGGCGAGGCGAACGGAGTAAGAGCCAGAGGTGCGAGCACACATTTTCTGGTTATGAACTAGTTACGCTTCGCATATCTAAGACACACTTCAGCCTATTGCAGTCCATTGCTGGACATAGGTCTCCCTAAGCTCACGCTAATCATCCCAGTTTTCCGCAATCTTCATCCAGCCACCACTGGAAATCCTACGTAGATTGTTGGTTCAGCGGACCGGAGGGCGTCTCACACTTCGTTTGCCAACACTCGGTCTCCACTCTAGGACACGTCTGCTCCAGCGGCCATCGGTCCTGCGATACAGGTGATCAGCCCACTGCCACTTCCACTTGCTAACTGTGGGCTATGTCGGTTCCTTTCGTTCTCTCATGGATAGTTTGACTCCAAGCATAGGCCGTTCCATTGCAAGTTGAGCGACTAAACTATATACTTAACGATATTATCCGTAAGTCCTGATGATTGACATGATTGCTGTAAAGTATCCGAAACGTCGGGGATCTAAAAAATCTTAATAGACCGCGATGAAACCCGAAAAAGTTGTTTCATTATATCTAAGACACAGTGCAAGCCTGTGTCTTACATAATTACGAGTATGTGCACTGTGCAGGCCTATTGTGCAGAAGTTTTGCTTCAGTCATGTGGTCTAAAACACATTCGTTTTTATTAGTAAATGTATCGTTCCGTTCCCATGGATTTGTAAAAAAAAACAAAACCATGTGAGAAACATAGCTCTGACACCACAGCGTCAAATATTTCTACAAAGGGTAAAAGTCGGCGTTTTAAGAAATCAAAACATAAGTGGAATGACTGACACGTATCGCCGATCCACATTCGAAGAATCGTGGCGTGTCTTCAAATTTAAAGTATTTTTCAAAAAGACGTTTCTCAGAAATGTTTCCTAATTACGTACAACTAAATGTGTTCGTTTGACGTAACAAATAATCGAGTGACACAAGTCACTCAGGCGGAAGAAAAATAAGCATATAGAATGATTGTAGGACGATTAATTCCGATCACTCCTATTGTCCTCTGTCTTATTATTTTTTACGCAACAAAGTCCGCTGTTGGCGCGACTCGGAATATATTATACAAATTTCGGAAATAAAAACAAGATCCGAGTGACAGGTACACTTATTCGTTCTGGTTATTTTGCTTAGTGTATCGCTATCGGTTGGCAATCGAGTCTCAGCGTGTAGGAGGGATGAATAAAGTATACAGGTCTGCTTTCAACACGTTCGCCCGTTCGCCCCAAATGAGAAGTTCGGTCTAAGGTTTAATGGAGTTCTATAAAGTTTGGCATTCATTTACAGTAACCATGCTACAATACCACTGGATTGCTTGTTAATTTAAATTGTGTGCCCCAGTTGATGGTTTAGCGTTTTAGTTGTAGGTTTGTTGTTAGTTTCTTATTATTGTTAAGGCTTACTAATTAGGAACAAATACAAATGGTGATGACACTATTTCTAAATATTATACGAGTAATGTAAATATGTAGGTGTTATTTTATTGGTTTACAAATAAATTGTCACAATAATGTCGTATTGATACCAAAAAACAATACTAGAAACATCACTTCAAACGTTATAAGTGATAAATAACGCGAACGTACAAAAGAGGCGATAAAAGGGTTTCCTTGCTAAACCGTATGTTATTTTCAATTTCGTTGTTAACATGGTCGGATCGTCCGCTATCCATCTCCTTTGCCCTTTTTTTGATTTTAGAATTTTTCGCGGCCTTTTAAATTTAAATTCTTTCCTCCTCTTCTACGAAAAGGCATCGAATACTTCGCCTTTGTATCACTTTTTGCGCTAACTTATATTTTGTCGAGAATGCGACATTATTTACGATCGGTGTCCTAACTTTCGTATGAATCGGTAAATCTGTGCGCCTAAATGACAAGAACAGCTTGTATGAATTTCATTTAAAATAAGTTTAAGTGTCGACATGGATAAAAAATGGAATATAGAGAAATAGTGGTTTTATTCATTTGGGCATAGAAATGAATAATAGGAAAATAATTTATTTATTGAGTTATTTCAAACTTTCACTTCAGATAAGTTTGGTAACACAAACAGAGGGTTAACCAATAATTTAAGTTATTTTTATAGCAGTCTTCCATAATAATTGTTTATTTCTACTTTGTGTTCACAACGAAACTTTCTAAAACGAATGCAAAGTTTTAGTTTCTAAACCGCACCGTAGGGAAATTCAGACAGTCGATTTTATATTGCGGTGAAAATTGTAATACAATAACAAACACTTTCATGTCGTATTTAGAAACTAATTCACTAATGGCTTTAGAAAGTGAATTCTGTATTGATTTCTTGCGCTATTCACGAGAGTGTTTTTTTGTGACTAGCCAATTTAAGCTGACGGAGATATCATTACACACAGACGATGGTCAAATTACATCGACGTATCTATATAAATAACATTAGGCGTAATAGCAGTGACACTAATCGGTGGCTCGGCTCGTGTCTGTCTGTATATTGATTTTTTTTTTATTCTTTAGACAGTGTAACGTTCCGTGTAATTTGAATATTTTCAAGCTGTTATAATATTTTTGGACACGTGTTCGTTCACTGACATTATAATGCAAATAGTGTTATTTAAACCGCGTATTTTAAAATGAGTCAGTTGATTTTTTTTGTGTGTGATTATTATAGGTTTATTATATTGAATGGTTAAATTAAAACTACAGCGTTATTACTATTACGATCTGTGCCTACATAAATAATCAATATTAATCAATTTAGCCAACTATAGTTGAGAACAAGCGTCAGTTCAAACTGTGTCAAGTGCCAAGTAGCTATCACCTATACTCACTCATTGCAGCCTATCGCAGTCCACTGTTGGACACAGGCCTCCACAAGTTTAGGCCAAAAAACGGCGTGAACTATTGTGTGTTGCCCGTAGTCACCACGCTGGGCAGGCGGGTTGGTGACCGCAAGGCTGGCTTTGTCGCACCGAAGACGCTCCGGCCGTCTTCGGCCTGTGTATTTGAAAGCCAGCAGTTGGATGGTTATTCCGCCATCGGTCGCCTTTTTAAGTTCCAAGGTGGTAGTGGAACTGTGTTATCCCTCAGTCGCCTCTTACTAGACCCACGGGAAGAGAGGGGTAGGCTATATTCTTTATTGCCGTAGCCACACAGCCAAGTAGCTAGTAGGTACAGTTTTATGATGAAAATTTAAATCAGTATAAAATTATTACTTGAAAATATGATCCCGTTCAGAGATAAAGATAATACGTTAATATATTTGTTATATCTGTCTACAAAAAAAGAAAACAGAAAAATTTCAATCGAAAATGCAAAAAAATCTTTTCTACTATATATGCTGACGTCACTCATTACTTACTCACTGAATATGATTTATGCTGAACAAATAATATTTTTCGAAAAAGAAATATTTAAAAACTCGTTTTCAGATATTCCTAACAGTCTTGGCACAAGTTTTTCTGTTATTCTTAAGTTATAAAATTGAGAAAAGCAAAATTTATATTCTTACTAATATCGATGTTTGTTTGTTCTAGCGTACGAAACTCAAACTATAAATGTGTTAATACAAAGAGGTTAGGACCTCTTTTTACCTCTTCTATTGAGGTAGTATTTTAAATGAGATATTTTAGCACCTGCAGGCAACAGGTAGTTCTGTATAAAATAATAAATGTAATCGTTTATCGTTGTTCCATATTTAGCAGAAAATCTATATATCGAAAGCGATACTTTTGCAAGGTAATGTTTTACCTCAGGACAAGTAGTTTGTAAATGTATTTTATAATATTAATTCTTGCGTGTTAGAATGCATTACTGTAACATAAAATTTTATTTAATCATATTATTTTTTATATATGTGCAAATAAATGATGACCGCTATTTTGTTTCTAAGTATAAAAATAGATTTGCTTTTGCAGATTTGCGGAAAAATGTAGTCTCCTTATTTATTTAATACTTATCATATTTCCTTCCTTTGTCAGAAGTAATTTAAAAATACATTAAGGTGTAGAAAAATATTTTTATATTATTTTAAACGACGCATTCAGCTGAAAATCTAATAAAAATCTCATTAATTGTAAACCGAAAATGTTGGGGCGTTCATAAAGTTTACAATTTAAAAAAAAAACAGAATTGCATGTGACTGCAGTCTCTGAAAGTGTTTAATCGAAACCAATAAATTACTTACCCGTGATAATAAAATAAAGATATGTGTGTGACAAATTTATATCTATCATCTTCTACTGGATTTCGTAAAGAACCTGAAAGTTTCCGGTGATATCTCTACGTTCAAATAAGGTAGTCTCGCCGACAAAGCGAGTTATTTTGCGCCATACATGCACATCGAAAGGTTTCAATTAATTTAATCAACAGTATTGATTAAATGTGAGTTACCTAATTAAATTATCGTTAGGCACTATGTTGGCAAAAGATTGTAAGTAGCAGTGACTCAGTAGTAACATTGGTGGTACTCGATACTTCGCCAATTAGATTTTTAGATTCGATAATTAGACTGGATTGACTTCTTTTATGGTAATGTTTTATTTAATTGTTAATATTCTCAACTTGTATTTTGAAGTATTAATGATGCCAAGTTACAATAAATATTAGGCTATTATTTTAAAAGAGTAGTAGAGAGTAGTAATACATATGTGAGTAAGTTTATATTTGCCGACACGGTTCAGTAATACGATAGTTAATGGTTTACTATTGACTGATTTATTAGTAGATACAATAAAATCTCTCCTCCAAAAAACATTTAAGGGTACCAACTTCTATTCGATACAAAAAAAAAATATTGCAAATCATTTCTCTTTCCTTCCGTCTTTAGTATAAACATTCTAGATAATAAATGCTAGTTATACAATCACTTAAGCACTAGATTTCAAGCCATTTGTGAAACCAACGAAACCCATTACAGACTAAGTGCCGCGTAAACCTGAACTATGGTAATTATATTATTTGATTGTAGTCTAAAGTACACTTCAGCGGTTAATGTTCTACCCAAAATATCTATCTAGGTATAATCAAACCTTAAGACACATCGGTTTTCAAGTAAATCAATAAAAAGTGCTAAAATAATTCTGGAACGTGAAGGTTTCTAAAAATTTGTAGTGATAATTATATTGGGATTGGAAATCATTTCAGCCTATTACAGTCCACTTCTGGACATATGCCTTCCCAAATTTGTACCAAACATCTCGATTTTCCGCAATGCTCATCCAGCCAACACTGACAATCTTACGTAGATCGTTGGTCGAGCGGGCCGGAGGACGTCCCACATTGCGTTTGCCAAGACGCGGTCGCCGCTCCAGGACCCGTCTACTTCAACGGCTATCGGTCCTGCGACACAGATGACCAGCCCACTGCCACTTCAACTTGCTATAACTATATATATATATATATATATATATATATATATATATATATGTATATATATTAAAATCGTAATCGTTATTACAGTAGGTACACAATACACGGCAACCAATGTATTCGAATTTCGATATAAAACTGTAATCTTAATAACAATGAAAAGGTATATTAAAATTGTCGTTTTATTGCGCGATAATGGCTTTTGTGCGAGTACAATTTGAAGCTTCACTTTTGTAATGAATGTCGATTATTTAAAAATTACTTAAACCACGAATCACACTTCTGCGGAATTAAGTAAATTCAAATGGAATAACAATTTACGTTACTTGCGTGTGTTATGTATAAAAGAAAAAAAAAATATTGCTTCTTCAGCGATAGACGATAAACGAATCGGGTTAAAAGTATCTGCATTAGAGATTATGTATTTACATACAAATATAATGATGATTTCATTTAAATTCTTTTTTCTCCTTTAAATTTTCTCCGTATTTTTTCTTTAATTTTACTATAAAAATTATTTTTAAAGAAAACATGATTTAAAGAATTGTTAGGGATTACGATACGTAGTTCTAAATCGAAAGCAAGCATCGAATTATTTGTGTAATTGTGTACAATTTATACATCATAATATAATATGTAATTAACTCGTTAATGCTAATTACAATAATTAGTTAACACAGTTATGTTAACCAAACGTTTTAGGATACATTTGAATAAACTAGTTTAACTAACTACTGTAGCAATTATATCGTTATGCATGCACAATTGATAACCGTAATTATGTGCATAATTATCCTGTCCCGAAATGAACTAAAATATGTGGAACCCGCATCTATCTTATGGCTATAAAGTACTTTTCGAATCTCAGTGCACTGAAACGTTAAAAATACATCTCTCTCGAGGTGACAGGAAACTTCTAGGAAAATCTGCTTGTCTCGTTGAGATTACATATAAGATACTTACATATAGTAGTGTGATTGTCTAATGCCTTTTTATTTTGCAGAAGATGTTTTTATAATGATTTTTATGTAATATATGTATTCAGATTATTTTATATTGTACATTTTTTTTGTTAGTGTGGGAGATTTGTTTCATAAAAATTTAAACAACGTCTTAATCATACTGACGTAGAGAATACTTCCGATAATAAGGAGCGTGTTCACTTATAAAAATTAGTATACATATACGTATAATTATTTAAAAATTTACATTATATCCTTGTTCATCATATTGCTACCAACTGTTCTTTAAAATATTTTCACATGAAGTATAGTGATAGAAATATTTTCGTTTACAACTGCCGTTTTAAACTGAGCAATGGTAAAGACATACCAATTAAGTAATTGCAACAAGTGCAGGTATTCAGTTGACATTTACGCCTAAAATGGAAAACGAGATTCTCAACATACATCATATTCCTAAAATTTTTATTCTCTCCTTGAAAGTAATTGTAAAAGCTCTCGTCGTTAATAAATGTTAGAAATATTAGCATCGGAAAGTTTTTCCTTTTTTTTATGTTAAATACTTAGTTTATATATATATTTCGTGTCGCGATGTATGTTCACGATAAACTCTAAAAATGCTGAACCAATTTTGATAAAATTTTGTAAGCATCTGTAATTTGGTCCGACTTGAGAAATAGTGTAGTTTTTGTCTCAATTATTGATCTCAATATTTGTTATTGTAAATCAAATGTTTGTTATACGACTTTAGTTTGTATTTCTCAGTTAATTCTGTGGCGTTTTGGCATCTAAGTTGCACAGGTATCCGGTAGATGGAGCCGTGTTTCTATTTGTCTATAAGATGGCCGTTTGGCATCTAAGTTGGACAGAGATATTCGGCGGTCCTGCGCTGTATATCAAAAGCATTAGTAAAAAATTCATTGTATTATAATTACTGAGCGACAGCAATGCGTGATTAGGTCAGCTAGTAATTAATATAATATTTTGACTTTTAAGTGTCATTTTCATTAATAGTAAAGAATTATAATTTTATTCAAAATAAACAATTACACCAATCTTGACTATTTTTCGTGCCATTATACAATTCTAACCGGCATGTGTAAATGAGATACATATATTTAGGAAGAAGGGTTGGTTAGAAAACAAGACAATTACTCTAAGGATTTATATACTACTAGGTAGCTCGTGAAATTGAAATTAAATTAATACTTTTCTAATCAAGCTATGTGTAAAAGGTATTACTTTGTAGTAATAACATTTTTAAACTTTCACTATGCAGTTCCTAAAAATTTTAAGCGAAAAAATACAACCCGTTATAATCATGAAAGACCGTGTAAAAATTCAATCCTGTTTTAGTATATCGTCATATCTATACTAATGTTGTATGTTGTTTGTTTAAACGCGCTAATCTCAGGAGTTACTGGTCCAAATTAACTTTTTTTTTTGTCGGATATTCCAATTACTGAGCAAGGCTGTAAGCTACATAACATCACGCTACGACTAATAGGAGCTGAGTATTACTAGGAAATCCGTTGTTTCCGTTGCGTGCGCTGCTTAAACGGTTAAAGCTACTAAAAATTATGCATGATAGAATTGATTAAAAGTTCTAAAAAAGGGTTCTCATTAGAACACGTTTATGGTCATCAAGTTTGTTCTAAAATAATAATCCATTATTTTCGAAGTGGTTTTATAGACATGATATAAATCCTTATCCAAATAAATATGCTATTCATCACAAGTATGTATTTTTAAACAAAAAATAACCCTTGACATTATTCGATTTCAGTGAATATCGTAGAAGATATCACAGTTCTAAAATAATTTTGCAACAAATTAATGATCACAAAAAATGAAAAGTTGCATTTAATTAGCCAGGCATATGAATCCTTACGAATGAAAAATAATACTTCATCAACAAGACATTTTTATGATTATAAACTTTATCTTTCAGAACATTTAATTTGGACGCATAATTTAGGAGATAATGTAAAATCAAACGAAACGTCGCCGAGTCTCGCTGCGCGCGTAAGTCGCTCGGGTTATATAGTAATTGTTTAATATATATGTATATATATCTTCAAATTAACGTAGGTGAAATTGCGGGGCACACCTAGTTAAGTATAAAGTATAAGCAACTTTGTCTAATTGCAGTACTAAAAATATTATACAATTTTCAAATTATATCTCTAAATATTTTATGCTATATAAATCTTAGTAGAAATTTTCTATTCTACGTTATTATTGTGTAAATTGCCCTTTACAGCGCTTAAAACATTTCACATTATAGCTGTTGGTGTACATCAAATTGCATTTGAGTGAACGGGCAGTCGGAGAGCTTTCTCAAGAAACCTCGTTACGACCCCGTGATTTAAATGTCTTGACACTTGCAAATTTTATATATATTTTTTTCTCCTTTATGCTGCAGCTTTGTGTGCAAATTTTATTTAACGAAATTAGTCGACAGTCGGATATTGTAATCCAAGTTGAATCATGCCTCGGAGTTTCGGAAAAAAAAAACTTGTTTGGATTTGCATTCGCGGTATCTTATTTTTTTTTACTGGACTGGAAAGCTATGCAATTTATTTATCTGATGAAATTATTAACACTATTGTGATTACGTGTATTTAAAATTAATTATATATTTAGAGATGAAATGTGTTTGTATAGCATATGCAAACGTATCACGCAATAACTAACTATGACGGAAAAAATTGTAATCAGATTTTATATGTATAAATAGTCGCTACAGTTATAGAAACTAGAGCGTCAACTACAAACACAAACAACCAAATTAAAACAAGTTTAATTCCCAGTTGGAATATTTTAATATTACTATTTTCAGAAAAGAAAAAAAGATATATATTCAGATTTTTTAATTTTATTTCGCGTTTATACAAATTAGTTGATTTTTCTAATATAAGTAATAATATAATTGAAAGTAGGATATACATAATACGTATACGATATCCAAGTATAAAGTATACGCCGTATGAAGAAGTACAGAGCAATTTTCACGTCAGTATGTACTTTGTCATTATGCATCAGGATCGTGACGCCTCGAGACAACTCGCAATTATTATGTATGTAAAAGAAATTCTTTTTGATGCCGGAACAGAGGAGCTATTGCAGCTGTTTGATAGCATTTGTGTTTAAATGAAAATTTACTGGCTTTGTGTAAAGTTCTATCGTTTATAGTGTCTAAAATGATAGATCGTTAGTTTGTCAGTTATTATACATAAAAAATTACAGTTGTTTTAGATTTAATTTTGTATTTTATTTTCAGTTTCAAATCCGTAACGAAAATTTAGGCAGTATATAAAAATATTATAAATTACTAATGAGATATTGAAAATATCAAAACGTAAGAAACGTGTTGTGGTTAATAAAAATAAATAAATAAATAAACTCTTTACAATCAAAATAAATCATTCTTCAATATTGCTAATGCAATCATCGCCCGTTGTTTTTAAATGTTATACCATATTAAAATTATATTTTATGGTGTCATTGTGTTTGATATGCAATCATCTCAACTCCACGGACGTCATAATTCTCGAAGTTCACATTATTATAACGAGCTGGCGGCGCGTCGGCGCGGTGCAAAGCAAACTGTGCCCACAGCCTCTCGAATAACCGATACTTTGGCATAATAGTCGCGATTGAGGCATGCGATAACAAGCCGCCGATAGCTGAACCCGTATTTTATTTATATATCACCTCGCCTCTTTTTCAATAATGCTTCTTCCCTCTTGCAACAGAAATTTTGCTCTTTTATGGCATTACGACTATGCTGGCTATTTGCTCGGGTAATTATCTGGCTATAATACGAAATACAAAGCAGACAAATTATTGTCATCGGACGTTCGTACCGTTACATGATCTGCCTTAGCAGCCTTATATCTTAGTAGTCTATTATAATAATACTTTATATATAATATATATTAATTCTGTGTTCTATGTGTTGGAAATTGTTTATAACCAAAAGTTGTATGTTAAAGCTTCCATAATTACCATCGTATAAAATAAAGGAATTTTTCGTTATAATCATCAAACATTCCACGTTTCTGTAATTTAGATTTCGAGTGTCTAAATAATTTTATGAGCGTATGTAATCTCGGCCGAAGCATTAACGGCGGTGCCTCGGGCGGCGTTCATTAAGGAGCCCGTCGCGATGGCATTGTTAACGTTTTTAATTCATGTGTCCGGTGCACGCGCCTCCCCATGCCCCGTGACTGCTGGGAAATCTCGCTGGAAAATTAACGCCACAATTTTTATACTTTTTTTCTCGTTTGCGCGGCGCTTCCATTTTATTTATTTCACGCTCCGATCACCGCGCAGCGTTTAGTGAGCACGTTTATTTTTATTTAGTTTATAATGCTTTCATTCTAATTTTTTTATTATTCTCAAACGTTTTACTATTGTGCATACTTTTTAATTTTCTACTGTTTTTATAGTTAACATATTCTCATGTAAAATTGTAACTTTAATTCATGTTGTTTCTTTTCCTGTCATTATATTTATAAGGTTTCATTTTTTCATCAAGACATTATTGCCTGGTCACGTTTATGTCTCATATTTTTTTTGCTTATAATCAATTTGTAATAGACAGATAAAACAGGGCCCCGTATTGTGTTACTATTTACTTGCGCTCATTTTCGGTTATACAATACTATTTTAAACCTTTGACGATAATATTTATTGAAAGTAGTATAAATAATAAATAGAAAAAATTTGGTTTATTAATAAACCGAAGGCACTTGCTTGTTTCTTTTAGGTATTAACTGTTCAAAATACGTATTTTGAAAAAGATTTAGTACATTTGGTGTAATATAAATTATGACACTAGAGTAGAGCAGTAATTATAAAAGTAAGTAAAACTGCTTTATATCGCTGAATACAATATAATAGGTAGGGCAATGATGCTCCGTACTGAACAATAAAAATTGTGAGAAGGGTGCCGATAAAAAAAAAATAACTTTTATATCCGTTTGGTTTGATAATAGTGAACAGTGAACTGAACAAAAAGTTAATTGTTTTGATTGCCGGCACACAAACAAGACCGTCGTCCGTCTATTGCAAGTTATCGCCATAGGAAAGCGTCCGATCTTAATTAGTTTTCAGGTGTTTGAAGGCGCCTAGTCCGATACAATCTCTACTTGTTACAATTTGTTTTTCTTTGCCATAAAAAAAAAACCTGATATCCTTTTGTTTTACACGTTTTTATTCGAACACTTCCCGGTGATGTATGGTGATTGGCTCCCTTGTCCCGCTCGTATCTTGTTTATCATCACAATAATTCTCCCCGCGTTTGTTCTCGAACAATATTTGAATAGCCGAAGTCGTCGACTCGGGGCGAATGTTTGATTCGCTTATTGATTATGTGTTTTGTTTAAAATAAATTAGAACAAGACGCCAGCGAATTAAATTTATTTTATAATTATATTTGCTTGTGAAGTGTGTTTATCGATGTAGTTTGTTTTTTTGTTAACAATGGCCGAGAGATATTCTATTGTTGTACGGTCAGATAGCACTTATCGTGTAAAGTTAACAGTGCCAGGATGAATCGTCATTCTCGTCGACACGACTCGTTACGAAGACGACGAGTTTGTCAATAATTGATATCCTTCCACTCAATTTATCACTGACTACTAATTGTTTCGAGTGCCTGACGATTCAACTCTTTATTTTCCGATGATCAAAATGTATTTTTTTACGGCTGTTATTCGTCGAAGCGGTTGTTATAGTAATTATAGACTGACGAGTCCTGGTGACTGTACGCGTATAATTTGTTTTATACCTTGTAATAAGTTTTTGCCAGTAAAATTTTAATGAAAAAATGCTAGTGTTTGTATTTTGTTCTCTAAGTTGATCGTAACTAACAATTATTTACGTTTGTTTTATTTTAGTGGTTTTTATTTATATTGAGATTGTAATTAAAACTGGCCAATGCGAGCTCTTTGTCCAAAATATTTACTATCAGAATTCACTAGGTAATGAATGATAAGACATTAATCAATACGATATCTATTTTTCGAATAACAGGCTGATAAAATAAGAAATATGTTTTTTTCTAACGATGACCATTGATTGCTTGCTTGTCGATACATAAAAGCGCCCTTCGCGGCAAATTGAAACTCGACCAAGTGTAAAATGATCTCAGACCACATTCCTGTCACTACAACAAACATCTAATACTTCGCCTTCGCTAGTCGTAGAGATAGCGCACACTGCTTTGCTGAGATTTTACCGTTTTTATTTTGCGGTTTAAATGCAACGGGATATATCGAATATATACCTACCTAGTAGTGATCACTTTTAAAACATACATATACCTACTTAGTTTTTGTTCGTATTTTCTATTTAAATTTCTACACTTACGATTTACATCGTCATTTACTGGTAAAGTTAGTAAATAAAGAGAACAAGATCGTGAGGGTCTGATTTACCTCCTGCTGGTAAAGTCTATCATCATCACTTTATCAGCAAGTTATAAAATCTGTCATAAACTTTTATTTATATTTACTTCTTACTTCCAAATTTAAATTTTAAGTTTATATTTTTCTTGATTTGCAGGTAAAAGTTTCTTTATCTTTGGCCCTAAGAACCTTCTAAAAATAGTAAGTACGCACTATTCTACTTTTCAACGTTAGGACTTCCGAAGAAATTTGTCCAACAGTAAACACCCTTCCACTGTTGTTGTCATATCATGTCACAGATTTTGCGGAAAAATTGTACGGTTTCGTATTACTATGTTCGCTGAAGATAGTTTGAACTTCTCGTACATATATCATTTTCTACGACTGACTTCCTATTGGCCGTTGCTAAGGCTAAATAGTTTTGTGACAGGTTTAAATTGCTTATGTGTTCTTCCGACACATAATGTATTATGAAAGAATGTACATTTCATATCGAATTTATAATAACCAGTTAATTACATTACATAAGTTTATTTGAGTTTTTGATATAGACTAGATTGTTTTTGTTACAGAAGTATTTTACATTTTAAATTTGTTTACATTACAGAAACACACATAAAACATAGCTGTACTAGTGAATGGTTATTGATATTAATAAATAACCTTAGTATCGTTCACATAATTATCTCTATTTATCTATACATCTATACAAATAAATAAAATTGGAGTGTATGTTTGTAATATTAAAATAACCACTTTTTACTAAACATAATAGTTCATATGTATATATACACACAAGGTACATATACCAAAATAACATTTTTTATAATTTTTGTCTATCTGTCTGTCTGTCTGTTTGTTTGTTCCTCCTAATCTCTGAAACGGCTGGACCGATTTTGACGGGACTGGCAGATAGCTAAGGTAATAAAGAGAAACTTAAGCTACTTTAGTTTTAATTTTTTTAAACTGTAAAATTCCACGCAGATGAAGTCGCGGGCACAGCTAGAACTCTAATAAAAGTACCTGTTATTATCTAATGAATTACTGAATAATTATCGTCTAAATAACAGTTTCGCAAGTTAAATATTATACTATATTTACCGAGTTATTAGTTAACCAGTGGAAAAAGCTTAAATAAAATAAACGTAACATCATTTTAAATACAAACACATCCTACGTTTTAATTTCTATATTGTTCATTTTGTTAGGCCGTGCAAATTAAATGAAGTATGAAATCACGAGACGTTTTACAGAAATGTGATGAATGGAACTAGTTATTTTCTTGCAAATGGACGACACTTTCACCTGATCGGAGCAACAGTTGGGGCTTAGTCTGTGGTAGAAGGAAAATACTTTTTAATAACTTATTATTTTTGTAAAAGAATTGTAGTACGTATTTTATTGCTTAAAATGTTTGTCAACTATTGTAATCGTGTACCTACTAATAAAATGTCACTATTAATTAAACATTATACGTTATAATGCACATAATTAAAAAGCTCATTTATTCAGACTTCTTAAATTCAGTAATTACTTATAACGATTTTTTTTTTGTTAATTTATACACAAAGTGAATTTAATATAATATGCAGTTTGTTTTATTTGATTTATTATAAACCAAATATAATTTTTATCATCACTCATATAATATTTAAACTGTTAGTATTGGTCGTTATACTAGATAACAACAGCAGTCTGTTTTCCAGTCACTGCACAAAAGACGCTGTGCGCAAACAAGATTGATACGCTACAATATTTTGACTGTCTCAGTAATAGCCTTAAATCGTTTATATAGGTACTGTATTCTCAATTAATACAGACGTCTTGCTTTGCATTCTAAGTAACCGGGAGTAAGTAGGGAGCTCGTGTAATATGTTTTTAGCTACCGTTCCGTTCTATCGTTTATTTGCTTTTAACAGTGTGTTGAATTGTTCTATTCAAGATGTGCCCAAAAATGCATACTTACAAGACGTAAACTTATACCTTTACCTCACTAACTTAACAGTAATGTACTAGACTTTGGTTAGCTATGTGCTCTTTACATTATACGTATCATTGTCTGATTAAGCCGGCCGTTGGATCAAGTTTTGTTTACCTCAAAGTCGAACTCAGTATAGTCTTTGTTAAAGCAGGCTTATACGAGTTGGTTTTATTATTTTTATGCAAAGCTAACATCGGCTCGGAACATCGTAATCTTCTGAAATTAATACACTTTCGTACAGATTGAAAATATTAACAAAAAGTAACTTCTCTAACACATCAAACAGAATTTTATGCTTCGGAGAGAATTTGTCTTCACCTCACATTATTGATTTATTTGTGTATCAAAATAGACATATGCTTAAGGATTTCTGGTGATAGCTGGTTGACGACGACAAAATATTTAGTTTAAAAAAAATATTAAAACTTGACAAAATTACGCATTATATCTTTTAAGTCGCGAAAATTTAAATAAAATACAAAATAAAAAAGTCAAGACTTTAAATAAAATAAAAAAGAAGAAAAAAAGAAAAGAAAAAAGAAATAAGAATATTAATTAGCAGTAATAAGTGTATTCGTATCTTTAGTTTCGTAATCTCTCTTAACTTGAACCAAGTCTCCTGAGCCCACACCAGAGCACTCCAACTCAACAGTCATCGTAGCCTCGAGGAGCCGCTGATATCGGGATGCTTAATTATTCCAAGTGACGCTCTCCTACAAAAGCCTTCTTAACAACGTTCATTTTACTATGGTAAATCGTCTCACTTCGCTCATCGCTTCCGACGGTCGCACGTTACCTCACCGTAATTGTTTTTATAAAAAATGCTGTCGTAATTTAGATAAAGATACTAGTTAGCGGTTAGTTTAGTTTTACGTCTTAATTTCGGGTTGATGGATAACGTTTTCCATTAGCGGCGGTTTTGTTAATGCTTTTTTTTTCTCTAG
This sequence comes from Melitaea cinxia, assembly GCF_905220565.1. Classification (NCBI taxonomy): domain Eukaryota; kingdom Metazoa; phylum Arthropoda; class Insecta; order Lepidoptera; family Nymphalidae; genus Melitaea; species Melitaea cinxia. The sequence continues at coordinate 6,888,982 of NC_059405.1, read as the reverse complement.
TCGAACTCATAAGTGCTGATGACATCAATCAAAGGTAGGCAGGCACCTTATCGCGCCAGTGGAGACGATTGATCGTGTCGTATCCGGCACCTTTTATCATAGCAATTACGCTAAGATTGCGTGAATAGCTTCATCTTGAATTATGTCTTTATTGCCATTAACAGAACACGGAGTTATGTAAGATATATATCTCAAGAGGTTCAGTTAATTTTATGCGTTTTTTTACGAGCTTGTAACAATCAGTAATTATAAATACGAAGTGGAAGTGAACTTAATGAAAAATGGTGAATAAGGACGCATAATTGAACCCGTATGCTGTTAAATTGTTTATAATTTAACCAAGCGCTTTATCCGACCGCAATGCTTAACAATGTTTGCATCTCGTCGTAAAAAAGTAATTTCTCTTGACTTTGCTCAAGTAACCCCCCGCTACGATGTCTACCTTAATCACTCAAATTTATGTAAGTTTTTGATATACGGCAATAAAAGTATCCTTTAATTTTCTTTGTGAACTTTGAACGCACGTAAATAATTGTACTGAATTAAAAAGGCCATAATAAACTTGCTAACGGAATCCTCATTTCTCGTTTATTATACTTAAGTGTAATTGGTAATTGTGTTTTAAAATATTTTATAGTTTTAGATACAGTTAAAATGTTAACGAATAAAAAGATGTATACGGAATAAATTAAAAAAAAGGAATTGAAATAACGTTCGGTCCTTATTTGAATGAATCCGTGATATTGGAGCGTTAAATTGTAGGACAGAGGATGATTTTCGCGTCATCCAAGATATAAAGGCAGTAATTGTTACGCATCGACTGGAACTAATACGGGCGAAATGGAACGGGATCGCAGCTAAGGAGGTTCGAAGGAAAATAATTTATCCGCGACCGTAGAACAAAGGGCGTGTCACAACAGAACAAAAGATTCCACTGGTCGGACCCGTTTGTTTTCTAGCGGAAGCATAATATAAGGAATCGATTGGTCGTAAGGCCGACGAGGGTACACTTGTTTCCGTTCGATTATAAAAAATCAATTGGCTCGCTTAGTAAAGGATTTTTTATGGTTCGATTAAAATAGCCGGACGGGACGCGTTATGGAATTTCTGTTTGATGTTGTCTACACGCGATATTACATTGTAACAGTTCCAAGGCTATTTTAGTACGTGATATATTTCATAAAAGAGATTATACGCCGACAAAATTATTATTTATAAAAATGTCAAAAAATATTATTTTTATTTAACTCGTATCGTATTATAAGATAAGCAGCTAATGCATTAAAAGGTGGAAACAGCTGGAATGATTTTAAATTGGACACGACAAGGTGTTAAATTATAATATCTTGAGATAATTTTAAAAATGTGTGTAGTGTAGACTTTAGGAAGTCCTAATGATACAGTGCTGTGCGTATGTGTGTTTGCGTATTATATTAACATTACAGGTACGGCTTATTTTATTTGTACGAAACTCCGTAAAATAAACAATCGGTTTATCTGTGGACATTGTAACTTCTAAGGAGTCACAACTATGATGCTACTAAAAGTGTTATAGGAGAGTAGATTGGAATTAAGTTTGGAGAAATATATATCATCACCAAACATTAAATAATAGCTTTATTACTTGAGCTTAGGTAATACAATTATAAATATAATATCCTATATCTGTTGTTTAATAATGTTATTACGTACAATTCGTACAAACATAAATTCAATGTATGAAAAAAGTGTATGTGAAAAGTATTATGAAAAGAAAATTGATCCGCTAAAAGCCCTAAGGGAGAAATTGCAATGCCTTGTAAGCGGCATTAATGAAGCGAGTGTATGGGGAGTAAATTCTGTCATCGAAATAAAAATAGATAAAGTGTCCTCGATAGAAGCGAGATCTCTGTCGGTGTGAGATGTCAATTTTCAGTAAATCGGCGGGTAGGTGACAGTAAGTGGCGACGCGGTTGGTTTGAGATGCGTCAAAGTGACAGCGTTTTATTAATTGAAAACTTTCGGTACACTATATTCATTTTTCAAAAATAATAAAACGTGTTAATATATTTTTTATTAATTTACTGTAGCATTGTTCTTTATTTTTTAATAATTAAAAGTTGTTTCGAGATTAGAATAATGATAATTGATATTTTTATATCGAGATATTTTTATAACACTGATTTATTCGCTGTGTGGCTACGGTAGTAAAGAATATAGCCACCCCTTTCTTCCCGTGGGTATCGTAAGAGGCGACTAAGGGATAACACAGTTCCACTACCACCTTGGAACTTAAAAAGTCGACCGGTGGCGGGATAACCATCCAACTGCTGGCAATGAAATACACAGGCCGAAGACGGGCAGCAGCATCTTCGGTGTAACAAAGCCAGCCCTGCGGTCACCAACCCGCCTGCCCAGTGTGACTATGAGCAAAACACACGAGTGAGCCATTTTTGGCACGAACTTGTTGAGGCCCATGTCCAGCAGTGGACTGTGATAGGCTGAAAGGATTTATTATTTTGAATATTATAAAAAAAAATAACGTGGAGTAACAAAATGAAAAAAAAAGTAACTATAAATTCTAACAGAAATATTATATATTTTAAATAAACATATTTTACATTTTTAGTCTTCCCGAGAAGCAATGAATTCAGAAAACGCATACGATACATTAGAAAACAATTTTATATTTTAACAAACTTTAAATCGCTATTTCTTCGGCAAGACCTTAACATCCGGTATCCGCAGTACCCCTTCACTTGCACACATCGCCCCTTGAATTTTTATATTCAGACGCTGAATTTACGTTTTCGAATTTCAAACTAAAATACGTGATCAGGGTAAAGCTTGTATCCTTCGAATACTTCATGTCACATTTAACCGCACAAGAGTATGTAGTTCTCTTTTTTTCTATACATATACATATATTGCATATGCGATTTGCATGTGATATTTTTATTACAGGGTTATTTATGCTTTTGGCTATTATTGTTCTTGTGTGAATTTGTACTTGCTGTTTTTGGGCCAGATGCTGATACGGATCGTCGTTTTAAAAAAAAATCTAAAATATGAATATAACACTGTGAAGAAAAAAACATAATACTGTGAAGACTTCTCAAAATTCGTGGTCTTCTTAATTCATCCTAATATTTTACGTACAAATTTAAAAACAACACAACACAGTGCACTGTTAAACTGTTAATTGTTTTTGCTGCACTGTTTATCACATAAATTGTATCTATTTTTTTCTCTGTAAATAAATAAATAAATAAATAGGTGTTTTTTGTGGCACACAATCCTTATTTTGAATCGTACTTTACTAAATAATTTTAATTTACGCTTCAGCCTGTAATATCCCACTACTGGACATAGGCCTCTTTCCCCGTGTAGGAGAAGGATCAGAGCTTAATCCACCACGCTGCTCCAATGCGGGTTGGCGGATATATTCCCTACTATGAGTAACGATCGCTATCAGGTGTACATGATAACAACCGGGACCGACGGCTTAACGTGCTCTCCGAGGCACGGTGGGGAGACCCACAAGAACTGCACAAACACCCAGACCACGGCAAACACCTGTATGACCAATACAAATATTTGTCAGGTGCGGGGATCGAACCCGCAACCGCCAGTGCAACCGACACAATCCAAGGCTGTGACCGTTGCGCCAACGCGGCGTCTTTATTTATATATTTTTTTTGTATATGACTAAATATACAAAGTGTCATAAAACTTTAAAATTTGTTAAATATCCATATATTTATTGAGGAAAAAAAAATCATGGTTGTTCAAAAGTACATGCAAAATACACACTTTAACTTTATAGCTATTTCATTCAAAACGTACAACGTGAAATGTGCGCTCGTACAATCAACGTTATGGCTAGCCCGTTTAAATTATCCGCTACTGCGGCATTTTTATGGCACACTCATAGATTTCTGATTGTACCCGAGTCGAGTTATTGTGAATTTCTTCACAATACCCTCGGGAACTATCGAGTTTTACGATAAATTCGAGCGGACAGCGCGTGACGGTGAGGCCAAATTATGCCTCGCGATAAAACTCTCGTGCCTCCAGTTGTTCGGGAACTTTCAACTGGGGCATGCTCGTACTATTTTCTATTCATTATTATCGGATTACAGGCGAGTCGATATTCGAGATTCGAGGCGCCCGCCTTTGGTCGGTTCGCACGAACTCTCCGATATTGCTATATGGACTCTGCTTCTAAATCTCACGTGCGCTACAGATTATTCTTCTTCGCTTTTGTTACTTATAATGGTTCGGAGCTATTCGAAAACTTATATCGATACTTTGTCTTTCTTATCGTAAACAGTACCACAAAGTAAATATTTCTATTTTAGCCGTAATAGCAATAACAAATGTTTCTTTTAAGTTCTCAATAACTGTTAAATTATATCTATATTTTATATCATTATATCTATCTGTCTGCGTATTTTAATCTTCATTGTAAGTAGTCAATATATTTTTATTGTTTTTTCTCCACAAGACACCAGCGCTGTATCTTCGCAATCTGACCACTGTAAATAAGACGTAGCACGACGTCGTCGGATAGCCTATGTTTCATCCATAAATCTCGTTAATGAGGGACTCTGATCGTACCCGGATTAGATTGTGTATATACTAGAACTTTGATACCTGAAACGTTGCTTCAAGCAGGTCTATGTACGTAAAGTTTACGTTAAGTTCGACGTTTGAAATAAAATACCAGCGTTTTATTCCCATGTAAGATTAATCGTTAATATATATTTGAAACATGCAATATTAACTGTTTTTTTTATTGTAGTTGTGATGATAGTAGGAATAGTAATGGTAATTCTTAAAGTTAAATACAATACAATGAAATTCTGAAACACTCACGGCCGACGTAGAATTCATTAAAAATTATCGTTTTATAAAATAATGAGCACACATCGTATCTCATGATGGCTCTGAAATAATGCATTTAATACGAAACTGTAGTGCTCTCATTGAATTTCATTATTTTAATTGAAGGTATTTTAATGCAGTAATTAATTGTAACGCCGGCGTTCAATTTCTCTTTACGTTTATCTTTGCTACATTAGCGGAAGATTTTCTTTAATTAAACTAATAGTTACCTATCTAAATTTTATACGAACGGAGATTATTTATTTTTATCTATATTCGATCAAATAACGAGTATATTCAAGGGGTCCTTTGATAAAAGTGTCCTCTACGAGCGAAGTTCTCTACAATAGAACAAATAATAATAACATTAGTAATAAATTGTTATAAAAACATTGAATCTTTTCGATCCTTTATTATCATGAGATTATCTCTCTTTGAACTGAAATAGAAATACGAGGATCTCGGTTACTATAACAACGGAGACTTATAAAGTCCCGATATCAAACGAACAAGCGTCGTATCAAAGATACAAACTCGATGTCAGTCGGAATGTACTTAAGGTAGGCCACCAATAGTAATCCAACTAAGGGAAAAGGATTACACGTGAAAGCCTAATGCCTCTCTAAACCAACGTTATTTGATCCCATCGCGTCTTAACGTGCTTATGAGCTTCGTTTGCAAATTATTGTTCGTACAACAATGAATATTCAGAATATGAAGCTCGAGTGTGCGTATTTACTTTTCGTTTCTTGCCAGGATGTAAGCCGTTATGTTTGGTGAGCGAGAATGTAATATATTTTTGAATGGCTCGATTCGTTTTGTGTTTTGCTCTCGTATTTATGAATTAAATGGGAAAATTAAAAATGAAATTAAATATTTTTAAGTTGAATAGTTTTTCGCTCCAAACAATATGCTTACATGTTAATAACGTTGGCCTGATTGATTAAATTACGGAAAATGCGAAATTATTTTCGAAAATTTTATTTTAAGCATGTGAAACTGGGAATGAAAGCTAAGTCACGACTACTAAACTTTATTTTTAAGTTTTGTTTTTTTTTTTTTAAAACAAAAATCTTGTGACAAATTTGGACTAATTATGTGTTACTATTCTTAATTGCTAATGATATTAGATAATAAGTATATATATTGTTATTCTTACACAAATTTAAAAGTTGAACAAGGTAAGAGAATATCTCATCATTAAGTTGTAATTCACGTAGTCAGAGATTAATAACACTCATTTGACTGTCATGTACAAGCATGTTGTAACTAAAAGTCAGACAGTTCGTATTCTAAATAATCTGCTTTCAGAAAAACTCTCGACGTCTTTTAAATAACATACGTGTCGTTTTTATGTTCCCGAGTTGTGTTTTTGTTTTATGTAAACATTTTCGAACTCAAATAAAGTTTTATTGTCATCGTCTTTGCAAACTTAAAACTGCTTACCTATGTTTAAGTACATTTTTGACGCAGTGTAGGCAAGATTTAAGCAAAGATTGAGACACGAACAGATTAGCGAATGTATGAAATTATCTATATTTGTATTAAAGTTACATCATATTATAGGGACTATTCCGCAGATTTACGAAACCGCGTCTAGATTAACCATCCCTACAATACATCACTCTACTCATTCAGGTACCTTTTGTAAATTTCCTGTACAATACCGAAAATAAGAATGATATTCAAATATTTTAACAGTATGTTATGTAGCGTACCCATTGGCAGTGGATGTGTGTAATATTTCCATAAGCTGTGGGAAATAAATATTAACTCACTTGCAAATATCAATAATCAAGCCAACAAAGTTTCCACTTAAAACTATGAACAAATAAATTAGACAATACAATAACTATAATTTATACAAACTACACAATACAATAAAATATAGATGTACTCAGGACGTATATATAACATTAAAAAAAAAAACAAAGACAAATATACATTATACAAATCGAACACTACTACACTATATTTCGATTAGTTTTATTTTTCCCTTTCAAAAAGTATTTGTACTCATTGAACCCACTGCTGAACAAGTCGATGTCATTATACCGGTCGTCATATACTTTACATGACCTTGCGAGAAATGAGTTGCCACAATACCTTGTCCGAGTGACAGAGGGGGATCCGGGAGATCCGGATCAATCGGCTGAACTCCTAGCAAACACGTTCTACCCGATGGACTCTGTGACAACCGAAACTGCCTATCACAAACAGGTCAGAGAGGCCGTAGAATACAGAACTCCTGCGGAGCTACAAGACCTTTCGGATGATGATCCACCTTTTACAGCTGCCGAGCTGGAACAAGTTCTCTTGAACCAAAATCCAAAGAAAGCTCCAGGTCCGGATGGACTAACATCTGACATATGCAGGGTGGCAATAAACTGCGATGTAAGGTTGTTTTTAGCATTGGCAAATAAATGTCTATCGCTGTCTCACTTCCCCAAGCAGTGGAAAGTCGCCCACGTATGCATTCTCCGCAAACCAGCCAAGGAAGACTACACCCACCCGAAGTCCTACAGACCTATCGGACTCCTGTCGATACTCGGAAAGACAGTCGAGAAAATGTTAATAGGTAGACTTCAGTGGAGACTATTCCCTACGCTGCACCGCAGCCAGTATGGATTCATGCCACAAAAGGGAACGGAGGACGCCCTCTACGACTTAGTCGGGCATATCAGGAGGGAAATTAAATTAAAAAAGATAGTACTTCTGGTATCGCTCGATATAGAGGGCGCCTTCGATAACGCATGGTGGCCAGCTCTCAAGAAACAGCTAGTAGAAAAACATTGCCCGAGGAACCTATACGCCTTGGTCGACTCATATCTGAAGGACCGAAGAGTCATAGTAAACTATGCCAGAGCATCCTGTGAGAGGGAAACCACGAAGGGATGTGTCCAGGGATCCATAGGTGGACCGACCTTCTGGAACCTTATCCTGGATTCGCTTCTGAGAGAGGTACAAAGCATGGGAGTGTACTGCCAAGCCTTTGCGTACGATGTGGTCCTCGTTTTCTCGAGCCAGAAAACCAGCAACCTGCAAGCTTCGGCTGAAACCACCTTAGCGGCCGTACAGGACTGGGGTAAACGTAATAAATTGAACTTCGCACCGCATAAAACCAATGCGATGGTAATGACCAAGAAGCTAAAATACGATACCCCCATAGTCCACATGTCCGGCACACCTTTTAACGAATTTATTTTGTATTCCTTCAATTATGTCTATGTATTTCTTATATTGAGGATTCCAAACGGTAGATGCGTATTCCAAATTTGATCTAACATATGCATTATACAGGAGGATTAAGGTCTGAGCATTTTTAAAAACCATCCCTTGCCTAAATATAAAGCCCAACATTCTATACGACTTGGTTGTTATCTTGTCTATATGCTGGTCAAAAATGAGCTTGCTATCCAACTGAACTCCCAGATCCCTTACCTCCGTAACTCTTTTTAAACTGGCGTTAGAGATTGAGTAATTATACAAGATATGTTCTCTCTTTCTCGAAAATGTAATTGTACAACATTTTTCTAAATTCAAATACAAGCTATTAAATCTACAGTATTGTTCAAGTCTATTTAAATCATCCTGCAATTCATCACAATCTTTTTTATTCTTTATAATTTTAAAATTTTTTGTATCATCCGCATATAATATTACATTTAAATTCAAAAAGCACTTATCAATGTCATTAACAAATACATTAAATAGTAGAGGTCCTAAATGTGAGCCCTGTGGTACTCCAGAAGTAATTGGAACAAACGAAGAGGTGTAACCCTTAATCGCCACAGCCTGTGACCGATCACGCAGATAAGATATCAGCCACCTAAGTAAATTCAATTCAAAGTTTATATTATTAATAACAGCTATATTTTAAAGTTACGGACTTATAAAAAAGTATTTCAAGTGCTCAAACACGTTAAACCGGCTGATACATTTAATAATAGAATCACAATGTCACGAAGACACCGTTGACACGGTAAAACCTGCAAATTGTCACATTTGTTTTGAATAATTTGCGCGTGTGTCTCTAAATTATTTTTGCAGTACTTTTGATTTTTATAAGTGATATATTTCTCTGTTGGTATCTTTTATTTTCATTTTTACTTCCTCATTTGTTCGTACATATAAATTGGTATTTATAACCGCCATAACTATAGAATACTTAAAGTTTTCGAAGGTGGTTCATGTTTTTTCTCCGTATAAGGCTTCGTTTCTCGACACTGAAAAAGAAGAATTTTGTGAATAATCAATGAGGGTTTCACTTCGGGACTGCGATGCGTGAGATGCAATAGTTTTTGCTAATCATAGAACAAAGGGTACAATAGAATATGTATCTACTCTGTAATCGAAACAATAGCTCTAGAGATAAAACTACAGCGTTAAATGTTGAAATTAATAGTTTCATTCCGCAGTCACGTAATGTGATGGTATGTCTGTGTTTGTGTGTTATTTAGTGATGTGACTGTGGTTGTATTATCATAAATGGTATTTGTGATGAAAGTACATATAATATATCAAACTTTATTCAGTAAATTAATAGTATACGCACGGGTCGGCCGTGTCACCAGCGCCTAATCATCGACGGTCGCGGGTTTGATTCCTGCTCGGAATAAATTCTACAAATATTTTTTTCTGGTCTGGTTATTAGTACTTGTGAGTCTCCCTAGCGTACCATGGAGAGCACGTTAAGCTGTCGGTCCCGATTGTCATCATTTACACCTGATAGCGATCGTTACTCATATTAGCGAATATACCCGAATAGAAATTTTTTCGTGTTCCTTAGAAGGACCGGACCGGGTATGCCTGATCTGGACCGGGTAAGGTATGTAACGCAGAAGTTTTGTCTGAACGTGATCAGGATGAGATGAGATTTCCTGATCGGGTCCAGATCAGAAAATATCATCTCATCCTGATCAGTCGGTTCGATCCGGTCCTTTTAAAAAACACGAATGTATTTCTTGAAAAAAAAAAGCGAATTGAGATTATAAATATGTTACTTGACATAATTATTATGATATTTTTTTCCGTTTATTTTTTCTAATGTATTATTTATTTATTTTTTTACTTAAAATATCAATTATTTTTGTTTTTTTTTATATTATTAATTATTATTATTAATTAAATTTTATTTATTAACATCTAATAATTAACTACTAATTAACTACTTCCTACTACTTACGACTGCTCCACTGTGTAGAAATGGACTGTCCTGATAACTGTATATATACTAAGTGCGCTTAAAAGCATTGATAGCGCGATTCAGGCTCAGTTCGCGTAATTTCTTTCAGGCTATCCTGATCTGGACCGGACCGGGTCCTGATCGAGTATGCCTTACCATACTTGATTATATTTTACACCAGGCTGTCCTTATCTGGACCGAACTGGGTCCTGATCCAGTATGCCTTACCATACTTGATTATATTTTACATCAGGATATCCTTGTCTGGACCAGACCTGGTCCTGATAGAGCTTGCCGGATCTGGCATGCCTCATTCTATCCTGATCCGGTCCAGATACATGATCTGGTTGAGCTTGACCTTTTTTCTAGTCAGGATATATGCCAACCCACATTGGAGCATCGTAAGCTCTGATCCTTCTCCTATAAGGAAAAGGAGGCCTACGTTCAGCAGTGGGATATTGCAGCTTGAAGTATGTTAATTTTATTTTATTTTTATTTATACTTTATTTTACACACAACCACCCACAATAATACACTTTAAACATAATTTTAAGGTTGGTATACAGATTGTATAGTACAATGAGCGAACTTAAGTCTATTGAAGGAATGTCTATTCCTTCTATACAACCCAAGTTTTATCAATTTATTTGCGTCACCTAGTCTTATGAAACTTCTTTAATACCATTTCTGTTTTATTTCTGTTCCGAGTCTCAGGTAGCGTCACATAGCGATGGGCGAGCGGTTTTTTTTTTCGGCTACACGCTGAATTGTCACTCTGTGAATATGTTTCGGCCCTTATAAGACCTTTGATATGAATAAATAGAGCGGTATACGTATAATGTATGAGACCAGATAATATTTGGTATGTTAAGAATTTACTGGTATGACCTGTTATTTTTACTATTAAATAAGTGTTTGTTCCATTACTTACAAGTATGTCAGAAATACTTATTTCTGTTAATGCTTGGTTGCGTTGATTATGCAAACGGTTTTAAATATATCAAAAGAAAATTTATATGTAGGAACTTGGTGTCCGAAAATTAATCTGTCCTTAGCTTTTTTGGAAAAATAAAAATTCTTTAAATACTTCATAATAATACTTTTCTTCTTTTTTTTATTTCCATACAAGATTTCTGTTTGAGTTTTTTCTTCGTTTTATTTTGGTTATCAGTAAAAGATTACCGTGATGGTAAATTACTTTTGCTTTACTTCACACGTGTGCTCGTACTTATAATATAATTACAACAGTACGAAATGAAGCCTGGGTTGAGGGTAGCTGTAGGGTACCTACATAGAAGACTAGTCACACTATGTCCATAGGTGAAGTTAAGAAAATATTTTTTTACGTTATACACTGTAATTTATTAAAGTGAAAATGAATTGCTACATTTGTTGCTAAGCACAAAACTCGAAAACGGCTCGATCGATATAGTTCGTTTTTTTACTAATTTTCTAAGTATGTATATAATCACCGTTCTGATATAAAGGTGCGTTAAGTCGCCCAAAACACCGACTGTTTGCGGGTTCTATTCCCGCTCGGGATAGATATTTGTATTTGTACAAATATTTCGTTCCGGTTTGGACGTCTGTCCTTGTGGGTGTGTAGTGCCTCGGAGAGCACAATAAGCCGGTCCCGGTTGTTACAATAAGTAACTGATAGCAATCATTACTTATAGTAGGGAACATATCCTCCAACCCACAGCGGAGCAGTGTGGTAGATTAAAGTTAAATTCTCTTACGTGGAAAAAGAGACTTAAGACCAGCAGTGGTTGCATGGAGCATGTTACAGGTTGAATCGATATTTTATATTCTTATGGAACGATAAAATAAGAAAATTGCGCAGAAAATTCAAAAAATTCAGAAAAAATAACGATTCAAACGTGAAATTTCGCAAGTTGACACGAAAACTTCATTTGGGTCAGTTAGTTTTAAATAGTACAAACATTTGGAATATTTGATATCATAGTCGATAGAATAAAAAAATGAGATATACAATTTAGCATATATATTATCTATCTTTTATCTTTATAATTATGTAGATAATAAAACAAATAATTTATTTTCAATTTGTTTAAGAAGTTTAAAAAGAATCAAAATTTCAATCAAATTCTGAATATATCATAACTTTCGATGCAATCCAATAGATCTTTCTCTTATTAATATGAGAAAAACTATGAAATAAAATGACAATTTAAACTTTTAAAGAAGAATCTCACAACTCGTTTGTTATCACTCTTCAGATACATTGAAAGATAAAATAAAAGAGCAAACTCACCGAGCGAAACTGTGTTACACTTTTAAAAGAAATAATTCCGTCATTGATACAAAAGGTGTCAGCCGGCTGTAGAATAAACGCAAAGATATGGCGTCCATTGTCCCAACAAATCAGCGACAACAATCTGCCCGAGATCGGGTGTATCAGAATCTTATCCGGGACCGGACCGGGACGTCTCGTCCGGACGTCCTGCGATGTCTGCCAGGATTATCATGTCGTATACACCGTAAATGTTTTTCCTTGTTTGCTATTAAATGTGAGATAAAAATGTAACGTTTCAGTTAATATTTTGGAAATTTTCAGATTCATATTTTATTTTGTAGATTGTTTTGTGCTCACTTTATGTCAATATAAAAATTATATCCCTACAACTTGGTATAAAAATAGAATAGTTATATTATCAAAAGATGCCGTACCTTAAAGTCGACTGTATTATTTGTAATCAAGTTATTTTAATTTTTAATGATATCCTAGGTTTTAATTATTTTAACTATGAGTCCAAAAATATATAATAAGATAAAACATATGTGTTTATAAACATGGTTGTTGTAGAAAGACAAAGGAAAAAAAGATTGTGAAGTTTCTGATCACAATCTCCAAATTTGTGTAAAATCGATAAACAGAAATTTTTTACTTGTATAAGATTCATTGCTGTGTGGCTGGTGTGGTGTGTGGTGGTGCCTCTCTTACCGAGGATGTTGTAAGAGGCGACTAAGGGATAACACAGTTCCACTACTACAGTGGAACTTAAAAAGCCGATTGATGGTGAGATAACCATCCAACTGCTGGCTTTGAAATACACAGGCCAAAGATGAGCAGCAGCGTCTTCGGTGCGACAAAGCCAGCCTTGCGGTCGCCAACTCGCCTTCCCAGCGTGGTGACTATGGGCAAAACACATGAGTTCACGCCATTTTTGGCACGAACTTGTGGAGGCCTATGTCCAGCAGTGGACTGTATCAGGCTGAAGGGATAAGATTCATTGAGTCTGCAGTTCACGTTAGTATAAACCTGAATTTCATATAAATTGAGTACCAGCTGTATGACTTGAGTTTCTTTGTTCAGAATACCTAGAATTGCTTTGGCAACTGCTTTACCTTAGAGATGATGTGATTCTGAAATTAAAATTTGATGTGATGTCAATACCTAAAAGTTGTTTTTCATGTGTTCGCTATTCCTGGTTGGCGTCCTTAGAACAGAAGGGATTAAAATAAATATAAAATAAAAACGGTACTTGTTACAGTGAACGTGTAAATTGTGCATTTTTTAGCATTAGCCTATGTGGCGGTATAATATGTGTAATTTAATTGTAGTATTATAAAGAATCTAATCAAACTACATCTCTTATTGAACAAAGGAAACTATATAATTGAATAAATTTTCAGTATATTAAACAAAAAAAGCAAATGTTTAGTTCAAACCAATACTCTCCAGCTCGATATACTTACTAAAGATTTTTTAAAGATATTGTTATGAGCTGATGTCACCAAAATGGCGGGTGAGCCCATTAGCAATTACCGGGACTTGTAACCATTTTACCAACCAATTAATGTATCGCCAAAAAGAACATTGGTAATAAGAGCTATTAGGTCAGTATAGAGTTCACCAAGTTCTAGAACATACACACACGGTCTTTTGTTCCTATGGTAAACAACTTTATACTTGTGTTATAGGCAACAGTCGGCTGATATAGCTACATTTTTTTTTTCGATAAATACATGTGTATATTTATAATATTTAGGAGTATTTCAAAATTACGTTTTCATAAATCAGGCAAATTTAAGCGGAGTATAATGAATAAATCATCCGGTATCTGTCCCGTGATCACGTCTACGGTCTAGAAGTTGTCGGACGAAAGGCGAGCGGTCCACGGAAATTAGCGAGTGCGCGATGCGATAGCGCTGTATAATTAGACTTGGTGCAAGTTATAAGCGTTATTTTCATTTTGTCTTTTAAAATATACATATAACTATACGCCTTACACTCAACGGACCTCAACTCAACTAGGATTGTACTCCTGTGCCGGGAATCCAAAAAGAAACAATACAGAGTCAGAAACCTCCAGACCACGGCAAACGTCTGTATGGTCAATATAAATAAATATATGCCATGTGCGGAGATCGAAATGGCAACCGCCAGCGCCATAAGAGAGCGCTGTAATCGTTGCGCTAACGCGTCGTCAAAATACCTAAGACTTTAAATAAAGTCACGTTTAAACTCATCTGACACAATTCTCAGCAGAGCAAGTTTGCTTTATGAACAAGAAGATAGTAAATATGTTTATTGTACATACTGCGAAGTTGACGGCATCTGATAATCACCACCTACGATTCGGCTGCATATTTGCCTATGAATTTAGTACTTTAATTGTATCCTATGTATTGCACATAGAAAAACTTGATGTAGCAATTTTAGCACATGCCTTAAACGTACGAAATATATAAGTACCTACTACAATTATACAAATATCAAATATAAAGTAATGTATAAAGTTCTATACTTCGCCGTATATTTATGACTTGAGTACGCTTTATCGCTCAAGTCGCGTGGTCGTGCATTTCTCCTCCTAATTATAAGCACCCTGTCTAGAATTCTTAAGAACGCTCGATTATTGCTTATTTTTAATTATCTTATTGCTTTTGTACATTACAAAGATTTAATTCACTAACTCTGTAGTTAGGTTTTATATGTCCGTTTTTTTTTGTCATGTCGTACAGGTACTATATATGTATATTTTTTCACACCTTTTATATTTCGAATTTTTAATAATCTATTGAAGTCCATACTGTTGGTTCGTCTGATGCTTGTTAATTTAAATAAATAATATATTCCAAAAGCGTGTAAAAGCAAGTATTTATCTCAAAATTGAAATCCTTTTCAGGTGTTACACGACAACGCAGTAAAATTAATGACTAATAAGAACAAACAATAGGCTAATACAGCTCCAAAGGCACACCCACAAGTAATCAGACGTTTTCCTTTTAACCATTCGTGCATACTGCAACAGTTTCTGGCTATCATTTCCTGCTATTATCGGTTGGTTACGCAGTGAGACTGGCCCTTAACTAATGTCTCCTTTTGTGATCGCGAGCCCGGCTTAATCAGTTGTTTATATTATTGCTAGCGACTGCGCGATTTAATCGTTACCTTACCGTTTCTCATTGTGTCTCTAAAAGTGGTGGATTTCCACGACCCAGAGCCACGCGAGAGATGGAAAATGTATTGGGGACCTGCTTATATTTGTTTAGGATTAGGATATGCAGCTATTTGTCGCTTTAAATTGTAAACAAAAGCTGCGTCACCACAAACTTGTTTGTATTATTGTACATGTGCGATAACGTGCTGACGAGCACCGTAGCCGGGGTTGCGTTGTTGGCGGTGGACAGACAAAGTGTCCTTTGACGCGATATCGAAGAGACAAATTGTTCGACATCAGATATTCGACTATGATAACGCTATACGAAGCGTTTTCCTTTGTGCCTGGAATTATTGTTTCCTAGGAACAATCCTTTGTTCGTTCTTAAGCCAAATATTAGCGCGATAACGTTTTTGTCATAACAAAATATTTAATATTGTGAAATAATATTATCGTCATTGTATCATTTAGCCACTGTAAACAAAATGAATTATTTTAAAATAATTTGTTAGGAAATGGGTCTCAATTTAAATTTTGTATACACGAGTAAGGTTTTACTAAATATATATTCCTGAATAAACAAGAAAAGTATGTTAGTCAATAAAATGTACCCTAGGGTCGCTCAAAGACCACTTTGCTCCACATGTTACAATATTTACCGTAGGTACCCTAATCCATTTTCGTGGGTCTGAATGTATAAAGATATATTTTACTTTCTGTTTAAATATATAAATCAAACGATGTTACAAGGACTCCTAATTTATGCGAAATACAACTTAATACCTTAAATATAATTAAACTTAATATAATTCCTCTAGTAAATTTGAGCTTGTTTTATTTCTTTACATTATTTCAAATTTATCCTTTAAAATATTGGAATTTGAAATTTAAACTTGATTTATTTCAAGATAGCTATTAACTTACTTAGAGTGAAAACTAGTTATAATTTTATTATTGGGCAAATATCTAATGACGATAAAGGTTTATCTGCAACCCACGAGTAATTTATGTGCATTGGTTAATTTTTAGACCAATGAGCGTCGTGGCAAAATTTATCGTCATTTTACAATTTAAAACTTAAAAAATAAATTATTATTTTTGTATTTTTTTTTTTTTTTTTGTAACTTCTGCAGAGAAGAATCGGCAAGAAACTCCGCAGTTACTCTTTTGAAAAATAATATATAAACCGTGTTTTAGTACAAAATTAGTAACATGTGGCATGAAATACAGCGTCACTAAGTCCACACATCTTTATCAACTATGTAATCCTGTACCAACTAATAAGCTTTGTCTATTATTTTTTTTTAAATAAAAACTTTATATTAATGATGAGACAATTCCAAAATTGTTTGTGCGATTTTATTATACATGCGAATACCATATCCCAGAAAGGAGACGTTTACTTTGCGTAGTCGGAAACTTACAATTTTGTTATTCCTTCTCGTGTTTACAATGTGATTATTACTATTTATTTTAAAACAATGAATAATCTGGTACATAGTATTGTTATAAATATATTGCGACGCAATTGTTAATATGTCTACCTTTTGAAAAACATCCCGTAGGGAGACTCGAGCTCCAAGATCGTAAATGCCGCGAATAGTCTAAACAATGTTATTGCATCTTTAAGCATTAGACGAACAAATGTACTTTCAAATATTGTTGGTAATTGTGAAAAAAACTGCATGATTAGTTTTGAAAATCACTTTTTGAATTATTCTTGCACATGTGTTTAAGCGATTATCGAAAATAGCCTCGTAGGTCACCTATCAGACATGTAACGATTCGTCGATATAAAATGAGCTAGTTGAACGTCCGCCATTCGTTAGTTAATTAAACACGATAGGGGGTTGTCGCGATCGTAGCGATTAATGACATCAATTAACCTAATCAACTGTTAGCAGATTTACGTGCGTCGATGCTACGGCGACGTGACCCACTACCGTTGCGATTAAACGAATATTTACTACATTTTATTTGCTTAAACATAAACCTTGTTTTATAAGCACAGTAAAATCCCCCCGCCTTGTTATTTAATTGGAGCTTTATGCATTAAGCTAGCGTATTAGTAAACTCGCATGTGCTATTCCAAATATTTATATGCATAGGACCAATTTCAAGATACGAAAGATTTTTCTTGTTATTATGCTTAAACGTTGATATGAATTAGAAAATCAGTATAATCATGTGGACAAAAAGTAATATTTAAAAAAATGGATGCGGTGCTTTCGTGATGAAGGTAATCATATCAAGGAAACTTGAATGTGCCGATAATTCAGCGGTACGTATGATTATATTTTACTGCGATTGTCTGAAATTGATGAATAATAAGATGTTTAAGGAATTGCTCGCTTATCAACAGATATGACAGAGGGATTACTGATAGAATCGTATTTATTTATAAGTAATTTTACTGACCGTATATAAAATTCTTGATGAAAATAAATGCGTCAAGAGAAATTTTCATAAGAAGCATTTGCGCAAATACATACAAGTTTTAATACCAAATCATACTGCAGCTTAGAAGATTATATTTTTTTTTCTTATCAGAAATAAAATGCTTTGTCCAAATGTTAGATATTTACATAAAGTTCCTCTACCAAATTAGTTCACAACAGTTAATAGCTGTTGTAGCGGATTAATGGATAGAACTTTTTTTTCTATTTTATATAACTTTAAGTAGAAAAGTTTTATAATGTACTAATTCATTACCCGTATAAATTATTTCTCACTTAATGAAAGTCATCAATTTTTCAAATAGAAATGTGAAATTTGAATACACTGTTACACTCTTACACTAAAGCGAATAATTGAACTCCTGGGAAAATCCTTCGACGTATAATGTGGGTACTTTATTGAGCCGGTACAGTGAACGTGCTGCCTGTTCCAACTCTAATTCTGTCCATTGAATTCAAATTGAAGACTAAAACATTCGGTGCAGTGTCCGAGCTCGCATTGAAACAAAACGTCGAGCTAATAACTTAATGCCTCTGGGAATGGGCATCTGTATACCGCTCGATCCTATGTTTCATACATTAAAAACTCCCCGAAGTTCCATTTCACGTTAAGACTTGTCTCATCTACTTTGCAATTGAACTTCAGCTCTGATTACTTTATGGCCTCCCTCTTATATTTCATTGCTCCATTACTCTATTTTCTAGACGGGTCATGAATATTCTACATACGTTACGTTTCAGTATGGGATCTGTTTGGACGCGTAATTCGTTTTGTACCATTTAGCTGTTTAAAGCAGTGCAATCCGGCGTGAATTGAAACGTGATAATGACCATTGTAGGTAAAACCTAAATGTTCTTATTTGCCGGACGGTATTAAAATCCCTAGGCCCTATTGAGTTCAATTGGAATGTGTTTAGTTAAATTATTTTAATTCATTGAAAGTATTTTATTGGTCACAGCGGTTTTTGCTTCATTTTAAACCAATTTTGTTGTGCTTATAAATATTTTACTTAAAATTTTTTTAATAAATTTATTAACCGACTTTAAAAAAGAAGGAGGGTCTCAATTCGACTATATTTTTTATGTGTGATGAGTTATCTTTAATTATGCGTATTTAATGGACTATTTTACCGACTATCTACGTAGTTAACCTGCTAGCTTGTAGTTAACTTGTTGGTGTAATTGAAGTCGGGTTCTAAGTCTTTCTAGCAAAAATAAAAATAATTAATACCTAAAGATAAATCTGTGATATAATGTTTAATGTTTATTTCTTATTTTTATTTGTGAAAAAGATTATTACTAACACAGGTTTGTATATGTTCGAAAGTCGAATATATAAGCAGGTTTCCACGATTTTCTTGCAAACTTATTTTCCTAAATTTTATAAATGTTTATTTAGTCTATATAACTACTCATTTAGTTTATTTGATTACATCACCTATTAAACAAACTCAAATGTTTATTTATTAACTTTAATGCTAACTTAGACTGAACTTATTAAATGTATTATTATTAATAACATGTAGACTGAAAAGTTCGTAAGCTAACACACAGATGGCGCTGCTAGCATTAAATCTCTATTATTTTCAGTTAACTCTTACCTTTAAAAAGATACGGGTATAAATTTCAAAACTGTCGTATTATTAATTTGTGGGATAGAGCATTTTGAGTGAAGCAGCTTTTGCTAGTTTGAAGAATAGAATAAAAGGAATCTCCTGATAATTAAGCATTGGTTTGTGGCGAAAAAATATTGTTGACTACTGGAACAGACTTGTTGATAAACATTATTCCTACCTTGCACCAGGAAAATCAACCGTTGAGAAGTGACTTGCTAAGTTGCTAAGAAGCTGTTCAAAATAGGTTCAAATGAGCACTGAGGACGATGCACGAAGTGAACGCTCCAAAGCAGTTGTGACCGACGAAAACATCAAATCGTACTATAAAATGATATCGAAAATTTGTATGTTTATCGTAAATAGAAAAAAAATATATGTTAGCCTACAAACTTTTAAGCCCAACTGTTAATACACATAATTAGAGGAACTGCAGCATATTTGGAATACTAGTTTGTTTTTTGAGAATAAATTTAAAGAGGAACGGGATGGCTCAATAAAAAACATATTAAATTATTTGAAAATTATTAAACTTTAATAATAATAACAATCAAATATAACAAAAACCAGGAACATTATCAAAATGCCTATCAAACTAAAAAACTCTAACAACGAGATTTGACTTAGGGTGCAGATAATTTGAAATATAGTATTCCAAATTATATTCACATTTATTCTATCATAATTGCTAACACTTTTTCTTAGAAACTAAGAGATCCCTTATCTTTGTACCAGTTTTATAGTTAGGAGTTCTCTAAGTAATCGATCTTTTTAAACAAAATACCTTAAAATAATATCTAATTATTAAGTAATCAGTCACACTAATCTCAGATCGGTATTAAGTTTGAACTTACAGTTTACTATTGTTGCAGTAATCACAAATATCACATCACCGGATTCATAGCCACTGCAAGCACCATAAACCAATAATTCGCACATTAAGCAGTGTACCCATCCTACACCCCTCTTATCCTCGTGATATTTTCCGTTACAGAAAAAAAACATCCTGTGTCTTCGTCATTTGCAGTTTGATCTCTCGTTACTACATCGTCCGAAGAGTGTGTTATTTCCAGATGTAGCCCCAGGATTTGGATCTGATGAGTCACTGTCTATCATATTTCTTTTTTTTTGTCTTTTTCGTTATTTTCTTCTTACCTTTTCCCTTAATATTTTTTTTCGGTGTTCTGTTTTCTTTATCTGACTTTTTTCGTTGTGTATGCGTTCTCCTTATAAAAAAGATCTTGAGATTATTAACGATTTTGCCGGCTTACGACCTAGATTGCTAGTTCTCAAAAAAAGCAATAATTAATATCTAGTTATAAAAATGTGCATACAATTTGGAATATTCCAAATTATGCTCACTTTCGGTATTCCAAATTAACAACATAACATCCTAACCTAAAATTCCATATCACATTTTTAATTCTAGAAATATTCACAAAATTATAGTAACATCATAAACTAACAAGTTTACTTAACAGCTTAAATAATTACAATGAAGATTTAAAGAATTTCAGTAAATTATTATCACTGATTGCATACTTACCGAAAAAGTTTTCAAAGCAGACGTCTCGTTCACTTGAGGCTGGTAGCCGGAATGTCAAGATGGCGTCTAGTTTTTAGTATTTTTTGGCTTTGTGTGTCGTATGACATTATTTTTAGCGCATAAAAACACAGATGGCGTTTATATTTATTTAGATATCGAAGTATTCCAAGTTATCTGCAGTATCCCAAATATGCTGCAGTTCCTCTACATAATAAATGCATGTAAATGACATGAGAAATATAAAAAGTCTACAATGTACTACTTTTCATTATTTCAAGTAAAAAAAAAACAACAATGTTATTTAAAAAGTAAATACAAGTTAAAAAAATTTTGGTCATAATTGGATCGGCTGACGACCATCAATCTGTTTTCATCGGCAGTTTTTAAATCTCGCATGGATTAAAATGCAAGCAAACTAACAAAGGTTGCAATCACTTTATCTTCGGTAGTCGATATATTGTATTTAGCGCAAAAACCAGTCTCGTGTTTCGATTTAATATTCTCAAACAAGTGCTCATAATAGTATATAGTGAGTTAGCTTTTACATTTTCCTACTTTTATTAAATAAAAACATTAAAAATGAGTCTTTAATTGAGGCATAATCAGCCAAATCAACATTAAAATAAATGTTAATTTATTTAATTATTTTTATGATGGAGAAAATAAAGTTACACGCTTCACATTAATACTGCCTGACAGATTTTTTTATCAATAACTAGCAAACTTCGTATCGCCTAACACAAACTTAATCGTATGGTATTAAAGTTCAAATTGACTTTTAAGTATTATCACAAATCTTTTGTATGGGAGTATAGAAAAGTGTTGTTTTTAAACTTTTTCAGAATTTTTTTTTTTTTTTTTTAGAATTTTTCTCTCCGTAAGAACCATCCTCGTACTTCAAGGAATATTTTAAAAAAAGAATTAGCGAAATCGGTCCAACCGTTCTCGAGTTTTGCGCTTAGCAACACATTCAGCGACTTATTTTTATATTATAGATAACAAGTCTTAAGTTCCACAACATCAGTTTTATCTCTGAACGTTCGAGTGCACTCATAATTTCTGCTACCAAAGAGTAGCGGTTTGATCATCCTCGCGTTCCACGTTCAAAGGGACCCGTCAGAATCCGAGACCAAACTACCGTGAGCCCTATTTTCTATATATAGAGAAAGTTAATAAAGGATATATTTTGAAGAATCGGAGCTCTAGTTTGATTGGTCCCTTATATCGAGCAGTAGGAGCTCATCGCGGTCGACAGAGATTAATCGACTACCGCCTCCGAAGGCCGTATTAGCTTTAACGGCATCCGGAAAATTGCGCGATTTTTCCACTCACGCCCCTTGTTTTCGCGTCTGCATGTTGACAATATGAAACAGAATGAGCGATCGGTTTAAGACAAACAGCGATCTTTCGATAAATTTGATTATCGCTACATTGAGTGTTTAAAATTGCTAATAAAACAATTGACATAAAATACTTTGCATTTTTATTGTCATTTCCATACATTTTTAATACATACGTATCTATAATGACAAACATTGTGAATGCCTTCACCTAAAGTTGGCTTTACAATTAGTTTTATTTGTCAAGAGCGTGTTCAAAATCAACATCACAACGAGGTTCTCTACTTTGTTTACGATGACACTTGTTTAAATTTTCATGCTGTGACATTTATAGAGTCATAAAAATTGGTTACTCCACTTTTGAAACGACCTTTTATTGCTGCAGTAATGTCAGGAGCAGATTGTGAAGTATAGGCGATTAAACACTTTATTTACAGGTCTGCAGAAATTCTATATTTGCCGGACGGAGCTCAGAAATCACCTCTCTAAGAAATGAAACTGAATAGCTAAGCCCTAAGCTTATTATATTACTTTCAATACGTCGCCATCCCGCTCGACGTTTATGCGCTATTACAGAAAATTATTCTACCGAACTGGACTAAAACGATTGCGTAAATATGAAATAATAGTTTACAAATTGTAAAAAAATTGTATTCGATGGGATTGCTGGCGATTTAAATTCAAAATATACGCTGTTATGATCTTAAGTTTAAATTATTACTTTTGCGATATTTACCTCAGTGTGAGTGCTGTTTACATCGGCTTAGTAAATTGATATTGATATTATAAATTCAGATTGTTCTCGAAAAATGTGGTTTTAAATTTTAACATAGAAAATAATATTAAAAGTTATCTATATGGTTTTAATTTTCGTCTTTGATGCTGTTGATGTTTGATGTTTATTTTGAAAACGTTTTTCAGGAATCGTACTGGCTTTCTGTTAAACTAGTGGATATGACGATTATCACGAAGCCAATAACTGCAGTGCATTTGTTGCACGTCATCTTGCAACTATCGAGGCGTGATTATTCGCACAACGTTGCCTTTGTGTCCAGAAGATATCAATTTAAAATCACATTGATTTCTCACGCTGTAAGAATTTCAATCGCAACAAATTTAAAGTAATTAAATTTATCTGTTACTATGGCTACAAAACGCCATACAATATTGAGTAAATTAATTGACAAATACTTTTAAGTTTTACGTCTGGATATAACAAGACTAGAAATTAGAGGAAGAAAAAAACTATGGAAAAACCTGACGACTATTATTTTTAGGCTAAATTCCATGCTGGACATCTGTACACTAACATACTGAATCTACAACAACTGAGGTTATAATATAAGTTATAATGTAGGTATTTAAAGCTAAGAAGACACAAATTAATATTGTATTTTAAGGTTTATTATCAATTAAATAGATATTACACATTCGTAAGTGCTATCACTCCATAATCTCAATCCCCGTACCCCATTGGGATCGACCGCTTTCTATGATACACATAACTAATGCCCATCTTGAGAGCTTGTACCGTTCCGTTAAACTGCCAATTAATTACTGACTACGAGGAGGGACTTCATACCAAAACTAATTTATACCTATATGTTTCATAGTATTGGTTGTATGTGCAGTAGCAGATATTGTATCTTAATTTCTTCCCATCGGTAAGGTTAAATACTTAATATTTTCATGTTTTTTTTTATGTTGCTGCAAGAGTATTATCAAGCATGAACTGTAAAGTTGAATTAAATAAATAGAATAAGAGTCATTATAAATCCATTCACATCTTTATACATAAATGAAATATCATTTCGATCACTCGAAGGGTGTAAATGTTCTTTGCCCTGGAATACCAATGAAGTGTCACACAAGAAATTGTGAAAATCGACTTCGTAGTAAAAATACAAAAATACACGAGTCTGTTAAACCCCAACCGGTCATTGGACAGATTTTATCTCTGCTTCGTTTATCCTCTTGTTTTTGGAGTGAGATAAAGAATAAAAGATGCATACAAATGAAAGAGATAGAACTATCAAGCCTGCGTCACATATCCGGTAAACGGTCAGATCTTCCGTATGCGGTTGAAAGACGACACTTGGCGAATACCGTCCAAGTCTCCGTCTCGTGACATACATTTACATACCAAACAGAGCGCATGACTGGCTTCGAGATATTATAGCATATCTAATCGAACTCCAACGCCTGTCAGTCAAGGCTCTGACAGCGTACGAACGACCCCGTATCATTGACTACCTGATTTCACTATTGACTAGTTTTAAACTAAAGGCTATTATAATTATTAATGGCAGGAAATCTATTATATGATATCGTTCGAGATAAAAACGTTACATTATAATATTAATTGGCATTATTTAAATATATGTTTCACGTGTGCTTCATACACGTTGAGAACTACGAGTGTGTTTGATCATGTACATTAAACAATTCAGATTAAATTATATGTACGTTCGAGTGTGAAAAAAAAACAAACTGTTAATAAAGCCGTATAATTGTTTATATGTATTTATTAGCAGTGAATACAGATGTTTTTGTGATGCCTCGATAATAATAATTGAATCAATCAACGACATGATTTTCCTGAAAACAACTTTTTCGCATTTTATCGCGGTTTATTAACTTTTTTTGATTTGCGACGTTTCGGATACTTTACAGCAACCATGGTCACAGGAGGACATATTAGAAAACAAGACATAATTTTCCATTAATATATAACCTTTCGAATTTTTTTGTAATTGAAAATTGTCAATATGTTTTATAGGGCAATAAAAATACACAATGATGTTACTATTTTAGTGTAAAAAATAAAAAATAGCCGAAAACGACTACGTTTCAGCCTGTAAAATCCCACTGCTGGGCATAGGCATCTTTCCCCATGTAGGAGAAGGACCAGAGCTTAATCCACCACGCTGTTTCAATGCGGGTTGGCGGATATATTCCCTACTATGAGTAACGATTGTTATCAGGTGTACATGATAACAAATGGGACCGACGGCTTAACGTGCTCTCCGAGGCACGGTGGGGAGACCCACGAGGCCTGCAAAAACATACAGACCGCGGCAACCATCTGTATGGCCAATACAAATGTTTGTCATGTACGGGGATCGAACCTGCAACCGTCAGCGCAACAGCCACAAATCAGTGCTGGGACCGTTGTGCCAACACGTCGTCAGGAAGAAACGACTACGTTTAGCCTAAACCAATTCAAACAAATTTTTCTGTAATTATTGTTTTGGTGTTTTCAGTATCCTATTTTTAGAATTCTTAAAGGAAAACAGTAATAATATCAAGTTCAATATCATAAATCACCCGCTCTTTTAAGTGTCTGACGTAGATATTTCGAGAATGATCGATTTCGATGTACAGCTCCCGGGACTCGGTTCCGTTCGATCAGTGTGGATAACTCTGATATTGTTTGACTAATGGCCGGCAGTAAATCCGCGCTCGTGTCATATTGCACTTTTGACGTTTGATTGTGACTCCGTTCAAGAACTGAACTTGGAATGATATTAAAAGTTAAAATTGCTTTTTTAATAATCTGTTGCGTTTCGGGGTTGTTAACTGTCTTTTTGGTTTCTTTTTCAAAGAATGCCAATCCTAATTCAGGGTCTGCTCTTGATCCATTCGTCACATCAGTTGAATGTTAATATGTTAAGAAAAATAGTATTGATATGTGTTATTTGTTAAAGCTTTGATAACTGTAAAAATGAAAAATAAATTAAAGCAAAAAAAAAAAAAAATTGCGACTTCATCTAATCGATCTAAACTTGCCCAACCGTGATTTCTTTTTCAACTCACAGATTAACTACAGAAATTAATTTATTGAAAAACATTTAAAGCTTAAATAGTGGGTTTGTATTTATTTATACATTGCGCTAAAAGCGTTAACGTGTATATCGATTTTGACTATCGCGAGGCTATTAATGATGTGGGCTATATGTCCACTATACGCTGCTTTAAATAAATTAAAATGTTTGTTTATGTACGTGTATATATACTTTATTTGTTGACATTTATGAAAATATGTCGACTAAAGTCCGAATTATCTAAAAACGATTCTGGTCGTGTTAGCATTTTACATTCTAAAAAAAATCAAGTGATCATGTCATTAGTGTTGCCCAAATGCAAGAACAAGACGAGACTTAGCCAGTCTTAGTCTTGGTCTTGCGCCAATACACCTGGTCTTGGTCTTGGTCTTGGTCTTGCGCTCCCAGTCTTGGTCTTGGTCTTGGTCTTGCAGCAAGAGTCTTGCAAGTCTTGCAATTACCTATTAGTCTATTACTATTTATTAAAGTTTACTTTAAATCTTAGAAAAACGTATTAGAATTGGAACATTGTGAGCTTGAATTAACATAGCCATAGTAAAGATCAAGCAGATTAATAAATAACTGAAGATTTGATAAGAAATTCGAAAAATCAACTGACCTATATGTCGTTTTCCATGGAAGTAACTGTTTCTTAATAAACATTTATGATTTATAAGCTTACATTTGCTAAAACATGTAAAAAAACAAATTAATTACAATAACTTGACTGTATTTTAAAGAACAATACTTATCTGTCTAGAAAGAGATTGAACCCTCAACTTATAAGAAATTTAATAAAAGAGTTTTACGATTTATCATTTATTTGAATAAAAAATAAAATACAACACAAATCAACAGCTTTATCATTAGGTTATGATACTTTATATCAATTTTTTTGACCAAGAATTAATACAAAGTAACCATCTGGCTGACTCATCACTTAACCTATTTCTATGTTTTCTAATTACTAATGATGCTTTAGAAAATAACCTCTCAGCAGGTACTGAAGTTGCAGGTATTGAGAGAAAATCACGGGCCATTTTCGATAAAATCGGATACTCTGTCTCATGCGTCCTCCACCAATCTAAAATGTCTTCCGAGCTGGCAGTTCTTGGTTTTCTCAGGTACTCCTCCAACTCGTCTATCACTAAGCCTTGAAGACAAGATCCAGATGACGTCGAGGGACATTCATAGAGTTTATCAAAGTCTATTACGTCTTCATCTTCATCACATACTTTATTTTCTTTTTCTGGTAATTCCAGAGATTTGTTCAGTGAGTGTAGACTTTTATATTCTTCATAAAGTTCATTGAACTTGCGCAGACTTTCTGTTTTAAGTTGCTTCCCCCACATTGTCAGGTCAAAAGTCTGAGCCTCATGCCTTGGGTCTAAAATTAAAGAAGTACAATAAATCCAGTTGCTCTTCTTGTAATGTTTAAGCATTTTGTCTCGAGCTGCTTGGAAAGCTAGAATGAGCCTTTCATCCACTTCAGATCGATTAGGTTTCTCATCTAATAATAAATAATAACAATAAATACTCTTTATTGTACACCACAAAGAAACATTACAACAAAAGTGATACATGAAAAGAAAGATGTACAAAGGCGATCTTATCGCTAAGAGCGATTTCTTCCAGACAACCTTTGGGCATAGGACATAGCGAAGAAAAAGAGAAGCGGTAGGGAAGTGTACAAACAGTTGATAAAGAATTGGTATATAGTTAACAAGCAGTATGATATTAACAGAAGTAAATATACATATACACATACATATACACACAATATACATACACATACATATATACAAATAAATATATACAAATATATATATATATATATATATATATATATATATATATACTACTACATAAACAAATACTACATAATATATATATTTATGGAGCTGATAATGATAATTATGAAGTATTTAGTGACAAAAAATGCGCCTTTAGATATTTTTTAAAACAGGCAAGAGATTGAGCTTTTCTTATAGAGAGAGGAAGAGAATTCCAAAGTTGTACAGCTTTAACAGAAAAGGAGTTTGAATAAAAGGAAGTAGTATGAGAAGGAGTTTTGAGTGTTAAGGTTGAAGATGACCTGAGGGAACGTTCATGAGTGTCACAGAGAAACTCAAAGCGATTTTTTAGATAACGCGGTGTATCTGGATGGAAAAGTACACAATATAGTAAAGAAAGGATGTGAGTATTCCTGCGAAGGCGGATAGGGAGCCACTTGAGTTGATTACGAAAATCGGAGACATGGTCATATTTGCGAAGACCAAATATGAACCGTATGCAGAGATTCTGGAGGCGCTCAAGCTTATTTAACTGCTCCTCTTTAAGGTCTAGGTAACAAATATCAGCATAGTCAAGAATCGGTTAATCTTATAATTAATCTAAATCTTATAATTATCTTAATCTAATCATCTAACTGTTTTACCATGGATTCAATTTTATCTAGCAAGAGATTGAATGATACAATGACTAGCGGTAATGTAACATATTTGTCTCCACCAAGTTTTGTACTTAAAAGTTTAAAGTTTATTAGAAATTTATGTAATTTTTCGAGTACCTGCCATTCATTAGCTGTGATTTGAAAATCATTTAATTCGGTGACAGAACTGCACAATATGTCAATGCCCGCTCTCACTTTTAAACCAAATCCAATCATATCATGTGTGGAATTCCATCTCGTTGGACAGTCAAGAATGGCATTTAGATTTGATGGCACGCCAACTGCTTCACAAGCAGACTGAAACTTCTTCTTCACTATCTCACTTCTTTTTATTTTACTGGAAATACTGCGTAACTTTGTTACAGATGTACGCGAGTCAGCAATATTTGGTGCAGATTCTTCATCTTCCTCATCCTCAGTTTCGTCTGCATAGTCTTCGTACTGCTGATCTTGCGCGTTAGTGTCAGACTCACAGTGTAATGCTAAGGTCTTTAATAAATCTTGTACACCAAGGTTTAAAATGTGAGCAAAGCACCGGAAATGTTGATTGTCTGAATCAAAGTGTGGCGGCAGCTGTTTGCCCAGTTCATACATAAATTTGGTATTTGCAGTTGCGTTGTCGACCGTGATACCTCGTATTTTATCAATTATGCCATATTCCAATAAACATTCATGGAAAATCGTTGCAATATCTTCCCCAGTATGTCGACCGCGTGATGGTATAAAATCAAGAACTACAGATTGATACTTCCATTCGTTGTCTATATAATGAATAGTAACCCCGTAGTAACTCCTACCAGCAATTGACGTCCACCCATCA
Organism: Melitaea cinxia; assembly: GCF_905220565.1. Taxonomy (NCBI): domain Eukaryota; kingdom Metazoa; phylum Arthropoda; class Insecta; order Lepidoptera; family Nymphalidae; genus Melitaea; species Melitaea cinxia. The sequence goes on along the minus strand of NC_059405.1, from coordinate 6,859,472 downwards.
ATGGTAAAAGACATTTTAGATGATAATTGTTGAAGTCGTTCCTTGAGATTCAATTGGAGCTCTTCAGATCGCTCTTTGACTTTCCTTCTAAGTGTAGACCTTTTAGGAAACACCATATTAGGGCAAATACATCGAAAATATACTTGTGTAGCTTCGTCATCGAAAAATGAGAAGGGAAGATATTTTTTCACCACCCAATCAACTGTAGCTGTCGTGATGTTGTCACTGCTGTTTTCCGACTGAAACAAAACAATAAATCTTGTGTTATTATTTAAAACATACTAGGTTTGAGCGTATAAGAGGAGGAGGTTTGTTGTTGTTAAATCGAGAAAATCGTTAAATTGATATTTGTTATATTAAGGTTGCACTGTACTGTAATTTATCAAAATAAAGTACTTAGTTGTTACTGGCCGATTGAATGAAAATATGGGTGTTTATAAAAAATATTTAAGACGATAATTACATACTTAATATGTCGCACCCCTAGATGAAAACACCACTAACTCAAAAATACTTACGTAAGTTAATGGCGTTTTTGAAAGTATCGCATGAATAGCTACGCAGAGTTAAAATTCTTTTAACTGTTAAAAAAATATTCTTACCTGTCCACTTCTTCCAGCGGTTACTAAAAAGCTTGTGATATCTCCACTTAATTTTGGTTTAACAGGAAGAAATATTTCTGATTCCTTTTTGTGGAAAGATATTAGATGTTTCCTTAAGCCTGAAGTGTTTCTGTTTTTCATTTTTATTTCAATCTTTTTATGTTGGCACAATTTACAGAAAGCAGTTTGGGATGCATGAATTATTTCGAAAAACTCCTCAAATTTGCTTTTGGGTCTTTTAGATCTGTGACTCAAACTCTCGTTACTCGGACTAGAATAATTTGAATCTTCGTCACTCATATTAAATTGTACACGTGATACGTTTTTAGAAAACAACGAGAATTAGTAAAAACAATTATTAAGTTAGACTCGAAGCACAGCTCAATTGGAAATGACTGGAATTAAAATAATTCCTTTATTTATAGTACGTTTCCTTGCTTTCTACCGCGCCGCCTCGCCACGTGCCGGCTCTATGAAAAGGATGCCGCCGCAAATCAAACAATGCCGCGTGTGGCGTACAAACACACACTAAATATTACCTACTTGTACAGACGCGACGCGTGAATAAAATATATGTAAAGAATTAGTGCCAATCACTATTCTTTACATATAAGTGAATGTTTTGGCGTACATCTATACTAATATTATAAAGCTGAAGAGTTCGTTTGTATGTTTGATGACAGAAGTTTTAAAATAAATAAATAAGTCCTGAACGTCACTATACCTCCAAAGTTACTATTCCTCGTGGACGAAGTCGCGGGCACAGCTAGTAAATACTTACTCTCATCATCTCTCTCAGAGATATTCGGGCTGGTAAGTAATACAAAACTCTTATCGCAGGCTTTTTATTTTATTAGTAGGTAAGTACCTACGCTTTTTATATTATTTTATTAGTTTTGTAGAATTTTTTTACACGTTTCAAGTATATTTAAAAGTGGCTACAATATTTATTAAACGGGTGATATTTGAACACTTTTTGCTATTTTTTATTGTAAAAACTTAAGAAATATAATGACTAAATGTACAATAATAGTACCTAAGTAATTAGTTTAAAACCATATAAGTAATCAATATTATAATATATACTTACTAGAATGAATTAATATGACATCTACTACCTATCCTTACCATTTTATCCTAATCATAATACTACTTGCGTGATCAGTATAATGTATTCATTTTCATTCTAAGCACTCTGAAACTTATTTATTCTTTGGAACACCTGTAGGTACTCTTAAAATTCGAAATTATTTTGCATGAGTATACCTACGCCCTATGGCGGCAATCAAATAGTGTCAAACGTTATGATTTCGGCGTGGCGGCAACGATTGTTTTAGATTTCAAAAGAAGCCGCCGGCGCGTGTATCATAACCATGTACTTCCGAAAAGCGGCAAATTTCTTTGAGAAGTAAGTACAAAACCTTTGATGCCGCATTATCAAAGTGCCGATGGTTAAAACATAACTATGCATGCACTCAGTTTGATTTTAATAGATATTTTTTTATTCGCTATGTTTATGGTATTAGTCGTAATGCGCATAGGTCCAGTTTTTCATATTCTTTGATACAGTTTTTTGCGTCTCATAGAATTCCTAAGCGTACCTACCTATACACCGAACTGTTACACCTAACTACTCAGTGAAATAGCGCTAAGTCCTAGCTGCAAGACGCAAGAGTCTTGCAGGCTATGTCTTGTTCTTGCTCAAGTCTTGCACGGTCAGTCTTGGTCTTGGTCTTGCTAAAAATACGCGGTCTTGTTCTTGGTCTTGCAAAAACGCAAGAACAAGACCAAGACTGCAAGACCAAGACTGAATTTGGGCAACACTACATGTCATGCTTGGGTCGTCGTATTTGAAATAAATTTGCGCATTGCACCGAAAAGCGGATAAGGATTTCAAATGACCAAAAAGAATATGAAATGGTGACGCATACAAATTCACAACGGGTGGACAATTTGTCGAGCTGGACTCAACGGAACATAACTCTCGGCGGTTATTACGCAAGCTATAAATATTCACAAATACGTATTTTCGAATGAGCCCATAAACTTTGAGTAAAACTTTATAAGCATCAGTCTATAAATTGTATATAAAAATTTATAAGACTTTTATTACCGTTCACATAAAAATGATTTAGGTATTTATTTTCTTTATCTTTACGAACGATTTTAACACGTCACGGGTGAAAGTAATAATAAATCCATCGAACTGAAAACGACAATAACAGAATTGTATAATTAAAATCGTACGGTAATTAGTAAATTGTCCTCTCGCCAAATATAAAATAAAGAAATCACACTGAATGAATTCGAGATGTAAATCGCTATGTTTACAATCGCTATGTCAATACAATTGCATTTCGAATTCGAAATATGCGATAAGCATGTTGTTCTTGTATTGTTTCGGTTGCTTTTCGAATAAGGTCCCATGCTGCATATTTCGCGGACGGCGGCGGGACGGCCACGTAAACCGATAAGCCAACTGATTTACGACTTATAAAGGCGACACTTCCGCAGGCTTAGCTGGCAGATTTACACGACAATGCTCCGCATTGCTTCTCACTACCTATTAATAGGTTACATGGCGATTTTCATACTACTTATACCAGTCTTCTTTGTACCAGTCTTCAAAACTATTTTTGTTCTAGTATTAAACTAGTGTTAACAGATAGTTATGAAGTAAACGAAGGTTTTATTATATTCTTAAAGGACGTTGTTTCCCAACTATGCGTTTCTGTAATAAAGCCTGTGTCAACGCGCATTAGTGTGCGTGGGAGTTCATTTTGGACATACTTAAAGTTTATTGACTGCTCTTAAAGCCCTTTGATTTATTTATCGAAATTGAATGTGTCCTACATATTTGATTTACGTTAGCTATGCAAAATTACAGCAAAATTGTATTCGAATTGATAGCTGATATTTATTGTGTCCCTAAATGTATTTTTACAGTTGATTACAGTAGTAAAGAATATAGCCGCCCTTTCCGCCTTCCCGTGGGTGACGTAAGAGGCGTCTCAGGGATAATACAGTTCCACTACCACCTTGGAACTTATAAAGCTGACCGATGGCGGGATAACCATCCAAGTGCTGGTTTTTATATACACGGGCTGAAGACGGGCAGCAGCGTCTTCGGTGTGACAAAGCCTGCCCTGCGGTAACCAACCCGCCTGTCCAGCGTGGTGACTATGGGCAAAACACATGAGTTCGCGCCATAATCATGACGCGAACTTGAGGAAGCCTATGTCCAGCAGTGGACGATAGGCTAAAGTGAAATGTATTTACCTTGTGTTACACGATTTTAAATGAATTTAAACTTATATATCTTCTTCCCTTACTTGAAGGAAAAGGGTAACCAGTCATTAAATCAATCTATTTTATTAGTATTATCGAAAGAAGAAACAACTAGAAAAAACACCAGGTAGGGTAATTTTAATGCAATCATACATTAACTAAGACGCATTTACCTCACGATATCACAATAATAAACAACTTTCAAGTCGCGTTTTCCTTTCGATTTATTTATGATTAAAAATATTGCTTTATTGTCTCCAATAAATACCGTTCATAAGTAAATTAAAGATGATACGGGAACGTTTTATGTTTGTTTCGAATCATTTTGTAAACGTTTTATTAGACTTTGCGTAAGTTACGACGCTCATTAAAATATGAGTATATTTTGTTTAGACATTAATAAATAGATTGTTGTAAATTTCTGTTCCTAATAGAGAATAGCTTGTAATAATATCATCTTAAGAAAACGAGGAACGAATTGTATTTATGTAATTTAGAGTGTCGAAGAGATACGTAAAGATTTTTTTTTATACAAAATCAAACTTTTAATGAGAAAAGCAGTATAATGCGTTTATCATTCGGGATTTATGGTCAATAAATGTTTTTACAGCAACCTTCCGGCCGAGGTTCTTGTCTCGTTTGGTTTTAGTGTTTCGGGGAAAATAAGCAATCATTGTTTATTCGCTGATTCTTCTTGATGTAACGCTTATAGATAGATACGTTATTTGTATTGATTTGTCCAGGTTTATTTGAAATATTTCAAATTTCTCAATGTCAGATTTTGTCAAAATTATCCACAGTTAATACTTAACTAGTTTCGTATTTATCGATCAGTCAAGACATTGTAATTTAAATACATTTTACTTTAGACTGTTTTGAATTGTAATGAAATAGGAGCTTCAAATCAGCGTTAAAAATATTTTTTTAAATGTACAGAAAAGCTAATAAATTACATCAGTCAAGATACTTTACAACGATTGTTACCAAAGCATATATTATTACGAAATGAGTAAATAAGAAACTAATGAAAGTAACTATAAAATAAAATGTCCAATAAATAATGAAATATGTATAGAAAAATGTGAGAGCAAAAGTTAGAATGAAGTTAATTATATATTCATAAAGTAAGGCTTTATAAAGTATATTAACGATAATGAAATGGTATTCAGTACGAAAGATAAAATTGCTTTAAGGTATCCGTTTATTAATACCAAGAAACGAATATTACTTTCATAACCCATCTTCAGCATAAACTTGTCGACACATATCACGTCAAAAGACAAATTAAAGGCAGGGGCGCGGAGGTTTCGCTTACTCATTTTCAAGGGGAAGATTTTACCGTTTAGATTATTTTCAAATAACCGACTTCAATAAATTGCGAAAGAACTTATATTTTGTTATATAAAAGTTTTATTTTAGCAAATATAAGGTTGAAAAATAATCAATATTTTTTTCATCTTAACGAATAAGGCTTCAAAACATCACATTACGACGTTAAGAAATACGTTAAGTCCTAATTTTATTCATTCGTCTTCCAAGATTTTGTATTTAATTATATTGAATAATACTGTACGAATACAAGTAACATTTTGACACAAAATTAGTAGCTATTTGATATTAATTCGTAGTTTATCGAAACATTAAATAAATACATTGAGTTTAAATAACTAACTAACTACTAAAGTATAACTTTAAAGTTTACGTCTTTACATCTAAAAATTGTGTCGTCATTGCTCTGAAATATTCCTACAAAAATATTTTCTTAATCTCGAGTTTGTCTAATCAAAGTAAGATCGTCTTTAGTAGTAAATATTTGCAATGTCTGACGATCAAGCGCGCAAAAACGAGCTGAATAAAATTAGCAAGTAATCTAATGTATTGGAAAATACTTCAAAGAAGGGAGCGCCCTGACGTCTGGATATCCTTCAATAAAATTGGGTATAAATTTTTGAAGCGTTCGTATAATTGCAGAGACAGTCTTCTAATCAAATTCAATATAAAACTTAAGTAAAATTAATTATAAATTGTGCTAAAATTTTTTATAAAATTTTCTAATTATGAAAAATTTAAACAAAATGAAAATTTACGTAAAAAATGGATATAGATTCCGCTTTGGAAATTTTAACATTAAATAGGTAGATTTAAATATTTAAATGTTATTTTATGGGGGGGGGGGGGGGGGGCATGCGGGACGCGTAATTTATAAAAGATTATATAAGCTTTTATATTTAAAACTATACTTAACTATTTTAATGCACATTGGTTGAAAATTATTATTAATATATTCGTCATTGCTAACCCTTAATCGTAACAGCCTTATTGCTTCGGTATATCTGATTTGCCTGCAGTCCGGTCTCAGACGTCCCGATGTGCTGATTTACAAGGCTTCCTTTGTCCTGACGTCTGTCACTGGATGGAGACGTCCACACGGTCCGACCATCTGATTTCGGCATCTTTTAAATCTTACCTCCTTCTTTTGTGTGTCAAAGGCACGGGAGCGTTAAATGCACGAGAGGATTTGTGCAATAGAAGTGACTCTTACAGATAATGCACTGTAATGTGTCAGTCCCGACGTCGACATTCTTGTCTTGAAATATTTTAAACTTAATTTTATTCTATGCGTAACTTGTTATGCATGCCTATTTTGCAGATAACTTTATATAATTTACAAAACAGCGCCTATAATAATAGGCGCTGTTTTGTATACCTTTCTTTAATATCGTTATTTTAATTATTTATAAAATTCGTGTTCAATCAAATCAATATAACTAACAACATTCCAAACATAAGGCGCTTGAGGAAACCTCTTAGCTTGATGTTCCTTAGTAATTAGTTTAACGTGAAGTGGAGGATAAACCGATTAAATATACAATGTAGGTATACAACGCGATGATCATTGATTCGCGATTACAGATTCTGCTTTAGATTGATGGATGCTAATTGCAAATGTTGATACACATATGTTTGTTAGATGCATTAATTAATAACCAATAGAATAATATTAAATCAAACAAGTCTGGCGCCCTAAACCGGATATGCTGTTTTGTGCTGAATTAGTGAAGCGAATGCCCAAAATGAGTTGATAGATACTTAGGTAATGTTATGCTCAAAGGCGTATTTGATGAAAGCAGATTCATATTACTGTGTTCTATAACTCAAAGCTGAAATGGCAACATTACTATATTGTATAGATATTTTATTTCTAATTAATAGGTGCACGGTTAACCAATTAAATGCGATCGTGGTCACTTTATACGATAAATGGCATCAAGATGTGTGTTCGCCGTACTTTTACTATCTGATATCTTTTAAGCTGCGTCACGTTGAATAAAATCATTGGTGTGTGGCGTAGCCGGAGGCGAGCGAGATGAGTGATCTACTTTTAAATGGCTACTTAATGGTGACTGCGAACAAATTACGCTTAAGAAATAAGTGTCAGACGTCGACGCTGCTAACTAGAGACTTATTCTGTCTGCCCTTTACAGGAATTCATTTTCCACGCAAGCGAATATTGTTATGATATTCTGTTTTTTCGATTTTTATCAAAACTTTCACTTTAAAAAATTCTCATTAAAGTTCAACTATTTGTTTGAAGTCTGAGATATTAGTTTTGAACAGGGTTTTTATGTAAATTCTAGTACATCTGATGTAGTAATTCTATATAGCTTTTTATTATAATTAATCGATTAAATACGAACCAGTAGAGCAAAACACGTCCGAAATAGTTAATATAAATCTGTCGATAGATCCAATTTAGGTCTTTTTATTCGCTTACATAATTTTGCGCACACTGAAGAATGATTCGTGGCCAGCCGAGTGGAATCTCAAGTCAAGTTTTAGCCTGGTAGCGATTACACCGCTCAGCTAGTTTAGAAGTGGCTCGAGTTACGATGTTACTAGATTTTATTGCTTTCAACCCGCGACTGCCTTCTCGGACTTTTTAAAATATTACTCATAATTGCTTTGCTGATATAATAGGAAAATAATGAAATTCGTAAATTCGCGTCGAGATCTATAAACGCTAATGAAGACTATTCTGTTTTAAAATATTATTGATAATTCAAAATAATTGTTTGTTGAGATTTATTTTGTTTAATGACATATAATGAGACTAAGAATCAGCGTTTCGTAAAAAAAGAAATTGACTTGCTATGGAAATAACTTAAAGAAGTTAAACTTCTTTCACGTATCATTAGTAATAAATTTGTTCGAGCCTTTTGTCTCTTTTATTATTAGAAATTTGAGTAAAACTCGAATCACGAATAAAATTTGTGAGTGAGGAATCCAGAGAGACTTATATTTAAAATGTGTTGTTGTCCACTATACTCGTATTTATGGCCAGATTAAAAGTCAAAGCCCATTTTAAACATGTTATAACGGAACGTAAACCATAATTAACCCAACATTGCAACCTCGTTATGGTCTCTTGAAAAGTATTTTACGCAGGAATACAAGTCGCGAACACCCACTCGCGTCGAACCAAACTTATCCTCACCCTTAAATCGTGTCTTTTGTCTCCACATCGCATGCAATCGCAATAAAACTGTCAAACGATATATTCTTGATATGACAGATACGATATCTCCATTAGCTCGAACACCGTCGTCACGGCACAAACGAGCTCCTATAAAAAGATCAAATAAAAGGCGTATCACGAATTTGAACGGCTCGTCTGAAAGCTACGAGTATATACCGTGTCATAGTATCGGTTGATCAGAGCTCAACGGACGCGCTCATAAATTAAAAGCCATCATATTTGTTTTTCGAACAACCGAGTAAATAAAATTTCGATTGACGGAGCGTAACTTTGCGCGGTACGTAATCAACAGTTTCATTCGCTGATTCCGCTGCCTTGATTTCGAACATCGTCCCTGTCGTTCGGGATCGGGATCGGTTCTTCGTTTGAATATTTTTCACGTCAGAATACTTTTTGACGGTGATTAAATCGAACACGTCTGATTTATATCAAGGCTCAATTTCGACCTTTTTCGAGTTAGACTTTTATTGGGCATTAGTCGAGCTGTCGCTCGTAATTGTTGAGTTATTTTCTAATCTTGTGAGTTTGTATTGAGGTCAGTAATTTACTGACGAGATCAAGCAGGCTCTCCATGCTAATGGGGCCTCCCGACGTCAAAGGGCTAAAAGGCGTCGAAGCGCGTCTGTCGAATAATGGCCCAAGTTATGTTCCCAGTTAGGCTGGCAGTGCACGCCGCGACCCTTGCCGACCCTCGTCAAGTACCAGTCGATTAGCTTAACGCGTACACACTAATTATTATTAGACCAACATAGTTATCGCTTTACTAAATTGTTAATTAATGCAACGGTTTAGAGTTTTATTTTAAAATTGTGAATTAAACTATTTCTTTTCTATATTAAAACGCGCTATATTAATTTATGTTTGTTTACTGTAATTCCACGTATATTTATTTATTGTATACAAAATTTATTTTACTAAAGACGTCGTAATAAATTTAAACGTACAATAATATCAGATACAATTAACTTCGAACTGTGTATAAAACGAGAAGTTTACGGCGACAGTGTATTTGTTCTTCAATACTTTCGTTTGACGAAGTCGGTAATAAACATTGATAATAAAATTTTAGACCTAATTCGTTTTTGTTATATACAGATTTATTAACAAAATTCAATCGTCTCGTAAAACTAACCGCGTATTCATCATTCATCATCATCATTACAGCCTATACAGTCCACTGCTGGACATAGGCCTCCACAAGTTTACGCCAAAAATAACGTGAACTCATGTGTTTTGCCCATAGTCACCACGCTGGGCAGGCGGGTTGGTGACCGCAGTATTGGCTTTGTCGCACCGAAAACGCTGCTGCCCGTCTTCGGCCTGTGTATTTCAAAGCCAGCAGTTGGATGGTTATCCCGCCATCGGTCGGCTTCTTAAGTTCCAAGACCAACCGCGTATTATTTAGTGACAAATGGTGGGATACAGTCGTTGTCACGGTCGTAACATTGGAGTTATGTTGGAATTATACATTTAAAAACACCGCTACTTTTTGTTTATACAACTTAAAGCTATGAGTTAACATATCGACATACATATATTCATGAAATAAACTTAAAGAAATCATAAAGTTTAATAGAAAAAAAAGGTAGTTTTGGTGTAATATACATAATTGCATAGGTGGGTAGAATATGTACCAACGTATGATACATATATAACATATGATATATTATTTATTCTGAACTAATGTGACAATTAGGACGAAAATTTTTTTTTCACATTATTCCCATATATGTATTGTAAGTATGTTTAAGCTTACAAAAGCTTAAGTAGTTACGATCTCGTGATAATGTATGAATATTTAAAAAAATTATTTTGTGAATTAAAATAGAAGCCGATTGTTGATTAGTATGGTTTTATTCGGACAGATACACGTCGGTTTCCGGGAAAGACTTTGATCAATTGGTATTCGCGCTCCGTTGACACAAAAATCAATTCGCCGAAAAATGAATGATTAAAATTTTAATATTTAAATAGTGAATTATCGGTTGTTTGAATAATTAGCGTTCGGAAGGGACGTTGAGTTGAATTCAATTGTTTTGTTCATTAATTCGATTGGTAATATCTCGTTCGGATGTACGTCGTTTGTTGTTCCAGTTTGTATGTTTATTTAGCGCGATAAACTGTATTTAGTTCTATTTGTTTATCGTCAAATCAATTTATTTGCATAAATTTGCGTAGTGACGCATGCAGTTCAATTGGTACATATGTAAAACGTTTCATGAGTTTGTTCTAATAGTTCATTAATTTCAATTAATATTTACTTTTATATTGTAAAATAACGATAAAAGTTAAATATTGTTTTAGAAATGACATTATTAATGATAGCTTTTAGAATTAGTAACGTTTATACAAATTCACAACTGCTCGTACCTACAGCCAGTACACATAATTAAAACAACAAAAAAGAATGAAGAACAAACTACATATTAAAAAACAAAAGCTTACTCGTTGTTCTGAATGCTGCTTAAAGAACAAAATTTAAATAAATTAGTTAACAATTACCTTAGTTTATTGTTCAGTATTTTAATCACACATATGCACTCGCTCTAATTACGGCTATTTCAACGCATCGCCACGCAGAATTATTCAAATTAAGCTTAATTTAATGTTCTTGAAGCAACGAATTATGCGTATTTTTTCGTTGTATCGTGCTAATGGGCGATTTCTAAATATAATTCGGCGATCGTAAATTCTGGTGTACCGCGTAGCATAAACAACACTTATCTACACAGGTAGCGGGCCTATCTTGGATTAAATTTTGCCTTTGTATTTATTTTTGACTGTGTAAAAAATGTTTCATACATTTAATTTTTTTTTTAAATCTTGTTACAATAAACTTGAAACTGATTATAAATATATATTGTGAACGTCGATGTTTGTAGAGGTTATTGATCGAAGTGATAAATTTAGTCGAATTTCTGTGGGACTGGCGCTTATCTAGGTTCAGCGCAGTCATACAGCTGTTTAATATCAAACCACGTGACACGTGCCAGGTACGCGTTATAAAGCATATTATGTGCTGTTTAATGTTAAATTTTATTAATATTTATCTGAATATTATGTAGAACGTTTATTTAAAATTATTACACGTTATTCATCGCAAACAATATTTAAACTTGTCGATCTCAACTTTAGTTATTCAGCCGTTTGTAAATTTAAACCTACGCGGCAATATTGTGCGGGTTAGTTCGCAAAGCAAAAATTCCATTCAACCACAAAGCCGAAATTGCTAAAGCGCTTCTAAAACTACCGACAATGAGAAGTTCCGTGGGTGCATGAACTATGCTAACGTGCAAAGGATGCTTAGGTTCCGTATACCTCGATATAGACTTTCATGGAATGTATCTTAGATAAAGATACGCCGACGTATTTACGTAAATTTTTCATTTAGTTTTTTTTTTTAGTTAAATAGAATTATCGCATATCTTCTTTCATTTACTAGTTCTATTGATAAAGATTATAATTAACGTTGAATGTTACATTATTTAAAATTATAAGTAGCTAATAAGCTGTGCCAGCGACTTCGTCCACGTAGAATTTAACAAAAAAATTATTGTTCAGTTCGCAGTTTATAAAATAAATAAATTTCTAAAATAAGTGAAAGTCCCGTCAAAATCGGTCCAGCCGTTTCAGAGATTAGCCGGAACAAACAGACAGACAAAAATTGTAAAAAATGTTTGTTTGGTATATGTACCGTGTATACTTTAGTAAAAAGCGGTTATTTTAATATTACAAACAGACCCTCCAATTTTATTTATTTTGTATAGATAATTTTTCATTTAACGTTGATTAAAGAAGTAAGAATATTTGTTTAAACATTATTTAATAAAAAAAAACTATGTTAAGTTAAATATGTAAAAAAGAGAAAATAATAAATATATGACATATTCATTATTTTCTTTTTTTTTACTCTTTTATTTTACTATTATGTTTTATATGTTACCTATAGAGTTAAAGAAATTGGTAAACACGAATATGATGAAATGCTAAGTAAATAACATTACGCTACGATGCATGTGAGAAACTGCAGCTATTAGCGTCAATTAACAGGACAAAGTGTAACTGTGACAGGCGATAGGGGCGCGGCAAGGTTGGCGCGGAAGAATGGGAGCGGTCACTATAAAAACTGAACGTTATCGACGAGAGCTAAAAATAAAAGTCACTATTTACATTGCACTAAAAAAAATATTTATAAAACTTTGTGATTTATACAAGTTTTGAAAGAAATATCGTACATCTCACCTGCAACCGATCAAGTGTCGCTTCCATGAATCGAATTTTTGGTAAATGCTTCGTGGGCTTGTTACAATTTTCTGAATATTTCACAGTAGGTAAGCTCGCGCTTCATGAGCTCAATCGATTTATATGAAATATCTCTCATACCGTAAGCGGATATAGCTTTCAACTACGGAATATGAAAGAAATAAACTTCGACTGCTTGAAATGTGTTCTCGAAATTTTTGATTTAAAATATAAATTCAATTGAAATATAAAACTTCACATTAAATGAAACTTATACATATGTGTTGTAATGTTACGTACAATTTTGTTTGTAATAGACTAAAATTTAATATAATTAATTTTTTACACCGGCTTGGTACAACCCCTTTGTGATCGCGGCATGCCTCGTTTGTCTCTGCCTCGCTCGCAGGCTTTTATCGTACTTAGGGTTACCATTCATTAGGATTTCGTACGCGTAGTCCTGAGGCATGGTCCAGAATAATGTCATGCTTTGATTCGGCTTGGACATCGAGTCCTTTAGTTTTGTTTAGATATACGCGTATTTAGGTATATGAGCTAATGTGTGCTCAATTAAAGGATTCACTGAATCGATATTAATAGAACAATCTCTAATTTAATTTTTTTTGTAATTTTTAACATATTATTGAAAATTAAAATCTGTAGTAATTTTGTAAGATTTAATAAATTTTTCTTCACATATTGTTTATAAAAAAAAAGAAAAAGTATGTCATTTTGCCATAATTATGTAATTGATATGAAGACTACTTGAGATCGTTATACTTAGGTACTATCTATTCTTCTAAATACTGCTTTTTCTGAAACTTTTATTACAATGTTTTAACCAACATGAATTTCCTTAAAACATTGCAACTTAGCCACATAACATTTGAGCAGCAGCTGTCTAATTCGGACGTTACATAAAAGCTCAATTATGCACTTTGTTTTCTTGATACTCGCTGTTCTCATCCGACGTAACGAATACGACCCTAATTGTCGTCTAGTTTCGGTCAGTTTGTCCGAATGGCGTCGACAAGCTAACGTAATACGGTTAAACTCAGCAGCGCTAGCTTGCATTTAAAGTGCATCCTGTGTACGCGGGACACAGGTCACTTAGCATTTAAACTATTTGCCGCTCCAGCGATTTTGAGGTTTAAGCTTATATTTGTTTATGAACTACCCGCGGCCTTATCGGCGTTTACGGTAGATTTGGTAGTATTACTTTGCTACTTTCACGGAATAATCTTCTCATTTAATTCATCATACATCATTGTTACTCGTTAATGATATAAATCAAAGTGGAAACATATCTTTGACATAGTATTGCGTATAATGATAAAGTGTTTTATTCCATACTTAAATAAGTTTAAATCCATATCACCCTACACAAGTCGTCATTACCGCTAGTTCTATGTACATTTTACACGTAGGTACACTACTAAACTATAGTGTACCGTAGGTTATGACTCTACGTTAATGCTGTGTATATTTGTATACATGATTAATGTGGACATATGAATATTTAAACTTATAACATGTTCTGTTAAGGATCTGCTATCTATAATAGCAATTTTTTGAAAAGAAGTGCTATTGATTTAGTGCTAGCGCTAGAAAATATATAATAAATAGAACGAAAGGGAAAAGAAAGATAGAGAGGGATACATGGTGGTGGAATGAGGAAGTACAGACGATTTTGAAAGAAAAGAAGAATGCTTTCAAAGAATGGAAAAGAGTGGAAGATGGAAATGACAGAGAAAAGAAAATAAAAAGATTAGAATATCAAAATAGTAAAAAGAAGGCTAAGAAAGCAGTCGCAATCGCAAGGGCCAAGGTTCAAGATAAGTTGTATGATTCTTTAGAGAGCCCACAAGGTCAAAAAAATCTTTTTAGAATAGCAAGAGAGAGAGAGATGAATGCAAGAGATGTAAACCATATGAAATGTATAAAAGACGAAGCGGGGAAGATCTTGACGGACAATGAGGAAATAAAAGAACGCTGGAAGAGATACTTTAATAACTTGATGAACGAAGAAAATGAATGGAGCGGAGTGTTAGAAAATGTACGAAGTAATGAAGGAATGGTGAAAGAGGTAAGTATAGAGGAAGTGAAGATGGCAGTGCAGAGTATGAAGAATGGAAAAGCAGTTGGACCAGATGGTATACCAGCGGAAGTGTGGAAGTTTTTGAATGCGGATGGATGGAAGTGGCTGACTTTATTTTTCAATAAGTTGCTGCAAGAAGAGGTTATACCCGAGGAATGGTGTTACAGTTCACTGGTGCCCATTTTTAAAAATAAAGGTGACATACAGGACTGCAGCAGCTATCGGGGAATAAAGCTCATGTCACATAGCATGAAGATATGGGAGAAAGTGATAGCGCGACGAATGAGAGAAGAATGTGAGGTCACACAGAACCAATTTGGATTTATGCCGGGCCGGGGAACTACGGACGCCATATTTGCACTCCGCCAACTCTGCGAAAAATATCGACTCGCACAAAAAGACTTGCATATGGTGTTCGTGGATCTGGAAAAGGCATACGATAGGGTCCCCCGTAAGGTTCTGTGGTGGGCTATGAAAAGGAAAGGAGTGCCAGAGAAGTATGTACGACTTGTTCAGGCGATGTATGATAGAGCTAGCACCCACGTCCGGTCCGAAGCCGGGGTAACTGACAAGTTCAGTGTGGCTGTAGGTTTGCACCAGGGGTCGGCTTTAAGCCCGTATCTATTCCTCCTGGTAATGGATGTTCTAACATCAGACATACAGGAGGAAGCACCCTGGTGTATGCTGTTTGCTGACGACGTTGTTCTTGTCGGAGATAATGTCCTTGAGGTACAGAGCAGACTGGGAAAATGGCAGGAAAGACTGGAGGGCGCGGGATTGAGGATAAGTAGGTCTAAAACCGAACACTTGTTCTGCGATTTCAGTGGTTCGTCCGGTTTTTCCCATATTGCCTTGGATGGTGTATCCCTACCCGACTTCCGCTACCTTGGGTCATTAATACAAAATGACGGCAATATAGACCATGACGTGAAAAATAGAATAAATGCGGGATGGATGAAATGGCGACAGGTCTCTGGAACAGCTTGTGATCCACGAATGCCCCTTAAACTTAAGGGGAAAATCTATAAAACGATCATAAGACCTGTCGTAATGTATGGATCAGAATGTTGGGCAACAAAAGTGACGGATGAAAGAAGAGTGCACGCAGCCGAGATGAGAATGCTAAGATGGATGTGTGGAGTAACGAGGAAAGATCGGATTAGAAATGAGTATATAAGGGGAAGTTTGAAAGTAGCACCCGTGACAGAGAAAATGAGGAGCAATAGGTTAGCGTGGTATGGGCATGTAATGAGGAGGGATGACCGCTATGTCGGTAAAAGAATGTTAGGGATGAATGTCGAAGGACGAAGAGCGATCGGCAGACCGAAAAAGCGATGGATGGATTGTGTGAGTGAGGATATGAGAAAGAAAGGAGTAAGCACTGAAGTGACGAATAATAGAGAGGAATGGAAGAGAAAAACATGTTGTGCCGACCCTACATAAGTGGGATAAGGGCAGGAAGATGATGATGATTTTGTGTGTTATTTTAGAGCTAGTACTGCCTCAAGTCTTGAGGTAGCTCGAGTGACGACAGAAACTCGCTGTGGCACTAGCGATCGTAAGTTCAAGCCCTGCTCATAAAAGTATGTTTAGGCCATCTGTATGGCTGTATGTAATTTTCAGCTAGGATTGTTATACTACTGGGGGTCGTTTAATGTTAGATGTCTTAGAACAAACAAATCAGAGCATTTACTAGGACCTTACATTAAGTTCTAGGTATTTTTTTTACTCATCTATATTAATTTTACCTACTGCATTTTATTAACTCAAATTAAACATGAATATGTGTTATTATAATTAATGTTAAGTGTTACTGTTAAGAAAATATCAAATTACATTAGCTTTTAAATAATATTATAATCATCTTCGTATTTCGCCTACCTATAAGAATAACAAAAGAATTTCTTTGTTGTATTTAGACCGATGTTGGTCCATGTTTACAACAGTGTGGGCGGCTTATGTTCTTTCTTATTTTGTGTCAATTGTTATTTTATTCATACATTTTAAATTGTCAAGAAAATAAATATATATGTAGTTGAACGAATTTAGATTTTTTTATTAAATTCGATGTTTTATTGTTTCAATTTATGTATTAATATAATACGTCTTTTGATAATTATAAAAAATAAGAGAAAGATTTATTATTTCTAACTACTATATAATACCACGCATATAATAGTCGTGAACACTCGTTTGGAACAAAAAATATTAAGTATATGTAAATGAAGAAATAAAAAGGTATATGTTTAATAAGTTGCAAAGTTACTCGTGTCTGTTGTTTCATTAAAATTACATACGTGATTAAAACGTTCAGTTAATTCATATAGCTATTTTATCCTACCGTAAAAATATTAGCGTTCCTTAACTTAAACATTTATAATAAAGATAGATGATGAATTATTTAACATAAAGAAACAACCCGACATTTTTAACAACTTTCGAGCGAACTACATTTTCTAACGTCTTGCAATATTGATACTATTACGGTACACAGTCAGAATAAGCCTTTATAGTGCACTAGGAATCCACTTAAGTTATTAAAGCACAATAGGGAGTCCGAGCCATGACGCTATTGTGACTCTATCAGCCTAATTGAATATCGCTTTATTGCTGAATCTGTACGCCAAATATTTAAGATTAAATATTTAACCGCTTTGAAGATTGGAGTGATAGATGCTATGTTTTACTTAATATACATATTATTCTACGTGTCTATCGATACTAAGCCTAAACGTATAAACCTTATTAAGTTATTTGCTGTATTATAATCTATACATCTATACGAATAAATAAAATTGGAGTGTCTGTTTGTAATATTAAAATAACAGCTTTTTACTAAATGTATATGGATCTATACACGGTACATATACCAAAATAGCATTTTTTACAATTTTTGTCTGTCTGTCTGTTTGTTCCGGCTATTTTGATTATTATTTGCTGAAGTACCAGAACAGCATAAAGATGGAGACATTATATTCCGAATATAGTTAATACTAATTTTCTAATGGGTCAGTCACCTTCTTTGTCACGTATTGGCGGGATTGTTGTCTTATAAATATGATAATTTGTAAGTGAAGAAGCAGTTATTGTTTAATTATTATTATTATTATTATTATTTGGCTAGCGTTGCTGCTCGATAAGTGGCGCATAAGTGATTAGTGTGATAACGTATTCAATGTAGTTAAAAGTGTATATTGTGAATGAATAACTATAGATTTTAAGTGAGAAATAAATGTTTCGTTATGTGTTTTCAGTCGTGTTCTGCAATATATAAAAAACGAAGAGCGTTAGTTTAGTGTTAAGTGTAGAGGTCTTTAATATGAACATTGTTTGACAGTGATAACAGCTAATTCGGTTTGAACTACAGGCTAGTAGATACTGACCGTGTAGTTATAACTACTGGGTAAATAATCAATTTTGATTATATCAGAACATTAGCGGAAAGTGGTCTTATTCAAAAAATATTTTTAAATAATAAAATTATCATATCAAGGTTAATCCCATATCAACTTCTAAACGCCTCAAATCTGTGTAAAAAAATGAATAGCCGAAATGTATAACATTTAATGTATAGCATAACATCGGAACGATCCATCAAATTTGATCGCTCTTTTTTCTGTTCCTCGTTGTCAGGACAAGGCAAAAGAATCGATAAATTCTGGAAAAAAGGTCGTACGAGATTTAATGCGAAAGCTAGTTTAAAATAAAACGCCATCTAATAGAATGCTTTTGAAATGAGACAAAGTTTTGTATTCCGAAAATATTAGGAAAGATACGTGATTTTGTATACTTTGTACATATTATTCTCGTGAAATTACGCAATACTTCCATTGAGAATCATATGTAAGAGAGCGAGAGAGTTTTATAGACTCAATAAATTATTACAGAAAAGACGAAAAGTTTTATCGAATTTTTTCATTGCCTTTTTTTTCTAATACAACATTGTTTATTTTGATATGTTTTATATTATTTGTTTGTATTTGTGAGATAGTCAAACTTTGCCCTTGGATATAAGGGTTATAAACTATTTATACTTAAAATTAAAAATGAAATGAAAGATGAGAAACATGTTGTCGATTTGGAGGCTGTTATATTTCTGATTTTCACACAGTATATTATTACATTCATGTTTCTTAAAAACAAGTCCAGGAATTAATTAATCTCTATGTTTAGTCTTCGTTCTTAATACTATGAACTACCCGGTTCCAATGTTAAGTCAGCGGAACAGTTGCGTACTAATCTAAGACGGAGGGCCGGCGTGCATGCATAACTAGATAGCACTTAAATTATTTGTTAGTTTTTATACTAATCTACTTTCTTTTAGTTTGGCCTAAAGGCTGACCCGGTGAAAAGACCACTAGGCATAAGTGTGTTTTATTCAAAATGTTGTTTTTAATTGTTGGTCAATAAACTATTAAAATAAACTATTTGAAGTCGACAAATGTAAAATTTATCAAAAAACAAAGTAAATTTAATTGCATTTTATTAAAACGAACTATGTTTTGTTTACTCGCAAATCGTTTTATTGATTGTAAATGATATCCACAACCGATACAATATAAATGATATAAAAACGAGGCGATAACCGACTTGATTGAAAGTTCGTACGAAAACATCATTTTGAAATATTAATGGTTCACGCGGCGCCCGCCACAATAAGTATCGAGTATCATCAATTAGGACGGGCGGTGTGATGTAGGTACTATATCGATAAAATTCAATACATTATGTGTCCCTAGTTATTAAGAAGCGAACGAAACGGCTTAATTGTTGTATTTTACCTATACCCTTTTAAATTTTTCTTTTGTCTTTTCATCATTTTCAAGCATGGAATAATTTAAAATTAAATTTGAGTGTTTTATAAATTCATAAATTCCATAACGAGATTTTGTCAGTAATTTAATGTTTCCCTCTGACTAATATACACACAACTATAAAGATTTCATATAAAAATCTATTTTACACAAAATTAAAGAAATATATAAAATGTATACTGAAAAATTGAACTAATGTATTAATACATTTAGCAAAAACTTTGTACTCCTTTGTACGAAAATTGCGGGGGCGGAGGAGTATGAAATTTTGCACACTTATAGTTTATATCGAAAAGGAGTGCAGAATACTAGTATTTTTATTTTTATTATGAATGAAAATACGTTAAATCAATAAAAAAAAAAAAAACACTATACACACTATCATGTATTTGACACACAGAAGCATATATATAGTTATAAAATCGTTTCTTTTATTTTTATTGAGGTCTGTAGTCAAATTGAGAATAGATTATAGAATAAAAAAGGTATTATTTATTGTAATCATATATATGTTTTTTTAATATATGATTTGTTAGAAAATAAAAATAGGCAAATTAACAGTGTAGCCTTGGCGAAATCTGTGATTATAGAAGTCTCTGACAACAGAACCTTAATAATGTTTAAACTTATAATTTAAATTATAATATAATAATTATTATGCTTAAATTTCGACCATACTGGCGACTTTTGGGCATTGAATTAGTCATCAGATTGTTCCTTATTTAAAACAATGTTATTCTTAGAGGTAAAAAATATTGCGTTTTTTTTGGAGAGAACACAATGAGTATATTAGTTCATAGAACGCAGAAGTAAATAAAAAACATGTCTAACCCACTATGTTGTGGCGGCTTATATGTATAAAGATGTTTGAAGTAAAAATACAATTTAAAGATATAATTAAATATGTTCAAATGCTTATAAGAATTTCTTTCAAATTTTGTCATCGTTGGGCATGTATGGTTACTGTTCAGCTGCGCTTAATTTAAGCGTGATATTTTGTTCAATAGACACGTTAGTTATTTGTATACGACGTAGTGGTGCGTGTGCCGTGTAGGCGAATCAACACCGACGGTATGTGAATTTTATTTCCCCTCGGAATGGATATTTATATTTATACAAATATTTGTTTCCGGTATGAGTATCTGTCCTTGTGGGTTTCCCTACCATGCCACGGAGAGCACTAAAACTGTCGGTCCCGGTTAACATAGAAACCTGTTAACGGTCGTTACTCAGAGTAAATAAATATAATAAAAGCATGCAAAGCAGTGGAAAATAAATATTTGTATGAACAGAAATATCCACTCTGAGCGGGAGTCGAACCCGCAACCGTCGGTGCTTAGGCGCAGCCGACACGGCACACGCAACATTACACTAAAGCGGTCCTCATATTATTTATTATTATATTGTTATTAAAATTGGTTTAAAACTACAGAAAATAAATTATTAATCCGACAATTCCACAAGTCTTTCTTCTACATATAATAAGAAAAATTTAATACTTTCTACGGGACTTACCTTGATTATAATTTTAAGACTACTGATATTTCAGTGACGTTGCGCGTCTCATCTTAATAAAACTGTTAATAGTAACCGCGAAGAGTACATAACTTAATACGTAATCTATTTAATCAACATGAAAAACTCGAGGACGGAAGTACCAATCCGGTTTTTTTTTTAAATAAAGGTTTTTAATCCTTTGCCTTAGATTCTTATAACATGATAAAATAAAAAAAAAACTGCGCTCGAAATTAACAAATTTCAGACAGTTTCACGCTTTTGATAGTTTGCAAGACGTCTTTCGGGTCAGTTAGTGGTATAAAGAAATATAAGTAATGATATTGTTTTGTTTATTTCAGTTCGAAACGGCTATTCGTGTGTGCCAGTTGCCCTGTCCGAGGGTTTGGACATAAGGTTGGGTACATCGGTCACAGAGATATCGTACGGTGGTCCGGGCGTTACGGTGAAGGCTGTCAACCCACGTGTCCCTAACCAGCCGCAGACTTTTAAGGGTGAGTGCCTTTACTATTTTCTTAATATCGTCCGAATTGTTAAGCCATTTGTTTAGATTTGAATTTATATAAAAAAGGGTTTATTGTTTATTGTATTCTTGTTTGTATATAATACATTTGCATTTGCATAAATAATAAGTTTTATACGCACCAGTTTTCACTTATAAATTAGAACATGGATTTAATTTATTGTGGATTTCTTATCTATCTTTTATCTATGACTTTGTGTCCAAGTTGATTTGCAAAACGGCTAGACTGACTTTGATGGTATATTTCTACATTAACAGCTATCTTACACACATCTAAAGTAAGAGAAATCAATATTGAGGAAGCCGGAGGCCATAGCTGGTTGCGATAACCGGTAATATTATATTTAGTTTTACTAAATACAATGATTTATGAACTTTTAAATAAATTATATTTAACACGATATGTAAAGAGAAAATTTATGTTTATTTAGGCAAAAATATAAATTAATCAAACACATTTATATTTCATGTTAATTTAAAATAAACGAAATTAATATTCACGAAACGTTTAGCGTATTAAATTTTTCGATTAAAATAGCCCTTGTCTTGTCTTGGCTAACTAATGTATAACATTGAATCATTGTATCTTTTGGATAGTTATAAAATACGCCTATAAATTATATTGCCTTATGTTACCTTACGAGTAAATTATGCATTGACGACAGTTATGTATGAACGTAATCTGTAAAACGCTTACTGACTTCACTAACATGAAATTTCTTCTCGTTTTTATTCCATTTCTTTTTTTCGACTTTTTTATTGCTTGCATTATTAATTTTCCTCCTAAACAATATTTTGATATTTCGCTTGAATGAATATTTTACAATACAAAAAACAACCTCCCTTTTTGACGAGCGATTATCTCCGCTATATGTAGGAGCTTATCTTTTGAATAGATACAAAAATCTAATTAAAGTCCATAATGTCGAGGAAGCGATTTAAAAATAGAAAAACAAGCGGTGGGCTCGTCATTTTAATGGCCGTTATGAGAAAAATCCACAACGCCGACGGCGGCTCCTTGTCGTTTCTTTGTCGCGTAGTGATTTGCAATTCTAACGCGTTAATTTTACTTTGACGAGGCGCAAAAATACGTTCAGGCCTCTGTTGACCTGGCGGTTTGCCCCCCGGCCCGCTTGGCGTGCTCCGAGCGATGCCGCATTTGCATACAGGCGGAGTCTATCGTCGAAGAGGCAGTTAGACGCTAAAGAGGCGGTGCCGGCACTCAAGCTTACGCTATGTGAAAAAATTTACCAACGCTCCGCTAACATCGTCGTATACTTTTAAGCTGTTCACGACTGGTTAATTCCGCGTTGAATCTTCAAAGAATCTTCAACGATAGCTAAAGATTTCTTTAATTCTGCATTTGAAATCAAAGCCCACCTTAGTGAACGTGGAAATTTTATTTTGTTAAAAAAGTTTGTAGTTTATAAAATATAAACATTTATAAACATATTATATTCATTCAACGCATATATATATAATGCATTAGGTGGATGAAAACATGTGGTCGCAATTAATGTAAAAAGCATTTTATTCAGAATGTGGAAGTCGATGCGGCTTTGTTAGTTAAGGTCATGCTTTCACGGTGATTGCTTCTAGCCTGCGGCCTTTTCATTTGACGCCCATTCCTATACATTCAAAGATATCGTTAAAGCATTAACCCTTACAAAAATATCTATACTTCCGTATAGAAATGCAATTGTAAACTACGCGAAGTATTAAATTTATTGTCGTATAACGTAGAGGACTTTACTTTCGTTACATTACTAGCTTCAAAAGTAATTTCAATTATTATTAGAAGTCGTACAGCGTACTCGTTACTTGTAAACTTATAATACTGTAAAAGGAAACTGCGAAAGTGTTTTCTTCAAAAAGTACAGACCTTTCTGGCGAATTTACAAAGAAATTGTATTAAAAAGTTTGAATCTTCAAACCGAATAAACACGAAAATTTTTACAGAAAAAATACATTATCACCTTCTTTTTAAAACTGAAATATATTTTTTTATCATTGAAAGCGAAATAAATAATAATAATAATAATAATAAACGATATTGGCAATTGTCATTTTCTAAAATAGTTGCTGTGAAATAGTATCTATATAACTATAATATGTTACCTGTTTATTTTAAGGTGACGTCATTCTTTGTACATTACCATTGGGAGTATTAAAAGTTGCGGTAGCGAACAACGGACAGAATCAGCAGAATTTTGTGAAGTTCGACCCGCCGTTGCCTGATTGGAAAGTGAGTATCATGATGAACAGGGCTCAAAATAGAAATGGTATTTCGATATTGGTATAAGGAAAAAGAATAACAATTCTTTTTTGAAATTTACCTTTGTAGTACAAAGCTGTAAGAGGAAATGTCATGATCATATCAGCTTTGATAACGGGCTTTGGTAGTGAAAGGTTTTCAGTTCGAAATTATGGCTATATAAGGCTACTCGTAGTAGCTCTGGGCAGTATGCTTAATTATTTATTTTATAATAATAAAATTAACTAAAGCAAGACAAAGCTTTAGCGCAGAGGCTACAGTAACTGGCTGTTTGCAATTCCCGGTTCATAACAATGTCTGTATAGGTCTAACAGCTGTTTGTCGTAGTTCTGGTTGGGTGTTTTTGGTTGTGTTGTAAGATTCCGAGTAGGTTAGTGTGGATTTATTATTAATTTATTTAAAGATAAAAAGTTGTGTTTATCAGTACTCACCAACCACATCTACAATTTTAATTTTAAAATAATAATTTCACGTTAGAAATTTAGATTTAATGAGGTATCGGCAAAGAACATAACTCTTCCATGATGGTGCAGTAAATATAATTACGATGGAAACCTTACCTTTCATTTAGTTAATTGTATATTGAAATACAACTATTTACTTATTATCCTACTTCCCATAGGTTGCGGCAATTAAACGTCTCGGTTACGGTAACCTAAATAAGGTTGTGCTGTGTTTCGAGAGGACCTTCTGGGACCCGAGCGCGAATCTCTTCGGACACGTCGGCACGACTACGGCCAGCCGAGGTATGTTTACGTAATTATAAACTTTGTCACTAATATTACGTAACAAATGTTTCCGAATAAATTATTACTATAGTGCCGTTTCAGTTGTTTCTAGAAGGTATGTAAGATTAATATACCTCATATGATATGTATATATATGCTACTTTCGAAGCGTATAATACAGGTATTCTTATGAATGTCAACCTTGTTTAAGCAATGTTTGAAATATAGTCTCTATTGTTCATAATAATATGTCGTCATGGCCTAGACATTGTATAGAATGCTGGATGAGGGTCAAGTAAAGTATGAAATTTACTTTTTTAAATTTTTTGCTGACTTATCTTTTATACGATTATGCTTATATCTTCTTTGAGTACTGAACTCATTTCGATTAAAGTGATCATAATTGTAGGTTTTATACTTGGCTATAACTTAAACCATAAAACACGACTCATATGAGCGAACCAGTAAACATCAATCGAACTGGAACAGTGGTCTTTAGTTCGTTAGTTCTAAAAGTCTCAATTATTGTTTAGTTCCTTGGCACAGTTGGGGATCCTGCTTTTTAGTCTAAGGGTTTTAGATGAGGTTCTGACTCCAAGTCTAAGGCTAGGTAAGTTAAGATTTTTTCGAGACTGAGTAAACAAAAGTAACAGTGAAAGCGTACGGAGAAACAAGCTGCAACGAACTCGCCACACTCTTCGTCTTCTCTCGACATCCCATTTATGCGTGTCCTACACATTACTAGTTGAATATTATTCATTTTATAGATATACATTGTACAAAATACCTAGGCCAATTTTATTCATTCGCTATGAAATATATTTTATTTCATTCACTGCCTACTGTGGTTACGGCATTAA
This sequence comes from Melitaea cinxia, assembly GCF_905220565.1. Lineage (NCBI taxonomy): Eukaryota > Metazoa > Arthropoda > Insecta > Lepidoptera > Nymphalidae > Melitaea > Melitaea cinxia. Next base: position 6,833,990 of record NC_059405.1, on the reverse strand, counting down.
AGAATATAGCCACCCCCTCTCTTCCCGTGGGTGTCGTAAGAGGCGACTAAGGGATAACACAGTTCCACTACCACCTTGGAACTTAAAAAGCCGACCGATGGCGGGATAACCATCTAACTTTGAAATACACAGGCCAAAGACGGGCAGCAGCGTCTTCGATGCGACAAAGCCAGCCCTGCGGTCACCAACCCAGCGTGGTGACTATAGGCAAAAAACATGAGTTCACGCCATTTTTGGCTACAACTTGTGGAGGCCTATGTCCAGTAGTGGACTGCGAGAGGCTGATATGTTTTAGGCTTTATATAGAGTTCCTGTATATTCGATAGAATGTTGGATTATATATTTTGCCAATAACATAAACACTTCTTATTATTAATTAATATATCCTTCTCCTAAATGGAAAAAGAGGCTTATGCCCAGCAGCGGAATGTTACAGGCTGAATCGTGAATATACATTTCTAAATAATAACTTTAATACGTTTTCAGTAATTCAAGATTTCACACAATAGAGTAAAATGAAATAGAAAAGATTTATATGTATAACAATGTGGCACAAAAATTGAAAAATGAAATTCATAACAATATGTTATATCAGAAATTCCGATTAACATAACGTTTTGTATTCGTGTAGTAGAGAGAAAAATGAAATGAGATATTGTTATGACCCATTTTCATTTTACGTTTTTCTCAAGATCTGTAGGACTATAAAGCCTTTGTAAGACAATACACGCGTTTTATGAGTATATTTGCTCTCACACGAAATCCCGCAAATTCACCGCGTCGAATCTACTCGTACCCTCCCCAAGGATGACACTCGTAAATTATTTCCCGGTGTAAATAGTGTAAAATGTAGAAACAACGGTGGCCGACGCGATAACGAATTAAACGCTGAATAATTTAACGCCACTGAGCAACCCTAAAGGGAGCCTTGGGTAATAAATCACGACAACGAGTCAAGACAAGCTATTTTTTACGTTATGCTTTAGTACACCTCCTTAGTTCTTTGTTATGTACTCTGCTAACTTCATTAAGGCCCCACGTTGTTGCTGGGAATACCGGAACAATGTGTTCGTTTTTTTTTTCGTCGAAACCAATTTAATTTCAGAGTATAAAGATTGGGTATCTGATTGCAGTAGACGTCACGTCATTGTAAAGTTGTGTGGGAAACGCGTGCTCGTGTTAATATTTTCTTCTTAAATATCGAACAATCTTCTGTCATTAATAGTAGCGTGGCTCTCATTATGGCCTTATTAGGTCACTTATTGAAGAATTAATGGTCCATTGGTTCACTGTTATGCTTATCTTTCTTACTATAATCACATTTTATAGGCATACCTTGACAATATTTAATTAATACTTTTAATTAACACGCGTCAATATTAAAACTTTCAATCGTATCTAATTATCGCAATAAAAAATTAACTCTAATTTTTTAAACGTCATATACTTAATTTGGACATATTAATATTAAGGAAATAACACAAAAATATTATTTCACACAAATAAAATATTTATGGTCAAACTGCTTGATCATGATATCTATGAACAACTCAATGTTGAGATTTTGGACATATATGTGATTTGATTTATTATTTCGAAATGAAAATTTAATATTATTTTGTTGGGAACAGGCGAGCTTTTCCTGTTTTGGAATTTGTATAGTGCGCCGGTGCTTCTCGCGCTAGTGGCGGGCGAAGCTGCGGCAGTTATGGAGAATGTCACTGATGACGTCATCGTGGGTCGATGCATTGCCGTCCTGAAGAGTATCTTTGGACACGCAGCTGTACCGCAGCCCAAAGAATGTGTGGTTACAAGGTAAGAGATATTTGTTGTATATGGGCTAGCTACTAAGAAAAATATAAATTATTTTCAGTTTTATTCAAAATCTAAATATATCTTACTTCTTAGAACTTAAATTAATTTTTGTCATACAGGGAGCTTTCAAATCAAAAATTAAGATCTAGATATAATTATGATATTTTAATAAGTTTTCATCATAGAAGAAAAAATGTGATGAAGAAGCTAAATAATATAGTCTACTCCGTGCATAGCTAATAAAAAAACTTTGGATTTAAAATTATTTCGATTTCACGGCAATACCCAAATTACTCGATATATGTCCAATTCTAAGCAATACGAGTTGTTATGTTAATAAATTCCATTAGCCCATGACGTAGACATACGCCGGCCTTTCAACCTAGTATTTACAATACCACGTATTTTGTATGCAGTTCACAAAGCTGGTTTGTTGTCCGGTCGACATAAACTAGACCGATGTAAATTTCGTCGCCACAATTGTGTGTTAATCGCCCTTTGGTACTTCAGGATTAAGTGTCTAAATATTATATTATTTGACTTTTTAAACATCGGGTTGCGCGTCCACAAATTGGCATTATGTTACTTCTGTCAGCTGTAGTCTTCAAAACGAACAATAGTTAGCGATCACAAAATTTGCTCACGGAACGTTCCATTTATGCATACAATACGGACTATTTGTATTGTTTTGTCTGTTGAATATGACATTATACTCGTTATTTGGGTTATTAAAATGTTTGCGGTAAAGCAACCTTTGCATTATTGAAAAGTATTATGGTAAATGTCGGCCAGTATCGTAACTTCAAAATTGACTTGCTGCTTTCTGCGATTCCTTTCATAACTAAAAAATGTATCTTTTGACTAAGCATTCATATAGTGTTCAATACACTTTTATCGTAACAAGAAGAATGTTTTTCGATTTCTTAAATCTTCCAGAAACAAAATAATTTTGACGTCTTTGTCATTTTTTTTTTTGTCAAACATCTTTGTAATGGCTGTTTTCTTATTTATTTTATATTGTTTAAAGATGGCGTGCAGATCCATTTGCTCGAGGTTCCTATAGTTTTGTGGCTGTCGGTTCCTCTGGAACTGATTACGACTTACTAGCAGCACCAGTTCCTGACTCATCTGGAGATAATAGGTTATTCTTTGCTGGTAAGTTCCAAAAGTTATCAAAAAAGAGTATGTCAGTCATTTTCAGTACGTGACTGGAGTTTACTCCTTAAGAAGGATTACCTTACATAATATATTTATATGTATATATCATTTAATATAATTTATTATAATAGTAACAGCAATTTAAAAATCTTTTTTTCGTAAGAGACAATGTGTGGTAACACGTCACTATCAGGCCAGCCGGCCTAGCATGCGCGCCACGACAAAATTTTGTCTACCCCTTTTCTCGTATTATCTCTCTATGTCTACAGTAGCTAACATGCGTGCACGCGATACTCTTCTCGTTACGTCAATAGAAGAGATAATCATTAAATTTTAGTGATCTGTGATATTTATCTCTACGGAAGCTAACATGACGTCGTAATTTTGTCGAATTTTGTCGTTTTAGGAAGAGAAACTTCTCGTTTTCAATATTATCGACGAGAAAGACGATAAATAAAAAATAAATAAAACCGGGTGCCTATTTTTTGTATACCATGGCGTTTCCCTATTATAATTATATAATTTCGGTATACGAAGATCGGGAAATGCGAAAAGTCGAGTGAAGTGTGCCATATAATGACACAAAAAACGTATTTGCGCCCTGTTGCTTCTTATTCTAAATAATAATAATAATAATAATTTATTTCAGACCAAAGTATAAGTCCATATTGGGTTAGTACAACAAGACAAGACAACATTCAGAATAAAAAACAAAACAAAATTATATTAAAAAAATCAATAAGTAAAAATAAAATTAAATAGAATAAAAGTAAAATCAATAATCAAAAAAAAAAAATTCAAAAATTCAAAAAATTTTAAAAATTAAAAAATAAAATAAAAATAAACAATGCGTGATAGAATTACAATTATCTAATGTGCGACAAGATATAAAGCACAACACGAGCATATTGTTTTACATATATAATTAAATTCATTTACTTACGCCGTTTTATTTTCCATATTAGATTTTTTAAATTAGATATACACTTTTTATCTTAGCCAAAAGGCCGAGAACATTGTTAAATAAAACACTCGTTTGAAATTATACAAACGTTGGCTCATCCCGGTTTGGCACGATTGGTCAATAACCTTGTAAATTCAACTTTACGACATAAGAAATAAGAATGATATTCAGTTGTGATTATGGTTGATAATGTTTCTCTACTCGACAAGGCGAAGTCTTCGGAAGAGAATTTTGTCTCTCGTAGTGCGCATGTTAGGGTAATCGAGAAAATACTCGATGTAGACATTATCTCTCTCTCTCGTCAAGAGATATCTCGTTGTATGCATGCTAGGCCGGCTGGGGTAGTGAGAGATAGGGTCGGCAACGCGCTTGCGTTGCTTCTGGTGTTGCAGGTATCTATAAGCTACGGTAATCGCTTACCATCAGGTGAGCCGTACGCTTGTTTGCCGATCTAGTTGTAAAAAAAAATATATATATATTACGGGCCTTATATCGTTTCTCAACTCTAATATTTAAAATATTTTTGTTGATTGAAATTTGATGCAACTTAATCTAACTTAATATCACATTTAACATTTCTCTTAGGAGAACATACGATGCGCAATTATCCAGCTACAGTTCACGGCGCCTTTCTATCTGGACTCCGTGAAGCAGGACGCCTTGCTGATCTTCTAATGCCTCAACCTCCTATAACTAATGCTAGCGTAGCAGCCGCAACCGCTGCGGCTAACAATTCTTGATTGGAACAAAAAAGATTAGCACGAAAGAGTAATTAGACCAACAAACTTAAAGAAACATTTTTAACGATCAGTCCTATTTGACAGTGTTTTTGGTTCACTTTGTCATCAATTTTACAGCTTACATGAGATCAAATATTTAATTATAAAACATTATGTTCACAAAATTTATATAACTTCAAACTCGTTGTCAAACATGTCGTCAAACTTATCTTCCATTAAACATAAAATTGTGGACGGGTTGATAGACACGCTAAATGAAATCACATACTATCAAATGTTTGATTTAACATGTCGATTTTGACCAAAGGTTTGATCGTTTACGGGGCATTTTATACGATTGGACTTTTACGTTCTGACATTTTATGAAATGTCGTATCTTTGAGGTTTTGTTTGATTTAATTATTAAAGAAGTTTGGATATGTTAAACCTTTTTTTTCATTTTAGTTTTGTGTATCTTTTATCTGATGTTTTAAGAGACTTCTTCCAAATGTCCTAATTCATTTTTTATTTTTGTATAACGTCTTAGTTTTAGTTTTTCGTGTCTATTTCATATATTGGTATGTTTATTTTTATAAATATTAAAAACTATCTGTTGTCAAAAAATGTATGCAATTGTCATAATAATTTCGTTTGTTTGAAATACTCGTAAACTTTAGAAATATGTTTTTCAAGGTTATTTTAATGAAATTCTTTGAGGAAATTATTTAAGCTTAATATAATATTTGTCATAATTAAAGTAAAGGTTAAATTTTTTTCATTTTTCTTTTATCGATTGTCATTGAATCATAATTATTTTAGTTTTGTTTCAGTAACGCGTTGTATTAATATAATATAGGTAGCTAAAATTTATTTCCTTTTGTGTGTTTAGTATGAGTTAAATACTATAAAATAAATGTATTTTTAATATAAATTGTTTTTATACGAAGCAGAATTTATAGAAGTAAGAAATGCAGAAGTTAATTCTATTGATACGAAATTTTGTGTTCAATCAATGTAATTTTTCTTTTTTATTTTCTTTTCTTTTGTTGTGACTATTTTATGTTCATAAGCTTGAATAGACAATAATTTGACTTAGTATTTTAAGAAGTAAAATTGATGTATTGTTTGCCTACGTCAATATAGTATGCATAATAAGTAACTAATATCTTTCTTTAAATAAGTTACATTAATTTAAAAATAATACTCAGAAGAGTTTATGTTCCAAGTTGAAATTATTTTAGTTATAATTTTGAAATAAAAAAATAAAAATAGTAATTAGTAAAAATTTAAATGTAACTCAATTCAATCAAATGTTTCAGTTCGTTAATTAAATTTAAACTGTAATCAACAATCCAGGCTCAATAAACGCATAAGATAGAAAATGTCTAATTATAGAAACGAGATGTTTAATGTGTATTTTTACCGTCCTCAAATTTTGTATTTAAAACAATTTTAAATTAAAAGCGAGACAGATAAGATCCCAAAAAGTTAAAGTTCTTCGCTAGTTAAGAGCGAAGCTTTAATTATTGTTTGTACTGTTTATTATTTTTATTTAGAGACAGCAGCTGATGACGAAGGGACGTTAACATCGTACATATTACGTTATTTAGACTAAACTTCGGATTTTAATTAGAACGAAGAGAAAATATTTGAAAATTTTTTTTAGTTACGAAATTGTTTGATCTTCGATTATCGCATTATCGAAACAGATTAAAAATTTTTTTTTAATTTCACAGAATAAAAATTGGAATGACATTGACAGTTTAATGTTCTATTATAAAAATGTAATGTCTAATGGAATGGTGTAATCTTGTAACTATTATATAATCTTGTTGTTATAATAAAACTACCCTTAGTCAAAAATATTTTAACTATGAAGGTATATTTTTAACTTGAACTTGAAATAAAAATCAGCTTGGAATTATTTTGATGTATTAAAATTGAAGTTTGTTAAAAACATGCCAGCAATAAAATGACCACTTATTTCTAAGACTGTAATAATGCTATTAGTTTTAAGTAGTGTTTTTTTATTTAGAAATAAATTGATAACTTTCGAAATATTGTTTATTTATCCACTTTATTTTTTAAAAAAGCAAAGTTAACTGTAATCAATATTGTTCTAGCTACACACACACGGTCGTCTACTCCTAAGTTAGGCAACTATTAATAATAATAATAAATAATAAATACTCTTTATTGTACACTACAAAGAAATGTTACAAAAAGGGATACATACGAAGAAAGATGTACAAAGGCGGTCTTATCGCTAAGAGCGATTTCTTCCAGACAACCTTAGGGTATAGGACAGGGCATATAAAATGAGAAGCGGTAGGGAAGTGTACAAATAGTTGATAAAGAATTGGCATGGAGTTTACAAGCTATATGATATAAAATTAGTAAATATACTACATATAACACATGCAATACATATACATATATAATACATATATATATACATATAATACATATATATACACATATAATACATATATATACACATATAATACATATATATACACATAATTATACATTTATATAAACACTATATATACATTACTTCATACATACACCATATATACTACATACACAAATACTACATAATATATTGCGAAGATGATATTTAACAGTTATTTAGGGACAAAAAATGAGCCTTTAGATATTTTTTAAAACAGAATAGAGATTGAGCTTGCCTAATAGAAAGAGGAAGATTGTTCCAAAGCTGTACAGCTTTAACAGAGAAGGAGTTCGAATAAAAGGAAGTAGTATGGGAAGGAGTTTTGAGTATTAAGGTTGAAGATGACCTGAGTGAACGCTCATGAGTGTCACAGAGAAACTCGAAGCGATTTTTTAGGTAAAGAGGAGTATCTGGGTGGAAAAGCATACAATAAAGCAAAGAGAGGATGTGAGTATTCCTGCGAAAGCGGATAGGCAGCCACTTGAGTTGATTACGAAAATCGGATACATGGTCATATTTGCGAAGACCAAATATGAACCGTATGCAGAGATTCTGGAGACGCTCAAGCTTATTTAGCTGCTCCTCGTTAAGATCTAGGTAACAAATATCAGCATAGTCAAGAATTGGTAGTAGGAGTGACTGTGCTATTGTCTGCGTTCTACGCAGGGGCTAGATTTACATTTATTTTAAATAAATGTACATATATAAATGATATGCATATAAATAAGTATATACATTACACACAAACTCGGTGCGAGAATCGAACCCACAATTCCCGTAGCAGATAGCTGCAACGTCATTGCAAACTGCGCTAATGGTTTAATAATTAAAACAATATAAATTCCTCCTCTATTCCGAACATTTTTTCTTATAAAAACACCAATATATTAGTTATTAAACTAGATATGAGTGACTATTTTATTAACAATTAAAGAGAACGTAAACTTTGTTATTAATGTTCCCGATAAAATTAATTTCACCATCAAAGGTAAGATATTCGGCAATTTAATGATACGCAAACACACCTGTCTACACCTGTATTCATATTATTAACTATAAAAAGAGAATAATTTATTTTGTAGATAGCTCTATCTCTTTCTCTCATCATATCTCGCAATGAAACAAAAATCGTATTATAGCTCGTTAAATATAGGAATAATTTTCGTAAAATATCGATATCTTTATATGACGTTTGACGATTAATCGAGTTAATAGTCGCGTTCAGTGAGTGCATTTTTTTTTGTCTTATTTGTCATTTTTGACATTTAACACGTATCTTGTATTATGTATGGTGGACTTGACACAGCAGGTAATATTTTGCTTAGAATCTTGAGCTTACTCGACTAGAGAAGTACTTTACAGAAGATCACAGCCAAATAATACTGCTTTCAACTAGTGTTATGTTCCTCTGGTGAGTAAGGTAGCCAAAGCTTTGATGATTTGTGGTGTTGACAGACGTGTTGCAGCCTTTGGGGGATAAGGTCGGCAACGCGGTTGTAATGCTACTGCGTATCTGCTAATCATAAGGCGGACCGTGCTCTTATTTGCTACCATAGATGAATAAACCTACCTGATGCAATATTATTGCTATCGGATAAAGTATTGAAGTTACTGAAAGTACATTTTCAAAACATTTATTTAGGTTATTTTGGTATGTTCATCATCATCATCATCACTTAGCTTATCGCTCACACAGGCCTTCACAAGTTCGCGCCAAAAATGACGTGAACTCATGTGTGTTTCCCATAGTAACCACGCTGAGCAGGCAGGTTGGTGACCGTAGGGCTGGCTTTGTTGCACCGAAGACGCTGCTGCCCGTCTTCGGCCTGTGTATTTCAAAGCCAGCAGTTGGATGGTTATCCCACCATCGGTTGGCTTCATAAGTTCCAAGTTGGTAGTGGAACTGTGTTCTCCCTTAGTCGCCTCTTACGACACCCACGGGAAGAGAGGGTGTGGCTATATTCTTTACTGCCGTGCTAACTACAGCAGCAAAATTTAATAAGGAAATCAATTTATGGTTTAAAGGTATTAGGGCTCGTATAGAAAGGGAATTAAATGTTACACACAAAGATAATGATATTGGTTTATAGTATTACGTAACTGTAAAACGTAAGTTTCGCTAAAATTGTTTTGATTGTAACATGTTATGACATTTTAATTTAAAATTATAAATTGAATCTTTCCTATCTGTTAACTTTAACAAATGTATTAAAATTAAATTCAGAAGCATAAAATAGAATTACAGATATAAAAATAAACTATATTTATTCATAGTTGCCCATGTTTACGTGTTGGGCGGGGTATTGACGGATTTATGTGGACTTTTTAATTGCGTTTTTAATTATTTTTCAACAACGCTGCCGGCAAATTGAATACGACCAGTGAATTGTTGTTGCGTTATCTGATGAAAGTAGTTCAATAAAGTGTCATTTTAAAATGTTTATGGCGACGTTTATTCAAAGGGATTTTGTACAGGTATTATTTTGAAATTTATTTTTACTAGTTTTTATGATTTTCACTATTTTATTGTACTTTTTTAATAGTATTTAAATAGTTTATAATGTAGCTGTCAACTAGTTTCAATATGACATCTCATGCGACGATATATACAAACGCATTGGCATTGAGAATCTGATTTACAATAATTTTTAACCCGCCTCATTTTTTTTTTTTTTGGAAAAAAGGAGAAGGTTTTCAATTCGACTGTACTTCAGAACGGTTCTCAATTCTCAATTCGACTGTACTTCAGAACTTTTGACTGGGTGAACCATTTTCGACATTTTTTTTTAATCGAAAGGTGGTGTGTGTCATTTAGTCCCATTCAAATTTATTTGAGATGTAACAACTACTTTTCGAGTTATATCTAATAATGCGTTTTTACTTGACTATTTTTTCGTCGACCTGCGTTGTATTATATCGCATAACTTTTCACTGGTTGTACCTATTTTGATGATTTTTAATCTAATCGAAAGCTGATGTTTATCATGTAGTTACGTTTCATCGAGATCTGATAACAACGGTTGTCGGTGAGTCGGTTTTTTTTCGTTTTTACGTTAAAAAAAGCAATTAACTCTAGTGCCCTTAAAATGTAACACATCTTCTTATATAAAAGTGATTGCCTTATTCGTTAGGAGTTTTCAGAACTTTCTTATTTCAAGAATTATAATTTCAATTTTAATAGTGATGATTCAGGGTATTTATATTAATAGTTTTATCGTGAAAGAATTGTTAGAGCAAAGCAGCTCTTATATATTTCAACGTCTTAATTCTCGATTAATTGTGTTAGGATGTGTACCAATAAATCTTAAGTCGTTATAAAATTCTAGTTTGCTTAGACCCGTTTCTACCATTCATAAAACAACATATATGCTTATGTGTGCACAGGATATTAAACTCTAAACGACATACACATATGGTCGAATTTTTATTGCATATTAAAATTCTCTTATACATTTCGATTCGTACAATAGATTTTACTAGTCCACGCCCATTGATTAACACGAAAGATAAAGCTTGCGTTAATGAAGTATTTTATACGTACATTTTTTCTCATTGTTAAGTGTGCGAGCACTTAGCCTTGAAAGAGTTGTAATGGAATCGCTTGTAATTATTTATTTTAATTCGTGTTATAGAAAATATTTGTTTGTTGTTAATGAAAAGATAAGCACTTAAGAAGTAAAAAAAAGTTTGACAGGTATATAGTTAGTATTATTTATATCATAATATTTTGTACCGTCACGTCGGGGTCACCACTTTAGCGGAGGGTTGTATATGGTGTGGTAGGAGTTATATGTATATAAGAAGTAGCGAATTAATAACAGGAACTACTGAACGATATATTTATTATACGTGCGAGTATATCAATCGAGCGTCTCATTCCAACTTAGAGCTGTAACTACATATCACGAAATGTGCTGACGGCACAATTTATTAATCATATTTTATCACAACATGCACAAATCAATCAATACATCGTCATATTTTAAAGACATCGAACACTTTAAGTCAATTAATAAACATAAATATCGTAAAAAGATAAAATGCAAATAGTGTCTGTGTTCAGTATCTACCATTTGTGTTTTTGTATTAATAAAGGTAATGTGTATGATGATTGATGGTCTAGCTCTATTTTTTACTATCGGGATTTGATTTGATATTTTTGACATTTTTTTATTACATATGTCTAAAGGCTATATTTTTCTTGAATACCTATCTCATAAACGATTGTCGTAGTTGTGAACTGGTGATCTGTAACTTTCTTACTGTAACCGTACATTACGGTTATCAGTGAGTTTATTAGAGTTTATCTTCTTTACATTTTTTTTATATCACTAGGTCAGCAAACAAGCGTACGGCTCACCTGATGGTAAGTGATTACCGTAGCTTATAGACGCCTGCAACACCAGAAGCATCCACCCCCCCCCCCCCAGGATCTCTGGTCACCTTACTCACCAACAGGAACACAATACTGCTGGAAAACAGTATATAAGGAATATTATCATATCATTATGTTTTAAATTAAGGTACACCAATTAATATCATGTCAAAATTCTGAGTAGCTCAACTTTACCTCAAACTTTCAGAAGACCACAGCTGAATCATACGTTTTAAGTAATATTGGCGCAACGGTCAATGCATTGGCTTGTGGCTGTTGCGCTGGCGGTTGCGAAGTCGATCCTCGAGCATTAAAACCATTTGTATTGGCCATACAGACGTTTGCCATGGTCTGGTTGTTTGTGCAGTGCTCGTGGGTCTTCCCACCGTGCCTCGGAGAGCACGTTAAGCCGTCAGTCCCGGTTGTTATCATGTACACCTGATAGTGATCGTTACTCATAATAGGGAATATATCCGGCAACCCACATCGGATCAGCGTGGTGGCTTAAGCTCTGATCCTTCTCCTACATGGGGAAAGAGGCGTTTGCCCAGCAGTGGGATATTACAGGCTGGAGCGTATAAGAAGTATTGTGTTTCTGGGTCGAGTTATCCAGAACTCCGGAAAGCGTATGGTGTTATGGTCTAACGCGGTTGCAATGCTCCTGGTGCAATACTCATAAGCAACAGCCTACAATATACGCTTACGTCAAGTGGACCGTACGCTTGATTTAATTAACGAAATTCCATGTTTAGTTTATTAATATAGCTCAAAACGACTGCACGCCTTCTCTTGTCCAACCGCTTTACAATTAACCTTGCCGTGTTAGCTTAGAAAAATAGCTGAGTAGCGAGTCTAACAAACGAGGAATTAATATCGGGAGCCCGAGTCATTTATATTAAGTTCCCACTTTCCATTTTGTAGTACAACCGGCCCTTCCCTACAGCAATTATGCATCAAGATAAAAACATTTGTTTGCATAAGATTCCGTTCAAATAACGAGGTATTAGTTGTTTGAAACTCCGAAACGATTCGCTAATGAGTGGACGATGGTACTGAATTTTTAATTGTAGGTACAAGGTTATCATAAATTGTATTTCATTTGTTTATTGTAATTTATCGTTTAGTATTCAGAACGGTTTGTTATTTAAAATGAAGTCATAGCCTAAATAAATATTTTAAGAAATATCATTGCCAAAATTTAATTTTTTTTCTATAAGAACTTACGAATCTAGTTTTTATTAATACTTTAAAATCTCAAAGTACAATATTACTAACACTTTTATTTACCATTCACAAGGTTTTAAGGTGAATTTATTTTAGAAAATAATTATAAAATATTAATACGTGAAGCAAAAACTTTGTACCCCTTTTTTACGAAAATTGTGCGGACGGAGGTGTATGAAATTTTGTAGACTTGTAGTTTATACAGAGAAGGAGTGCAGAATGCTAATATTTTTTTTTAATTATGGATAAAAATGTATTTAATCAATAAAAACAAAAAAAAAAAAAACATTACACACTACCATGTATTTGACACATATACGCATATTATACTCTTTTGCTGTGTCAAAGTCTGTGTCCAAATTAAAAAAATTAGAAAAATTCTTTATTTTCATTATTTTTTTGACGAATTAATTTATTTTTTGTCGAATTTCGACCTCTGGACGACCACTAGTAATTATAATCCCTAAATAAAAATAAAACATTCATACAAAAATTAAATTCCTACTCTTTAGATTATTAGAATTATAATGAACTAAACAAGTTTACAAATGAACGGTTTAAAAATAAATAATTTAGTAATGAAAACATTAAATACGTAAAAAAAAAAACGTAAGTTAAGAATACGTAACTACCTGACCTTACCAACTTTATACCGCTGTATTTTTTTACGTCAATGTGTCGGTTTTTTTTTTTTATTTTTTTTAATATAAACCTTTTCTTGACAATAACGAAAGGAACAAAAATAATTATCCAAGTTGTTGCATTCGTTTGGAAGTTATGCACGGACATATACCTATTTCCTCGATTTATTTTTATATCATTATAGGTAGATATAGATTATTATTGCTTCATGATTTGCCACATAATCCATATTATAACTATGGACACCATCCAGTTATTTATCTAACGAACTAAATTATAAGTGAAAATTAACTATTCATGGACCAGTTCACCACATACATAACATTATCCTTATAAAATAATTGATTGCTAATTTATTCATAACATTTACGATAATTAATTCAAAATTCAATATAATAATAATTTGTTTGTTGTTAATACTCAATCAGTGTAACGTAATATGTGAATAACTTATGTGTAATAAGAACAATATAGTTTTTACAAATAAGGTTTGTCAGTCATTTAGTCAGTTTAGCCTATTGCAGTACGCTGCTGGACATAGGCCTGACTAAGCTCGCGCCAGACATCCTGGTTTTCCGCAATACTCATAGCCTACACCGGCAATCTTACGTAGATCGTCGATCCAGCGTGCCGGACGACGTCCCACACTGCCTTTGCCAAGACGCGGTCTCCACTCCATAAGGTTCGTACTCTTAATACAATAATTTTTGTTTTAACTGCTACGAACAGAGTATCAATAAAGATTTTATAGGCATGTTAGAGAAACGGTTGAGACAACTGTTGTAGTGTAGTGGTTGGTAGATGTCTAATTAGCGACGCTCGTGGGTTCGATTCCTGCTCGAAATGGATATTTGTATTTGTACCTATCAATATTTGTTTTCGTTTTAGGCGTCTGTCCTTGCGGAACTCTGTACCGTGCCTCAGAGGGCTGTTATTAACACCCGATAGCTATTGTTATTTACAGTAGGGAATAAATATGTTTACCCGTCCGCCGTGGTGAATTAGCTTCCGACACTTTTGCATGGAGATAGAATAGTAAAATAGCCTAAGCTCAGCATTAAAGTCTGAATCTACTAGTTAATCAATCAATGATTAATGGAAGAGACTTTAATATTCTAATATAATATATAATGATATTCCTATTTCCCACTCCTTACACCAGAATAACTAAAATTGATTTTATCTTTTATTACAATTTCTGTTACTACATTTGTTGACGCTAATTTTTTTTTGTTGGTAAAGCTATCAATTAGGACTATCAACTACATACAATTAACACTACTGCGTGATTGACAATGAATCGTTTATTTTTTTTTTTTCAAATGTAATTGAAGTCGTTGAATTACAATTTATAAATACCAGACGGACAACTAAAAGCTACTAATAATCACTGTCGTAAAAAAACTTTTTATTCGTGATAAAATTAACTTATTCAAAAATTATCTACGGGTCTTATCTAGGTCATAGAAATTGTTGTTAAAGATTTAAGGAGTGAGTTAAAAAACTGAGTTAAGATTTATGTAGTAATAATACTTATTGTTTGTGGCGACATCTATCGCACACGATTGAAACTAACTAAATCGACCCTAGAGTTCTCACTCCAAGTTTGTACAATAGATGTCTCTGTAAACATTAACGAATATTTTTTTTATTTAATTATTTGTAGTAGTTTTCCCGAGTAAATGGCAATCTACTATAAAATTACTGAGTGAAAGAATATTCTTTGTAGTAGTTTTTTTAACTGTAGTACCTATATTAATAAAAATTATTTTGTAATATTTGTTTGTCAATTTACGGTTATTTCGTTGTCTAATAGATGGCGCTCCGTCGCTGCGCAAGATTTAACATAAGAATGTCATCTGCAAAGTAGTTCAGGTATTAATGTACAGGTGGCGCTATTACAAATAAATTATTTTTAGTATCGAATGGGAATATTAATACGTATGCTCCGAATATCCTGGACCATGAAAATAACAAATGTTGAGGTTCTGCGCCGAATGAATAAAAGGTTGGAGATAATGAGGATTGTGAAGGAAAGGAAGCTGCAGTATTTTGGTCACATAATGAGAGGACACAGATATCGGATTCTTCAGCTTGTGATTGAAGGAAAAATCGAGGGAAAACGCCGACCAGGCAGAAGGAAAATATCCTGGCTGAAGAACCTCCGTGAATGGTTTAATCTAATAAGTACTCGCTCTCTCTTCCGTGCTGCAGCTTCGAAGATTAAGATAGTCATGATGGTCGCCAACCTTCGTAGAGAAGAGGCACCGTAAGAAGAAGAAGGGAATATTAACTTTAAATTGAGCTTTTAACATTAATTCACATTTATTGTTCATTTTAGTGAAATTTGTTTGAGGACACCGTTAAAGCCTACTTATTAAATCGAATGTCACATTAAATTACATTTGAAGAGTATTGTGTGAAATTGTAATGAAGAAATATAAAAAATACGGCTTTCGCAATAATTATTTGAAATTATCACAGAAAAAGGTGGCTTTGCAGTAGCCCCCATAACTCGGTGCGGTGCTGGATCATCCAAAATAAAAAAAAAAACAAAGTTGGTAATGGTTCTAGCAGGTACTCTGAGGAAGTGTTTTAAAATCTTGATTTTAGGCTTTGTGGGAACGCTTTGAAGAGAACAACACGAAAGAAAATGACTCAATTATTATTGAAAAATAAAAAAAATTAAGGAATTTGATAAAAAAAGTCTCAACCGTAAATGCTGTACAGAAATACATATAAATAGTGTTCGAAATGTTAAAAAGATCGATGGAGTGGTTTTGAAGTTTTAAAAATATGTTAGAGGAGGTGCGTCTAAGTCGCCAGTCTTTAGGAAAAAATATGTCTCACGGAAAACCTCAGGACGAAGGTCATTCTACAGTCTGTACGTACGTAGGTACGTGGAAAAAATAAGGGAAAAGCCTATCCCATTGGATGTAAATCAGGTTTTTGTAAAAGTATTGGGATTCTTACGGTAGATATCCCTTTTTTCTTTGCGGTTCAGTGTTTTTATATAAATACAAATATTCATCCCGAGCGCGAACCGAACCAACGACGGTCGGTGTTCTATATGTACTAATATCCCAGCGTGGTGGTTTTTTTACAATATAAGTAAACCAGAAATATAAATTTCATCAGCAGTTTTTGTTATTCCATATCTGTCTATTGAAATAATACATCTACCCACTAAAATCAAATAAAATAAAAACATTCGCCGAAAATTCGCATCGGGCAAATGTGAACGTCAAAAAATTGCGAATATTCTTTCATACGAATTATTAATTAGTTGAGAAAAGTTTGAAATAGCACGACAAGATGTGGTCATTTATTACAATATTTTTTTAAAAGTACGGTGATTACTTTGATTTCTTGTGACAGATACTTTTTAGTGCTAGACAGTTTTCACATTGTACGTACCACAGGAGTCACGGCACAATTCATCTAAATTATTTTAATGATTGTTTATTTTTGAAAAGAGAAATGAAACTTCACGTCACTCAAAAGAATCTGTCACATTGTGCTGTGATGTTGTTCACGATCAGCTGGGTCAAATGTCAAGGTAACGAGAAATCATACCGAGAAATCCAACAAGATGTTATTATCCCATTTAACGAACCTCGAATCAACAATACATATAAATATCGAAAATCAACGTGCAAAATTATTTCAAATACGTTGGTCTTACGGAGTTCATGTTTTTAAAAAATTTCTTCGATAAATCAGTGGCTATAACTATGTCGCTGCTCTCAATTATTCTGTTTGTAATTTTACTCTTAAATCTCGCGAAATCCGACATTCAAAAAGAACGTGCTGTGAACGTGACTCCGTCAATACAAAACTTCAAAGAGTATATGACGAGAATCGTCAAAGAACAAAGTTCTAAAATACAGATACTTCTAAAGAAAATAGAATGGAATGCTCAGACTGTACTGAAACGAATAAGGAATATGAACGCAAAATCGAAAATCATTAATGAAATACAACCCCATAAAATGAAAAGTAAAGTTGATAGCGTGGAGTATCAAATTGAGTCACCTGTTACCGATGATATTAAAACTAATAATATTCAGAGTGAAGCGAATGGCAGAAGTTTTGTTCCTCATTACGTCAATACTGGATACGGTACTAGTGCCAGCGCGAATTACGGTGTTGCTACGTATCATCATCATTCTATTGGATTTGATCCAATTAATATTGTGGTATCAATGTCTCTCTTATCTTTTCTACTACAAGCACTTCAGGGAATCTTAAACAGAACGAGGCTACCGACTCCTGTTGTTGAAGCGAAAAGTTTAACAAGTGATCACATTGAAACATATGCAAAGAAAACATCTGATTTTAATTTAGCAAAAACAAAATCTTTTTACCCTAAAAAATACGAATATTTTAAGAAAAAATATCAATCTATGTACTGATAATATTATGAAAATTTATGCGGTCGACCATTAGCATAGATTTTTAGCACGGTTAAGCGAGACTACATAATTGTGTGTTATTTCACCGTAAGTATTTAACGTAGAAAAGGGTCACTATTTATGTTGCACATTTTAATAAAGATTTAAAAACATAAGCTCTTATTATTATTTTTTATTATAACATATTTCATACAAGTATATACAATTTATCTCACCCAGTGGTTTATTATTGATTAATAATGCTTAACTCTCTAGAAAACGTATATAATATAGAATATAGCCCCTCTCTTCCCGTTAGTGTCATAAGAGGCGGCTAAGGGATGGGAAGCCAACCCTGCGGCCAGCAACCCGCTTGCTCAGCGTGGTGACTACAACACACATGAGTTCACGCCATTATTTGGCGCGAACTTGTGGAGGCCTATGTCCAGCAGTGGACTGCAATAGTCTGAAATGATGATGATAATGATGATGAAGATAGTGATAATGATGATGATGATGAGGAAACGTAGGTACGTAACGTAGGATTGATTTCTGGTTTAAGTAGTCTGTAAATTTTATTGTAGTGTTATTATGATTAAAAATATTATTACAATAAAATATTTTGTGAGTTGAATCGATAAACTAGCTTTTGAATATTATATTATGACCGTATTTCATAAAAAAGTGTGTGTGTGTGTGTGTGTGTGTGTGTGTGTGTGTGTGTGTGTGTGTGTGTGTGTGTTTGTTTGTATCTACTTATGTACGCACGTAAGAAGTTATACTTTACTAGCTGACCCCGCAAACGTTGTTTTGCCATAACACAAAATTTCAAATATTTTTCTCAATTTGATCGCAGCACCAACTGTCGGGACAAACTGAAATTAAAATAGAATAATATTTAATATTTGATGCTGCGATGGTAGCGTAGTCTACCGGATCCAATGTAAAACATTCCAAAATTAACAAGTACTTATAAATGAAAAATTAGTTAAATAAACGATTTGCAGTGGACCAAATTGTGAATCTTAACCATCCTCGAATCGCCTTGAACTCACACAAAAAAATTCATCAAAATCCGCCCAGCCGTCTAGGAGGAATTCAGTGACATACACACGCACACAAGAAATATATACAATATAAAGATTGGCTAGCTAACTTCACGTTGCTAACTTCTTTTTCGTTGACTAGCAGTTCAGGGTGTCGATTTTTCTTTCGTGACGGTGTACGCGCGCATCGTAAAAATTTACTCTCATCATTTTTCCCAAACGCGCCAAAAATAAAATAACTTCAAAAAAATAATTGTGTGGTTTTATGAAACCAATACAAGTGAAACTTTATTTAATAAAAACATTTACGTTAATACAGAGATCCCTCACAAATACCGCGGAACACTTGCATAAACAAATAAGTGAGAATATAAAGTCTACACGGTCAGCTGATGCGAGCTATGGGCGTGGCCATATTGGCCCTAACGCGACATGGTGCGACATGCGATAGATAAGAAACATTTTGGGGTGATAGACTAATAGTTTCAATTTAAAAAGTTATTGCTTTGATAGAACTATTAGAAGATAACGCTACAGCCTGTAATATCCCACTACTGGGCATAGGCCTCTTTCCCCATATAGGAGAAGAATCAGAGCTTAATCCACCACGATGCTACAATGCGGGTTAGAAGATAAGTTATGTTACAAATCAGTTTTTTTCTAATATAAATTATTTCACGTGATAATCCTTATGTAATTAGCAAAAAAATATCTAGTCAGTAAAACGTTAGTAATATCTAGCGCAAAATCTGGATCAGCCAAACTAGCAAATTATCTCATTGAAGATCAGATCGAAATAATGCTTCTCTTAAGTAGTGTTATGTTCCTATTGTTTGTGTCAGTGGTTATATGGTCGGCAACACTCAAGTGTTACTCCTGGTAAGGGTAACGTAACGGTACGTAAGGTACGGTAATCTTTTACCATCAGCCGGACCGTAGGCTTGGCCATACCACACTAGTGATATGAAAATCCTTTTATATTTAAATTCATCACAATAAGAAAATTTCATAACTATACACGAAAAATAAAGGAAAAGAAAATATTCGTAGACGGTTTGTTATACCTATTGTATAACAAAATTTAACGTACATTTCTTAAGACCACAATGATGGAACGTAGTAATTTCGCTTGCCCCAATTCTCTTCTACTTACTGTAATTGCAGTTCATGTCGCATGACATAATTTTCATTTCGCTTAGTGTTTTACGACTCATAAAACGAAATTAATATACAAAGTAAATTGCTCCTGTAATGTATTCGTGGATTCGTTTAGTAGATAACTGACACTTAAACGTTTCATAGTTAATTATAAATCTTTTAATTAATCTTCATATTTATTTTCTTTCTTTAGAAACTAGACACCTTAGCGGTTTCATTTGTTATTATGCTCGTCAAGTTATGATGATGGTTCTATTAGTCTGACAGCTTGCTTTACTGTTCTTGTTGCTGGAAGGTTATAGTCATATACGTTAGGATTTATAAAAAGTTGAAATGTAAATGTATACTTTATGGTAATTTTTTGAGTTGATAAAAGATCCGGATAAAGCTGGAAGTAGCAGTGCCCTTTCTGTGCATGACATGTTTTTCAAAGATTAATTGTCCACGCTGTTTGTCGGTATTAACGTCTATATCTAGGTACGAGTATACTAATGTTGTAAAGAGGAAAGATTTGATTTTTTCATATTTGGTCATTGCTTCTACCTGTGTTGGGAACATGCACTAAGAAATTTTCAGATTTATAAAATGACGAAGGTCTGGACCTAGCAGGCTCTTTGGCTATTATGGATAAACTCAAAAAGTACTGAACTAATCTAAAAAAAATCTTTCACCTGTACAGTGCTACGTTATCACTGAGTGGCATTGACTATTTTAATGGGAGAAAATAGGCCGAACAAAATCACCTAGTCTACACGAATGGGGACGCGACGAAAAGCTAGTTCTGTATAATCATAATAACAATAGATGGTAATAACAACATAGGTGCCTAGCATGTTGCATGTATAATGCAATAAACTCAGTAGAATAAAATCTTATGTCAACGTTCAAAACTATGCATGAGAAATATTTCACATGTAGTATTTTTAACCGACTTCCAAAAAGGAGGAGGTTCTCAATTCGATTGTATATTTTTTTATGTATGTTATTTCTGAACTTTAGACTGGGTGGACCGATTTCAATAAAAAAAAAAATTATCGAAAGGTGGTGCGTGTCAGTTGGTCCCATCAAAATTTGTCTGAGATCTAACAACTACTTTTTGAGTTATATCTAATAATTCGTTTTTACTTGACAATTTTTTCGTCGACTTACGTTGTATTATATCGCATAGCTTTTTTCTGGTTGTACCGATTTTGATGATTTTTCAAATAATTTAGTCGAAAGCCGATGTTTATCATGTGGTCACATTTAAATTTCATCGAGATCTGATTACACCTTTTGGAGTAATCTTTGATAATGCGTATTTACTTAACTATTTTTCGTCTAACTACGTTGTATTACTTGTCGATATAATTGAAGTCGGTTTTTTTTTGTTTGCCTGCAAACACAATTATTATATTATCATTTTATATGCATTTTTTATAACACATTTATGTATTACCCTAACATTCAGGCTTTAAATCTAACCCTCAGGCTTCAGTCAGTAATATCCCACGACTGGGCATAGGCCTCTTCCCCCATGTAGGAGAAGGATCAGAGCTTAATCCACCACGCTGCTCCAATGCGGGTTGGCGGATATATTCCGTACTATGAGTAACGATCGCTATCAGATGTACATGTTAACAACCGGGACCGATGGCTTAACGTACTTTCCGAGGCACGGTGGGGAGACCCACAAGGATAACCCTCAACACTAGGGCGTAAAAACAACGGAGGCGTTGTCAATATTAACACGCTACTTAAACGAAGCTAGGAGTTTTAGCTGCCGTAGAAGTAAATAAAATCATGTTTTAAGTGGTAAACGTAAATAAAAGAAAATATGAAGTCGTTATAAATTGGTATCATACGGCATAACGTAGGCAACATCCGAATATCACATATCTCGTCGACTCTATTATGATCAAATTTCCCATTACGAATAATAACCGTATCTTTGAATAGCTTTTACCTTTAATATTGTCATTCTCGTTATGAGTTATTTTGCTCAGTGGAAACGAAATTTCTCAGAAATTTTTAATTGAAATTCCATAATAAATTGTCTTTTTAACCGACTTCCAAAAAAGTTGGGGGTTCTCAATTCGACTGTTTTTTTTAAATGTATGTTACTTCAGAACTTTTGACTGGTTGAACCGATTTCGACAATTTTTTTTAATCGAAAGGTGGTATTTTTTATTTGGTCCCATTGAAATTTATTTGAGATCTAATAACTACTTTTCGAGTTATATCTAATAATGCGTTTTTACTTGACGCTTTTTTCGTCGACCTTCGTTGTATTATACCGCATAATTTTCTTCTGGATGTACCGAGTTTGCTAATTCTTTTTTTGTTGGAAAGAAGATATTCCTAGTTTGGTACCATGATAAGGAAACCAGGATCTGATGATGGAATCCTAGAGAAATCGAGGGAGACTCTCGAAAATACGCAATAACTTTTTACTGGGTGTACTGATTTTGATAATTTTTAATTTAGTCGCAAGCTGATGTTCATCATGTGGTCACATATAAATTTTATCGAGATCTGATAACTACTTTTTGAGTAATCTTTGATAACGCGTAGTTACTTGACTATTTTTTCGTCGATCTACGTTGTATTATTACGATGTAATTGAAGTCGGTTTTTTTTTCGTTTGCGAGCAAATACAATTATTATTAAACAACACACTTTTTGCGTACGTGTGCGTGTCCGTGTTTGTGCGTTGTTGTGCTTGTTTGTGAACTAGCTAACCCCGCAAACGTTGTTTTGCCATATCTGTTATAAACTCCCTTAATCACCCCATTATGACTCAGAGATATGAAAAATAAATGTTAGCCGATTCTCAGACCTACCCGATGTGCACAAAAAAATTCATAAAAATCGGTTAGCCGTTATTGAGTATGATAACTAACACTGTGACGCACACAATATAAGATATATAACGAAACTTTTTTAAAATTATAAACCGTTTTAAAATACTATTTTTAGATTGAAAATGTTTAACAACTTCAAATAAAAAGAAATATTGAAATTGATATTAGATTTGTTTCAATTTTAATGAAAATTCTGAGTGTGGAAAATTTTATCTAGATTACAGTAAATTACTGTATTGAATCAGGACGATAAAAATAATAAAAACGGGGTACATTGTAGTTTTTAATGGTGAAAAAATTGTCCATTTAATTTTCCGCTATTTGTACAAGACAGAATTATACCGTAAATCCCGATTTCAAAATATTTTCGTCTTAAACAATGTGTAATCTCTTAATCTGGTCCTATTTTTTAAATATAAATTTTCATTACTTGAACTATCAAAAGATTTTAACGTCAAACGCCCAAAAGTTTTAACACGGGATCTCTTTGATATTCTTTAGATTTTAACGTTCAACTGAAGTTACTGGAAAAAAATATATTATCCGCCGAACTTGAGATTATTTTTTGACGTTTTTAAATTTAAGATAGTTTGATAAGTTAAACAAGACCTTAACTACGCTATAATAGCAGCTTGCTTGTATAGTTTGCTCGCATAGTTTATATAATTCTCACTCTCTTGTTTGTATAGTTTATATATATATTTAGCATATTAGTGTTAGCTGAGAGAGGTTTCCTAAAAATCCCGGTATTATCCTGGTCGGATAACTCGGATAGCGGCTGAGTCTGCTTGAGCCCGGGAGTAATCCACATCTTATTATTTCCATAAACCGTCCTCGTTTATCCGTTCCAAATATTGCCATTTAATTTTTATTTAATGTTACTAACCAACCTCTTTCTATTCTTATTTTGTTTTTTTTTTTTAATGTATAATATACTTTTGGTAATAACATTTCAATATGTTTTCGCTAAATTGCTTGAGGATAATAATAATTACTTAAGTTTATTATACCTTTTATTATATTTTCAGTGTATTTTTTAGGATTTTATATATATCAAAATTACACGTTGTTGCCTTTAGGACAGATTCTGCAAACGATAATCGGCAAAATATTAAAAAAACCCTTTAATTGACTAAGTGAACTGGATTTTTTTTTCTTGACAAAAACAACTGCAAAAAGTAGAATAAATTAAAGCAAAGACTTGGTACTGAACATTTTTTAATGTCATATTAAAAATCGACCGTTCCAGCGGGGATCGAACCTGCATCTCCGACTGACTGTCAAGTGAAGAGTAGTTCTCAGACACTATTTGTGGTGTTCAGATAGTCCGTATTGCGATATACAAGAATACGAGTTGTTTAATTTGAAGAAAGAGTCCATTAGAGATAATAGAATAATTATTACGTCAGTTGTTTGATTGTGAGCTTGTTCTTTATTATTTGTATTTCTTTTTGATATTTCTAAATAAAAGTTAAAAAAAAGTTTCCAGGAATTGCTCTACTTTTCGATTGAGCATATTTTTAAAAATACTGCTTTGAGTTTGCCTTCCCTATACATTACACGGTTAAAATTTTTGATTGTAACAGTAACCCGTTTTCATCACATGCTTAATTTTAATGTAAAACGTCCTCAATCATGTCTCTGTTCAAAAAGTTTGAAGAAAATGTATATGCTTTCTCTTGTCAATGATTTTTTATCATTAATTTTAAAACTTTTGTCTAAACTTTTGAAACATCTTATACGTTTTTACCTCAATTATTCCTCTCTTCTAATGTTTTTCCAGTTAAAAGCAACCCACCCTTTATGTACTTTGAAGAAGTATAGGTGCGTGATCATGATGCATCGGTTTGATCGCGCGTGCATTTGCTCTTTGGATAGCTTTCACCTTGCCAATTGTAAATGTCGTACGCTGTTAATTCTACATACGCAATACGCCATTATCACATGTTCGCAGATTAACAATGACATTATTTTTCGGTAATAATTGGCATGATATCCACAGAACGACGGATATTTAACCGAATGGCATGTCAGCTTGACTGATGATGAGGAGTAAATAAGTATATGAACCACTTGCTCCTGTTTGAGCCATATTTATGCTTGATATAACTAAAATATGGCATACTGCTTTGGACACAGGAATCCGATTCGAATCCCGAAGTCTTTTGTATTTTAAATCGTTCTTATTCATCTTTTATAATATAAATGAATAGTTTAAACTATCACGTTGAACGCTCACATCGCGTCGATAATTTCGAAAGATGAATTCGTTTACACTAAATATTAGACATTTCTTACTAAATATTGTTTTCTAATGTTTACGCGAATTTTACTCATTATGAGACGATTTTTTCGGATTTTATTGCGATTTATTATGTTTTTTAGATGCTCGACGTTTCGGGTATCATTCCTCTTATCAAATTTCGTCTCTGTTTGACTTCATTGAGATTAAAATTTCCGGAACGGTAGTAGATCATACGTCAGTGATTGTGTATCGGTTTACTGTGTCGCATTGCTAAATGGCCCTCGAATAGTCTTATATGTTATAATTTTTTTAGATACAGTACAGTACAATTTATAGTTAAATTATACTGAAATTGAACTATATTATCACAATTATTCACTGTTTTGCTCACAAAGGGAATTGTAGGTAGGTTCGACGGATTAAAAATTCATTAATAACGTTATTAAAATTTAGTTTAATAAAGGTGTATGTTAATAACATTTTAAAATAATTTTCAAGTAGCAAGCTAAACGGGGTGTAGAGGAAACTCCAGAATCCGTACACATGCCCGCACTAAGCCAAGCGATGTAGCCTAGGGTAAAAGCCGGATAGTTGCCCCACTTTTCGAAAAAGCTTGATGTTTTAAAAATATGAACTTGCTGAAAATTATTTAGTATGTATCTCAAAACATAGGTCTTTTATCTTCTATAATAGCCTATTTTTTTGTACATAATTAACAATGGTTTTGAATAAATATTGTTTTATTTCACCTCTCAGAAAAGGGATAGTTGCCTACTATGGCGGATAGTAGCCTAGCGTGGAAAATGCTTCGAGGGATACTTGCCTCGTGCGGGGATAGTAGCCTCGGTAAAATTTTTAGTTTAGATAGAAACAAATTTATATCAATTAAATTAGTCTTTATTATTTATTTAACAGTCCTTATAATTTACTGAGATCTTTTATTAAGTATAATGTGATATAATAATCATAACATTATCAAAAAGTTTTCATTTTTAATGATTTTAATTATAAAAATATTATTCAAACTTAAATTTATGTACGTTATTATGAAATATTAGCATTTATCTTAAAGATATAATAATTTGGTAATTAACTTTGGTGTTAACTTTAATTTTTGCCAGCAGCTAAGGTTTCCAACTTTCCACATCTTTGACAATAGTTCTTGAATGTGGTGCATGTTTCATGCAACCACATCTGACATGTATCACATAGAATCCAATCTGACTTTGATTTCGTTAAATTGTAATTCTCATAACATTCTACGCAATAATCATCAATTTTTTTGGTAGAAACTTTTTTATTCGTATTTACTATTAAATTATCATTTTTGACTTTTAATATCTTTTGAGTGTCTCTTATCGATTTTTCGTCCTTGCTTCTTTTGATTAGGAGTCCTATGGTGGCTTTTCCTTTAAGCGTTTTTGAACTGAATATATTTTCTTCACTTTCACTACGGTCGGAACTGTCAGAACTGTAAATTTGTAATCTTCTCTTCCTTAATGTTTTTACTTTTTCCTGTTTCATAAAATCTGCGTTATCAGATTCAATTTCACTGCTAGTCATATCAATATATTTTTTACTCTTTTTGTTCTTTTGTTGTAGCCCTTTTTTCTTCTTAATGCTTTTCTTGTCCCCAGCTGGTTTAGTTTTTTTTGTCTCTGTGGTAATTTTAGTTTTCGTAATTTTATTCATTTTTTCTGCTTTATCCTTCTTGTGGACAATTTTATCGTTAGAGTTTAAAATTTCTGCAGATTGTTTAGATCTTTTAGTTATGCTTAGCGGTATTCTTGGTATAGGAGATGCTTGATGTAAAAATTTAGACGGTGTTTCTTTTTCAAGATTTTGGTTTTGGAATTCATTTAAAGATATCAGCGATGGTAATGATAGCTCAGTATTATCAAAGATATAATCTTCCATGTCGCAATCTTCTAAGGCTAAACAATCTTGAGACAAATTTAATAGGCTTGAAGGCGGCCTCGGTGGCGTGTGATTTTGGTTCATGTTATTCTGCTCAGATTCATGTACGACAATTTCCAGATTATTAGCATTACTTGGAACTTGATATCCTGATGGAAGCAGTTCGTTTCGATGATGTAGACCTTGGTTAGACTCAGATTCCGGTACGATACAAATACCTGGTACTTGTTTGCTGAGGGATGTCACTTGGTCTCTTTCATTTGACGCAAAACTTTGCTCAGAATCTTGTGAGCGATTCTTTAACGCAGACACTCCAGAAACGCCCGGTACTTGATCATTTAGAGGATTAGATTCTCGTTCCTGCGCAAGTTCCCCCAATGCTAAATCTGATATAGCAAATTCAGCATTTGATAGAGCATTTGGTTCGACTGGGTAGATTCCACTGCCACGAAAACCACTTATTGCATTGGCGGGGACAGCTGCTCGAATCCATGCCTTGGATATTAGCTGACCCGAGTTGTACCGATTCAGTTTTTTTTGTGGATTGGTACGCATGAAATTGTTTGTCTCAGCATTATAATATTTTTTAAATGGTCCGAATACTGATACGTCTAATGGTTGCAAAGCTGAAGTAGTGTGACTAGGTAAACAAAGTAATATCACATCATTGTCTCGAGCAGTTTCTAGCATATTGACAGCACTTGAGTGCGATGAATGACCATCCAAAATCAGTAATACCTTCCCTGGCGGTTTGCGTGGAATAAAATGTTCAGTCAGCCATTTATAAAAAAGATCTGAGGTAATGTATGCCGATTTCTTTTGCATGTAAACTTGAGAACCAAGCGGAAGTCCCTCTTCGAATTCTGGTTTCTTTTTTACGCCTTTGATAATCAGAACCGGTGGGAGAAAATTGCCAATAGCGTTGCAACAAGCAACAACAGTAATTGTTTCTCCTTTTTCACCGGAAGTAACTGATTTAACTGCTTTAGCGCCTTTCTTAGCTAATACTTTACCAATTTTATTATTTAGTTGGACACCGGTTTCATCCATATTAAATATTCTATCTGGCTTATTCAGCAAATTATTCTTAGTTAAAGTAGTTATTAAGAGTTTGAAAAAATTCGCAACTTCTGTTCTGTTGAGACCCTTCGCTCTTTCAGTTGATAAGCCCTCAGCTTGTCTCAAAGCTATTTCAGGATTTCTTTCAAGAAAGCTTTTTAGCCATTGCGGTCCAGCTATTTTATTCTCATTGTTAAAGCTGTGCTTTAATTTCAACTTTTCGGCAAACTGATAAGCTAATTGACGAATCACAATTCTGTCAGGAGGAAAACCGGCGTCTCCGAGCTTCAATATATGAGCTACCAGTCTTTTTTCATTTTCGAAGCCAAGAACAGGATATTTTCCTAGAAGTGGCAAAAAATACAATTGCGTCAGCTAAGAAGATAGAATTTTGTATTTATACTGCAGGGCATACACCTTTGAATCGAAAATATACCTTGAGTAAGTAGTTGCTGGTTACTTGTTTCGTAGCGTCTTCTTAAGGTTCGAGAGGATATTCCGTATGTTCGAGAAATTTCATTGATACCTTTTTTTTTCTCTCTCAATTCTTCCAAGGCAAGTTTTAAGGTATCTTCTGTCCAGTTGATG
The DNA here is from genome assembly GCF_905220565.1 of Melitaea cinxia. Taxonomy (NCBI): domain Eukaryota; kingdom Metazoa; phylum Arthropoda; class Insecta; order Lepidoptera; family Nymphalidae; genus Melitaea; species Melitaea cinxia. Next base: position 6,805,388 of record NC_059405.1, on the reverse strand, counting down.
TTGCGTGGCACCACGCCTGGTTTTCGCTTATATTTACGAGGCATTTTGCTTATCTAGAATAAATATATAAAACAGTTGAGTAGATATTTATTTTAATTACAACAAGTTAGAGTCACAGTAAATTCGAAAAAACAACAAAAAAATGAAATTCGTCTGTACTTGTTAAAAAATGTTTAGTTTCTCTAGGGGCAACTATCCGCGAAAGTAAGTAAGGCGACTATCCTTTTTGATGCGGATACTTGCCCTTTACATTTGCAAAATAAATAAAAATTATTTTGCAATAAAACATAACAAACAATGTAATTTAAACTCTAATGCATGCGAACAAACAAAAAGTTGACTGAAACCACGATCAGTAATAAAAATATTCAATAAAAATTACTTACCAATATAAGTATAACGCCCGTCGAAGTTTCGCCGCGGAAGATATTTGCTCACACGGACAAAACACGTGCGCCTATTCCGATGGCTTACATCGCACTGAGGCCTGTGGGGGATCACTACTTATTGTAGTAAAGCGCTGACTCAACTTATATTCCTAACATAGTGTATTAAAAACTGGGGCATGTATCCGTCCGTGGCAACTATCCGGCTTTTACCCTAATGCATCACGTCACGGCACGGATTTTAGTTCCAGCATAAACTATTTACAGATGAGAGCCGCTTGTACCAAATTTTGTGCTTTATCCGTATAGAGAAAACAGGTCAAGTATTAAGCTTTTACTCAAAAATATTTCACTTAAATTTCGACAAAAGCATTACCGCATTATAAAATATTGAAAGAACAAATAAATCTTGACTTTTTTGTAAGGTACAGTAAAAATGTATTTTATATAGGTAGATTCCTTTTACTACTTTACTTTTTAGTATTTAAGTTATTTTTTATTGTCGGGTGGTAATTTTAATCATAAAAAAGTTTAACGCCTGAGACAATATAAGTAGCAATGTTGTGTAAACATCAACTTTGTCATAATTATTCAAAGGCGTCTTATTTATTTACAAGCAAATGCTACTCGTAATAGGGTTACTACTGCTATCATGAATTTGTTGTAGTACCATGGTTAACAACTGTCCTAAATTAACACGCTACTTCTCAGATTACCGCGTACAAACACAATAAAAGCATCTCTATATTTATGTTAGATTTTGCTATAGAACTAATATTGTATAAAGTGATGGTTATTTTTTTTTTAAATTTTACATTTACTCTTTTATATAAAACTATCAGTAATGCCTATTAAAATTATTTATTTTCTTGTTAACTATTCTGATTTTTTAAATATGAATCTTGTCCTGACAATTACAAATAAAATAAAATAAAAATTAGGCAGTAGCCATTAATTAGCCAGTAAGTTGAGCGATTTTCAAGTGATGCTCTTTCAAATGTCAGATGATATTATAATTGTAGATAGTAATTAATAATTATTATACAAATACCTTTTCGTTTATAATCGAATATTAAATTTTTATACAGATTAAGAAAGCATATTCTTAATTTAAAAAAAAGAAAAATGAAAATTGGAATACGATTCAATAATAATCGTTTTAAAACTGTATAAACTATCGCTCATTCATTGCAAATGCAACAAAAACACGTCAACTCTTTTACTAGAGCGGAATATTACAATAAATGACAGCATTGTATTTTTCTTTAAATTCATTTCGATATAACTCAACGCTTTTAAATTTTAAAAGTACATTTCACACGTTCACAATGCTTCTGTCAAAAAGAATCACCGCAAACGGCACCCCTTTACCCTTTTTTATATATAGTACGCGATTTCTTAATTTAATATTCAGCTGCTCTTCCTGTCAATCCTTTTGGTAATTTGACAGTTAGTTGACAGTTTAAAAAAAACATATATGACATTGTTATCTCAATCTATAGAATGGTTACAGAAACGGATTAGAGGATTTGAGTCAGGTAAAATGGACTCCCAGCGACGAATCGATTCTTATTATCGTCACCAATTAAAATCTACAATATCGGCTTAATTCTCTGTAGGTGGTTTATTATTTTATAGAAATTTGAATCACAAAATGTATAATAAGCTTAAGTTTTTCTTTAACAATTTTTAAATAATTAAAGTTCAAACAAATTATTTCTACATTTTTATATAAAAGATATAATATATCTATATTTTCCTATATCTAAAGTTATCGTAGACCGATTTAAAGTATGTAATAATGACTCGAGACCTCTTTATATTATACTCTTTTGATTTCTATTACATTTAGTAAAAGCGATGTAAGTACCTTGTAGATTAGGGGATGACGTCCTTTTCTTATTTGGACACATGTCACAGAGAGCGTATAAAGAGTTCTGTTTAGCGACCCCAATACTAATCAAAATTCAAATACAAAGCGAATATACGCACATCCAATCTAAACATTCATTAGGAAAATTTAAAAATTCTATTCAAACGATAACGCTCCCTTGTTAAAGCTTCAGCTAATTACATAAAACATTGAGTGTGAGCACAAAGCTTGCATATTGCGTTAAACCCTATATATGTATGCACATAGTAAGTGGCAGTTGTGTCGAGATGTTCCCCTTTGCATCCATTTCGTTTGATCTTTGAAGCAAGTCGTGATCTAGTCTGTATCCGTCCCAGTAATATATTTATATTAAAATGATATAATACTAGTTCAGGTGGTATTTCCAATGCATTACAATATTTCTTCTTACAATATTCACTGGATTGTACAACAAAGTTTACAGGGTAATGCATTGTTCAATTCTTGTTCATTTTAAACATCTATATGTAAAACTAAGATATACATATAAACTATAACAAGCTATTCTAAAAATGATTGTTTTTGTGGCAACTACTGGAATGATATCAATGGAATAAAGAGATTCATAAAACTTAATATTCGTAAGAATACCATAATTATGGAACGTATTAAAATCATACGTACAATATGATAATATAACATACGATAGTGGGAATATTAAAATTTACGGAGTGGCTCTTGAAATTCAAATGGCAAAGATTTATACATTACACCGCTTCTGCTAATTTGTCCCCTGGCTCGATAAGGACGCCTAATATTCTAAGCGTAAGACGTCAAAGGCGATACTTGAGACGCACTTGTCTATTTGTAATTGAATATGAAAATCTTTCGACTTATACGAGAGTTTAAGTGCACTCAAATATATTTCTTACTGGAAATACTTAAAAAAATTTAATGTCCAAAAACAAAAAAGCCAAAGTTAAACATTTTAACATAGATTTATTTCACCGAAAAATAGAAGTTTTGACTAAAAAGATGATTTATAATTTTTTGTAGAATTTTAGTGTGATTATATCTAGGTCGTCAAACAAGCATACAGTTTACTTGATGATAAACGATTATGGTAGCTCATAGACGTCGCAACACCAGAAGCATTGCAAGCGCGTTCCCGACCCTATCCCCGACTCTCCTTCAGAAGTTCTAGTCTTACTTACCTTTACTACCAGCAGGAACACAACACTGCTTTAAAATTTAATTAAAAATCAGTAAGAAAAAAAAATGAAAGATAACGCCTACAAATTGACAAATAATAGAAAAACCATCAAGTATAATATTTACGAGTTTATAATATTCATCAATTATAATAAATAATTGTCACGAATATTAATTAATTGCGGACCATATGTGCTGCGGTTGGTGATGTGCGGTTATGCGTAGTTTAACATTCCCATTTGATATTAATCATGACACTTCCAGTGAGATATATATCTTAGTCCTCTTATGTTAGGAAAAATCTTGCAGTGAGCATCGGCCCTCGTTCACGTCTGGAGAGGTGGGGAATGATGAATAAAATGCGAGGTGCTTTTTAGTGAAATTTAATTTTTATAATTCGTCTGTGAGGGGTTTCCGAAGAAATTTGAATAACAAGTGAGTGAACTTTACAGGGTCTCAATTTGATTTCTCTCGTCCACTTGAACTGCTTTCTTAGTGTAAAGGTCGCATGTACTCGTACTTATATGGACTTTTTAATCTGAATGTAGTACCTATTATTGTCAGATGACTGAATTACTTAGCATTTTTCAAAATTAAATTGAAGTCCTTGTAATGCTCTTTATGTTGCTTCATTTAAATTTTTCTTTTAAACATGTCATGTTTTATAAGAATTATATACATTTTATACTTTTAAACTGTGGCAGTTGAGTTATATTTTTTTATACAAGCTGTGTCCGTCACTTCGTCCTCGTGGAATTTAATAAAAAAGTATTTATTCAGTTCGCTGAGTTATAAAATAAAAAATAATAAAAAAGCAGCCTAAGCTACTCCTTATTACATCAGCTATCTGCCAGTGAAAGTCCCTTCAAAATTAATTTAGTCGTTTCAGAGATTAGTCGGAACAAACAAACAGACAGACAGACAAACAGAGGCACGGTGGGGAGACCCACAAGGACTGCACAAACACCCAGACCACGGCAAACACCTGTATGGCCAATACAAATATTTGTCATGTGCGGGGATCGCACCCGCAACTGCCAGCGCAACAGGTACAATCCATGGCTGTGACCGCTGCGCCAACGCCGCAAATATTTGATGATGCACTTTTTAAATTAATATCTCCCATAATTATAACGTGTCACTTTAATTTAGTAATTATACTCTCCACTGCATTAAACTATTAAAAATAGATCTCGTCTCAAGTCAAGTCTCGTCCGGCTGCTGTCTCGTAGTCACGGCGTCGATACAACAAACCAACTAGCTGCGAGCAGCACCCCACCGCAGGGCATGCCACGGTTACGACGAATTATAGACCACTTACCAACTGTCAACTCAGCGCCACCAACGGAACCATCAAGAAAGGTATTTGTGGCAGCAAACATGTTATGCTCTGAGGTTGTAATATAATGTGCCACATCTGAAGCTTTGTTTTTAGACCTCTAAATTTTTGATAGAGTATGTTGTTCCGATTATATTGAGAGTGCGCGAGCTCACGAAAGACCGCATCTTGGAAAACGCAGTGCGGGATGTTCTCCGGCCCGTTGGACCGACGATCTACGTAAAATTGTCGGTGTAGGTTGGATGAGGATTGCGGAAACCCGGATATTTGGCGCGAACTTGGGGAGGTGTACGTCCAGCAGTGGACTGCAATAGGCTGAGCTGGAGCTCATGAAAGGATTGATTATGTTCCGGTGTTATCCGATGATTTTTAGACTTCTTGAAAATAATCCATGCCTTTATCCTGGTATTTACAGGCCAAACACCTACAGTAAAACAAGGCTTATAATCAACAGAAACTTCAAGTTTGTAAGATCTATAATTGCCTTTGGGTTTCAATTCCTCTACGGTACAGGTTCCACTAGGACAAAGTTAGTGTAGATATTCCCTAATTTCATCAGTGCCTGACTTCAAGTTCGAAAGGTATGTTAGTAATGAGAAATTACTGATTTTGAAATTTATCAAATGATTTTATAGACCAGTGATAAACATAGTGTTCAAACCGTATATTTAATCACTATTTTTAAAGTACGACATACACATATGAATCAGGTTATAAGTAAAAAGAGTATAAGACGAGTTAAGTTTAATTAAAAAAAGGAAAAAAATATTATTTTGTGATATCGTCAAAATATAATCATGAGTCAGGCAACTCAATTACGCTTTTTAAAATGTTACGCTTTTAGATAGTATCAAATCTGCACCTTTGATGTGTCTCTTTTTCCGATTTTCGACTTGAGTTGCTCGTGTTTTCATTAGAGGCGAAAAAAGAAAATTAGATTATAATATGAAAGATCGAAGAACGTCCAAAAGATTGAAAGCACTTTGATCCTTTTATTTAATTACATGTTAAGTTTCGGAGAAGTTAGAACGAATATTTTCTGGTATTTTTATTAAAAAGAGACGACGAAAGTATTTAATAAGAAAATCTTGTTCGCTTGGACGTGGAGAGATAGAGATAGTATTTTTATTTACCGAGAGTTGCTCTGCGTTTATTGGTCGATAGGCGGCCGTTCTATAAAACACCAATAATTGTTATCTCAGCAATCCACCCGTACAAAAGGCTCCGTGCGTCCCGACTAGTGACTTTATTTACTTTCAACCGATTTCCAGGTTTATATCTTTTTCGGTTGAGCCTCGAATAAATGCGGTACAATAACAATAAAGTAGGATTTTGCCACAGATTGCTGACATTTTCCTCGAGACGAAGGAAAGATATAAACCGAGCCCGAACTCTTATTAAAAAAGCTTTGCATATACCCAACAAAGTGAACGGTTCCAGGAAATATACTCAACAAGGATACATTGAAAAAGAAAAATGAATCGAGCTGAAGATATATGGTATCCAATCAACATGTACCTACTTGTATGAATAGACACGCACCTAGCAACGTACTTCCGGTAGTCTCAAGATATTTTTGTAATAAGAAATCATAAACCTCAATTACGTTATATTTTATTTAATTTATTGTCATAAACGCGAGAAAAAATAATAATAAATAAAACGGGTTACGATTTATTTGTAATCGAAATAGTAAATTTTAAGTTTAATAAAGAATATAATAATAGTAGGTACCTATCTAAAAAAAATTGTTATCGAAAATACCGATACGCTATGAAGTTAACAACAGAACATCTCAAGACAATTTTCAGAATAGCGAACTGAAATTCAATCAGATATCAACCAACTGCTATTGCTATGAGAGTGAAGTTTAAACTTCGCTCTCATACTCATTGTATGCTTAAACAATTCACGATATTTAACTATAGGTTAATGTACTCGAAGTTATCAAAGTGATCTTGGCACAATATTAGTACGTCGGCAGGCCACAAGTTACGTGTTTAGTTCGTAACTTTCCAGACGCCCGATCAATTGTTACCGAATTTAAACAACCACAATTCCCGAACGTATCCCGTCTAAATTTCTACCAATTATATAATTTATTGCCAATGAATCGCATACGGTCTCTTAATACGTACCGAACGTATTGAGGAAATATGCAGCAGGAATAATATCCGGTGATTTAAGGCGGAACGTCAGCGTTTAAAGTTGGCTCCGTGTAGTTGCTGCACAATAAATTAACATATGTATGTACGAGTAAGTATATATTGTGCAATGTCATTGTAAAAGTTGTGTTATAATTGTGTTTGCAGGCAAACGAAGAAAAACTGACTTCAATTATATCGACAAGAAATACAACGTAGGTAGACGAAAAAATAGTCAAGTAAATAAGCATTATTATCAAACATTACTCCAAAAGTTGTAATCAGATCTCGATGAAATTTAAATGTGACCACATGATAAACATCGGCTTTCGATTAAATTAAAAAACATCAAAATCGGTACACCCAGTAAAATGTTATGCGGATTTTCGAGAGTTTTCCTCGATTTCTCTGGGATCCCATCATCAGATCCTGGTTTCCTTAACATGGTACCAAACTAGGGTTATCTTCTTTACAACAAAAAAAAAATATATCAAAATCAGTTCATAAACGACGGAGTCATCCCCGAATATATATATATACGGTCGAATTGAGTGACCTCCTCCTTTTTTGAAGTCGGTTAAAAATAGTTGCGTTGATTTGGTTGTAGTTGATTATGTATTTAGGTATATTAATATGTACTGGAACAATATTTAAGTGTCTTACTTTTGAGCAAAAGATTCTAAAGAGTACAATTTAAGTTATATTTGTAACCCTATGGCTGGTAGGTTGAAAATCATCATCGGAATATCTTTGCAATCTTTTGCTCAACAAGTGTATTCTCTACTACGTCTCGTTTTGAAATGTAACTTAATAAAAGCAAATGAGTTAGTTTCTTCATAGTTATTCTGGTTGGAAACTTATAAAACAATAAGTTACCACCGGCTCTTTACATATAGTTTAAATATATATGTAAAATTTCAGCACAAAAGAAAATAACTATTTAAACAGGTTGAATAACTCTGTTCAAATAGTCCTTTCCAAACTAACGTGAGTTACCTGTTTTGAGTAAGAAGTTTAATATAATTTGTTATATTGTTTGCTTTATATTTAGAATGTATATTCTGTCAAACTTAGCTAATTATATTCTAGTTAATGAGCCTAATAAAAATAACGATTTTATTTCTCACAAAATTGTTTTGATTTTCAAATAGAGTTCAATTTCTCGAATAAAAATTGATAAAGAGATGAGATCATATTAAAGTATGTTCACCTACTTTTGTACCTTTTCTTGATTTTGTATTTTATTATATCTGGTGTACAAAAAAGAATATACTATGGTATGAGTTATATAAAAATTAAATTTATTTTATTTCATGAGGATAGCTTAAAAATAAAAAAACCAAGCAACCACATAATAAAATAATATGATAATTTTTGACTAACAAGCTACTACATTTGTTTCTAATGTTTGTTATAACATTTAATAACTGTAGTAGGTACATAATTATTTATGATTTATAATAAAAAATTTGTAAATTTTCATAATAACTGAAATTATAACAAACACTTATGAGTATTTTATTATATTATAAATATGTGAAGTGTTTAGTTTGATACTATAAACAAGAGGCATTTCGTCAGTATTTTAATATTTATGGTCAGTTCAATTTATTTCAACGCACTTTGAATACATTACAAAAAATTACTCATATACCGAGGTTTAAAAATAGAGGAGATAAATTGAAAATTATCGCATCAAAAGTTCACAGAATAATGCTATCATTATTATTAACGTATCGTGTCGAAGTATCACTTGCTAATGGCTTTTTTATTTAACTTCGAGTATGACAGGATAATAACATAGCTGTACGCACCTTATTATGAACTGAATCACGAATCCACCCCACGGCTATTGTGAGTCGTAAGTGATTGTATTGGTTTAAGCTTTGTGTACGTATGGAAATCTTGGTGAGATGAAAATATTTTAAATATTGAAACAAAATATTTTTATATAAGTGAGAGTGAGTAAAAGTCGACATATATGACCTTATTGCTAAGAGCTAGTAAAATAATTGAAGTAAAAAAATACCTAAGAGTAAAAGCAGATACTTTATGATGTCCGTTTTGGGCCTTTATACTACTGAGAATATTAATGTTGCTGTGCGTGACAAATAAGTAAAACACAAATAGTTTCATACCAAAGAGATTTTTATAACAAAAATTTAATACATTACTTATTAAATAATGTGAAAGAACTCAAAAATTTGAAAACCGTTATGAGAAATTGCTAATGATTTTAAGTACACGATGTACCAGGTCCCATAATTCTTGAGGAGATAATTACATTCCATTTATAATTCCGCTAATAAGTCTTAAACGTCAAACCAGTTGGGTATTGATTGACGGCGGGGATTTTTATGTAACAGTAATTAATTGCTCGAGAGTGCTCGTTCATCGCGCCTTCGATGAATCTAATGGTAAAGATTACTCTTAAAAATGTTCGGGTGTATTTTTAATGGATTCAGTTACTTTGGAATTAGTAGAGCGGTCATGGAAAAAGTAGGAAACTTGGACGATTTTTATAAGAAATTATAATGATAATAGAAATAACACACATACACACACACACACACACACACACACACGCACACACGTACACACAGATCAGCCTATCGCAGTCCACTGCTGGATATATGCCGCTACAAAGTCGCGAAAAAATGGCGTGAACTCATGTGTTTTGCCCATAGCCACCATGCTGCGCAAGCTTTCTTTTCTTCTGTTGGTCACTGTGCTATTTTATTTGTCCACCATGCTGCGCAGGCAGGTTGGTGACCGCAGGGCTGGCTTTGTCAACGAGACGCTGCTGCCCGTCTTCGGTTCTGTGTATTTTAAAGCCAGCAGTTGGATAGTTATCTCGCCATCGGTCGGCTTTTTAAGTTTAAGAAACTGTGCTATCTCTTAGTCGCCTTTTACGAAAACCACGGGAAGCAAACACAAACCAAATAATTGTGTTTGCAGGCAAACGAAGAAAAACCGACTTCAATTATTTCGACAATTAATACAACAAAAACAAAACACAAACAAAAAATAGTCAAGTAAATACGCATTATCAAAGAATACTCCAAAAGTTGTAATCAGATCTGGATAAAATTTAAATGTGACCACATGATAAATATCGGCTTTCGATTAAATTAAAAATCATCAAAATCGGTACACCCAGTACAAAGTTATGCGGATTTTCGAGAGTTTTCCTCGATTTCTCTGGGATCCCATCATCAGATCCTGGTTTTCTTATCATGGTACCAAACTAGGGATATCTCCGTTACAACATAATTTTTTTTTATCAAAATTGGTTCATAAACGACGGAGTTATCCCCGAATATACATTATATATGTACAAAAGCGTTTCGATCAGAAAATAACGATTACCTATAATACTAACAGTTCATTTGTTCTATCAGCGAAGGCATCTTGGCTACTGCGAATAGACGATATGTATCGAATTATGAACGCACTTGCAATTACAAGGCGCTAGAGCGGCCGATAGTTCCTCTAGTCTTCTTACCAGTATAATAATAACATTTTATCTCGTATCGATGAGCATTTATAATAATTACATCGTACTATTGACAAACCCATTAATATCTGATCAGCCCTTTTTCGAACAAAGGCAAACTATGGAGATTTCCTTCGCAACTATATTTACTGTCTTATTTTTTTTTTTGTTTTTTTTTTTTTTTTGAGTTTATTGAAGTTTACTCCTTAAGAATCGATTTTCATATAAGGTCCCCGGTATGAAAAAATACGAGGAGTAAAATCTGCTGAACGAATGACCTCAGCGTCGGACCACGTCCTAGTTTTATTAGGCAGTCACAGGACTGTTGATCTGTAGTATAATAAGTAGAAAAATCGCCTGTGGTATTATAATGCATGCATGATAAATAAAAGGCACGGGCATTTGGAGCCCGTGGATCAAAATTTATAAATTAAAAGAAAAAAAAAACGAATGACCTCGTTACATTTTTGTTAACGCCATCTATCAAGGTGATGGCGTTATATGATACATTTATTTACTGTTTGATATGGTATTAATCTTTTTCTTAGACTAGTAAACCTTTTTTATGCCTATTTAGACAGTCTGTCAGAGCTGACACAAACAGTTTTTTTTTTACATTTTACTTTCTAAATATATACGTTTTAATTTAACGCAATTTTAATCCAATTTCATATATATAATGTCTACAGATTTTTATTAAATAATAAAACACATAATATTATGATAACGATAATAAACATCAATCTTACTTAACGATAATTGATAGTCACTAAAGTAAAGAAGAGAATGACGATGATAACTCTTATATATTTTATTAAATATATTATGTAGTAACAAAACAAAATACTCTTCTTGCACTTAACGAGTTATAAATATTATTTTAAAAATTAAACGATGTATATTTTTAGTTTGACAACAGTTAAACGCATTTTAAATGTAAATCTCCTAACGACTTTAGTCAAATCTGTCCTATCAGACATGGCTTAAAAAAAGCCGGCTCTAAAAAGTAACTGCATAGCGCGCTATAAAATGCGTCCACGAAAATCCCTCGGGATAAAAATTGGCTGGCACGCCACTTTTTGGAAATGTTTATGACATCTGCTATCTAAAAAAAAAAAAATCAAAACATGCTAGTTGCAGCTGCTTGTGATTGTCTAAATATGAAAGTGGTTATAATATTTAGCTAATTCGGTCGAAATGTGGGCAGTTAATTCTGGCTTAAACCGGATAAATGCGGAAGCAATTAAATAATTCTTTCATGTTTTAGCATGCTAAACCAGAAATTTTTTATTTCTTGTGTTATACTATGGTAAGTAAAAATAGTGTAAGAATGAACATACAAAAAAAAAAAAAGAAAAATAAAACATGTAGAGCTTTACCTATGCTTAATACTTACTTATTTGATATTTGTTTAGTTTTAGGCGTTTAGATATATGAGATTTGTTGTTACATTTAAAAAAAATGTATTATTGGTAAATAACGGCACTACTCAATTCCATTTCTGTTCCTACATCGTAATTAATATAGAAGTAATCGCGATGCTCTTTTAATTAAGGACCAAGAACTTTCTTTGCGGCTTCTACCGAATAGAACTCTCGATTTTGTTTTTTTTTTTTTTTTGTTTAATGCGCATGCAAATCGTTTAACAAAGTAGTAATTGATTATAATTTGAGGTTAGTTTGTTATGCGCGTTATGTAATTTACTGCTGTACACGAGCTTCTCCCGACCTAAGTTTTGTCTTATTAACTCAATATTTTATCAATATTATACAAAACTTTATTAATTTGCCAGTCTTTAAAAGTAAATGTAGTACATGCAAAAATATTTTTTTGTTGTTTTATTTAATTTGCCGTGTTTGTTCTAGAATATTCGACGCAAAGTATTCAATGTGTTGATTTCATAAAAAAATATACGTACCACACAAGTTTGAAATAAGCGTGTCAAAATTGTTAAGTTTGGGTTCCGAAACTTCAATTTATCACCAGTCATAAAATAAATATATACATAAACTAGCTTCAGCTAAACGAAATTAGTTTTTACTACTTATTTTTAATTTTAACACATGTTACTCGGGATTATCACAGCTATATACTGTTAACCCAGAAGTTATTAAGGCAGCCAGAGCTCTTGGGCTATTGCTGTGTTATTAGCATAGGTAGTGTTGACCACACGATTGTGCTGCCCTTGATGTTGCTCGTGTCCATAGAATAGAGTAATCGCTTATTTTCAGGGTAAGCAATTAGGAACAGAAGACTATGGATGACATGAAGCCCATCAGATAGGCTTTGCGAGTATGCTTATTGACCATCCGTGTGATATAAAAACATCAATATAGAGATTATAATTATCTAATAATTAATTAATCAGATTGCTGCATTAAGGAAGGTTATATACTAAAAAAGCATTATGAATCCTTAGAACTCTCCTCTTGTCACCAGAAGAGGCAATAAAGCGAGGATTTATCTCTTTTAAAAAGATTTTTTAGCAGTTCTAAATGAGAATAATAAATAATTAATTTTATATATTATTTTATTCTTTAATTGTTCATTTATTGAAACTACACACTATTATACATATACTACCTGACCCCGCAAACGTTGCTTTGCCATAATATATGTTGTTAACCTCCCTTAATCGCCCCCCCCCCCCCCTATATCTTAGAGGTATGAAAAATAGATGTTGGCCGATTCTCAGACGTACCCGATATGCACACAAAATTTAATAAAAATCAGAGCAGTATTTTAACGATCATTGTGACACGAGAATTTTATATATAAGATTATTGTTTCATTAATTTAAAATTCGATGGCCTTAGAATACAGTTTGTAAGGAAATGGTTTAAATCATTTAATAACTTCCTTTGTTTGAAAAACCCATTGTTACATTATGGAAAAAAAAGACTTGTTTGTTTGAGTGATTATGAGCATAATTATATACGAATTATTTTAACTTCAATCATAAAAGGGAATTATAGGATATGAGGGAATATTATGTAACTTTGCTTTAAATTACTTAAGTACTAAACAAACGTCACTTCTGTTTGCTTCGTTCTGTGATGCTATCGGCATTTTATTTGCAACGAACACCAGGGGTTCGCCTCCGTATATGTTGCTTCTGTTTGTTAAACGAATTTAATAAATTATTGTATATGGTTGTAATGTTGCTTGTTTAATATTTTAATTTTAATTACTTACCCTTAATACATGAATGAATAAAACGTATTAAAGTTTCGTATTTCGTCGATATGAGATCGTATAAATTTTTTGAAATAATAGTAATGTTCTTTGATGTGAAATGGGAAAGTTATTGTTCTGCACGCTTTTCTTTTTTAATATTTAATTATTTAGTGTGATTATAGAAGTTGCAGTATTATTTTAGACTTTTTAAGATCCTCTCCTTGTTACCTCATTTTTAATAAGCTAAGCAGGTAAATAGATATAGAATAGATAATACATTTTTGAAACGCAAACAGACTTCTCGGATAATTATTTGTCTGTTTTCTTTATACTCTAAAACAACTGAAACATTGTCTAATAATCTAATCTAGATTTAACGATACAAATGTTTATAATACGGATAATATGGATTAATACAAAACCAATTTTATTTTACCAAAGTTGTGTATAAATTATTTTTTGCAAGTAGTTTTTGCATTGCAATGTATATCGAAAATGTTACGTTCAAATAAATTTATCATATAGCTTTTTTTTAAATTTAATATATAGCTTTTTTGTACTTTTTTAATCAACTTTTAAAACCAATGTATTTGTACATTCATATAGGATTTTCCAATGTCGTGTCAAATTAAACATTCGATTAATTGGCTCTGTCGCTGGTAAATCGGATTTCTCGTGTTTTTCATTCAAATTATATTTTTCGATTAATTATTATACAAAGACTCTCAATTAATACAATCATTTATTATGTATTCAGGATGTAGTTTTGTACGTGGTCAACGTGTGACCGACAATACTTACCTAATTTATTGTATTCAAACAACAATTTCACTCACATAATTTGTGATCCCGCGAGAATGTCGGGATAAAAAGTGGTCTGTATAATATTCTTTTTCTTCAGCTATCTACGTACCCGATTTCATTAGAATCAGTTCAGTAGGTTTGGCGTGAAATATCGACCCATCCATCCATCGTCACAAACTTTGGAATTTTTGAATTCGTAGGTTACTCGTGGTTTGATAGTAATAATATGTTAAAATGCAAATTATTTTCTACAGATTTATATCATTTACTTATCTAGATAGTCTTGTAAATATTTTAGGTGTACAAGTTGGCAAGGAGTGATGACTTTGCGATTTTTTACTTTTTAAGACTTGAGGGCCATCTTTTAACTAAGTTTCTGGTAAAGAAATTCTGGCAAACTATAAAGTTTACTAAGAGACAAAATTTATTCATATATTTTTACACTTTCTTAGTTAAGTTGAAACAGATTCTCAAAGCTAATTAGGTACGTATGTGAGAGAAAATGTTATTAGCAACGATTGAAATTAGCCTTTACTCTACTTAGTTATGTAATACACTCTATATTACTTAGATACTCTGTGGCATAAAATAAGGGGATGTGATATATATAAAATAAGAGGATGATAATTAGACCGAAACAAAAAAAAAAAAAAACAAACAGTACTGTTTCAAACGGCAAAGGACGAAGAGATTAAAAAGTTAATCTGATTGAGAAGAAAATTAAATATTTAATTAACATGAGAAATGCAATGGAGCCAAGAATCGCTTTATCGGAATTCGTTGTTTTCAGTTAACTTACTTTGAATGAGAGTTTTATTAAAGTTAGCTAAATTATATGCGTTCTTCTATTTTATCTAGAAAGTTTTGTCGTGGTACTCGAGATTTGAAGATAAAAGTTTAAATAATATATGAAATCTATTTTAATCTGACTGAATCTGACCTTTTTAACGTGGGTTTTTATGTATAATGTTATGTATTTTGACTAGTCCGTTAGCACAGTTTGCGTAGAATCAGCTTTCTGCTCCGGCGGTTGTGGGGTTCGATTCCTAACACGCCTGAGAGTAATCTATATTTATTTATATGTAGCTTCATTTAAAATATGCATCTACATTAGTTGATTGTTACTTAAAAGGTATCAAGTTGCTTTAGGAACAGGCGATTGTGTGTCTATGTTAAATATATTTATTTTTTCATTTATTTATGTACTTAAAATACTCAAGTTATTATTCGACAATAAGTTATAAAACCTATAGCAAGTTTTATAACATATTAATCAAAAGCACGCGTTCGTAAAAAAAATACATAATAATTGAAATTAACTATAACTGAAGCTTTTTTGGTTAAACACACATTCAAACAAATATTTTATTCGATTATTAATTAAATATTGACATTTAATCAGGATTACCATTGCAAATATTTTAAAATTGGAATAGAAATACGGTAACAGATTTGAGTATTCTTTTTCAAAACAATTATCAGGCTTATAGCTTAAAAAATTCAAAGTATCGTGCAAACTTAAACTCGGTACTAACTGAGAATGAAAAATAAACGTAGTCCGTAAGAAATCCGACGTGTATTCCGTTTTTACCGCTAAATACTTTAGTTCTTTGCTCAGCTAGTAAATAATTTATAAGGCTTTACCTGACTTACTGCTGGCATTGGAGCGTTTAGATACTGCAAATGTCTGATTCCTTCCGTTATTCCTTTATAAACAAGCATATGTATATCCGTAATACGATTAGAACACAACGGATTTTTTTATTGAAATTTCTTTATTTATAGATTGTTTGTGTGTTTTTTCTATATCTATACAAATAAATAAAACTGGAGTATTTGTTTGTAATATTACAATAAGCGCTTTCACTGAATGCATATGGAGATGTAGCGACATCTATCTCGCGACATACAAAAACTAGAGAAAACTGACGTATCCTACATCGCGCTATCAAAGTTATCAGAGTGATTGCTTAAACGACTATTATGTAAGTGTTTCAAAAAGTGACCTACTAGGTTTAATTATAAATGAGTAAATGTGTGTGATGATAAGTTTCACGCAAACTAATGTAATGACTGCTATAGAGCCGTGTGACGCCGCGTTGGCGCAACGGTCACAGCTCTGGATTGTGGCTGTGCGCTGGCGGTTGCGGGTTCGATCCCCGCACATGACAAACATTTGTATTAGCCATACAGGTGTTTGCCGTGGTCTGGGTGCTTGTGCAGTCCTAGTGGGTCTCTCCACAGTGCCTCGGAGAGCACATTAAGCCGTCGGTCCCGGTTGTTTTCATCTACGCCTGATAGCGATCGTTACTCACAGTAGGGAATATATCCGCCAACCCGCATTGGAACAGCGTGGTGGATTAAACTCTGATCCTTCCCCAACATGGGGAAAGAGGCCTATGACCAGTAGTGGGATATTACAGGCTGAAGCGAAGCGATATTATGTAGTCATACAAAGTCAGAGATGCAGCTTGGTCGAATATTTTTAAATTGTAAACAGAAATATATTTTTATTTTATTTTATTTATTTATTTTGTATCTGACATAGTCCATATCTTAATGTTAGTATTACAAAAATAACTTATACCTAATGTTAGTACATCAATATAAATATATAGAGAAGCAAATAAAAATATAAAATAAAAAATAAAATCAATAAAATAATATAGATTACGTTACAAGGCTTACTATAGTAAGGGATATACACGTATAAACGAGTAAATGTGTGTGATGATAAGTTTCACGTAAATTAATTTAATGACTGCTTTAGAGCCGTAAAGAGTACACTGTAGGTAGTCGTACACGCTTGGATTTAAATCCTTGCTGAGGCTCATAAATTATTCTTGAGTATATTTATACTATGTTATGTACCAGTAAATGTTCTTCATATTACTTCAATTGTAATCTGTAAGCAATTATGAATGAAAGAAAAGATGTTCTCCACATAAAATTTAAACGTAATTACCTTTTATCTATTTCAGTAACTTGTCTCTCTTTCAACTGTTACGCTTCCATGAACAAAGTTGATTAATAAGATCCTAACTATTTAACAAGGAAAGCCCATTGTCTTCTCATAAAATGGTTCTTACAAAAAAGAAAAAAATTAACGAGGAATTGCCGGATTAAAAACGTCCAGTCATTCATTTCGAGCTTTAATTATTCCCTGTTTAAACAAATCGCAATAAAGTGCTACCGACAGTGCTTCTGGGTTCTCCGGACTGTAAAAAAATTGCGAAAAAATAGAAAGAATCCGATAGCCACGCCAAACAAGCTCCTAGCATGTTCTACTCCTGTCTGGTTGTATTGGTGGGAAATAATTTTTTTCCTTCGATTTGAATATAAATTTTAGGTTTTGAACCTTATTCGCTAAGAAATAAAACTTAAATTAGTATCACGTCATTCTTCAAGTAAGTTTTAACACGTACACGTGTAAGAGTTGGTTTAAAATTTTAGAATGCATTTGTAAGATGTGAACGTAGCTGAATTTTAAACCAGTTTTGGATGAAAATGCGTTTTCAATGTAACTCAATCTGCAAAGTGCATATATTAACTGCGATGTATGACAGATAGTCACATATAGTACGTGAATGCAAGGTGAAATTAAATTGATTAGAATGTCATGGCATAATTATTCTTTTTTCAATGTAGCAAACAGAAGATTGGAGAGAAGAAAAGAAACACAGGTTTCCAGTTGAACAAGCTTATAGAAAAACCAGTTTGGCAAAATCCACATTTAGATATATTATTGTTTATTTTAGGAGCACCAATGTGCAATCACAGGTCAAGTACCTGCAGCAATAATTTACAATAGGTTCCAATTATTGATCGATCGATAAAAAAAAATATAAAATTCCATCACACTTTAAAAATGTAGCATAATGATGGAAAATTGAGTATGAAAGGGGTGCCGTCGGCAAAAACCGCGGTACTCTACATGTAGGTGATTACCGGCTTGGCAGTTAAACTAATAACTATCCTTCGGTCGTTTTTGCTCCATGCAAGAACTTGGTTGCGTTAAACGTGTTTAAATAAGTAAGATAGTTATAGGGAATTATATCGTTTTAAAAGTCGATAATTCCATTCTCTATAAATTAAATTAGCTTTAATACTACTTTAACATTAATTTTTTTTTAATTGTTTAAGTTTTTATTGTTAAAAGTTAAAATAAAATTGTATTCAAGTTGTTAGTTCAATAATATTATTACCATACTCCTTCGAAACGGCTGGACCCATTTCGATGAAATTTTGTGTACAGATCGGGTAAATCTGAGAATTGACAAACATTTATTTTTCATGCCTCTGAGTTATAAAGAAGGGGGGAGGGGGATTAAGGGGGCTTATAACAGATATGGTAAAACAACGTTTGCGGGATCAGCTAGTACTATATAAATAAATACAAAATTTATAGAAAATTCAGAGCTGGCGTTGTTGTCGATTGGTTTTCATCAATAATATAAAATTATGATATCAATACACAGTAAACTTCTGGATAGAAGAAAGTTATAAATGCAAATGTAATTCGACATAGACAAAGACATAAAGCAAATAAGTTTGCATGTCAACGATTTATTAAGTAATTTGTTTGACATAGTGGAACATTTCCACAACGTCCTTAAATTTTGTGATTCCATTTCTATTGCTTAAACTAAGGTACTGTTTATATTAAGTTTTTTTAAAACAATTGCATAATAAATATTAGACTTGAAATATAAGCATAAGTTTACACAACTAATTTATACGACTAGGACCTATTTCGCACGTCATGGATAACGCTATTTGACGGATATCCAATGGATAAAAGTTTTGATGTATTATTTTTTTTCATCATCGAATTCCACTGTATTTGTGAGATATTTGTTTTCGCAAAAATGAATGTAAAATCTATAGTTTATTAACTGAGGTGAAACAGGTTCAAATGGCCTACTGTTAAAGTCTAATCGCAACTTATTTGCAGGATAAACATTATTCGCAACAGTAACTGTGAAACAGGCCCTTAGAATGATAACATACAATACTAATGTAGCAGAAATGAGTTTGTAATGGTGTCGATTTATAATTAATTTAGATAAAATTTTAGTTCTTATACTATGACCACAATTCAAAAGCTGAGCTGAACGCATTACGACCCATAATAATGATCCAATGCTGTAGATGTGTGCGTCACCTTGCTTAACGTCAAATAGTTAAAGCCATTGAGTTAGTAATTGTCAGGTTGCGATTATTAACTCCCAAGCCTATTGGAATGTTTAATGTAATGTTTGTTATGCACGTCGGCTCTGTTTGTAGCGTTGGACAGACAACGTCATAGTAATTAATGCCTTAGTAGTGTTCAGTAATATGCTTTTGTATTGTGTGTGTGTGTGTGTGTGTGTGTGTGTTTGCTAGCAAAAGAAAAAAAAAACTGATTCAAATTACATCGACAAGTTATACAACGTAGGTCGACGAAAAAAGAAATACGCATTATTAAAGACAACTCAAAAAGTACTCATCAATTCTCACTTAAATGAGACCATATGATACGCATCACCTTTCGATACCACACCGCACCACATGTAAACAATTGTTAGTTATTTTCACGCGACAGTGGGATCAATAAAGCTACGCAGTAGGATCAATAAAGCTAAGCAGTTACTGCTGTATTTTTCGAAATGTGATATTTGTTTTCTCAAATTAATATTTTTTTTTGAAGTGTCACTTAAGTGATTTTTTGACAATATTTAGATTTTATAATAACTAACATTTTTAGGCTAATTAGAATTTGGCCTAGTAGGTCACCTTTCGAAATACTTACATAATAGTCGTTCAAAATGCTGTGATTAATTCCAGGCAAGTTTTGCTGATTCTTTTATAAGAAAAATTAGACTTGTATTTTATACGATCTTAATTAAAACGTGTCATTCACTTGAGTGTGAATAAGGAAACAATTATTTTGATATAATTGAGAAACGACTAAGTAATCTAAGTTTTCTTTTTCGACCTATTTTTTATTTTCTTCATTACAAAATCGTATCTTTGCAAAGCAGGGTTAAATATAATAACTTTAGGTTTTTTTTGTTAGTACTTTATAGGTCTAGCTCTATCTGTAATATAAAAATGAGTCGCTGAATGTGTTGCTAAGCGCAAAACTCGAGAACGGTTGGACCGATTTCGCTAATTCTTTTTTTAAAATATTCCTTGAAGTACGAGGATGGTTCTTACGGAGAGAAAAATTCCAAAAAAAAAATAATAATAAAATTAAAGAATCGACTGTTAGGCGATACGAAGTTCGCCGGGTCAGCTAGTTTGATATAATTTTTAGAATAGTTCTTATTACTTTTTTCTATTTTTTCTGTTTTAAAAGCACCTTGGTCATAATTATTTTTATTTTACTGTTATATATGTAAAAAAGGAAAAAAAGTGAAGTATTTTTATACGTGCTTTTTCAAACCGAAAACTTATAATTATTCAAAACTATATATATTTTTTACTTTTGTTCACATAAAGTAGGAATTAGACTCTTATTGACATTAATAATTATCTATACAAATAAATAAAACCGGAGTGTCTGTTTGTAATATTAAAACAACCGCTGTTTACTAAATTCATATGTATACCAAAATAATATTTTTTATAATTTTTGTCGGTCTGTCTGTCTGTATGTTTGTTCCGGCTAATCTCTGAAACGGCTAAATCGATTTTGATGGGATTTTCACTGGCAGATAGCTGATGTACTAAGGAGTAACTTAGACTACTTTTATTTTAGTTTTTTTTTTTAAATTTTATAACTGCGAACTGAACAATTATTTTGTTAAATTCCACGCGGATGAAGTCGCGGGCACAGTTAGTGTATAATATAAACTAACGAAAACATTTACTTGATCGTAATCTTTGGGAATAAAATTTGAGTTTCGTTTTAAAAGAATACGAGTGCATGTGCTGAAACTTGGCAATTGTAACAAATGTAATCCAATATAATTTATAACACATACCATATAATTATCACCATTAAACAAATACATCATCAAATATTAGAAGGAAAAAAAACATGTTTAGCCTAAAAAGACTTTTCATCTTTATCTTATCCGATGAAATAAGAATAACAAAGAGCGGTCAGGATAATGTCCCATGGGAAATTTTATTAGAAAGGTTTTCTGACAAACAGTAGTGACAATCAAATTGTTTCAACCTTAATATTCTAAACAACAAAAAATCTTATCTTAGTGGGGAAGGAAAACACATCACGGTTGAGATAATTTTATTTAATTGAATGCAACCTACTTGGCCGGGATAAGCCAAGTAAACAGAAATAAATTTTGGACTTTAAATTTTCTCATGTACCGTCCTAACAATAGTAAATTACAAAATTTACCGTTTTTCTTATATCTGCATATCTGACAAAAACTGTATATACAGAACAGAACTGTATATAAACAGAACTGTTTTATTTGAAATCTATAATAAACAATGATATCATCGTCTTTGATTAAACGAACTTTAAGCTTGGAACAAATAATACTATGATATGTACGTTACTAATAATATGTACGTTAATGCAATTACCCGTTTTCCTTAAATAAACAAATTGTCAATTGCAAACTGTTAATGAAAATTGACGCTTATTTTGTCTCCCTAAACGGGAACGCAAACATTTGCCAAAGGCGCCTAATGAACCTTTCATAATTAGTTATGATCAAATTGAAAATTAACATTTGATACAGTTGGAATATTGGGCCATAAATAAAACGTCGGTAGCGATAAATTTGAATAATAATTCTAATATTAAGCACGTAGTCTCTTTAGTATTTAATAATAATGGTCTTGGATAAGGAACTTGATTTTCTTAATTTTCGTTTATATTGAAATAATTAATTAATAGTATTTCATATTCATTTTCTGGAATAATTTCTTATATCAGTTGTAAAAATTAATTTTGCCACGTCTTCTTAATAAAAAGGATTGTTATAGCAATAATTGTAGTAGGTAAGTTCTATATATTTATGCTAATATTTTTCTAGAAAATACTTCTAATAATATGCCATATAGCTTTACAATTCGCTTGTCGTTCAAATTATCAAAAGCTTTTGAATACTATAAAAGAAAAACTTTTCAAATTACTGCTTTCTATTTATAACAGTTTAGACTTTGTTCTGCCAGTTTGCAGAGCTCCTTTATATATTAAAGGTTTAGGGCAATTTAAAGTGATCGTATAATTTTAGCTACTCACTCTAATCAATAGCAGGAACCGGACTTAAAGTAATAACTAAATTATTTTTCGTTTAATTGTTAAAACGTGTATTTAATTATTCATCACGAGGAAATTTAATGGTTCTTCTGAAATACAAGTCACAATTGCAGTCGGGTGCCCGGTGTTTACCGTCGCTACGGCGAACGGAAATAAATTGTGTTCTATTTTAATTAATTACGGCAAATTGTTAAAGAATAGACTTCATTTGCACTCGAATTCGTATTTGTATATAAAGTAATTTGTCAATTCTCTTGTTTCTATGTTGGTCTCGTTTAAATAAATCACAAAGTGCCTTGTAGACCGTAAAATACGGTTGTTTAGACTGCATGCGGGCATGACAAATATGAGATGTATATAATATACACGTATACATGCATGCATCATGTTTGCATAGAATGGCTCACTATAGGAACTCCCTTTCTCATTTAAGCTTAACCCTCAGTTACGTTTGTTTGTACACACGTGTGTATGGGATTAGAAATCGGATTAGATGTAATGTAATTTTTAGACGTTTTAATTATAGCTTACTTATTGAATGTAATATTGTTTTGTTACTCGTACATTAAAAACACGTTTATCGTGTCTTATTGTATGAATTGTTAATGCTAAGGAATAGGTCAGAGTAAATAATACTAATAAAATTAGCGAGAATATAAATAGAAATAAAATGTATTATTGGTTTAAGTGAATAACATTAAAAAAAATTAGCCTTTGTCACTGTTTAACAAACTTAAAATACCATATAGATAAACTATAATACTTAATTATTTATGTACTATGTAATTATGTATTATCAGGATTCAGTCTAAAAGTTCTATAAACAGCTTGCCTTTCAATATAGACCCCCTCTAAAGATTACTACTTTTCATAAATCCATTCTGAACCAGCCACCTTTTTAATATCATCTTCACATCTTTTACCCACCCACTCCTTTATTATTTTGGTCTATTTATCTTGACTTTCCCTTAACATGTGACCTGACCATCGCCATTTCTGCGTTAGATATACTAAATAATTCTGCGTTAGATAACTGAATGTGCCTGTTTGAATTGAGTTCTGTTTTTTATTTTTCTTAGTCTAACCTTATCTCTTCTTTTAACTTCAAAGACACTCTCTCTCCATATTGTTCTAGCAGATATTTATTTTATTTTCTAAGTTTTTTGTTTATGCCCAAGTTTGACAGCCATAAGTTAAGAATGGCAGAATGCAAATGTTGCAGACTTTCTTTTTAGCTTTAATTGGCATGTCTCTGTCTTTCATAGCTTCGCTGAGCGACCAGTATCTGACCAGTAGCTTGTTCTTTTGACTGAGTTTCATCGAGCACTGTAGTAAGTTGAGACAAAATAATTTTTGAGAAAACTTTGTAGATGTATAATTTATTAGATCATTGGCTAACGAAATTAACAAACTGATCTATTAATAAAAAATAATTACTATTTCTTAAAAAAAATTAGAATATAAAACAACCTATTATTATTTATTACCTTTCTAACTTGCCTGTAAATACCAGTTAGGTGAATTTTTCCAAATAACTTAAAAACTGTATAGCTCATAATATGAAGATTATGTACTAGGAATTTGAATGAAAAAAAACCTGTCCATTTTTACCAGAATTTTGGTAACTTTTTAAATTTTTTATTAATTTAAAAAATTGTGGTGATTTTACTACACCCTTTTATGCACCGCTCAGGGCTTTCGCCCCCCCCCTACCCACTACCGTTCGCATATATTAATGCAGTTTATTTATTGACGAAAAATAGGTCCTCCTGGCCTATTCTACCTCCCGTTGCCAAAGTTTATTTGGATTGTCATCCGTCAAATAGCGTTATCCTCAGACCACAACTGGTAAAACAGACCCTAACTGCAATTGTGTCAAGTAATATATAAAACGTTTCGCTCATTATTTTAAACTTATCCCATGTTTGTAATTTTCCATGAAAGAACATGAATATTGCTGTTGTGTGTTTTCGTTATACACCAAAATATTCAAGTAATTAAGTCAAAAAGTTGTAGTCTTTAACTATTTGTATGGCTATAAAATACTTTATAGACCGTACGTAAACAAACGTTCAAAACAAACAAGGGTGGTCGGATGCAGCGACCATTTTATCGATACATCCTTTTTAATTATAAATTTTGAGGATTGTTTAAAAAACCAAATAATAAATCTATATTCATATAATCTGGTTTGGTTAATATGTAACGGAAGCATAGTTTGTTAGTTTAATCATGGTCATTTCATGATTGATATGATTTGAAAAATTGTTTTCTTTTGTTGTAACAGTGATAACTAGACATGATGTTTCAAATAGAAACAAAAAATTAATACGTATCAGGCTTCAATCAAAGGTGTAATTCACATATTGTTTTATAATGTTTACGCGAATTTCACTTTTTTGTTTTTTTTTTTTTAAATAACTTATTCGGATTATATCACGGATTATTATGTTGTTTAGATGCCCGACGTTTCGGATACTTTACAGCGACCATGGTAACGGGAGAACTAAATAACATAATAAACCGCGATAAAATCCGAAAAATTTGTTTCTAATAAGATGGTAAAAGCGTCACAAATATAGTATTATTAGATTAAAAATAACATATGTCATTTAAAAAAAATAATCACAATTTGTTATTTATGTATTTTTGATTTATTTTATTTTACGCTTTGGTTTATTTATTATAGGTAGTTCTGGTTCAATACAGTTAGATATTTTTTTTTGTTTTTAAATTCAGTAAATATACATTATTTTTATAATTCCCGAAATTATCACAATAAAAAAAGTTAGATTTTGTTTTTACGACTTAGCTAGTGGACTAGCTATTGGACTCGCTATCAATCAAACAAATTTTATGTGGATGTTGAAAATAAAATAACTTAAATATAATTCATCGTGCAACCTGAACTTTTTCAATGCTTGTAGTTTTCATTTATAATCAATAATATTAAAAGGATGTGTGCCATTCGTGAGGACGGCTCAGTCTTTTGTCTCACCCTCTATTTTCTATAAATTAATGAGAGTTTTGATTCAAACGCTACACGTGTCTCATTAATAAGTAATTATTAACACAAAATTCTACCCTGACTTCTTTGATTTAGAGATCGAAATGACGTTAAGTAATTGTTCTCCCTAGAGGATTTTGTTTTAACGGTGTCTTAGAACCCTAACAAATTCAATCAGATGTGGGGATGCAGGAAAGCTGTAGGTATCCAATTTACCTCCATTACAATAGCCGTATAGGCATGTACGAGGGTTAACCAATTTTAAACAAGTTCACATATAGAGTAAGAAAAGATTTAATCTAAATCTAGGTTTGTACGCGTTAGGTGTAACTATATTGAGACAGTGTACTAACTGATTAAGGGAAACTATATTTTGATTAGTAACATTATCAAAGCTCTAAGCATTTTTTATCACAATATTAGATATGCAATGACAACATTGATTACAAACAAGTTCATAATATTAGCAAATGTGGCTATATATATATATATCTATATATATATATATATATATATATATATATATATATATATATATATATATATATATATATATATATATATGAACATAAAGCTAATGGTTTGTAGTTTGATTTTCCGTCACTTTACATTGTAGAGTGTTTTTATTTGAACTACTGAATAAAATGTTCTGAATTGTATTAAGCTTAAACCTTGAAATGAAATGTGTATAAATGATATACAATGTTCAATACGAAGTATTCCCGTTGGACGATAGTGAAGAGAGTGCTCGACAAGGGATTTAGATGATTGATTCAAATATTTGTTCGTTACTCACAAATGGCAGTGAGATCGAAGTTAAAGCACGCAGTAGAACAATATTTTTTAATGAAAATTGAAAATTGGGAGTAATCAAGATAGGCTAGTCGATAAAACTCATAGATTTATGCTTCTTAAGGAAAGGGGGCTATGAATATAAATTTCCGCAGTTAGAATGCTGATTCGTAAAAGGCGGATCCTATCTCATCTTAACGGTCTCAGATTGCTGATTCGAATTCGGGTAGGCACTACTAAATTTTTCAAGGATATCTCAATTCAAAAATAATTTTGTTATCGGTAAACGAAGATATGCATATTGAGTAAGAAATTTCATCGCTAAAAATGTATAGTCACACAAGGCTTTTTATTGTTTGTAACTGAATCAATGGAACTCAGTAATAAATAAATGTCGCAACTGAATAAAATTGTACAGTAAAGTATGTAAAAATTTGAGAGATTAAAACTGATTATAAACTGTAATCTGTAATTATAACAATGACTCTGAGATGTTGTTTAAATACTATAATTGTCCTATTAATCATATAACTACCTTTACCTACCACAAAACCATAGAGTCGTATTAAGAATTGAAGTATAGTTACTTCGTAAAGTTTAGATTAATTAACATTTAGTTGAAGGTAGTTTACGAATTCAATTAAAACGTTTCCATGTATATCTGTGTCCTAGTTTAAAAAAAATTCATACGGTAGTGACTAAGAAAATCATAACATTATATTGTTCCAAATTTTCAAGATATTACATACATTTAGAATAAAGATACGTTTTCGACATTAATGTTTCAAGCATGGATGTATTTTCATTATGCTCGTAATTTTCTTGCCTTTATCCCAAGATCATCTCGCATAATTTCGTAACAGGGGCACACAAGGGCTCTGAACCATAATTTTTGAATGTTTTACCAAACGTCGTTTTACTTAATTTACATATTTTTATTTTAAGTGGCAAAATGTTAAGGCAATTTGTTATGTTATGTTCAATAAATTATTCGAGAGTGGAAGTACAATTAATTATGATGTTTTTATAAAGCAATATTAATTATTTTTCTTTTGTTAGGGTCAGTTAGTAGATGTAGTCTTTAAAACCTTTTTAAAGTAATGCAGAAACAAGCTGATAAAAATAAAGGTCTCCTTTTTTCATTTTCAAAATTAAATCATCTGTTTCTTTTTTAGACATCGTGGAAACATTACATATATCATATTTCACAGAAAATTATTGGAAAATTGAAGTAGTTATTATAGTTGCGTTTTGTACAGTGGGTAAAAGAGTCGATGTCCCTTAGTCCGTTCTTAATTTACACCTACACCCATTCATCTCTTTAGACAGTAACGCATTTTTTGTAAATTATCAATGCCCGCAGAATAATAACAAGTACTGTATGATATCTTTCCTGCCTGCCTCTAACGTCTCACAATGTTTGGCTTGCCGGTTTCCTTGGTCAGCGCAGTAAAACACTATTGCGTATTGTCATAGTTTCGGCATTAGTATTTTTGTATTGTGTTTTTTGAGACCCCCATTTCTTATCCAATAGTGAAAGGTGTTAATTTATTTAATGTCAAGTATTTTACAGAATGTTAATGTATACAAGAAATCACGCCTCAGTTTTTTTTATTACACACAGAAAATGTCATGTCTATCGTTAATAATTATCATTAAAAATTATAATGTTATGCCGAAACATGTTCCTGTCACGTGACACTCGAAAGCGTATTTAAATACTGCGCGTTACTGGTCCACATTAGCATAAAAGCGTTAATTCAAATCTTTATTACAATATAAAATGTTTATTAATTGAACATTTAACAAATTTATCTCCAATTACAATGAAATTAGTATTTTATAAATGGGTTGTTTTTCTTATATATATTGATAAAATTATCGCATATCCCTCTTTTGTGACGAAACTTGTTTGCAAAGTATGAACATTCAAAATATAAATACGTGTCTGTTTATCATCGTGGTGTAAATCAATAAAATCACAGAACTCTTCAAAATATAAGTGAGTAATACAAGAAAACAAACTTCAATAATAGTTATGGATTTTTAATGAGTAATGAACTCAATCAATATCAAGAATATAAAGAACGAAGAAACTTTTCGGCTAACTAAAATATGATCACGTCACCGAAATGAGCATCGTAAAAAGACGCAGTCATCAATATGAAAATTCCAATTGACTGAGAAAATGATGTATCTTTTTGTACAATATGGACTTTAAATCACCCTATGATTGCCGGGAGTAATGATTACTGCAATCTAGCGGACGCATCGGATTTCGCGTCACGTCGTGTTGATTGTCGGACGACAAACCGGCCGGCCGCCGGCGTTCCAATTACTAGCGACACAGACACCACCCTGCCTGCGATACTGTTGGCAAAGATTATTTGATAAACATAGCTTAAAGTTAAGTAAATTTTGCAATATTGTTGCATGTATGCATACGATGAAATTGATACATTGATGTTACAAATGATTCTGAAAACCTTAAGAATTGTATGAATATAATAAACTAACTAACTAACTAACTCAACTGGCTCAATGATCCGAAGTGAGTCTTGGCCTCCGAAACAAGATTTCTCCACTTTGCACGATCTTGCGCTATTTCCCGCCAATTATTGGCTTGGATCTCACTCAAGTCTGCTTCAACCATGTCCCTCCAGCGGTACCTCGGGCGACCCACTGGTCTACGTCCAGTTGGTCGACCCAGATACGCTCTCTTAACTGCTCGATCCTCCCCCATGCGTTCGACATGACCGAGCCACCGCAACCGATGGGATTTGGTAACTCCAATGATGTTTGGCTCAGACACCAGGTTTGCAATTTCAGCATTGGTTTTTATTCGCCAGCTGCCATCTTGTCCTTTAGTTGGTCCTAGGATCTTACGGTAAATTTTCCTTTCCGTATGAATATAATAATGCCAAAAATTATTTACGGACTGAAACGAATACATAAATAAATAAATATTTATTTATGTATTCAGTTACGCCTGTATGGTGAAATTATAGAGTATTTTATTTATATTACTAAACCTTGGATAACCTTGAATTTGTTTTTCAGCCCATAACTCGGGAGCAACGAAAGTCGTTATTTTATCAGGCTGTGTTTTATTATTATATCATTATCAAATACGTAACGAACGATTTCCGTGTTTCCGGCTCCAATTTTAAAAAAAACCCCACTCTGCCAAAATATTGAAGCAGACAAAAGGGTATTTTTTCAATCAGAATAGGTTTAAGTATCATTTATTCAATACAGTTTTGTGTGTAACTTTGTTGTTATCAGATATTTTATGACATATATTTGACATAGTTAATGAGCAGTTCTGCGTCATTGTTAATCTATATTCCAACCCACAAACCCCCAGTCCTCACTTATCAGGACTTACGGGCTAATACTACCCAAAGGGCGCCACCCAATCTGCTGTGGCGCTTATCTCAATTTAATGGCTTCCGTATTAATACCGCCTTTGTCTAATTTGAGGATACTTCGTCTACTATTGTTCAATCGTCCAGTAAAAGTTAATGATTTTAGATAAAAAGACTTTGTTATCATATTGTATGATAATAAGTAATAGCTATAACTATATCAACATTATAGAAACGAACAAATGTATTCGTGGGTGGTTTACCATAAAATAATAAAAAAGTTTAGTATAGTATGTTATTCTTAATTGTATAGTATTGTTTGCCTAAATCATTTGTGGGCAAAAAAATACAGTTTTTTAAATAGATACAAGAGTATAAACTTTCAAAGGATAACGATACCTGCGTAATTTCAAAAGATATCACATTTCACTTGAAATCAACGTTTTTTCTGAGATAAAATAGAATGTCAAAGCATTGTTTCCAATATCTAGAAGGGAAAACTTTTATTGGGAGCAAAGTAGGTTTTATCAACGGGTAGGTCATCAACTGCGGCCTGAAAGGACTGAAACCGGACGCGCTACTGAATGCAAAGATATTTTGGACTTAATGCGGATCATTTTCAAAGGGTTCCCCTTATGAGGAAGAAAAAGGAGTCCCTTTTCGATTACCGGTGTCTGTGGATAGGAGACCGCAATTAAGAAAAATCATTTCGTTTCTCAATATCACGGACATTCTTTGATCATTGATTTTTACTGTATAGCTATCGTTTGTTTTACATTTATAAACTGAAATGTTATTTAAATGTTTACAACAAAAATAATATAGTAATGATGATGATGATGTATAAAATGTCGCATAAAATTTATACGGATATTCTTGATTAATTAATAAAATCAAGAATAAGTTTAATTTTAAATAATGTAGGATAAAATTGCGTTTTGTGCATAATAATGTCGCTTAGTATATTTGAATGTTGTATATATACAGTACCGTATACAAGTGTATCTGACGTGTATAATATATTTTATAGCTTCGTATCCAAACATTATACACCTAAGCAAACATTCGACGGGTAGTACAACGAACGGTTCGATCTTTTGTTTATTTTTATTCTAGGAACGGATTCAGGATATGCCATAAAGTCTTAATAGTTCACGGACGTTTTATTTTGTTTTTGAAGCAGGAATCGAAAATTTAAACACTCAAAAGTTATAGTTATTGTCTACGATTTATTTAAAGAGTAAATTATTCGTTGAAGAAAACATGTAAATATAAAAGTTATTAAAGAGTAAAAGAATCAGTAGATTTATTCCAGTATTACAATAAGAGACGGCTACTAAATGTATTCCGTGCTTAAAGTCCACTTGACTTCTGACTTGACTGTTTTGAATTCCACATCTTTGCTTTCCGCTCTCCGAAGACCGGTAACATTTTGCGCAAACTGCAACAGTAGCACCATACAATTTAGAACCTTGCATCCGGTGCGGAGAACTCATATTCAATTTGTACAAAAGATACCGTATGAGTAAAAATACTACACTAATTCGTAACTGCTTGAATTTTTAGAGAGCGTCCTGGTTACTTTCAATAAACTAATATTAAACCTTATCTTTATTGCAATAAGTCGTTATTTTAAACGTACATTGTTTTCTCGTGATATGTTCCTTTCGTCCCTCAAAGGTAGTCAGTCCCCAGAGGTGTGATCCCGAAGTCCTCATTTATCATGTTCGTCACGTGTTGACCATCCCTTGTATACTGCATCACATATACGAAATCTTACATAGAAGATCACATCACACCTACCCATATCTACACTTTTATTAAGTCCTAGTTCATATTTTCTTTTCCTCTTACGATTACATTATTTATAAGAAAAATATTGAACAAAGACTACGTGCGTCAACTTCACAAATATATATCTCGTTCTTCATGATATACGTGTTTATGTCTCTTATGAATATGAATATTAATACCGTTTTCAGCATAATGTAGTGAAATGTGACGGATTTATTGAAGCAATAATAAATAATGGTGTTTCAGTTCACGTAAATGAAAAATACGTTGTCAAATTAATTATTGAATCACTGAAACGTAACTCATTATCATCTGATCGTTTATTAATAAATTTGAAATTCATCACACATCAAGCAAATTTTCTAGCGTATGCTCACGAAAAACATTTTTATGTACAAAAAATACTTACATAACAGAGTGAATTTCCGATTTATACCATGTACATGAACGAGTATATCTCTTGACTACATGTGAGATATCTTATTAAAACAAGACAATTCTACAAAGCGCTCGATAGCCTTCTTCCATTTGTCTTTGTCTTTCACAGATTTCCTTCTACGCAACCAATTCGTTTTCTTAATCTTTTTTCACTGCGGGTTTCATCTAGTCATTGCCTTCGGGGAAGAGGGGAGCTATCCCATAATCCAACCCTATGCAAACAAAGAGCAAAGAAATTGTGGTTTTTGCAAATATTTACGAACAAAGTTTCGACGCAATTTTATTGTTATAATTTGCATGAGCTGAAAAATGTCTAATGCTATCAAAATTATAGTTTCGTTATATTTTTTTGATGATGATGACGATGATTCACTATGGTGTTCAAATATTGAATTACCTACTTAAATACTGTTCTTGTCGTTTCACTCAATTTTATTTTTCATTACAAAGTCTGGTTATGAAGTCATAATTAAGAGATGATTAGTAATCTCACACTGTTAAAGTTTATTAATTATTTTATTATTATTATTATTTATTTCAGACGTAGTCCATATTTTTGTTAGTTACATTTTTTTTTCCTTAACTATGTTAGTTTCAATAATTGTGACAAAACAAATTATACTAAAACAAAAATCCAATTAAACAACACTAAAATTAAAATCATCATCAATTAACTAAAATTCAATTAATACCGAAATTCAAATTATCACCGAATTCAATACCAAAATTCAATCAATATTATACAATATTTAAAATTAAAAACTAAAACAAATGCTAAAATTCAACCAAAATTACAATATTTAACATTAAATCAATACTAAAATTCTATCTAAACTGCAATTAAAGTCAAAAACCAAACAAAAATTAATATTAAAATTCAATGTAAATTAAAACTAAAATCGAAATTCAATCAATACTAAATTTAAATAACAATTTCAACTAAATTAAAAAGTAAAATTCAATCAATTAAAAGCTTAAAATAATGACTTACTCAATTTAATCTAAATAAAAATAAAAATATGTCAATATAATAAATTGTCTCAAATTATCACCGTATTCAATATAAATTCAAAATTAAAATCATAATCAAATATCAAAACTAAAATCACAACTACAATCAAAGCTTAAATCAAAATGAAAATTAAATAATAATAATAATAACTTAAAAAGAGGCTAAGTACACACACGCTTGTTTGTATGTGTGTGTGCACCATTCCAGCTCCTCCAGAGTGGGCTGTCGAGTTTGTACGCCAATGTGCTGAGAAGGGTATTGGTGCTATTCACCAGTCGACTCATCGTAGACGATACACGTTTCCGGAGGATCGCGTAGAAGTCGTCCACACGAGCCTCCGCAAACATGGCAGATGCACTGCAGTGACGTGGCCTCCCCAGTACTACTCTCAGCACATTGTTGTACTGCACGCGAAGAGCTCTGAAGGCCCCCTGCGTATAGTCCGCCCACAGACTGCATGTGTAAAAGGTTTGGCAGTATGCTCTAAACAGCGTTAACTTTACCCCTTCGTTACAACGAGCAAATCTGCGGGCCAACATATTGCCCCGGACCGACAGCGCCCTTCGCTCCCTCTCTAAATCGCCGTCGTCCACGAGGCGCTCGTTAACTATGTGGCCGAGATACTTGAACTCAGCCACCTGTTTCAGGGGAGATCCACACAATCTTATAACGGGCTGAAAGTTCGTGGGTTTGTTTTTTCCCCTGAATACAAGGAACTCGCTCTTTTTGGCGTTGTATTTGAGCCCATTTTTCTCTGCATACTCCTCACAGATTTTGAGTAGCTTCCGGAGGCCACTGACCGAAGGACTAAGCAGAACCATGTCATCCGCATAGCTGATGTTGTTCATAAAAACACCATCAACCGAACATCCGACACCGGCTCCGCTAAGCCCCTCTATCAGCTGGTTAATAAAAAGGTTGAACAGCCTTGGTGACGTAAGCCCACCCTACCTCACTCCACAATTAAGCTTGTAGGGGTCACTCATAGCGTCTCCCCATTTAATTACATTGGACTGGTTACCATACCAGTACTGCAACAACGACAACAGCTCCGGCCTTAGACTCGTTTCCGTCCTAAGTTTGTGCCACAGAACTTTATACGAGACAAGGTCAAAAGCTTTGGACAGGTCCAAGAAGCACGCATACACCTGCGTTTTCCGGTCTGTGTAGTACCGCACAGTCTGCTTGAGACACATAATCGCGCTCTCCGTAGACAATTCGGGTTTAAAACCGAATTGAGCATCATGAATTTTGATAGCTTTCTTTAGATGTGTATCAAGCAGACTGTCCAGAACCTTAGCTATGATAGTCGCTAGGGATATAGGCCTGTAGTTGGACCCATCCGCCACATCACCCGTCCTGTTCTTCACTATAGGCACAACCACCGTCATCATCATTGCATCCGGCAGGTGACCATGCCTGACACAGAGGTTGTAGAGCATGGTAAGGACGCTGGAAAGGTGCACTCCAGCATATCGCAAGTGTTATAACGAGACGTATCTAGTAAATGATGTAACAGACGCAGAAGTTATTCGCTTTATAAACCAGCAACATAGAAGATTGCTCAAAACTAATCTCCCGTCTCATCTTCGTTGTAATGTACTTGAAAGTTTATAAAATTAAATTTCTCCCAAGACTGAAATTATAATGATATATTAGCTAAGTAGGCTAACGCACGTGTGTAATGTTATCGAGGTTAGCCAGATTTGAAAAGTTACAAATAAATAGAAATATTTATAAAACTGAGATTGCTTGATAATTAAGGGTTTAATTTGGACTTGATAACTAAGGCAAGTCGAGTCTATAATAATAATAATAATAATCTGTCTCTGATTTTGCTTTGCCAGAGATAGAATTTTGACATAAGCTCCATTTTTGTTAAAAGTCTACGAGACATAATTAGATTGGTTATAGACTGATTTTTTATTGAGACTATCTTTTTTTAAGAATTAAATTAGAAATTACATTCCATTTTGAACTCACGGGCGAATATTATAATTAAATTTAGGTTCAACGAAAATTTTGAGAATTAAGCTTATTTGCACGGAATGTTTATTCACTGTTATAATCGAAAAGTAAATAAAAATTTAACAATATATTAGATGTTTACTTAATTTCATATGTAATAAGAGTAACTGCTAGAAACACACTTGCTTACTTAAATATTTGCTTGCCCAACGTTATACAGTCAAGTTAGATGGTCCTCGCTTCATATTCTGTATAAAGTAAATATTGATGATAGAAGCAATAACGGAGACTAAATCTTATATGCTAACTATGCGAGTCTGCGAACCAGGCCAGTTGTTAAGACAAACATTTCATCTAATGGTTTGCTACATACAGTTACATATGTACAGGAAAACTTTTGATTGTAGTCTGGGTTGTGAGGAGAAATATTGATGGTTGATTGGTTTTTATAATAGTCGTACTAAGGAATCGCTAACAAAAAAGACTACTTCTCGAGTAAAGTTGTGTTTCTGAAATTTAGTAAGGTACGCAAAGTTAATGAGGATGCTCTATGTTGACAGCGGAGCATTAGTCCTTAAGATACTCCCGGTGTTGCAGTCGTCCATAGGTTTTGATAACGGCTTACGATCAGGCGGATTGTAATCTTATTCGACGTTCTAGTGGTATAAACATTTTTTCAGTAGGTTTTAGTTGAATTTTATAAATAATCACTGAATATTCTGTCACTGAAAGTATTTCTTAGAGAATTATTTTTTATGTATTCTCATAATCATAAAATGTCGATGAAACAGGCTGGATTAGTAGGTTTCCTTCCTCTTAACAAGAATAGAGACTATACTCAACTAAAGGACTTTTGACTTTTTTGAGGATTATTTTCTTCATTATAAAAAAGATGAAACCTAATTAGATATTTCAATTTTGGTCTGTAAATAAAATTTGAATTAAAATAGGATGAGCCGTGATTAGAATTCATTTCTCGAGATATTCGTTTTTTTCTTACCGGATTTACAATATGGCGAATATTACTGAGACAATGTTACGAATGATTACTTTGGATTTATTTTTCATTATTCCGGAGTGCTTGTAAACAGAGCGTAGTATAAAAGCCCTTATTACTAAGGAATTTAATTTGAGATTTATGTGTAAAGATAATATTACGCTTGAATATCTTTTTTTCTTCTTTATTATTTTAGAAGTATACTTTTTTATATAAATTGTAATATCATAAGTTTTTTTTGTTTATTTTATTTCTAATTCGGAATAATAACTGTGATCGTTTATACAGATTTAAAAACCGAAACGTATTCATTTAGAATTTACATTCGCAGGTAAATGTCGTTCCTTAATAATAAAAAAGCGGGAAAAAGGAAAACTCGACGTAAAACGGGTACTGTTTATCGAGAAACAAAGCAAGTGAAGCATGCAATATGCATAATGATTGTACTAAATTAGGACAA
Organism: Melitaea cinxia; assembly: GCF_905220565.1. Classification (NCBI taxonomy): domain Eukaryota; kingdom Metazoa; phylum Arthropoda; class Insecta; order Lepidoptera; family Nymphalidae; genus Melitaea; species Melitaea cinxia. The sequence continues at coordinate 6,768,921 of NC_059405.1, read as the reverse complement.
AAACGGCCTCTTTGCGCCGACTCAAATTGCTTATTGTACTCCGTTTTCAACTTTTCATAATATTATAAGGAAAAGTATTATTGCAGTGTTTTGGTTCGTCTTCAAATAAAAACGTCTAATTCGGTTTAAGAATAGGCCTACGAAGTAATTTGTAAGCCAAGTTTTCGTATCTCGCTTTGTTACAATTACGTTGCTTTATGTATTGTCTTTTGTACCTATTATATATGAAATATGAGTAAAGTTATTATGTTTTTTAAAATAACGATGGAAGGTACGTCCATTATGAAAGTGTGAATACTAAAATGTTTTATACACGTATTAGAACAGACTCACTCACACACACGCACACACACACACACACTCACATACACACAAACATACACGCGTGTTTGCTTGTGTGCGTTCGTATTATGTAATACACAAATACACAATGTACTTCAGAGTTTCAGCATTATTCAAATAAGATAAAAAAAAATAAAACTAAGGCATAGTAGCATTTATTTATTTTATTTAAAAAAAATTGAAATGGAAGAAAAAGTTGAGAAAATGAAGAATTATTATAATTCGTTATTACTATTAGATGGATGTAAAAAACAAAAATTTTTAAGCAGATGAAGAAGCTTTTGAAAGCTTCAAAATATGAGGAAAAAAAGAAAAACACCAACTTGGAATAAAATAGGAAGTGGCTAGTAAAAATAATGAAAAAAAAATTTTTTTCTATATATTACTTTTATTAATCAATATTGAGTGTAGGTTAACGTGGCCAAAATACTAACTCAAGTATGAAGAGTAAGACGTGATATACTTAGTTATAAATTTAATTGTAAAATTAAAAAGAAAGAAACGATAATAATTTCACGTTTAAAATATAAGTGGAAACTTTGCTGGCTTAAATATTGTTATTGTTTTGTGATATAATTGTATTGTCGTGTGCTGCTTGTTTCCCAATAAAATAAAATAAAAATAAGATAAAAAACGATTGAAAAAAATAATAGAATTTTTTATAAACGACGATTATGTTAAATTACTACCAAGCCATTCAATTGTTGCACCTTACATAACATTTTATAGTTTTAGTAATGATTTTATATAATTGAAGCTGATCCTGCTGTGTGGTTACGGCAATGGAGAATATAGCCATCTCCTCTCTTCCCGTGGGTGGTGAAAGAGATGTGATAAAGCTAGCCCTGCGGTCACCCACAAAACCAAGTAAAAAAATAAAAATAAATAAGCCCTTATTATTGCGGTAAAATATTTTGAACATTTACGTGACGTCTTAATTATCTTGATAATTTTCGTACCACTGCGTAAGTGTATATAAAAATAAATATAGGTAAATTCTATATTCTTTATTTATGAATATTTGCAATAACTAAATTCTATATTCTTATTTATGACTTAATATTCGCCCACGTGGATAAGGCTGATGTCATCAGACATAGACAGATGGCGTTATTAATATGTTAAATAGAAATATGTAATATTGTTTCGTCAAAAAGGTCGCAAGATAGGATTCGAAGTAAGTCGTAAAATTTTATTCATTTTAATTCGCAGTAAATTCCGGCATTAACAACAATCGACGTTAAAATATCGACGGCACAGCGGGACGTGCAGATTTTTCATTTCTGTTACGAAGTTTATAAAATACATAATATATTAAATTGACAAATATGACGAATAAATTAATGAGATCGGTAATCATTATTCACGTATATAAGTTTCTTTTTTTATCTGTCATTATACAAATTAAATATTTATTTTTAACTAGCTGGTACCCGCGACTTCGTCTGCGCAGGATTAGTAAGTACTTAGATTAGCTTATTATTTTCTCAATATCTATCTTTGTACCAAAATCAATTCGTTACTACCAAATATGCATTAGCAATATATTATCAATTTTTATTGTATTTATGGTTTACTGTTTTTGCGATAATGGCTTACTCATAAAAGATAAACATAATATGAGGTCGCGGATTTTTTTGTAGGACTTATTAAGATAAACATTTCTCTTATACATTATATAGGTACGTGTAAACTCTATAGTTTTTGCAGCGTACGCCAGAATAGCTCGCAGATGGCAGATTTTTTTCCGACTTTAGTATTTGGTCGCGCAGAATTCTTTACGTTCTTTTAATTTTTGGTAAAAGGATCAGGAGAACGGTTAAATTTTTCGTATCGTATTATATTTGCATGTACTTAGTCATGCCTTTTAAGCTTTTTGTTTGAGGAATAGGAGGAGGATAAAATTTATTACAACATGACTTTTAAAATACCAATAGTAACAATTGTTTTGTACTATTATCATAAGATTTAGAGAGTTTTTATTCTTGAGGTTGCAATCAACTTGAATTTGTAATCAATATTTTGAAATAAAATTACTAATTGTATAAGAGCAAACTAAATTTATCATACATAATTGTGTTTGCTCGCAAACGAAAAAAAAAAACGACTTCAATTACATCGACGAGTAAATACAACGTAGATCGACGAAAAAATAGTCAAGTAACTACGCGTTATCAAAGATTACTCAAAAAATAGTTACCAGATCTCGATAAAATTTATATGTGACCACATGATAAACATCAGCTTTCGATTAAACTAAAAATTATCAAAATCGGTACACCCAGTAAAAAGTTATTGCGGATTTTCGAGAGTTTCCCTCGATTTCTCTAAGATCCCATCATCAAATCCTGGTTTCCTTATCATGGTACCAAACTAGGGATATCTCCTTTCCAACAAAAAAAGAACTATCAAAATCGGTACATCCAATAGAAAGTTATGCGGTATAATACAACGTAGGTCGACGAAAAAAGCGTCAAGTAAAAACGCATTATTAGATATAACTCGAAAAGTAGTTGTTAGATCTCAAATACATTTAAATGGGACCAAATGGCACACACCACCTTTCGATTAAAAGGAAATTTGTCGAAATCGCTCCACCCGGTCAAAAGTTCTGAAGTAACATACATAAAAAAAAATACAGTCGAATTGAGAACCTCCTCCTTTTTTGGAAGTCGGTTAAAAATACAAAGAAAAAATCTCCTTTTTTTTAAACATTTATTTACTCTATTGGTTTTAGATATGATAACCTTACGTTAAATTTTTAACCGATGAATACTAATTCAATAAAAACATATTGTATTAAAATTTAATTTAATTATGGAAAAATGTATTTTATATCGCCATGATAATAATAAAAGATAATAATAATAATGTAGAAACACAAAAAAAATACAAACAAGTTTTTAATCTTAAGATACCACAGACGATACTAAATAAGCCATAACGACGTATAATCTGTGTATATACCGTTCTAAATGTTAAATATTTAATTTAGATGACTACCTACTCTATAGAATCAAAACGACGCTTAACTATCTATTAACGTTGCTTGAACAGGTATTCGCCGAAAGTATCAACGATATGGTCGCATATTGTCAAAAGATTTTTGTTAATGACAAAAATTTTACAAAACGAAGAAGAATTTGACAAAGTAATTTCTTTTACGTTGTTTGCTTTGTATCGGATTAAAGTAAATTCATAATTAATTGCAGTTTTAAGCTGTTCTTTGAGTCATTTACTATTTTACAAGTGATAAAACTGTCTTTAACTCTTTAAGATAATTTGACTATTAAAAATATGCTGACATATAGGGACTTACTAAAGTATTTTACAGTATGTTACTTTTTTTAAAAATAAAGTAGTAATAACTAATCTGTAATAAATAGTTTAGTTTTAAAATATACAGGCTTAATATAGTATGCTTTTCTTAGCGATAGTTGCTTGAAATTTACTTCCAAGAAGCTGTACATAAAGTTTTTAAGGAAAATCTAATGTTACAGTTTGAAACTTAGAACATTGAGGCAAATATTTAGTTACTTATGTAGTTCTCATGTAAATCTTGAGAGTGCATTAATTATATTGTGCTAGATTTCATCCGTGATTTTACTCAGGTTGAATTTTCTGCTTGACTCTTATATGTATATCGTAGCGTGATGTATTTACAGACCCATAAAAATCGCTTCTTTAATGTAAAAATGATTTTTATATACTTTTATTTACTAAATGTTGATTAAATCAATAAAAATCACAAAAATAGTCATTAAATTGTACAGTAATAAACTACTACCGTTATAGTTTCAGTATAAAATGCCACTATTGCCACTATCGTCGTAGTAGTTATGTTATTATCTTTTGTAGTAAAAAAAACATGATTTTATACTACTTAACATACACTATGCAAAGCCTGGATTGAGAATATAGTTTTCTATCCAGACTTTGAATTTGTATTAAATTGTTTTTAATAATAATAATGGTAAATTCTTGACTAGCCCGTTGGCGCAGTTTGCGTGGCCTTGCTTTCTGTTCCGCGGGTTGCGGATTCGATTCCCGCCTGAGTCTGGGTGTAATATTTGTATATATACATATTTATATATGTATTATATCTATGTATATTTATAAAAAAATAGTTATAAGAGTCGGCCGTTACCTGTAATACAAGCATTAAGTTGCTTATCATAGGAACAGACGGCCGTGTGTGTATGTTATAAGATATTTATTTAATTGAAATTTAATTATCGTAATCGCAGCGATTTTGACAAAAGACAAAACTTAGTCGACATATTTCGTTACAGTTACTCATAATTCCATACTAATTAAAATCGTCTCGTTTTCTCGACAAGAAAATTATGAACCATATCATAAAATTGTTACCTCCAAAATGTCCATAATTTGTTATGAAAACAGACAGATCGTTGCTATTCCAGCGCTCGTCTCTGCTTTGACGGTTGAAGCACAATTTACTGCCGTTCACGGGGCGCGATAAAAAAAACCTTTGTCATAAGCCAACCCGGTAACACTCTCGCGTTTTACGACCAAATAAATTTCAAACACTATTATGATTCAAATCGAGATCGGACCCACAAAGTACGAACACCCTTTTTATCAGCGTTCGTTTAAAGGATTCACGAAATATTTTACAAAAACATGTCACCTACATTTAAATAAAAAAATAAACGTATAAATATTTCCCTTTTAAATATGCGCGTCTTTATGTGCAGTCACGTTTACTGAATAAATACATTGTGACGATTCTTTGAGGATTATTTCGATACGTTCAAGTGGTGCTTACTTTTAAATATCTAAATAATATTTGTAGGTATTATACGGCGATCCATGTTAGAATATTGATGCCGAAGCGATTGGCTGTATATCGAGCTACTTACAAAAGTAAACAACCATAGGTCGGGTTAAGTACTGGGTAAGTGTCTAGTCCGTGAAAGACCAAGACACTTGACGTATACAGGTGAGAGCTTGGATCAAAGGCCTTCATTGACCCGTTTGCGGTCGGGAACTAAGCATTCGCTGCTCCTACCAACGGTTAATGTATTATTATATTATTAACAAAAGCACTTGTAAAATAACGAAGGAAATCTACTTATTTTATATAACCTTGGAAAATAGTATTATTCTATTTTCGTTTTCCTAAATTTACTTACCAGACAATGCGGTTTTAAGCACATTTAATGTTACTCGTATTTTTCTGTTCAATGGTTATAGCGTTATTTCACAAGACATTATGTTAGGTACTAAATACTTATACATTTTTATTTTTATTTTTAGATCTTATACTTAGTTTGATACTGACTAGTACAGTCATGTATTTTATTAAATATTTTTATTATATATAAATATGTGAGTTCAATGTGTGTACTGTGTGGCTACGGTACTAAAGAATATAGCCACCCCCTCTCTTCCCGTGGGTGTCGTAAGAGGCGACTAAGGGATAACACAGTTCCGCTACCACCTTGGAACTTAAAAAGCCGACCGGTGGCGGGATAACCATCCAACTGCTGGCTTTGAAATACACAGGCCAAAGACAGGCAGCAGCGTCTTCGATGCGACAAAACCAGTACTGCGGTCACCAACCCGCCTGCCCAGCGTGGTGACTATGGGCAAAACACACGAGTTCACGTTATTTTTGGCGTAAACTTATGGAGGCCTATGTCCAGCAGTGGACTGTATAGGCTGTAATGATGATGAGTTCCATGATAAATAGCAAACAGATAATAATGGTTATTTATAATTAGAAACTTGAATATTAAATGTATCAACCCTAGTCATGCAGAGGATACTACATATCCTTTTTATTGTAGGTATTTACAAATGAGACGTATTCTAATACATATTTCTAAACGTCTAATACATATTTCTAAACATCTATATATAAAAACAATATTTGTATTTTAAGAGGCTATAATTTTAAGATATCTATGAGTCGGGTCAGAACCAATCTGTCCAAATGATACATTAATTTTAAATAAATATTAAAGGCGATGTAAAAATGACATGAATGACATGACACAAAAAATAAATTTTATGTTATGTCCGAATAGGTACTTGCTCTTTTTTTTTCGTCTAATTATTTCACAGTAGGGGCAGCATCTGAGCAGTTTTAACTTTGCAAACTGGGTTAGTTAAAGATTAATGTCTGATGTCAGACATTTTGTACATCAAACAAAAAAACAAAAAATTATACTCGATAGTTTAACTTTTTTAAGCCTTTATAAACCATTTAATAAATTAATTAATACTAAGTTTGCTAATATTTGCAATACATACTTCTATAACGTTGTCAATTTTAAGTAACAAAACAGGAATATAAAATATTAAAATAAAAATTAATATTAAAATCAATGTAAAGCAAAAACGTATTGGGTAAAATCTATCAATACATGTATTGATAATATAAATCATCTTGCTTCGCGGTTTAACGCTCCACGCTTTGGTCACGCATAAATTCAACAGCAAGGAAATGTGCCTTTGGCATTTGAATATTCGACGCAACATATTTATACACATGATATATCATTTATATTTATTTATATGATTAAAAGACATGTTCGAATTTGAATTATTTAAATATGAAAATAATAATCCAATTAATTTCCCATTATGAAGATATCACATTTCAATATAATAAATTTTGATTGTTTGTTAAATACGTTTCAAAACTGCTAAAACAAATTTTATATTTTGTATTTTATAATTAATTATATTATAAATTCTTATATCAATTTTATAAACCGATGTAAAAATACAGAATAATACTAACATTCTTTGATAGTCGTGTTTCTAATGCACTCATTTTCTTTTTATTTCATTTTTTGAATGGATACATTTTAACTCGACAAAAGTTGTCAACATTTCTTTATTCACCATATATTAAGTTATATTACTAATGTTGTAACGCTGTTCCCTAATCTATATTTCCATAATAAGAAACGATTTAACATCGAATCGATATTACCGTATCTTTTTATCCCCTTATTATCAATCTAGAATCTAAAAGCGATATTTTTGTTCAACTATCGCGAGATACAGCGATAATATTAAAATTTTACTATCTATTTTTGATATTTTATTGGTCAAAACGTTGCGTTGCTTGTTAGCGAAGGAGGTGGGCGGCACTGCAATACTTTATACAGCATTACAAGCACTGGGAGAACAGATAAAGGTCAGTGTATTATATTAACGAATTAATTTAATGTTTAATCGTTAAAATCCTCGTAATATTCTTAACATGTAGCTGACGATGTTTATTATTTCAACTCATAAACTTCCTTGTATTTTTAATAATAAGACATCGATTTTTTGGGTTAATTAGGACTTTTTTCCTGTCTTTAATTCTTTTTACTTTGAATTCTTAGTACAATTTGTTGTAAGATCGTTGATGTTTTTCTTATGATACTGTGTAGTACTCGTATTATAAAAAGTTTGGGACTATATAAAAAATAGGAAATTCTAATTTACGTGTAATCAAATTTCAAAGTAGTATTTTTTTGTCATGTCCTTCCTTAATTATGTTTAAGACCAGTTCATTGTACCTTTACATATAATAGGTACATAAAATATGTTGTGACTTTTTGACTCATTTAAAATCTCAGAGTCTAAGGCGTCGACGTTATTTATTTTCCAGTGGGATACTCCACTTTTACCACTACTACTCCTATTACTTTAGTTACCTATTTGGGAAATGATTTTGGAAATGATATCATTTGAGAATTAATATACAGAACATGAATAAAATACACATAAAAATCATTAATGAGAAAAAAAAATAAGTGACGGAAGTAAGCATAAATTTTTGCTATTTTAATGCTATTTACTCGTAAGTATATTTCTGAGCTTCTCTCTTATTTTTCTCTATTGGACTTTCTTGGTATGTTTTTTCAAAAAAAAGTCACTATTTTTGGTGTTTAATGACAAATTTTGATGTTACTGTTTTTGAACATTTTATTTTTACTACTTCCAAAAAAAGGAGGAGGTTCTCAATTCGATTGTATTTTTTTTACTATTGGGTAAACCGATTTCGATGATTTTTATTTTAATCGAAAGGAGGTGAGTCTCCTGTAGTTCCGTTTAAATTTAATTGCGATGTAGTATTTTTTGAGTTATATCTAATAATGCGTATTTACTTGACTATTGTTTCGTCAACCTAAATTATTAAGTAATTGAAGTCGGTTTTTTTTTTCGTTTGCGAGCAAATACAATTATTAAAACGGAGATGAACGAAATGAGAAGCTCGAAGCGTATATAAGTTTTATTTAAAACTTATTATAAAACTTCATTATAAAAACTCTACAGTAAAGTAAAAGTCCTTCAGAATTTTTAATTTTAGATTAAAAAAACAAAAGGAAATTCCCGTAAAAACGAGATAGAGTATGTTTTTCAGCAAAATCTTAAGTCATAGATTTTATACGTCATAAGATTTTAAACGCATAAGTACTGACTTCGTTAATTGAGTTATGAGGAAGTAAAAACAAATATATTATATGGGCTTAAAATACATCAAGTATTTGTTACTGTTTTTGTAATTTTTGATGGTCGATCTTCAGCCATTACTGGATAATAATTGTAAAATATTTTATGTCAATTATTGCATTGCGTAGTGACGGCAGGTGGACATTTGAGGCCAAATACTTCGGTAACGAGGTACTTACTCGTCGGTATCCTATAAAATTTTACCCTTGGCATCCTTAATCTATATGTCATTATATAAAAACTAATTTAGAAGACTTAAAACATATAGAGCATTATGCTGCCTTAGAATTTTTTCTCGAAAGCAAAGCCAAGTAATTGAATAATTTTTTTTTGATCCGTAGGGATTAAAAATTTTAGTGATTCCCAATTTTTTTACTTATAAATATGCCGATGGTTATTTTTTTTAATGTATCTGTAATTTATTATATTTGCAAGTTTTATATGTTGATGATATACTTTGTAAGAATAGAGCGAAAAGAATAAGCTATTTCGAAAATAATATTTTTGTGTAAATTTCCACATAATCACTAGATTATGTGGAAATTTACACATTTACAAATTTAGATTTAAAAAAAATGACTATGATGACCCAAAAATAATAATATATATATTTATTGATTTAAATAAAAAAATAGGTAAATAAATTGAATAAAAACGTATTTTGTAGATTCTATGTAATATTTAAAAATACGAAATAAAATGTGCTATTTTAATGAACATATGTGATATTTAAAGTACTGGGAAAATAGGAATTCAAATATTTAAAAAAATGAAGTTAAAAAATACCCTTAAGAAATAAAACTTTAAAATCTTAACTACGGTGTTTAGAAACTGAATCACATCAAAGTGTCGCCGCGTGTCACGTCCCGTCACGGCTGACACATCGACATCGCAGGCTCTGTAGCAAAAATTAAACTCTGCTGCAGAAAAAGACGATTGCCGGCCTTCCAATGCTCCGATAATTGCTGCAATTCTACAGTAATGGATTAACCGTTTGTATTATTGAGAATAAAATTTATTATAGAGCCGATGTACCCAATTTAAAACGTAATGAGGGCAAATGAACGTTTTTTAAAAATTTCTCGATGTTAATGATACCTACATTTGGAACATCTTTCCACACATTAAATGATCGATCCAAATCGGTTTCTTTCAAGAAAATACATTGTACGCTTATTTCATTATATGAAAGGTAATGCAAAACAGGAGTGAACTAGAAACACATTTATCTTAAATAATAACACCCACGTGTTGTTTTATTTGCTGCCTAATCGGCCGGTTTGTTGTGTTGTTTAGGCTAGTTAAGGATGAACTGTCCACTTCCTTTTATAGCATGAAAATTTAATGCAAAATAGATACACCTAGAGCGAAACAGGTGTCTTTTATATCTGGTCATGTTTCCTCCCACGCTCTTATCTTTATTGGTTGGTATTGCCCCTAAACGTTACCAATGAGACATTTGCCGGTGTATTTACGGTATCTTAAGATGTCTTAAGACATGTTCAGAATAGTAAAGTTAGAGAAATATTGGCCGTTTGATGAGACTCACAGAATGAGAATTAAACTTATTAATTTCTTGGGAATTCCGAGAATGAATGACCATGAGTATTCTTGTTTTACGACTTTCCTTTATTAGTTCAAGCTTCTTATATTCATCAGAGTAATTTATGTAAATAGCACGTGGGTGAAATGAAAATTGACTATATCAAATTATGAAATAATTTATTAACGGGTTGAATGTAATTTGTGATTTGTTTCAAATTGAAGTCATCAACTTAACGAGGTAAAAATATTAATCTCGGATGTGTTGACATTTGAAATTTTGTTAGCTTAATCACAATTAATTCATTTTAAAATTCTTGAATATATTTTATTGCGATAGTTTTTAATAAATAATTTATAAAAATAGTATTGTTAAATTCAAAACTCTTAAGTTACCGTTTCAAGTTCGTTTGGGACGTAATTTTTGAAATGGGTTTTATATATTACCTCACAGTTTGAACGAACATATAGCAATAAAATAGACATTGTCTAATTAATCTCGTCTTTAAGCAAATGTTCGCCTCAAAAATGTCCCGCTGTCAAGTAACTCTCAGCAGGTTACGATATCTTAAAGATACATTAACATCATGTTTATGTCGTTTAAAATAAAATGTTTTTCTTACAAGCCTATTACAAAATATCTATGTTGCATAATAATAAATAGACATTCGTCGCAATTCCAATATAAATAAAGATATACGATGAACATACTCATACGTCCGTTTGTTTCTAAGGCTGGCAACTTGTTAGCCTGATTTTTAGGTGGTCACAATTTAAAGGAATAGTAACTTAAGTTATTGATAACATATAGAATGACAAAGTTATTATTAATTATTAAATTTAGTATTTAGTATATAAAGGCACACCTAAACGATAATGTCGGATAAGTATTTAAATTTTAAGTCGCTAGCCAATTTCAGGATCTTATTCTAACGAATTCCGTTTCAACTTTGATTGAGAGATTATCTTTGGCTTCCTTCAAAAGACGGTTTAAGTGTATTAGTAAATAAGGATAGCAAATCGTGTATATATAATTTATTAAGGGACTTGTAATGATTAAGAACTTTACTGTGGTAAGTCTATAATCGTAATTTTATAATTTTTTGTATTAATAGAATAATTATAAAGCACCATAATATTAATAAAATTTTAAAGAGTAAACTCAGCAGCTTTCGTGTATACATAAGTGAAAATTATATCAAACAAAACACATAAACGCCAACGCACGTCAGACGTAGGCGTCTTTTACATACTATTAGCAAAATATATTTCAAGAAAGTTAAAATTTTTATCTAAGTTAAAGAGAAAAGTTTTACTAAATTTCAAGATAAAATTCAAAGATGTTTTTCTTCAGAAAATTTTTATAAGGAATACCGCTTTTTATTAAACATATATTCCTATAACTTTAGTGAAAACTTTAATTGCTTACAATTAAAAGAACATTAAATACATAAGTGAAAAATAATGCAATTGTTTCTGTTTTACTGTAATAATTAAGTTTATGTCAACTCTCATTAAAAAATGTTATTTGACGAAAATTATTGAATCATTTCTGCTTTGCTATTGAGCATTACGTAAAAGTAATAGCCTAGTTATATGAAAAGGTTTCATTACTACTTTCACAAAAGGAGGCAGATGAGTCATTGCTAAAAGCTAGCGGAAGATATGCCATCCCTTGAATGCATTTTATTCACTTCAGCCTATCACAGTCCACTGCTGGACATAGGCCTCCCCAAGTTCGTGCCAAAAATGGCGTGAACTCATGTGTTTTGCCCATAGCCACCACGCTGGGCAGGCGGGTTGGTGACCGCAGGGCTGGCTTTGTCGCACCGAAGACGCTGCTGCCCGTCTTCTGCCTGTGTATTTGAAAGCCAGCAGTTGGATGGTTATACCGCCATCGGTCGGCTTTTTAAGTTCCAAAGTAGTAGTGGAACTGTGTTATCCCCTTAAATGCATTTTATTGATCGGATGTTTATATCTTAACATCTCTTGTACCTTAAATAGTCTTTCATTAAATTTCATTGCAGGATATGAATACATAACTAATGATACTTCAGCGTATTGATGTATTAAGCGCAGCCGATGACTAATTTTATATCCAAAATATTTACGTATATAAAAACGAAATATTAAAATTCATAAGGGACATCATAGGAAATATAAACAAACGTGAAGGGATGTTAATGTAAAACTATTTGATGTTCTTGAACGCCCTGCGCTGGCTATTTGTGTATGGGACTAGCATACATTCCGAAAGGTCTGTTAAGGGATTGTGGCGATGTTTGGCGATTCTATTATTATGATAGTTTATCGAGTGTATTATTTAACAAGCTCGAAACCGATAATATCCTTCGCCATATTATCTCAATTGAATACCGTACCGTAACACGGCACGACACATCGTGGGCAAAAATGTGATACAATATTTTACTCACTTAAAATAAAGTATCTGGGTGACCGAGCTTTGCTCGGTATTTTTAGTAAATCGTGTTTTTTAGAAATCATATTCAAATACGAATTACATATTGATAAAATTGGAAAAATGTATTCCGATTTTACCGGAATTTAATAATAAAAAATATGAACTGGTTATTTAAATAAAAAAAAAAAAAAAAACATGAGTGCAATTAGAAAAAAAGGAAAAAATCGATCTGGTGATATGGGTATTTTAACCGTGGTCTTCTCGGTCGATCCCGACCGGCCGATTTCCATTCCCACCTGAGCTATTATACAACTTTGTTGACTAACGATATTGTAGCTATTTTTTAGCCATAAAACGAAATTTTCTAAAAATGAATACTAGCTATATCGATTTATTGCCCCCGAAATCCCCTGCATACTAAATTTCACGAAAATCGTTGGAGCCTTTTTCGATATTCAGATTATATATATATATACAAGAATTGCTCGCTTAATAGTATAAGGTATATTCTATAAGACATGAATAACTCAAATCAATATTTTGTATAACGCAAATTACTGTGTTTGTATGAAGCGGCAGTATAATGTACATTCTTGGTCGAATTTTTAGTGAACTTTTGAGATTAAAAAAATATACACTGTAAAAATTATTAAACACATAAACTCAATAATTTAGAAAACAATAAGCTGTTCCTTAATCACATTTATACAGAGTAGTAGATATATAAACATTGCTTTCATTTTATTTCGTTCAAGTGTTAGTTCGGTGTAGAGGGTGTTGATTGTATAACTGAAAGGAATGTGCAATCTCAGAGTAGGGAGGAAATGGAAAAAGTGCAGAGAATACTACGGCTCGTTACTGCATTTTATCGTACTTAATGGAAACGAGTGTTACTGTTTATTTTTACATTTATTCTTGTAGCCGTGTACGGTCCGTAGCGAAGGTTTTTAGTAGTAACAAATAGAATATGTAGATACAAATGTTGAGTGCGTGTCTTAGATGTTACAGACGTATCTATATATATATATATATATATATATATATATATACATATATATATGGTTAAATTTACGTTTATTTAATTATAGCTTTGAGCCAGAAATTAAAAATATATATGTACGGTACATAAGGAAAGTTCTCACGTTATTATGAATTCAATTTGCAGAATCGAGAATGATACTGATTGTCATGTAAATAATTATTGCTTATTGGTGTGCCATAAGTAAATAACAGATTCGGATACTAAAATAGTTGTACAGCGTGTTTGATACCGTTAAGCTATACGTATCCCTATTTTCTAAGCACCGTTATTTAACCAGCACGTTTCAAGGCACGCCTTACTAGTTTGATTGCACGCTAAACGCTCCTCAATTGAGTATTAGTTCAGGCATCGATCATGTTGCTATGTGAACAGACATGGTATCATCAATTTTATATGTTTATAATAAGATGAAAAAAGATGAAAGCAATGTGACCTAGTTTGATTTTATAAAACGGTAATCTTAAGTTATTTTATAATGTCTTGATTTAATTAGTAATCTTGATTCCATTATTATGTTCTAATATTTCTAAAAACAAAAAAAAGAATACAAAAAAGTATGAAAAAAAGTTGCGTGTTAGCTCCGACGCATGACTGGAGTGTACTCCTTCTGATCTAGTCTCTAAATAGGCACAAAAAAGGCTTACTAGTCTAAGAGAAAGATTAATACCATATCGAATGGTAAATAAACGAATCAAATAACGCCATCTATAAGTTTTCTTAGTAGTTTTTTATCTTTCCGATAGATGGCGTTACTAGAAACATAACTAACAATGATATAATAAATCTATCTCACCTCAATGGAGTGTGAATTTCAAGTTATGACAGATGACGTTCCAATATATAATAATCTGCGGTATAAAACTGTCTGTTACCAACGTCTACGCAGTATTATCTCGAAATGTTGTAATTTTAATAATGTGTGAAACTTTTTAGTAAGAGCAAGCGGCTTAAAAACGTTAGTTGCTTAAATTTTATGTTCTTCTAATAAGTGCAATTTTATTATACTTGCTAAAGTTGAACTTTATGAAATTAAGTAAAATATATATGCTTATTCGTGTGTTAATAAAAATAGTTTGCTAGTACCTACCCTTCACTCTACGTGAGTTACTAATGCTACAATGTAAGTCGAGGCAAAAATATCAATCACGTATTGTATCTTGACCACTTCTATGTTGTCGCATTAACATACGTACTTCCACTTGAAGTACTTCCAGCTTCGTGTTCCATCACTGTGTGTCTCATTGTGTCGCTTGGGAATCGCTAACTTCACATTGTATATAACAGACTACATTAGAAAATACCACGTACAATTTCATCACTAAAAAGGATATACAATAATTTAACTAAGTGACCTAGTAAAAGTCGTAAGAATTGAAATTAATACATGTGGTATACCTGTTATCCAAGATACAAGTTAAAGAGTTAGTGTAGGAGGACTTAGATGAGCGTAAAACTTTAAGAATTATGCAATGCAATAATTTCCACTGTATATATTATAACATACAATAAACATGTAATTTGCTAGATCTGTAGATCTAGCCTTTATGATAAAAACTCAAGTTATTAAACGTACATAAATTGCAGTTGAAAAGTTAATTGTGAAAACTACACTCTGAGAAGTAGTGGTGAGAGCTTTACCGGCATTTTCTCGTTAAACTGTAATTCCGATTCTCTGGGCGTAAAACGAACCAGCCCTCTTGTCACCGGTAAAGGCAATCTGACAAGGAGTCAATTATTTTAGTCTTTTTGCACTACTATACTGTGAAATTCAGCTGCAAAATGCATAGCTAATACATAACTGTAAATGAAAGATATCTAGATGTTCCTGTCTATTTCAGTCCATCATAATGTTTTGGTTTTTTTGCTAGATTAGTTGATAATTATTAACGGATATTATTAACTTCTCGTGAGTAACACTATGATTACAGTATATCTAACGTAATAACTACTGATCAATTAATTTAAATGTTTGGAAATCTAAATTGAAATAAGAATAAAATACAACAAATTTTTTGCGGCATCTGGAAAAAGTTTCATCCTGCATTCCTGTTAAAATACTAAAATTATTCAGTCCAATAACCTCCTGCATTCCTGTTACAGTATCTATATTCAGTATATATTCAGTCCAATATACTTATAACTGACTACTACGACTAAAAACACTCAGAACGTAAAAGATAATACGCTCACCGCTAAATCTCTCAACGTCGATATTTTCTGACTGGCGACAAGCTCAATCGTACTCAATACAGATATATTTCACGTTAGACCATTGATTTATATGCAAACGGTCGCGTTGAACGTGTAACATCCGTGTATTCATATGTCGCCGCTTGTCGGCAACACCGTCGTACGGGCGAGATAAGAGATTGCAGAATGTTTTATAGTGGGAAATGTGAACAGAAATGTTAATGGTAGCTTTATGAGTGTATGTCATATTAGTTATGATGGATAATTTAAATAGGTTAATTAGGCATTTGGTACTAATTTTAACAGATATTTGTATCTACTAGATGAACTATTTTCTCGATTGCCGATAAAGCATATAAAAGTTTTTGGTATATTTTTTTTAATGAATTTCTGCTTTATCTGTCAAATATTTAAAAGTTATAGTTTTATTAGTTGCTTGAAAAACTGATGAAAGCCGTCGATAACTTAAGTATAAGTTTCCAAAAATCGTTGAATCAAAATGACATTTAACAATTACTAGCTACTGCCCACGACTTTATCTGGGTGGACTCCGCTCCAATTGATCTTAATGTGATTATATATAGTCCTTTCTCGATAAATGCGCTATTTAACATTGAATTAATCTTTCAAATCAGACAAGTAGTTCCTGAGATTAGCGCGTTCAATAAAACAAACAAACAAAATCTTCAGCTTTACGTCTATAAACATGATAAACTAAATGTAGGTAGGTTACAATAAAAAATAAAGCGATAAAAGAATTTTAAGTCAATAGTCAACAAACAAACAAAATTACGTAAAGTTATGGGTCATAAGCACTTGCATCGCTAGATTAGTCACAAATGTTATAGGTACTAGTTAAAGAACTGAGCCAAGTAGATCAGATGTATCACAAAAATGTAAGAAAGTATTGTTTAGTGTTGCTTGATATTGGCAGATCGTAGAATACATTTCCAGAATTAAATTATTTTCTTAAAACATTTTATTCTTGTTTATCGTAGGAGTATTTATCGTTGACACAAATCAATACTGATGGCCTACAAATACACTCTTTTGAACTCTGACTTGAATCGAAACGGTACAGCCTTTTTCGTGTCACGTTCAATTTGCACGGTGACATGATTGCTGCTCAATAAACTGTATCAAGTATACTATTGTATTTTTAATAGAGAACGACCTATTTCAGGTGTTCAATAACATGTGTAACAAGTAAGACTGAATTTTTTGACATTAAAAAGTTACTAGATATTTCGCGACGTATTATCAGAACTCTTTATTGTTTTTAAAAAAATGTACTTTTAAATATTGATATCTATATATTAATACGTGAAGCAAAAACTTTTCACTCCTTTTTACGAAAATTGTGCAGATGGAGGAGTATGAAATTTCACTCACATATCTATAGTTTAGTATAGAGAATGAGAGCAGAATGCTAATATTTTTTAAAAATTATGCATAAAATATACATTAAATCAATAGTAATAAAAAAAAAACATTACACACACTACCATTTATTTGACACACACGCGCATATATAATCTTTTATTTATTATTAATAATAATATTTATTATTATTGTGCTGTGTGGCTACGGCACTAAAGAATTTAGCCACCCCCTCTCTTCCCGTGGGTGTCGTAAGAGGCGACTAAGGGATAACACAGTTCCGCTACCACCTTGGAACTTACGAAGCCGACCGATGGCGGGATAACCATCCAACTGCTGGCTTTGAAATACACAGGCCGAAGACGGGCAGCAGCGTCTTCGGTGCGACAAAGCCAGTACTGCGGTCACCAACCCGCCTGCCCAGCGTGGTGACTATGGGCAAAACACATGAGTTCACGTTATTTTCGGCGTAAACTCGTGGAGGCCTATGTCCAGCAGTGGACTGTATAGGCTGTAATGATTTATTATTAAAGAAGTAGTCTTTGACAACAGAACCTTAAAAATGTTCAAACGTATAATTTAAATTAGTTATGACCACTAGGCGACCACTAGTAGATGTTAATCGGTATTGATGAGTTTTTTTACGAATTTGATTTATTATTAAGTAAAGGTATACAATATGTATACATAACTCTACACCCTCCCTCATACAGTCGCTTGAAGTAGTTGTGTGTGCAAACACAGGATGGTATTTGTACAAATATTTGTTTCCAATCTGTGTATCTGTCCTTGTGGGTCTTTAATGATACCGTGGGTTAGTTAATAGAGTATGGTAGTAACTTTAAGTTATATAACTATAAGTATTTAAATGTTATCCTAATAAAAATACATTCTATTTTTTGCGCAGCAGGAAATTTTACTGAAATTATGGAGCAGTTTGACTGGGGCAGTTCCTCAACCTTTCAGAAGATGGCAGTGAAGTAATGTTTTTATGTACCGTTGTATTATTCTTAAAGGGTTTTTAAGGGGTTGCAGCTTTTTAAGGAGTAGGTCAGCAATACGCTTATTATTGTTCTGGTATTGCAAGCATTCATAATTTACGGTAAGCGCTTACCATGTGATTGATTGTACGATTGTTTGCCACCCTAGAGGTATATAAAGGTAATTGTAGTCAACCTAATGCACATGACTCTGAACTTCTCACGTTCATTTTCTAAACTGTGCTGTCAAAATCACAGCTACAGCGTGACATGACGTTTTGTAATTTAATACTCTGTGAGATCAGATCTTAAGTGTATCAAATTATTTAAAGCGTAAATGTTGATTGTAATAGAATTATTGGGTATTATTGTGATTTGAATTCTTAATTTAGAGATCGGAACTAACCCACAATTATAGTAGCATCTCATCGCCTACAAGTATTGACTTGCATACATTTCTCTTTAATCTCAATATATCATTCATGGTTGATGTAACTAATATCAAACAAAGGACGGTCTTAGAACAAAGCAACACTTCAACCCTTGCTTCTTGTGGAGAATCAATATCAGAGCTTGTGAATGAGAAGGACGGGATTTAAAAGAGACATTGTATTTTTTTACTACATTATAATATCAATTAAGCTAATTACAACATACTATGTGGTATTTAAACACGCATTTATTTTACAAGAACGATTTCTAAGAAACAACAATTACCGTACCGTCTTAAATTACAATTTACATATTTAGGAAAATATATTCTTCAGCGAATTATGCCTACGTATATTATAAAATTTGACTATACAAGAATCTGCATAACATAGGAATGGAGTGGCATTATAGAACATGAGCCATTTAGGTCGATACTATTTCATACTTACCCTTATAAGGCAACTAAGTAGTAACTTAAGAACTTATGGTCTATTACTAAAGTGTAAATAGAGCACCGATTAAGTATACGTAGGTATGTCATAGCAAATCAGTTTCTATCAAAGAGATTTTTGCTTTTTTAGTGTAATAGCAACAGGTATGTGAAATTTACAAATTATCTTAAAATTGTACAACGAATGAAGGTGCTAAAAATTGATTGTAGATTGTTTACTTTTAAATTGGCTTATAATATCCCTATATAATATATAAGCCTCTCTCTCCTGTAGGAGAAGGATTGGAGCTTAATCCACCAGGCTGCGCGGCTGCGGACGTGCGGATATGTTGCCTACTATGAGGAACGATCGCTATCAGGTATTTATAATAATAACCGAGACCAATTGTTTAACGTGCTTTCCGAGGCACGCCAGTAATATACATAACAAATCATTATATATTTTATTGTACGAGCTAGCTGTGTACAAAAAACATATTTCATTTAAATTACTATAACAATATGTAAATAGGTTGCTAGGCAAAATGAGTCCGTCCCAGGCCATGTAGAGCGATCAAGTTACAAACGCGACTAGTATGTGTCCGTGATTTTACATACAATGCTGGTGGGCGTTACATGATAGACGTGACTTGACTCGGCTAGAGGACTCGGAGTTTTTATTGATCTTATGTCTTCAGCGAGTAAACTTTTCACGATAACGCCTTGTTTTTGTCCACTATCCAGATTTAGCCACAATAGATATTTTTTATACATTTATACATTTTATACATTATTATTTAATTGAGGTAAGGCACAGAAGGAATTTCCTGCTCAAAATATGGAGCTGCCCAACTGGGGTAGTACCTTGATTTTACAGAAGATCACAGCAAAATAATACTGCTTTCAAGCAGTATTGTGTTCCTGTCGGTGAGTAAGGTGACCAGAGCTCCTGGGGGGATTTGGTCGGCAACGCGCTTGCGATGCTTCTGGTGTTACAGGCGTCTATAAGCTACGGTAATCTCTTACCATCAGGTGAGCCGTACGCTTGTTTGCCGACCTAGTGACATAAAAAAATTATTTATTAGATAGTAGTGAAAAATCCGCTAATATATAAGACTTGGTAATCAACGGTGACAGATAGCGTCTGCTTTTAGCACGAAAGCCGGTGGATCTCAAAATTCGGTACATAAATCTCGAAATGTGGATAATATAAAATTATTTGAATTTAATGTAATGAACTGGCAGTTAAATAGCGAATATAAAAAGGCTTAAGTATGTATTATAAAATTAAAATTCAAACAGAGCGGTATATAGTTGCACTTTAATAATTCATAGTCTTGTGTGCAAATGATTTATCCTTTGATTATTCGCTCTTGAATGCAGCGCGCGCCGACAACGGCCAGCTTCTACTATTAGTATCAGGTGGCAATGAATTAAGTACATTTATTAAGAGAAGCAACTTGTTACATAGAATTAAAATGTTACGCTATAACAAAATGTTACCTACTTTGTTACTTTTAACTTTTAATACAAAAAAGTTCTTTATCTTTAAAATACATTTTCTAAATTTGAACAATAATTAAAATTAAGTATATTAATTATTATTCCGTATTATGCATATTTACGTTATCGTATTAGCGTGTTATTCTTTTCGATTTTGAAATAATTTCCTATAAATAAACAAAAGTCGTATGCATTTTATCCTCTTCCCTTTGAAATGTTGTTTTATTTTATTAGAATGTAGCTTTAAGTTAAGGATATTTATTTGTGAATTCGCCTGTACCTTGACATTTACCAAGTTGTTACATTATTCGTTACGATACGGACTCAACAAAGTAGAGATTCTGCGCCTTTTATGGAGAGATTAAAGAGGTTTGTTAGCAGAGAGGTGAACATCTTTAAGTGTTAATATACATGATGGTATTGTGTATTAATTGCTCTTTGAAAACTTTCTGCATTTTTATACATAGTATTTTTAATATTTTGACAGTAACGTTGATTGGACCGATTGTTAAAATAATTTAAATTCAAATTTTTAGAATAAATTTGTGCTATAATAATTTTAATAAGTTTATTTAACTGTATTAGCTTTTTATCGATTAGATGAGATTATTGCACATAAAGATTTCCATAATATCATTCGATATTTCGATAAGAAATTAAATACAGAAAAAAAAATATACAACATAAATTCTATTTCGTTTATGACTAACTATAACAACAGATGTATATGTATATAAACGTAACCTAATTTCTTTTCTTATCAAGTTACAGTTTATACAACAATACTACAAATTATCCAATAAGTGGAATATAACTAAATATTAAGGTAATAGCGTTAATAAAATTTAAATTTATTCATATTACTTATCCGAGTATAACGTCGCCTCAAAGTGTATCATAATCAGTAGTCACTTATATTCTCATAAAGTATCCGACAAACGATCTGTAGGCGTATTCGTGGAGTTATAAAAACTGGATTAACGTCTTATTATACGTAATCCGAGTGCATAAGCGAGATTTGCGGTATCTCTCCGTCGTTTGAGTATTAAACGTTATAACTCGTTTGTTATCACGGATTACCGAAACGTCGTAAGACTTGATTGTATTCATATTTATAAATATTTACAACTATATTTTCCAATTAAATTTTATAACAGACTAGATATACGTTTTACGATAACGCTTGTTAAATAATATTAGTCCGAAGACATATTAACATATTCACTGTTTCATCTTAACTGGTTCCCATTTTTGAATTTCCTATTAGTGTTTACAAAGGCAATGTCAATACGATGCGGTAGAAGGAATTTTTTAATGTTACATCATATCGTTATATTATGAACCTAATTATAGAGACGATAGAGTGGTTTATAGCTTTTAAATATTTGAATTGTGAAACATAAATCCACATGCTTCTCTATTGTTGAGATTTGTTTACGAAATGTTCGACTTATTGACTTTGGCGTGAGAATTGGTTTCTAACGTTCGTAACGCTGGTAGGTCTGATTGATCAAATATATGACAAACTACTGTTAAAATCGATTGTTTGCTTATGTTAATTGAAATACAGTAGCGTATCCTTATTTACTTTCGTAGAATTGAATTTCAATTGGATAGTACCTGAAATGAGATGGAAGGAGTATATTGTTCGTGTGTTTTGTCTATTTAACGTAACTCGTTATTGCGCTTGGCTTTGTTCATGAAATAGAATCATTTTAAATAATTTAAAGGAAGAACAAATATCTAGAAAGAAATATATTTTCTTTTTATTTCGTACAAAATATCAATTTTCATACTTACGACGTAGTATAACGAGTATTCAAATAAATTGAATTCATGAATATGATAATACAAATTTTATACTAATGTCTGTTATAGAATGCAGTAGAACATTGAAAACAAAAATTTTGCATAGCTACTGATTTTCCTATGTATACCTACAGTAAAATAAAAAAGGATTAGCACAAAAATTATTGCAAGTAAACCAAATCAAGAACACTTGAAATTTTTTATTTTATATTGAACATATATATGTAATCTAATAGGTAGATACATTCTATTTCTATAGATTCATTATATATAAATGAGTACATACTACTGAAAGTGTAGCGAATACATTTGTGATTTAATTTTCTGTTTATATTCAAACGTCATTAGCGATAGAGTCAAACTAAGATATACAGCGAAGCTCGAAAATGTTTTAGTAGGCGCTAAATAATTCATTTCGTTATCAATAGTTAAAATTCGAGATCAAACTTCGAAGTAACATCACTAAACGTACGTTTTAAGTGAGTTCATTACTAATATCGCTTTGATAACTTACTGAATTTACAAGGCTTTAATAAGGCCGTAATATGGGTTTGTATATAACATTCGAGCGGAAGTAAAGTTAATGGGTAAGTCATGATGCTTTAATTAGTTTTCAACTGGATGATTATGTTAAGTAACTACCGAATATTCGATGAGCTACTGAGAGGAGCGCTGTTGATTTTAACTTGTCGGGGTGAATTTTGTTTTTTTTTTTTCTCCGAGGCCCATTTTTTTATTCTTACCTTTTAGGCTCTTGACATGAAAATGTAAGGTAAGAGTTGATGTCTTTGTCTTTTTTTGTGAAATATAATTTTTCCATTACGTTCACAGTCTTAAGTGGCTGCCTTTTAAATTTTTTGTTGTTTAATGTTTGCTAAAATAATTGAGGTACTTTTTACTTATTATAATAATATTGGTCATTTTGTCGAAATTTTTAAATTAATCTTATATTAAAATTTACATTGTGTATAGTAACGATTTATGATAAAAATCTGCTGTGTGATTACGGCAGTAAAGACTATAGCAACTCCCTCTCTTCCCGTGGATGTCGTAAGAGACGACTAAGGGATAACACAGTTCCACTACCATCTTAGAACTGAAAAAGCCGACCGGTGGTGGGATAGCCATCTAACTGCTGGCTTTGAAATACACAGGCCGATGACGGGCAGCAGCGTCTTCGGTGCGACAAAGTCAGCCCCGCGGTCACCAACCCGCCTGCCCAGTGTGGTGACTATGGGCAACAGGCAACACACATGAGTTCACGCCATTTTTGGCGCGAACTTGTGGAAGACTATGTCTAGCAGTGGACTGCGATAGACTGGAGTGATGAGTGATGATAAAAATGCTTCTAAGTGGTTTTTCTTACCTTAATCTGTCTTTTAGAGGTTAACATTATTTAATATATTACAATAACGATCTAAACCAATATTAAAACTCTAAACTAAATTTCTATTTTGATCTATTATGATTGACACTGAAGTAAATATAGTTTAATCACACAATTTTCGAAAGAGGAAGGTGCCATTCCTGTCTAAATGTATTCAGTTGAATTTATCCTGTAATAACAACTAGAAACGATTGACCGAATGGCATCTCGGCATAAATGCAACCGACGTCGGACTTCCGATTGCAATCGAACTCAAGCTCAGGTGAAACTTTTCAATACGCTTCGTGACCATGACGTTTTTGAATGGAACGCGTTAAACAGAAGACGCTATCATAAACAGCGTTATATTTGTCATGGAATCAACTGAAAGTATCTTCGTAATAATTTTTATTTCATTACTAGCTGTGGTCACGACTTCGTTCGTGTGGAATTAAAAAAAATATTGTTCAGTTCGCTGAGATACAAAATAACTAAATTTCTAAAATAGAAGTAGCCTAAGTTATTCCTTATTACATCAGCTACGAGTATCTGCCAGTGAAAGTTCCGTCACAAAATTGTTCCAGCCGTTTCAAAGCTTAGTCGGAACAGATAGACAGACAGAGAAAAATTGTAAAAATGTTTTTTTTTTTTGGTATATGTAATGTGTAGACATCCATATTATGCATTTAGTAAAAAGCGATTATTTAAACATTACAAACAGACACTCAAATTTTATTTATTTGTGTAGATGATTTAAGTGAAAGACTGAATTAGTTGATATACATGTATATATATAATTTTTATAATAATTATGTAAAGATATCGCTATTCGACATTACATCACGTTCTGTACACTAACATAATACAATAATACATATGAAATTTGTTTTGTCGAGTAAGAACCACATATTTAATATACTTGACTTTTTATTCTCTCAGTCTAATATTGTTTTGTGAATCCTGCATTAACTCATCCAATCAGGACGGATCAGAGCTTTGTAATACGAGACACGTTGATCAATTCGTTCCGAACTTGCACCTTCTATGGCGGCGTTACACAAAAACTTTTCGTGTTCCAATTAGAGTTACGGACCGCGTAAGATTGTGCTTAACACAACAAAAAATCTCCTCAGAGACGTCGCAATAAAGTAGCACAGTAGTGCTCAGCTGGAAAACATCCGTTACCGAATCTTGTTAAGCCGGTAAAGATTAATGAGATATCTATTATTATAGGAAATGAGATTTGTAAAGCAGTCACACTATTTATATGTACATTTGACTGTTAAAGCATGGTTAATCAGCTTATTTGAAGGAATGTGAGGAAACTACAAAGGCAAAGATGTAATTCCAATTGCTCAAATATTTGAAAAAGGAAATATCTTTTTTTAGATTTTTGACTACGTGAAGTTTTTTAAGAATATAATTCATTGTATTTTTAATGAAAATAAAACAGGTGTGTGATTAATAGTTACTAAAGCACAGTTGGGGTTATAATATATTAAGACAAGCAATATTTTTACAAATATGACTTTATTGAAAATTATACAAAACACTTAATGAACGGTGCGTTTTGTTAAATCATTTAATATAAATGATAATAATTATGAATATGGGAATATTTTTATACATTGTTATAATTCCGCGCTATTTACAAGAGTTTTACTTATAAACATTATAATTTGATGATACAGACTAGTTTATACCGTGACGAGTAAGAAATGATTGTTTACGTAAGTATTCTAATATGCTTTAAATCAAATTAATGATACACTTAAGTGTGGACGATTTATTGCAAGAGTAAAAGTTAATTTAATGATCGCGTTAATTTTAAATGCATATAGAGTTAGTATATTATAAATAGGTAACATTTTATGTTATTAATATTGTAGGTATTTTGGTAACCTTAGGAAGTATTTATAAATTTTGTAATAACAACTAACTTCGATAAAAATAAGTGATAAAACAAAATATTTAAATTATTCTAATTTTTTACGTTACTTAATTTAATTATGAATAATTTAAGTGAGAAAATATGCAATAATGTATATAACGTAATTGCCGTATTTATTAAAATATTTAAGCTTATATACAAAACAAGAATATTTACAATGCGTTAGAATTTTGTACACTTCTTATTAAACATTGGATCGTGTGTCTTGAAACCTGGATCGATCTACATTACAAAAATAAATTTTATATCGTAATTACATATTATTTATATTACTTATAATATATTTAAGAATACGACAGAAATTTCTAAGAATCTTTAACGCCAAAACTAAAAATCACAGCGAATCTCGATTTATTACTAAATTTATTTTGTAAAGATTAGTTTTAGCAAGCCGTGGTGTTACATATTTATTTTTATACCTATGATATAACCTACATAATGGTATGAAACATCGTATTCGGTAGATTAGGATATAAAACATATTTTAAGTTAACATGGAGTTTATTAAACCAGCTGCACATTCCAAGTTCTCATTATCTATGTGCTTTTACAGAAGTAAATACCTGAATTTGAATGCAATCATATACAATCATTTTAGTGAGAAAACACGCTGATAAGCTTGTGATAAAATAAACAAAAGGAAATTAATCTATTTTATATTCATCATAATACTTATACAATATCGTATACACTACAATGACATTTAAATACAAATATACTTGTATTTTTATAATAAAAACTACATATTTTATACATACGTTAGTCTTAAAGGACATGTTTAATAAGTTAGAAACTAAAACTTTATATAATTAAAAATAAATCCATCTTGTATTATTTATATAACTTGCCAAAATACATTCTAAATTTGTATATAAATGGCGCGTTACTCGTTGTACGTCATAAATATTCATTTTCGGTAACCAAGAAGAACTTTTACGCTTCGGTCTCGGCTCGAAGTAAATGCGAGAATATTAGCGAATTTATGAGAAAAGATGTTCTACGAAGATTCCAGTACCGACAACATGAATTTTGGTAGTCATATTTTTCGACCTTATTTATTTTGTTATAGTATATTTTTATTATTGAAATTTTTAAGCATATAACATTAAGAGAAAGGAAATATGATTATAGATTGTATCACTTCGCTCTACGTACTTACTAAATACTCAGGAATTTATCAAATATTTTTCCAAATGAATTTAGTACTCAAGCAGTATATTTACAGTCTTATCAAGTAATTACCACACATTTCACTCGATACACGATGATAATAAGAAATACCATATTATGTACAAGTTAGAGGAGAAAGATTAAAAACACGTAGATAGTCACTTCAAAAATGTCAATACACTAAGTGATCATCATAGCAGGGCTTCTTCGAACTGGTCGAAGCTATCGCACCATCAGTCGCTCTCGTAGACCGTGGAGTTGGAACTCTTCCGACGACTGTAGGGCGAGCTGAACTCTATCCTGGTGTCTGGCAACCAGGTGTACGCAGTGCGCTCTGACGATGCACTGGAAATAAAAAAAATATGTGAGATTGTGCTTAATTGACAATTTAAAGCAGCTTCTCTTAAGTATATAGATGTAATGCCGACTATGACTTGATAGTTTGTCGTAACATCTTTTCGTTTATTTCTTTTGCTTTCAGTGTGCTTCATTTCAAAAAAGACTTCAGAACCTTTAATAAATTCAAAATATACTGTTGAAAGACATTAACATATTTAAAAGTATGTCTTAAATATGTCTTTTTTATATTAAAATATTAATAGCTCTGTCACGTTATGTAACGTCGTAGAATTTACATTTTACGAGGTTCAATTATCTACTCTGTTGTTATTAGTGATTCAAACTAAAAACAGAGTTATATTTTCAACACAAAACTTCATCAATCCTATCGTAAGCCTTTGAGTTGTTATTCAAATTTTAAACAAATTTAATTCTGCTATACAAACGCGATGATAGGTCAGACGGAAACGTAACACCAGAGATCTTTGAATTATTAAAGCAGCTTCCTATCATTTCAGAACAACGGTCAGCCGACCTAGTTATATTTACAGACTTATTATTTTAGAATGAGAAAATTAAAACCATTCATTTAATGTTACGAAAGTATGATTAAAAATATGTCTGTCTAGATATAGATATATTCATGACATATTGTGACAATGACATAATGTTATTTCAATTGAAAATAAAATAATAATTTAGGATTGACATAGCTTTATATTGAAATTATACGATTTATTTAATTTAATATTTAATTATATGTTTGTTACTTTGTCTTATCGTTAGCTTTTCTCTATATTATTATAAAATCTTACACATGGTGTAACAAATTTGCGATGATGATAAATGAATGTGGGTATACTATATGGATGTGGATGAATGTTAGGTATATTTAATGTAATGTATCTATATAATTCTTTGTTTGTGTAAGAAATTGATTTATTCTGTTGTATTTTCTTTATTTTACGTAAATTATTTGTACGCTTTTCTTTGTATGGACCTTTGTCTGAAATAAACTTATATTATTATTATAATTATTATTATAGAATTGCCTACGTTACTAGATAAATAAGGTCGATTGTATTTATAAAAAAAAAAAAACAATTTTTTTTACAATTGTGGGTAGTTTATGTATTTCATAACAAACCCTTATAAAAAAAAAAAAAAAATTTGAAATTTTATTTGAGTAAGTTATAAAGATATTTTGTCTTACTTCATTTAAAAGGAGTTCGTATTACGTTATGTTACGTTTTATAAATTTTTCTCTTCATTAATTCTACAAACCGTTTCATAAACTCGTTATAGCGCAGTCGATATTACTAAAAGTCCACTGATTTTGCCGCCGGTATTATAAAAGATATTTCTAACGATAGAGTTTTTATTCTATGGCTTTAATAATTCAATCATATCTTCATTGATATTGTGAGTCTAAAGTTAATGGATTTTGCTAATGAAATGACTCAAGAGGTATTAAGAGGTAAGGTATAAAGGAATTCTCAAATAGGATGACGTAACGTACTTTAACATAAGCCTATAATTGTAAGAAGGGTTTGGAACTTAATCTGCTACAGTATTCCATTGTGGGTTGTCGTACATACATGTTTTATAATTTCTTGTAAAACAAGCTGATTTCTAGTTAATCTTTTCTTTTATTGCAGAGGATGGAAAATTTTAAAGGCGAAAAAGTCTTGGCTTCTCGAATTTGAAATTACGCTCATATGGAATACGTTAACAATTAAAAAAAGTACGTGTCCGTCAGCTCCGATACGATAATATTATTTATATTTTAAAATTAGAATGTTCTATTATATTTATCAAATCATAATCAATTAAAATAATAAAACTCTTAAAAGAAAACATAAATTGACGTTTGCTATTTGTATCGGTAAAGCATTGCTGGTAAACTATAGGTACCTAAGATAAACTACTACTAAAGGCGCTATAAAATGTCACTATCAGTATCACTGAGCGTCAGCGTCATTGTTTCACGCGGTTTCTCTCGCCATAATTTTTTTCGTACCACGAAGTATATATCTTTTTTCCTTAATTTCAAAAATGAATCTAATTTGCTAGTATCGGATCATCAATATAAGTAATGACATTAAAACCTATTTTTTGGAACTACTTCAATTTTACGAATTACTCGTACTGCGGTCCTTTCGTTCTCTTTTCGTGATACGCAAATACTTCAATCCGTTACAGTAATACGTCTCCATTCTCTTCGCCAACTCCGAATCATCTATCACTCAGCGTGAATATATCGTTTCAAACATTCTATGACTTTTTAAAAGTATTTTTAGGCATGTTTTGAACTACTGGTTTTGAATATTACGGAATATAAACATACGATAGAAAAATTACTAATAGTAAGTAAGAGTGACGTATATTAATAATAATTGTTTAATTTTATTTTAATTCAACAGTTATTTTAATTCAATAGTTATAGGTTTGCTACACATACTTTTGTTAAACATTGTGCTGAAGCTGACCCGTGTCATGGCCATGTTGCGAACGGAGTGTGGAGACATCTATAGTATAGTCCTATATGATACGGTATGATATACAAATTTATATCATACCGTGGCGTGTCTCTGTGTCCCGGCCACACAACGACTGGAATGTCAACTAATATTTTCCTTTCCTCTATCGTATAGTGTATTATGTTTATATAAAAATCTTGAATGTAACTTTGTTTTACTTAATTTCATCTTATGAAACTACTTTAAATGCTTAAAGGCCGTTCATAAAATACGTCACTTTGAAGATATTTGACAAATTAAAATTATTTTTAACTGACTTTCAAAAAAGGAGGAGGTTCTCAATTCGATTGATTTTCGTTAATGTATTATATGTACCTCAGAATTTTTGATTGATCGGACCGATTTCGATGATTTCTTTTAACGAAAGGCGGTGTGTATCATGAGGTCCCATTTAAATTTAATTGAGATCTAACGAGTACTTTTCGAGTTATATCTATTAATGCGTATTTACTTGGTTATTTATGTTCACCTACGTTGTATTACTATTGGATGTACTAGAAGTCGTTTTTTTTAATAGTTACACAAACACAATTATTGACGTACCTACTACTCCTTTATCACGTTACGTCACAATATTTGCGACCCTCTTGTAAATATCACGTCACAAAAACGCCACACTTTCTCCAATTCGGAAAAGATAAATAAAAATAAAACCATGATAACTGTGAATGTCACGTCCTCTTGGATTCCTATCCCCCTTTGTTATATTTTGACACACTAAAACTCCTTCGTCTCCTGTATGTGTATGTGTGTGTAAGCGTATCTTTTTAACAGATTACCACTAGTTAACTAATTTTATATATTTCCTTTTTTGTACCATTTCATATTTCTTATTATACAGTTATTTAATATATCTATGAGCTCAATGTAGACTCTTTTCAGAAAAGGCGGCGAGGCTGGTGTGTGCCAGTAATTTTGTTAGCTTCTTAAATATATCGACTTGGAACTGACCCAATGTTTATGTAAGAGAAACAAAATGAGAACTTTTATTGTTATTTCTGTATATAGAGGTACTTCTTTCCTGCTTATAAATTTATTTATAAGATTTTAAGCGATAGAAATTATATTTAGCTGTAAAATATTTATAAAAATACTTAAATAATATTGATGTGAAAACTACCTAAATACTATGTTATTTAATATTTGAACTTAAATTTAAGTATTTTAATTGTATGAAGTAAAAAATTTAAAAATAAATAGGCTAAATTTTATGTACATTTTTGAAAAGTTACAATTGTCGATTTTTTTTTTGTAATATTAACATATCATTTAACAATACATTTATTTGTATAATGACGTACTTACAATTCCCAATGATTAATGAATATTTATATAAAAAATAAGATACGTGAACATACATATGAATATAATTATTATGAAACACGGTTTTCATTAAAAAAAAATGAGTTCGGAGAAAAAAGAGGACTCTAAAAGCAGTATAAAAACGATTTTTAAGTACCTATTTCTTGTAGCATTTAAAAATGCATTGCTTAAAGCATGCTTCCGTAATTTTCTATGCTTTTAGCTCGACTGTCTGCAATTAACCTACTTATAATACCCAACAAAATGGCGTAGTGTAATTAACCGCTAATTAGTGTAAGGACAGATGGCAGTTTGACTGAAATTAGCAAAATAATTGATGATTCCTATATTTGAAAATGGAAAACTAATTTTCTTGGTGTGAATTTGATTTAACGTTTGCCAAACGCAAACAATGCACAAAATTTTATTTTGTATTTGTGATCATAATTTTAAAATAAATATATTTTCCTAGTTGATAGATATAATACAATGTAGTTCTGCAATTTACACTTTATTTCAACAGTCACTGTGGTATGATTAACGTTCAACAGTATTTTTAACTTCATTCTCCATCGATGGGTAACAAATTACATATATAAATAGTCAAATTCCTTCTCGTATAATTCAATATCCATGTTCTCAATTGATATGATTACTATTATTAATAAAAATATATTATTTATGTTTTAGTAATTTCAGAGGAACTTCGAATAATTGTTCACATAGTCAATGATGATTGATGAATGATATTTCTAGGTCGTCAGGCATAATGAGAAATGTTCGGTCGTCTGTCACAACTAATTTGCTCCTAATTGACTGGACCAATTCCGTTGAAATTTGATATAATACATACAATAAAAATATGATTACATGGATATGTGACGTTTATAAGTGTAATTTTAATATTTGTGTCACTTTTATGAATTATAAAATCAGACAAAAAAATTTTGTAAACATTGTTTCATGCGTAAAACCATATAATATCAATGCAAGGTGATATTCTTATATGAATTTATAAAATAACACACTGCTTAATGTAATCACTGCATCTAACCTTTTCACTACAAACTTGAGTCGAAGCTTAAGGATAAGCAAGGAGTTTGTTTCGAAGTGAAATATTGTTTCATTCGTAGTACGTTGTTACGTTCATAATACAGAACTGGAGATCGCTTAACAAATCGTACAAATGGAATACTTTTTCATGTTAAAATTAATGATTTCTTATTTGTTATAATGTTTTTATGAAAAGAAATTTATTGTTGATGTTAAAATAAAGATAAAAATAGTGTTCTAGATAATATGAATTCCGTATACAAAGTAATTTGTATTTTTGTTACAATTAGTCTAGTCTGGGACGTCATATAAACTACGAAATCAAAAATACATAATTTTTACTTAGTAAAAATTTGTTATTGTGCTATAAAATTGCGAATTAAGCTACTACCATTAGCCTATATAGAATATGCCTTTGCTAAGCCGTAGTACATTGATAATGTTCTTTGGTTACATTGAAAATATCTATAAAAAAATCTAAAAGCCAATCTTTTATCTATACAAATAAATATAATTGGAGTGTCTGTTTGTAATATTAAAATAACCGCCTTTAACTAAATTCATATGTCTATTCATCTAATTTTTGTCTGTCTGTCTGTCTGTCTTTCTGTTTGTTCCGGGTAATCTCTGAAAAGGCTGGACTGATTTTGACGGGATTTTCATTGGCTGATAGTTGAGATAATAAGGAGTAACTGGGGCTACTTTTATTTTAGATTTTTTTTATAGCTGCGAACTAAACAATAATTATTTTGTTAAATACCACGTGCTATAATAGTAAAACATTTTGATCTCTTTCAATAAAAATATTAAAAACTTTTCAATTTTAATTGTTAAGCAATAATTAATTGAAGTGAAAAATTCATATACGTACACTTATACATGTACGTACACTTACATATGTGTATAAGTAGTTTATTCATAGCCTGCCTGGAGTGTTGGTTCATTATTGTTTCGCATCCAATTAAAGTTCATACCATTCACTAGTTAAATTTTAACATGCCTTTTGAAACATCGCTTCTAATGGTAATCGGGAACACTATTTACATCGCCGCGGGCAGTTACAATTGGAACACGTTTTGTGGACAAAACAAAGGCAATTCTCAACGCATTGAATCATAAGTAGGAACATGGTCTGAAATGTTTGACTTGCCACGAATACTAACACAAGTAATATTCTATGAATTAGTTTTAAATAACTAGTTATTTGTTTCTAATAGATATTAGACTTTGTACTGAGGTAGGTCACAGCGGGAATATATTTGCTTAAATTCAGGACCAACCCGTCTGGGAAGTACGTCTACCTTACAGAAGATCACAGTTAACTAATGCTGCTTTCAGACAGTGTTGTGTTTCTGAGGTGAGTAAGGAGGCCAGAGCTCATGGTGAAATGAAGTATCATTAGTATAATGAATTGTAATTAGTTTTGAATTAGTAGAACAAATTGAGTATTCAGTATAGTATATATTATTTTAGTATAATATGCCATCTGCAATAGCAACAACTTTCCTAGTTATATTATAGAGAAGGTTTTCGTCGAATGGAACTTTTTGTTTAAATATAAAATTTTAATACACTAGGTATTGATTTATATTTTTCTTTATTTTTCCGATTTGTTGCAGTAACATTTACGATTCACTCTGTAATACCCCACTGCTGGGCATAGACCTTTTCGTCCACGTAGGAGAAAGATCGCAGCTTAATCCACCACGCTGCTCCTTTGCCTCTCCACCTTGCTGGCGGATATATTCACTATTATAAGTAACGATCGGTGTCAGGTGTATGTGACAACAACCAGGACCGACAGCTTTACATGCTCTCTGAGGAACGGTGGATAGATCTAGAAGGACAGACATACAAATCGGAAAGGACTATTTGTATAAAGACAAATATCCACCCCGAGTGGGAATCGAACCTGCAAATTGTCAATGTTTAGGCATTAAAATTACAAACAATAAAAAGATTGTGCTACTGTTAACAATGACCAAATTTGTCTTATATATAAGTTCATATCAATATGAGATATTTGTTTTACATAATGCGACATAATTTATATTCCTCTGGGTGATAGTTGGCTGGACAAGGGTACAAACAAGAGATATTTTGGCGCGGGGCTCATTATTATGATGTCACGTGTTTAAACTAAAACATCGTAAAATATTTTATTATCTGTAGAAACCGTCGTAAAGTCATTTCATAGTCTTTAAGCATTCGCCCATTTAGATTTAATATAAGCAAATATAAATCAAATAGTCAGTCAGTAGTAAATTTATTTCATTGAAATTATAAAATGTAGAATTTTGAAATTTTTATTTTAGTATAATATTGTACACTGATAGTGACTGATTTTATTTCTGCTGATTTTATTCTAAATTTTTTATTTAAATAGTAAAGAACGCCTGAACGCTCTCGTTGTATGATGTAATGAATATAATGAACCAATGTGTGTATATATGGCCCTTAATAACTCCTTCATGCATTTGAGTAAACATGGAGTTTACTTCAAGTTGTATTCGAAGGAACTACAGTATGGGGTCAACGATATTGACTCAGCCAAGAGTCCATCGGCGAACAGCGGTCTAAAACGTATTTAAAGAAATTATGTAAAATGTGTATTGTATGAAACTTTCGATAAAATTAACAATTCAATCAGGAAATATCAATTAACTTTCTGTAACATGGTGATAATTAAAATCAGATGATTTTTATCCTATATTATTAAGACGTGAGATAGATATAACACAAGAAAGACAAATAACTATAATTAGTACAGAAAAAACAAAAGTACAAATGAGAATATACACTCGAAAAACATTACCCTTCTTCTTCAGTCGGGTAACAAAGTAGTTCAATTTGTAACCCTCTTAAGTCTTTTTTAATATCGTATCAAAAATGTTTATAATTTCCTCATGTGTGGGTATTACACAAAAAATAATACAAACAAATCCTGTGAAGTCTTTCCTTTGTAACGTCGGTTAAGAATTAAT
The DNA here is from genome assembly GCF_905220565.1 of Melitaea cinxia. NCBI lineage: Eukaryota > Metazoa > Arthropoda > Insecta > Lepidoptera > Nymphalidae > Melitaea > Melitaea cinxia. Next base: position 6,733,663 of record NC_059405.1, on the reverse strand, counting down.
TTGACCGTAAAGAGCGTTTCCTGGTACCTGGTTAGGACAAGTTGTAAAAGGTAACAACAAAAGATTGTGATCGAGTAATTGACAAATGTCGACCAATAGAGAGAACAAGTCTCACACTATTAAGAGGAAATGAAGGCGACGCGGCTGCCCGAGTCGCGAATCGAGCGAAATCCAATTTGAAATAAGTGCCTTCTGAATTAATCCGGCCACTTTGAGCGGACCGGATGAAATTTCTGGTATTTTTCACGTCTAGCAATAAAAACGAGCCCTCGACGCGAGAAAAAGATGAGTAATAGCTCACCCTGAGCTCCGAAGGACTGTAAGGAATAATAATACTATGCTCATACGATGGAAACCTTTTTAATCCAGACCACTTGTGTATTCAAAGATGGAGGAGCGTGTTGAAGTATTCGGTTAAATATATACGTCTTTTGTCCTTTTTACGAGGTGGTTTTATTTAGCCACCTTTCGTATCTACATTCCGCTCATTAAAATAGTGTTTTGTTTGTATATATATTGTATATGTTAACTTTTGTAGTTTTCATTAAGTACCTATATGCCTGAAACATAACTGTCTAAACTGATTAAGATCCAAAAATTTGCACAGTGTAAATTCCCTTACCATGACATACATCTGTAGAGTCTGTATAAATATTTCTCATGAGGATAGATGGGAAACACGTCGTTGTTAACACACAACTGTTAATATAAAAGCTATATCTATAAGTTAGTAGTTAGGGTCTGCTCCTGCTGATAAAGTATCGATCAGTCATCATGCGTCAGTTATGTGCGAGATAAACTTTATCGGTAACTGTTAGAAACATTAAAATGTAAGAGCTTGTTAACGAAATAAAAACATGCATATCTAGAAATATTGTAGCTGTAATTATTTGCGAAACTTTTTAATATAAAGCTGTGAGTAATTTCGTATTTAAATCCTTGCATTTTCTGACTTCCATTACTGACTTTAGTAAAACATGCAAAATTGTATATATATGTATATATTTCGCGTAGACGTAGAACTCTATCATAAATATATTTCAACGTCGGAAAAGTTGGATATCAAAGCAATTAAATGTTAATGACTATGCAGTGCCCTGTAATTTAAGGATAAACTAATTCGGCTTCCAGAAGTTGTGTAATTAACATTCAGTTGAAAATTGTTGGCGACTTGTCGTAGGCTATTAATTGAATAACTTGAGTGTAACTGTCTTTATTACTTTTGCTAAGAATTATCGAATACTCTAGATTATTCTGGAATGTTACTTTAAAGGGTGAAATAGACCTCTTTTCGAATACCCTAAGTTGTATTATTCAAGTAGTATGATTGAGATGTAAATATGATTTATTAGGCTTTGTGAAAACATTTCCACAATGCTTATATGAGAGACAAATTTTTAATACTCTTGACTCGACATGAACTTAATTTATTGTATACAAATATTCTTATAAAAGTTATTTACGAAATAAATTGTCTTTTTTTAGACCTAAAAGATAATATTTTTGCCCTAAGATATATATATTTTAATTTCTGTGAATTGTTTTAACTAAATTAATTTCCACAACATTTTTATCATCTCTGCGTTAATCGTTTAAATTAATAGAATAAATAAAGTATCTGAATTTTAACGATTGATTCGAAATCGAAACATTTATTTGTAAACTTTATATTCATATAAAGTTAAACAGTATTCCTCCCTCTAGTATTACAAAACTGACCAAAGTTTCTTCCGCTAAACTTGACATTGATTCAAAACAAGGAATAATTTCTGTAACTTGTAGTTCATAATAACACTAATTGCCAATTTGAACTAAAAGTTAACTAACAACTGAAACAACTATTGGTTATGCCAACAAGACATGATGCAATAGAGTATAAAGTTCAATAGAAATGGTGTAATGCTGTCCAAGTTCAGATCCTTTTATGTTACCAAGCTGCGTCAAATGATTTATTTTCAAATAAATTATTCAATTTTAAAGTAGTGTGAGCTAAATTATAATATTTTTTATTTTATTGGTTAGCCTCGACTCCTGTATCCAAAAGGAGGTGTTTAGTGATTATGTTATTACTTATATAATTGAAAATAAATTGTCGGTAAAATATGTTAATTAAAATAGAAGTGAATGAAATCAGATGGTGTATATAGTAAACTATATTAAAATAATAAATTTCAGTCAAATGAGAATTGCTTAAATACGTATTTTTAATAGCAAAAACTACATGTTCTTCGTAAAGTTAATATCTCGTGGCATTTCTAATATTGTTATTGTTCATTGATCAAAACACCTGCTTTACTTAAAGTTTGAACTAGATTAGTTAACACCGTTTTAACGCCTCTGTGAACATTTATGAACATTCATAACTATGGATTATTGAGATACAATCCCTTTAGACTTAAAGGGATATCGTCTTATCGAACCTTCATAAATACGAGTATATCACATAATTTTGATTCATATCGTTGAAATATATTATTAGAAATTACTTATTTATGATAATGATTTTTGAATAATTGCGTGATTTACAGACAAAAAACAAAAATGTTAATGTTTATTATATATCAAACAATAGTCTTTTGTTCAAAATCAAAATCAAACTAAAAACTTACTTTATTCAAATAGGCTTCAAAATCACTTTTGAATGATTATTTTACAAATTGATATAAAAGTGAAGAGTTTATTGTTTATTTGTTTTGAACGCGCTTAACAGGAATTACTGGGCTCAATTTATAAATTCTTTTTGTGTTGATAGATGATTTACCAATGAATCATCATTCCAGCCTATTGCAGTCCACTGCTAGATATAGGCCTCCACAAGTTCGCGCCAAAAATGCGTGAACTCATGTGTGTTGCCCATAGTTACCACGCTGGGCAGGCGGGTTGGTGACCGCAGGGCTGGCTTTGTCGCACCTAAGACGCTGCTGCCCGTCTTCGGCCTGTGTGTTTCAAAGCCAGCGGTTAGATGGTTATCCCGCCATCGGTCGGCTTCTTAAGTTCCAAGGTGGTAGTGGAATCTTGTTATCCCCTAGTCGCCTTTTACGACACCCACGGAAAGAGAGGGGGTGGCTATATTCTTGGGTGTCGTAGCCACACAGCACACCAATGAAGGATAAGGGCTATATAATATTTTTAATTAATTTTAAATTAATGCGAGTAAAATCGTGGAGCACAACTAGTTAATTATAAAAGTTCTTCCGTGGAATGTGAAGTCAATTATATCACTGCGTGAAGTTAATAATAAATATGACTGTTAATTTTAAGAACCGAAGCATGATCATATAAATGCGTATCCGGTACATTACTTTGTACGTAGTTAATCGGTTGTTAGTAGCGGTTCAAACGATGTGCTCAGTTAGACACCAGGCAGTCATAAAACGAAGAAAGCAAGCAAGCCTACTTCGGTGGCATAAGTCGGCGCAGCGAGAATTGTCTGTGCAAACACAACCACCGCGGTCAAATGGAAGCCCTATTGTGTTAGAATGTATTCATTTGTATGGCAAGCCTAATATTGACTGTGTGGAACCTGTTTCGTGCACGTAAATACTGAGCGGTCCATCTCCTGACTCACTATGGGCATATTGTCATTTTTATAACATAGAATGAGGTGGACAGTAAAAAATTAAGAACCTTACGGTTTGCGTTACGGTTTACGCAGCGTTCAATTTTGATAACTTTGTATTAAAAGCGGCACAATGCAACATATTTCTCTAAAAAAACCCCTAATTGTAATTTTTTATTTCAATCACACTTCACACTGTGTTCTATTCGAATATTTAATATTTATTATTTCGCTCTTTTAAATTAAAACTTGTTTTTTTTTTTTTTTAAGTTTAATGAAAATTGCCTCTATTACCGATTGCATTTGAACCGAAATGTGTGCGCTATCGTATCACTCGCTTGCGAATTACTTAATAGTGAAATACTGTAAATACAATAAGACCTTTTTATTTTAATTCTTAATGAAATTTTATATTAAAGTTGAAATTAATTTAAAAAGCTTATCAAGAGAACAATTTTATAAATGAGGCTAGAATTACTAAATATAGATTATTAAAATGATTCAAATTTGTAAGAATAGAACGCTTTTTAATAGCGGTAAAATTATGTTATCTTGAATAACACGTAAAATATTTAATTGGTCGTGCATAACAAAATGATAATAGCATCGAGTTTAGGATTTCGTCGAAGAGACTGTAAAGATACATAAAAAAATCATTAACTGGCTATAAAATTTAGGATGTTGGCACCTATCTATTATAATGTTTTGGATATATTATATTTAAAATCTTTGATTTCATTGTGTAAAAGTTTTTATCTTATTTGAAACGATTTGAAAGAGATATAATTTAAACAATAGCAGTAAGGTGAAGTCGCGCGAGTACCTATTATTGTTTGAAATTGTGCAAATTTTTAATGTTATTTATTTTTATTACTTTCATGGTATACTTGGCATCGATTGTAAATCTCAGTTTGTATCGACAAATATATATTATGTGATTTTTAAATACGATTTGCAAACAGATAGGTATGATCCAGATTGGACAATGAATTAAGTTTTCTTAATACAAAAGGAGAGCAGTCAAACATAAGTTATAAAATAATTTTCGTAAGAATAGAATTTTTTTAGTTACCTTTACACTTGAATATTATTTACGGAATAAGGAATACTGCTTTACTATTCAAGGTAACAAAGTGAATTCAAAAAACTTTATTGTCATTAATTTATTTTCACAAAGAGACTTCATATTTTTTTTTACTTCAATTTCAGAGGCCGTTGTTCTTAAAAGATGAATATAAAACTTATTTTTTAAGACATAAAATGTGTTTCGCGCTTAAATAAAGTAGAAGGTAAAGAAAATAAATGTTTCACTCAAACCACTCAGACATTTTAATAACACTCAATCTTCGTAATAAAATGTAAGTGAAAAGGCCTTGATTCAAGAAAGTTGTTTGTGTGAATTGATGTAATAACATGTTTTATACAAATTAATCCATACATATACTATACAATGTCGTTACATGAATTTTCTAAGCGACTAAAAATACGATTAGATTTTAATAATTACCTACTAAAAATTTGTGTATGAAAGACCTAAATAAATATGATTACACATGTTAATGTGAAATATTGAATATGTTATTTATTTAAACATAAAATAGCTACAAAATTGCCATTAAGAAATCAGAATCGCCGATAATTAAAATTCACATTCAGTCGATATAATCAAGAGAAAATTACTCTTATAATATATTTACGTAAATAAATTTACGAAAATTAGCAACATTTTATTTACATTCGCATAAACCTTACATAATTCCGTTCGACTTCTGATGTCTATCACCTGTCGTAATGTTGAATAGCAGTTACAAGGAAAAACTTTACATGTTGACTGTGAAAGTTTAAAAACTTATATCTTATAGCATATTGTGCTTGTTCAGTTATTTTACGTGATTTTCTTATAGATTATTATTTTTTTCTTCCAAAACCTTCCGGATTTCCGTCTGTTGACATATATTTGCTAATTAATAGAACAACTACGGAAACGACTCTGGTGGTCCCTAATTATCATTCAATGTACACGTAAAGCGGTAAAACGAGTATTTTATGAGACAAAACACAAATTTGATATAAATTTTTACTCTAGTATCTGATAAGAAAGCGTTGTTATTATTATATTGTAGTAAGAATAAAGCGGATATAATTTTAAGTTGATTCGACGAAATTGAAGTCTTGATTAAAATTTTATTTATGTTTATATTTATTTTATTAATCCAGTTGTTTTAATTATTTACTAATTGAAACGCTTTTTATATGAATTACGTTAATTTTGATTTCGAAGAAGATGAAAACGCTTAATTATGAATGAAGTGTAAGTTAATAAAATTAAAAGTATCATTAATTGTTAAACAGAAATTTTTGTTGGAATTAATTTAATTAAAATTTTAATTTATTATAAATATAAGTAAATTACTTTATTATTTTAATAATTCTTAAAGGTATAGTTAACGTTTTTGTAAATTTATCAATTTGAACAATAGTAAAAGCTTGGTAAAAATACTTTAAGCTATTCAAAATCAACGATCGTTCTTTTGTATCGGTGATGAGTTCCGTTCACATGAACGGTTCCTGGTTAGATTGCCAATAGGAGCTGATATTTATCGTATAATGTTTCTTTTAAGTCGACTTCTTTGCCTTTATGTGTCTACTAGATTTAAAGTTTACTTATAAAGTAATAAGAAATGATCTATAAAGACAATAAATATTTTTATTTAGAAATTGTCCGTCAACCCGTACTGGAAAATCGCGGTTTTAAATTCCAACCCTTCTATGGAAAGGAAGACCTTTGCCTACCATTTTAATGGTAATCAAAATCGGGATAAATTACCAGATACGATAAACGCTTTATAAAATTCCCATTGTTCCAATCGACCCTCTATAATCGTACGCAAGACTGACCGGTGACACGGGGTTGATAATGCCATTGTTTGGGCGTAACTGATCTCTATGGTTACTTTGCACAGCTGGGAAATTAAACAGAAGTTTATCCAAAGTTTTTGATTTTATTTATTATAAGAGATATCATTTGAGTGTTTGTGACATATTTGATTTAAAATAAATAAACATATGTCTTAGGGTTTTTAAAAGTTAAGAAAATGATACAAGGTACAAGTGTATTTAAAATAAAAATAAAAAAATATATTTTAGATAAATTATTTTTAGAGTATTTGAAAATTAAATTTTTAAAAACGTAAAGTTGGTCATGCATATGTATATATATATATATATATATATATATATATTTTTTTTTTTTTTTTGAACAACTAGGTTGGAAGACAAGCGTACAGCCGACTTGGTGGTAAACGATTACCGTAGCTTGTACGACGATTGCAACACAAGAAGCATCGCAAGCGCGTTGCTGACTCTACCGTCAATCTCCCCAAGAGCTCTGTTGACCTTACTCACCACAGGAATACAACACTGCTTAAAAGCAGTATTTAGCTGTTATCTATATACTCGTATCTATGTCTTCTGTAAGGTCGAGGTACTTTCTCGATTGTGCCTCATCAGATTTTGAGGAGATCTTTGTCAATTAGATTAAGAAATAGTATATGCATGTACTTTGAGAAGGTTTATAATGATATAACCATTCTTGTCTATTTAAAAAAGGACAGTACTGCTAACATTACGGTTATTTAATTTCCTTATAAAATACTTACTGCGCTTTGCGGTTTCAACCGCGTAAGTTGCGATCCGTTGGAAATGTCGGCATAAAAAGTATCCTATGTATTTTCCAGCTTTCCAGCTATCTACATACAAAGTTTCATTACAATTATGTCAGTAGTTTTTGTATGAAAGACTAACAAACATATGTATGTTATTATATATATTTATATGTTATTTTTGTATGTTATTTTTATGTGTTTTATATACATATGTATGTTTATTTATATATGCATACATACATGCATACATACTTTCGCTCAAACTTTCACGCTGATTGTGAAAAAAAAAATCTAGAAAACTTAAAAAGAAAACAACTATATAATAATCTGTAGTACTTACATGGACTCCCAAACCTTTAATTTCCATTCTATTAAAAGAACTTTATTAAAAGAATTTAGAAAGTAATAACAGTATTAGTTAATACGGTGACGCTATAACGTATACTAGTATAATTTAACCGAAGACTAGGTGATGTTCCTTTTGATAATTATTTCAAAAACCTTATTTACTTTAAAACTGTTTTCATTTATAACAAAATATTCAATGTAACCCAATGTAATTGAAAAATTAATGTATTTACATATACATAAGTAATAGGTAGACCAACTATTACATTACAAACCTTATAATCTCAAACTTATAGAGTAATCTTCTTTGTTTAAAGTACCCAAATAGCGTTTACGTGATAATAACAAACTATTACGTTATTTTGAAACCACAGACCAAATTACTTTAATTTCTAGCTGGAAAACTAGTAAAGTTTGTTTTAAAAGTGATGTGCTTAACTGATTAAACGTATTTATTCGAAATTAAATTTCGATTAAAGCTAGATTTATTACTGGGGACGAGTTACACAACTGGTAAACAAATATTTTTAAGCCGTTAATATTACCATTCTGTGGATTTGATTGAATCCGCAAATAGCTTCCCATGGTTACGAATGTAGTGATGTTATCATAATTGCGTAGTCGATGGTTTTTGTGTTACCATTTAAAAAAATCTTTTTTGTGTTATCGGCAATAGTAATTAAGGAAATGTCAAATGTTTAAAAAAATAATTACGGAAAAATACTCTAGTTTCTTAGTGATTTTTAAAAGTTTTTGATGGTTCTTTTTAATAATGTTTTTTAGACTTATTGTGAATTACTAATATTGAAAACTATAATTTTGTAACGAAAATATTTTTGTTCTAAGTCATTTAAATGACTAAAAAATAATAACATAAAACAATCGATTCCCAATCCTTCAAATAGTTGTATTGTTACAAATACTTTCATTTTCGTGTAAATTCAAAAGAAAATAAAAAATCGATAAATTAACGTGTAGCGACAAATTAAAGAACAACACTAGAGAGGAAATGACATAGTGTGTGATATGCGGAAACGTATTTAATGAAACGCGAGGGTGAGCGGGCGTTGCGTGGGCCCGCACCAGCACGCACACAATTACAACGAGACACACACAACCCACACGCACACGTCGGCATACACACACAACTCACACACACACACACAGCCGTGGTGCTGAAACGATTGATAAAGATAAAGCAGTTAATTTCACAGTCGATGTTTTTGATACATTCAATTACAAATTTACTATTCGATTACAAACAGTAATTTGTAATAGAATAATGTAATTTAATTAAAAAACGGTATCTTTTAAATTTGAACGAAGTTTGAACTATTAATAAAGTGGTCGGTTATTTTCTCAAATTGCCTTTTCGTAAGGCCCTTTTACCAGTTGCTGATATATTTTATCTCACACTTATGTTACTGATAGAATATTAGAGATACTGTTAGCATGAGGCCAAGTTTTAAGATTACATTTGGTTTAACAGATTGAGAATAGAAATATCAGACAAATAAGGTACTTGGTGATAAAAATAGAAAGGAACAAACCAATTTAAACTTGATTTTTATTAATTGTGTTGAGAAACTTTATTGTGTGAATGCTTTCAATGACATACATACAAAATTATTAAAAAAAGTGACTATAAGGCATTGCTTTGAAAATATCATCTTCGTTTTTTCGATTTACTTGTACCGTTAACGTTTATTGTTTACACATAAAAATAGCTTGAATATTTTAATGTATCTCATACAAATGTGAGGAAGTATAGCTATACTGTACTACTACTAGTACTGTATATATTGTATCTATATATAAATACGAGAATGATTTGACCTTTCCCAAAAATTTATTTAAAAAAAAAATTCAGCAATACAACCAATTTCACTAAGTTAACCGTTTATTTCTCAAAAATCGTCTATTACGTATCATATAATTACGTACGGGCTCGACTTTCAGCCAATTAACTGCATTGCTGTCAAACCAAACTGTTGTACCCGAATTTCTTTATCATATGGCGAAATCACTGGTGTAATTACTACATGGGACAATAGTTAACGGGCTTATTAAGGAATATAGTTACATTTTGTTAAACTGCCCCGGGCGAAACCAATAATTTGGGGCTGGCCCCGGGAGACGAGTTCGAACAATCTACATCGATTTACATGCTGAGATTTACCCTTGAATTGTATTTCGACTATAGCTAACCAATTACGGATGTTATTAGGCAGCTGGAGTGAAAATTATGTACAAAATGTTTTACATCAGAACGAATTTGAAATATCTGTTAATGTACATTATTCACATTATTTATTCCTCTCGAAAATATTTCGTTTCAATATTGGAATTCAATCGAAATAACTTTTAATTAGGACTTATGGCTCTCTCCTCATAAAAAACGAGGCCGTGAGAAACATAAACAAACATTATGATTTCCAACCCCATGAATGCTATATAATGATGCCTTTCGGTCGTCAATAAAACATAATTCGTTAAAAAAGATCGCAATAAACGGTGAACTGCAGCGAAATATTAATGTAATAAATAATGGTACACCCCGAAATTCACGATACACGGCGCACGCTCGGCTAAATATGTGCACAACCCTACATTTAAATTTGACATTCAATTCATTGTATTAAATAAAATGTTCGCAATGAGTATTATTTATTATGACCCCGCATGTGTCTCCATTCGGTTAAAAAACACAAAGAGACATTCGAGATTATTACATCTTGCCACGTTTAATTGTACACAATGGGTAAACAACAAAAGCTGTAACATTCGTAACAGTTGCAACAAATTCATTCAGCGATGCAACATCGATAAAAGAATGTCCGCGTTCGTTGCGGCCTCGGTTTTCCATACAACGATTTGAATGATAATGCTCGATAACTTCAGCGTGAATACACGAAGATATATTAATCTAGTTGGGGTTAAATTGTTATTAAAACTATGATTAATGGACAGCGTTAATGGCCCCTAGATTAAGGAGCGGGCACGCAACGTATAAAATGTTCGGACCACGGACGTCCCGTGACATTGAGTTTAAATTTATCTTCATCATCTAAGCGTTAGTTTTGATTATAAGACTATAACTGGGTTACTTATCGTTCTTGATGTGGTGTGTTAAATTGAGGAATTCCGGTCCTACGAAAACGTAATTGACGTTTGCCGTGTTAGTAACGAAGACGTCTCGCCTGAACTATGCGTTTAGTTTAAAACTTTTAGCCTTACATTATATTTGGAACATTTAAGACATAAAGAAAAATGTACTCATTTTATATTAGTGCCACTGTAATCATTGATAGTAATGGCGAACTATGTAAAAAAAAATCGGTCGATTATATTTCAGATTTTTTTATTGTTCATAACAAGAGATGTAATTATATCTTACATTTGATAATAATATAGTAGACTTGTTTTAAAATGTGGGTGTAATTATTTTTGTAATTGAGGACGTAAAGTTTTTATTTATCGGTCGTATATTTTTTTTTGCTTAAAGAAAAAAGACAGCTAAGCAATTAGGTCACTTGATAGTAAATGGCCACCTCAGCTCATATACGTGGGTATTGTAAGCTATGTTAGCCATTAACTAAGTTGTTATGTCCCATGTGCCTGTAATTACGACTACACTGACTCACCATGATACCGTAAAAGAACAAAGCATTGCTGTTTGTGGCAGAATAACTGGTATGAAACGCACTTAAAACTCAGTCAACGTTGAATATTTACCTCGACGTTTCGGTGTTTCAGTGTAAGGTTTCATTTACTAAGAAAAAAATATTGGAACATAGTGAAATAAGAATTCGAATTTAAAGATTATCGTAAATGTCTAAAAAAATTCTTTAGTTCGAAAATGTAGCTCGAAAAATTACTTAAATCGTGCTCAAATTATTGTAAATCATTCGCTAGTTTTAGCGTGCGGCTAAGATACAGACAGAGAGACAAAAATGAAAACAATTGCACTTTTAGTCTCAATATTGATATATGTATGTATGGATGTATGTATGTATGTATGTATGTATGTATATATGTATATGTGTTTGCATGTAAGTACGTATGCTTTGTATGTATGTAGATATTTTATGTATATATATAAATAAATAAATATATGTCTATGGATGAAGTATTTTTTTTTTTCTATATTTTTTGAGTAGGGAACGAAAATGCATCATGTTTGCATGCATAATGTTGAATTCACAAATTATACAGATAATTGCGCTGCTACCTTTTCAATGCATATTATCCTATATCTAAAGGTTGTCTGGAAGAGATCGCTACTAAGCGATAAGACCGCCTTTGTACATTACTATCTCTATGTGTAAATAACTGTTTTATGTAATGTTTTTTTTTTCCGAGTGGTGTGCAATAAAGTATATTCTATCTATCTATCTATTGAGTACAGGGTCTTACTTTGAATGGATTATTCAAATTATATTTAACACACTGAATTTAACTTTTTACAATTTTATCACAAAGATAGATAAAAGTTGCTGTGGATTACAAACATTCGTGCAAACATAACAGAGCGTGTATTAACTCGTCATTAAACAGAATTTCATTAACGTTCAAGTTTAACCGCTTGACGGTTTATAAACAGAATTATCCGCTCCTATTGCCCGGGGACTCTGTTCGATATTGATAAACAAACTTACGAGTATATCGCTGTAAAGTAAACACATTCATAAATTTTACTGCGTTCGTTGTACAGGAAATTCTGCATCGAATGAAAATTTTGCTACTTTCGCTCTTCATGTGTATCGTTTTATTGTTTACTTTCAATGTTTCATTTGATTAATATCGTTTTAATATGACTGTTTAAATTAGGAATATTGTTTTTATATGTACACGCGCTTAATGAATTTGAGTTTCGTTATTTAAGTTAATATTTGTGTTATTTATTATGATAATCATATGAATATTGTATAAGGATTTTAATAGCTCCTTTATTTATTTTAGTTTAACTCGGTTTATTGGATGGAGGTTCTATATGTGACTATGTTTTTATATATCGATTAGACACAACTTTGAAAATTTATTTTACTACAATTATTATGAAAGTGTTCGTTCTTTGAATAAGTTACCTTTTACAATCGTGAACATAGTCAAAAACCATCTAAACGTACGTTTATATTTGTAGAAAGCTAAATATTTCTTATGTCCAATAAATAAAGTATCGTAAATAATGAGATAATGATACGATTGAAATTACAAAATCAAAAATCAAAAAAATAAGTAACAATAAGAACCAATACTTGGTTGACATATTAATGCATTCAGTATGTCATTTTTATGATAAAGGTTGGGACTGTTATAACCCTGATTAGTTACCCTTATTCCCAATTCAGCACTCCTATTCTGCCTATTCAGCATTTCTATCCTTTAGCAGGTGTTATTACTTATCCACCACAGTCAGTCTCATTCCCATCTTCCATCCGCGCTAGACGTGTGCTTTAAAAAATTAATTTTGTTTCCTTTTTTTTAAAAAGACTCTCGCCTTGAGGCTCCTAACATTGGTGGCAGCGGAAAAGGGATCTGAAAGGTCCCAGGAAAAACGTCTCTCCGTTTTAAAGTTTAAATAAAATTCAATATTGAATTCATATATCAAAAGTGCGCGAGTTGAACGAGTTCCAAGGACGCTAAAATTGTGTGACAACCCCGATTTTGTGAAGTTTAACCCCTATCATAAATATAAATCATCAGTGTACATCTTAGCAACAAAACGCATGCAACAAGAACCTGTGACCTATCGACGCAATAACTGATAACCGATCGACGCAACGCTCGGAAGAAATACGATACGCAAGACGACGCGTGGGACGAACGGAAATGAATCGCATCGCTATCGCTCTAGCTGCATTACTGTAAGTCGAATTCATTTTTGTAATTTGGTCATTGCGAGTCATTTTAATCATCAACTGCTTATAATAATTATTGTTAATTATAATATAAGGACATTTCTGTACATATTATAAAAATAAAAATGGCAACCAGCAGAGCTCCGAGCCCAAAATTAGAAAATCCAGATATATATTTAACAACTGAACAGGACGGTGCTACTTGTACTCCTCCTTTAGAATCACTTCCATCTGGACCTATTACTAGGTCCAAGAAAAAAATTGCTACCGGAACTAAGATAGAATTAGATCTTTCAACTTTATTAAAATTCATAAAACCATACGACGGTTCCAGGGAAACCTTAAACGCGTTTCTGGTAAACTGTAGTAACGCCTATGACCTAGCCACAGAACCCCAAAAAGATATATTATTTAAATATATACTTTGCCAATTACAAGGTAAAGCCCAAGTAGCTTGTTCGATTAAAGAATTTTTAAATTGGCCACAACTCAAAGAATTCTTAAAAACACAATTCAGCGAGCGGAAACATTACGCTCATTTATTGACAGACCTTCAAGAGTGCAAACAGCACCCAAATGAACCTGTTAGCCAGTACGCGTTGAGGGTTGAGACTTGTTTATCGCAACTCCTCACCGAAATATCAATTAGTCACGGTCACAAAAGTAGAGAAATGATAGGGAGAACAGCAGCCATGGAAGAATTGGCACTTCATCATTTTCAAATGGGATTAACACCACGTATCTCAAACATAATCCGGTGCAAATCCCCAAAAACTCTTAATGAGGCTGTTAATATAGCAATTTCAGAGGAAAAAATTCAACAATTTCTTTACAAAAATTCTCAGTCTAGCGCGAGATTAGAAAAACCAAGAATTATCAAGTCTAATTTTAATCAAAATTCGAATAACCAACATAATTATAAATTCAATCGCAATTTTCCAAGTCAATCAATTTCAAAATCACCTAACAATTATTATAATAATCATAATCAAGCCCCGATCAATGGCTCAGAAATATTCTGTAGATATTGCAAGACACCCGGTCACATCCTAGAACAATGTCGCAAACGACAATATAACAATGAACGGTCTAAGTTCAATTCAAATAATTCTAGGACGCAACACCGTGTTCATTTACTGACTGATAACCCCGATGAGGGTACAAGTCATCCAAAAAGTCCAACTAGTCCCACAGAGGGCTACGACACCGTAGATTTTAACTCAAAAAACGAGTAAATGTCTCGTCCCGGTATCGTGCGGGACCTAGTCGAACACAAACCGATACCCTCATTCATGATACTAACTCTAAATCGAATAATTATAATTACCAATCCCCGACTCCGATACATGGAAGTCAAAATTCTCAAATCCAACATAATTCTAAGCCCGCGTCGTTACATGACCAACAGGCTAATATTGTTTCTGAGCCCAATCACAAACAGGGTAACCAGCCCCAACCTTATAGTGGCTATAATAATACTAAATCCAATATTTTTGAAATCACTAATGACCCAAGCATTATGCTCCTACCACATGTAATCGTGGAATCCTTAGTATCCGACATTCCTCTTTCTCTACTTGTCGACTCAGGATCTTCTGTAAGCTTAATTAAACATTCATGTCTGCAAAATCATCCTAAACTTATAAAAGAAACTATCCAACTTAAGGGAATCGACTCATCAGGAAATCCTATCCTGACACGAGGTCATTTTCAGTTAAAATTAAAAATAGCTAAATCAAACGTTTCTTACAAATTTCATGTTATTGATAAAATTCATTTACCCTATGATGGCATCATTGGTTCCGACATGCTCAACGCGCTTAATTGTAGTATAGATTATAATAAAGATATACTCAAAATCGGGAAGGCGGCGTTAAAATTACACTTCAATGATCCTGCCTATGTCATCCCTCCTAGAACTGAGCAAATTATCGAATGCTCCGTTTCAAATCCGGAATTAAAGGAAGGACTAGTTCTAGATCAAAAAATCTCCGATTCATTATTAATAGCCAATTGCGTAGTTCGGGTTAAAGAAAATAATAGAATAAATTTATCCGTAGTTAACACTTCCGAGAATGAAGTTACCTTAAAGTCTAATTTAAACCTAAAATTGATCCCTATTGAACCTTACGAATCCAACGGGTATCAACCCGCGACCGTTAACCATATAAATGCTTATTGTAATGCTACTAAACGTACAGAAGAAGTTCTAAAACAGCTTCGCGTCTCTCACCTTAATGAAGAAGAGAAGGGTGCCCTTATGCAACTATGTTCCGATTATTCCGACATTTTCCATTTACCGGGAGAAAACCTAACATATACGAATGCATTAAAACATGACATAAAAACAACCACAGACGTCCCAATTCATACCAAAACTTACCGGTTTCCTGAAGTGCATAAAACTGAAGTCCGTGATCAAATTACTAAAATGTTAGATCAAAATATTATTGAACCATCGAACTCACCCTGGTCTTCCCCAATATGGGTTGTACCCAAAAAGTTAGATGCGTCTAATATCCAAAAATGGAGAGTTGTCATAGATTATAGGAAATTAAACGATATAACAATTGGCGACACTTATCCAATTCCCCAAATTACAGAAATTCTTGATCAATTAGGCCAGAGTACTTACTTCTCCACATTAGACCTCGCATCCGGTTTTCATCAGATCCTGTTAAATGAAGACGACAAATCCAAAACAGCATTCACTGTCCCAGAAGGCCACTTTCAATTTCTCCGTATGCCGTTTGGCTTAAAAAATGCACCCTCAACTTTTCAGAGGTTGATGAATTCTGCTCTCTCCGGACTACAAGGTATACGTTGCTTTATATACCTTGATGACGTCATTTGCTATTCTCACGACATAAGAACACATATACAAAATTTGGAATTGATCTTCCAGAGAATGCGAAAATTTAACCTTAAGTTGCAACCCGACAAGTGCGAGTTTTTACGTCGAGAAGTCGCCTATCTTGGCCATGTCATTTCTGCCGACGGCGTCAGGCCGAACCCAGATAAAATCAAGGCTGTCCTCCAATTTCCCACTCCACAGAATCCTAAAGATATCAAATCGTTTCTCGGACTAGTATCTTACTATAGACGGTTCATACCCGATTTCTCGAAAACCGCTAAACCCTTAACTAGTCTCCTGAAGAAAGATCAGCCTTTTGTTTGGCAAAACCAACAGCAAATAGCATTAGAAACCCTAAAAAATAAACTCATTTCAGCTCCTGTTCTTTGTTACCCTGATTTCACTAAACCTTTTACAGTCACAACGGATGCATCAAACTATGCCCTCGGAGCTGTTCTTTCCCAGGGTCCCTATGGACAAGAACGACCAATCGCCTACGCTTCCCGAACTCTAAATAAAAGCGAAAGCAACTACAGTACCACAGAGAAAGAATTACTAGCTATTTTATTCGGATGCAAAACTTTCAGACCGTACCTCTACGGTCAAAGATTTAAAATTGTTACCGATCATCGCCCTTTAAAATGGCTTTTTAATCATAAAGACCCCTCAAGTAAATTACAAAGATGGCGTCTCAAGCTCGAAGAGTTTGACTACGAAATAGTCTATAGGAAGGGCAAGCTTAATTCAGCAGCAGACGCTTTATCTCGCTATCCCGTTAATCCTATATATCCAGAAATCGAGAACCCATTACCATCAAATAGCGATCCAACACTTCTACCAGAACTTTCCATTGGCGATAACGAGCTAAATGAATGGGCCAACGAGAATCCGTTACCATTAATTAATGACCCTACACCTTTACCAGAACCATCCATGGGCAATAATGACCTTGCTGAATGGGCTGAAGTAACATTTAGCCCTTTAGATGAAAGAAATTTGGATTTCATACCATTAACTCCTCCTATTGCTATTGAAAAAGCAACCACGCCCATTAAACCGAATCCAAACCCGATTATTGATCCCCAACCGTCGACCAGCTGGCAGGCACCATCTATACCTAATATCTCTAACCCTGAACCAGATTATCAAATACCGGAAATGTTGTCAATACCAACCAACGAAACAAATCTTGAATTAAATCCAGAACCTCAATCTTTAATTACGGAAGAAGTATCTCTTCCCATGGCCGAAAACCTCGGACCTTCTTTAACCCATGAAACCTTACCAACACCTTCAAATGAGGCAGAAAGTTCTGTCGCACCGCAAGCATCTCTACACTTACCTGATGAAACATATAACAATTTCTTAAAATCACCTACGAAATCCTTTAACACACAAATAATAGAACACAATAATAGCCTGCTTAAGAGCACCCAAAAATTGATTATAATACCTACCTCAGTGGACATGGATGAGTCTATGCCCTACGTCCAAGAAATAATTAATAACTGTCCAGAACCTGCCCGCAGCGAATTTTTGAAATTAGAAAGAAGTCCCTTTACCTGCTTACCTTTAGAATATGAAACTAAAACTTACCTCTTCGCGTTCACGAAAGTTCACTATTTCGATGATCATTCATACCCAGATATATTTAAAACCTTAAAATATTTACGAGATGAGATAATGATAACTTATCCAACTGAAAATGACATATGTATATCTGACTTCAAAAATCCCTTTGATAGACATTCCTTCGTAAAAATTTATAACATGTTAGGCTACCTGTTTGATGGAACTAATATTAGAATTCACATATATCATGATCAAATAATATATCCAACCTTGAACGAAATTCCAAAAATCCTTAAGGAGAACCACGACATACCTATTGCCGGTCATCTTGGAACCAACAGGATGCTTAACCGCATTAAAGAGCGATATTTCTGGAAAAACATGCGAACCGACATTGAATCCTATATCAAAAAATGCCAATCTTGTCAATCTAATAAAGCCCTGCGCAAGATAAATCGAGCACCGATGGTTATAACATCTACCTCAACTTCCCCATTCGAAAGATTATCCATAGACATTGTGGGACCTCTTCCTGAATCCGGAACAGCTAAATTAAAATTCATCTTAACTATGCAGGACGACCTAACAAAATTTAGTTTAGCATACCCAATCCGCAGTATCACCGCCGAAGAGACAAGCGAGTGCCTTTTACACTTTGTGTCTCTGTTTGGCATACCTAAACACATACTTACTGATCAAGGGACAAATTTCACTGCAGAGTTATTCCAAACAACGTGTCAATTTCTGAAAATCAAACACTTATTTTCCTCACCATATCATCCACAAACCCAAGGTGCGTTAGAAAGATCGCATTCTACCCTAAAGGAGTACCTCAAATCGTATATAAATGACAACCAGGACAACTGGCCTCGGTATGTTTACACAGCCATGTTAGCATATAATACAGCCGTCCATTCAACTACTCATTACTCCCCATACGAATTATTGTTCGGACATAAACCGCATATTCCAACATCCGTCTACGAGGAATCATCTACAGCTACATACCCCGAATACGTTAGAATGCTACAACATCGCCTAAAATTCACCCGCGACAAAGCATTAGAGTTTATACACAAATCCAAAACGACATCTAAAGAATACTACGACACTCGCACTCGCCCTGTAGAATATAAAGTTGGCGATTACGTTTTACTCAAAAATCATCTAAGGCTACGTAAAGCCTTATCTCCAGTATGGAAAGGGCCATTCAAGGTAGTGAAAATACATGGTGACCACACGCTTTCACTACTCATTAACAGACGCCATGTCAAACACCATTACGATGAAGTTAAACACGCTGAAATCGAGGATACATCTCATTCTGAAAAATAAAATATTATAATTAAGATCATTTTACTCTATAACATAATATTTACAAATTTATCTTTCCTTACAGCACGATGGCTAATGCTCTTCAAGAGTATACCCGTCCAATCAAGTCTGGACCAGGCATTTACTTTGATCCAATCGGGAAACTTAAGATTAACGTCGGTCATCTAGATATCGTTACCGCTTACGATATGTCTTATATTGAACCGCATATGGAAAATATTAATTCTATCTTAGGTACGGTACGATTTTTATGTAGTCAGATCCAGATGGAAACAATAACAAACCTAGAATGTCATAACACCTTAGAACCACTAAGTGTAAAATACAACGATATTGTATCAGCATATTCCTCTATTTCACATTTAATTGGTAGTAAAAGATTTAAGAGAGCCTGGATAGGTGCCGTAGGAACTTTATCGAAAACTATATTTGGCACTTTGAACGAAGATGACGCAATAAAATATGATAACGCAATACAAAATGTCCAAGATAATGAAAAAAGACTAAGTTCATTGATAAAAGAAAGTATCTTGGTCACAACTACAACCTTGTCCAAATTTAACGATACTCTTCATAAAATAAAAATCAATGAAGCTAGCCTTGATGAAGCCGTTAACAACCTTTCTTTAAAACTTAAAAATATCTCCAAAATTTCTGTTGAATTAAATTACAAATCGAATATAGATTCAATCTTGACTAGTTTAGAGGCATCCTTGCTTACATTGTCGTTTCAAATGGAGGATATAACAAATGCCATCTTGTTCAGCAGTCGTAATACTTTGCATCCCGCTATATTACCTCCGAAACAACTGTATAAAGAGCTTGTCGACAACTATAGATACTTACCAACTAATGTTAAACTACCAATAAGTTTAGAGTTAAGGAATATCCATATACTATTAAATGTATCTAGTATAGCTTGCTATAGTCTAAATGACAAGATAATATTTGTATTAAGATTACCATTAGTTTCCCCAAGAGAATATGAATTATTTCATAGTATAGCATTACCCACTCCACACGACTATGTAAACCCTAATACCTTTAGTCTTATAAGACCTAGTAATAAGTTTATCGCAATGACCAAAGATAAGACAGAATACTGTAATCTGGAATCACTTACGGATTGCCAAGCAGTTAGCGCAAATGAGTACATCTGCTATATAATGAGTGTTTATCCCACAAGTGCTCATCCGAATTGTGAAAGTGAATTATTGTCAAAAGTAATCAATGTTCTACCCGTGCAGTGCAAAACCGATTTTCTTAGTGGGATATTAGACATTTGGATGCCCATTTCAGACAATAACTGGATATACATACAATCCCAGAACAATAAAGTGTATATGGACTGTATTAATCAGAAAATTTTGGAATTAGATGTAGTCGGTACTGGTGTTTTGAAGGTACCACAAAATTGTGTCGCGTCTTGTAAAACTACAAAATTAGTTCCTAGATTTAGTGGTTTAAGATTAAATATAAGTGTTCCTCGTCCTAATTTTAATTTAATAAAAGATCCTTGTTGTATTTTAGATAAGTTCCAAAATGAGATAAGTAATGAGCCCCCTATTCAACTTCAAAATATTGATTTAGATATCTTTACTTCAGAAACTAGCTTAAGGTTAAAATCTATGTCAAAGGAAGCTGATAAAATCATTAACCAGCACCAAATTATAAAATACGGGACTCACTACTCAATAGCCATAATGTTAATATTTTCCTTAATTTGTATTTACTGTATATTCAAAATTTTTGTATGTATTAAATCGCAACGTCTTTCCTATCGCTTCCCTAACGTCTCCCAACCAACCCAAGAACAAGACATAACCCCTAATCCCGTTAATCCTGATAGGAATCCCAAATCCTCGGTAGAAGATCCTTCCCCTATTAAACCTGTCAAACTCTCTTCGGGTGAAATTCCTTCACCAAGCATTAGAGTCAAGGTGTGACCTTGTATCTCCTAAACTTCAGGCCCCTGAAGTTTATTCTACCCCGGGGAGGTGTTATAACCCTGATTAGTTACCCTTATTCCCAATTCAGCACTCCTATTCTGCCTATTCAGCATTTCTATCCTTTAGCAGGTGTTATTACTTATCCACCACAGTCAGTCTCATTCCCATCTTCCATCCGCGCTAGACGTGTGCTTTAAAAAATTAATTTTGTTTCCTTTTTTTTAAAAAGACTCTCGCCTTGAGGCTCCTAACAGGACGTTGTTGTATAAACTGAAATTGACATTATTACTTATATATGAAATAGAATCGTATTGTACGTGGTATTTAAAAATTACATGACCAATGAAAGACCACTTCATTGTCGTTTGTTTTACGTATTACATTAGCACAGAATTATTTAAACAAATTAAATAAATTTTATACGAAAAGTTAATTTTTTACGATGTTGTTATTTAAACGTGAATGTAAACGAATTCGAACATAAAAACAAATTACAAAGAGGTGAAATTTAAAAATACATAGTGCACGAAAAGCGTTCCTAGTAATGTACCGACCGCAATAAATGAGTCGGATCGAAATCAATCGCCGAACGGTTTTTATTGGCGTACAGTATGTTAATACTGCAACTTGCTTCCATTGAACCGACGTTAATATAACAAGCCATTGAAAAAAAGCGTATAGCAGCGTGACGAATGAAATTTCGATAATAAAATTAGCATAATCAATATCGAAGTCATTGATGCACCCCTCGACATCGCTGAAACGTAATAGTGTATTAAAGTTTATTGGCAACGTTCCATACAAGTTTACATACGTAGTTTAAGGACACAAAATTGAAATTAAGCATTATTTCATGCAAATGACCCACTATAACGACAATTATTTTGATTTAATCTATGTAAACGTGGCTAGTTTTAAACTCGTTTATTGATATTGCCTCGTTTGTGATACGTGAACAACGTATGTTATTATTTTTGTATTTTTAGTAATAATAATATAATATTAAGAAACAGGATTCCTTTTTTTAGAAATGGAAATGTTTGAAATACAAACAATAAATAAAATTACACTTTTTAAGTAATTTTGGTATGCCTTTTAACCTTTTTATTTTCTTATGTAGTGGACTTGTTGCAGTCAGAACTCTTAACCAGTCAAAAGTACTATTGACTAGCGAAATCAGTCAAAAGTACTTTTGACTGGACAAGTTGGTCAAAAGTGGTTTTGACTGAAAATTATTGGTTATTAGTACTTTTGACTGCAAATTCGCGGTTAAAATACTTTTGACTGACGCTCTCCGTCAAAAGTACTTTTAACTGCAAAAAAGCGTCAGTCAAAAGCACTCGTTAGATGTGAATAAATTAAGTCAAATGATCCTCATAAACCATAATAAATTTATGCCCACGATCTTCTTGCGACTGCATGTCAATCAGATCGACTTGGCAGCGGCTGTTCATTTCAGTGTGCAGGGTCGGTTTCTAAACCTGACCCATCCTTTTCTTGCTTTTCTTCCTTTGGCATACTTCGCACATTGATCAATATATATTAATCACTTCTTTTGTAATATTAGCGTACTTTTTTGCCGTTTCATTCTTAAGTCTATCGTGACCACCATGCCCTATAGAAATATGAGCAGCATCAATAATGTAGATTTCCTCAGCCGGCAAAAATATTTGACAGGTTCTGTGTTTGTAACTACTTTTTTTATACCACAAACTTCAATGTGTTTAAGCGTTGTAGTCTACTGTACTGTAATGGTGTTTCCTTTTCATTAAATTTCGCGTCTTCCACATCCATTGCAAATTTTTAAAATTTTTCTTTTGTCATCACATTGAAATCTATAATCTATCTTTAATATCTTCAATCGCTAAAATTCTTTGCAAAAAGCCTTCTTTCTTTTCGTAGTCACTCATTTTTGTTCTAATATCAGCACGTTCTCCACTAATAACAATGAGTAATATAAAAGTTTATATGTGCGTTTGTCGTACCTTTTTTACCTTAACTTTTTAAGAGTTTTGACTGATACAACCAGTCAAAACCACTTTTGACGGAATAATTTAGTCAAAAGTACTTTTAACCAGCTTCATTGGGCAAAAGTACTTTTAACTGTTATTTTAGTCAAAAGTATTATTGACTAAAGCAAACGGTCAAAAGTACTTCTGACTGATTTTGCTAGTCAATAGTGCTTTTGACTGGTTAAGAGTTTTGACTGCAACAGACTCTTTGGATACCTTTCATATTAAGCTTCGTCAATCACATTGTTACACTACGGGTTGGCGGAAATACTTATCTGAAGCTAAAAAAAAAAATAGAAGGATACGTACAATATGTTACGTCGTAGGCGCTCATT
Source organism: Melitaea cinxia (assembly GCF_905220565.1). NCBI lineage: Eukaryota > Metazoa > Arthropoda > Insecta > Lepidoptera > Nymphalidae > Melitaea > Melitaea cinxia. Next base: position 6,710,173 of record NC_059405.1, on the reverse strand, counting down.
TATAATATCTTAGGCATATCTGACATTTAAAAATTTAGGTGATATTGACTCTCGTAGGTAGTCCTATTAGGTATTACGTCTCTACGATATAATGAGCTTACTAAACATATAGGTAAATTTTACTAACATTGTTTCGTTTTTGCAATTATCGACATTTCTTTTTGGATTCATCTTTTAACCTGTCTGCCATAAATCGAGTTGGCGATCAAGTCTATAAATGTTGCGTTTTTATAGCTGTTTTTTTAACAGGCTATAACCGCTTAACATTTCCATATTGGTTTATAATATAATTAATTGAAGTAAACTTGCAGAGTTCAAGCCATCAAGTATGTTTTGACATTTTTATTTTACAATTTTTTTCATTTCGTTATATTCGAGAAATATATAAATATGTGATAAATAAGATTTTAAAACAATACGATGACGTCATATCAACATTTCCGCCCGGGGACGATACGTTAAGATCAATTTAATTTCCCCGAAGACGTAAAAAATCCGAGAAGATATGTTTTTACCAAATATCGCAACGAATATACAGTTTTTAAATAAATCCCATGCGTGTTACGCGTCACAGATATTGTGTTTGCGAACAAAGACAATATTGACGATATTCAAAGCTTTGTGGAGTCGGCTTAGTTCCAGTTCATCGGGGCGAATCTGTCGTTGTGATGTAACGTGACAAACTAGTCAGTGTTATTGTTTTAAACAATATATCTTGCAAATACTTTGACATAGAGTTAATAAGCGTATCACGTTATGCAACGTATTGGTTTCCTCATATCACTCATTTGACATGTAAATGGCGTATACTGTATTGTCTATTATTGGTGAACTTGTAATAAGTTTTGGTTTTTATTTGTGTGATATTCATATACAAAAACTATTTTATAGCGAAACATAAGTATTAAAAATAGTACTCCCGTTTTATTTTTTATTTTAAAATTTTATAATTTTAATAACTTTGTTATCAAAGTTATATGCTCCTTAAATACTCGGTATAAATACAAACAGGTCGATTCATCACAGCTACAAAGCTTTCTAGACATCTATACAAATAAAAAAATTGGACTCTGTTTGTAATATTAAAATAAACGCTATTTATTTAATGCATATGGGTGTACACAAACCAAAATAACATTTTTTTTACAATTTTCGTCTGTCTGTCTGTCTGTCTGTTTGTTCCGGCTAATCTCTGAAACGGCTGAACTGATTTTAACGGAACTTTCACTGGCAGTTAGTTGATGTAGTAAGGAATAACTTAGGCTACTTTTATTTTAGAAATTTATTTATGTTATAACTCGGCGAACTGAACAATAACTTTTTGTAAAATTCCACGTGGACGAAGTCGCGGGCACAGCTAGTTTAGTAATAAATGATTATTTCATAGTAACAATTTCATTGAGATAAACATAAGACATTTGCGATCTTATTCAAGGTAAATTACCTACCTTAAAGTCTGACGTAAGCAATTTTATATAACTAAACTGTTATATATAATTACAAACACAAGCAAATTGTATTACAGGCATTCGACGTAGAATTGTTGTCTGTTATGTAAGACATATTTACGAATAAGTAGGTACGCAGTAGTAATTTAGTAATTATACATGAGATGTATTATGTACTAAATTTGCAATTTTCAAAATTTATTTGGTATACCAGTATATATATAGTCAAACTAAGTTAAGACGAGTATTTAAATCTTGTGTCAAGATTTTATATCATATCAATTGTGTAATGTCGTTTTGATTATGTTGCTAGTAAAAGTTTTTTACTTTAATATATTTTTTAGTTTTTAGTTATCGCTGGACAGGTTCTCTGTGTTGTGTTCTTATCAAATTCCTTTCATTCGATAACTATAATGTAGGAAATTATAATAACTTAGTCCGCCATCTTTACAAGTCTGCCATATTGGATTTAGAATAAGGTCACTTCACGTTTTGTGTTAATCTCAGCTAGCCCTTTCATTTGATACTCATATTGTATAAGTGCAATAAAAACGAACTACTCCACCATCTTCGGTGTGGTCGCCATGATGCCATGGAGATTTTGAATTACGTCTTACACACGCACTGTCATCCCAACTAAACGTATATACAAATTTCAGCTCAATCGGTTAATCGATAATTGAATTGCACGATTCCACCCTAGCAAACACATATTCATACGTTGCAAGTTAAATAAAAGCTTTTAAAAAAGTTTGTAATAAATTGTATTGATTCTATAGCATTATACGCGCGACAAGCATGTGCTAGCACTTGCAGATTTGATTCCCACTCGTGACATCGTGACCGTGACGACGCACGATTCACATTCCTACTGGGCGCTGTTGATTATAAAGTTTTAATTCATAAAAATATATATCATTCTATTTTTAATAAATTTTATCCTTCCGTCCCATGGCTTGACTCGCTAAGATAAAAGAGACCAAATTTCTACTATTTTCTTTTCTCTAATTAAACTAGTTAAGGTAACTTTTAAAATCAATTAAATTACAATAGAAATACTATTTCGATACAAAATTACAATAATTATTGTAGATAATCCTTATTTAGATTATATAGCATCCGACAATATCTACGATTTGAATACATTGTAAATTAATACAATAACAATATAGATGTAGAGCCAATAAAGGGTTACGGCGGATTATCCGTTTAAATATCAGTCATCTCCTATAGCATAATGCGATCTAATGGACTAATAAATTAATACATCATGGCATATGGCATGTCTATATGTATGTTTGAAAATCCATATGTTATGTGGGAATGCAAGTTAAATTGAAACTAATTACGAGATATTTGTCGATATATAAAAAGTAATCATCAGGTAATAAAATAATTGCTAAGAAAGGATTGATTCTGATATGTTTTAGCTATTTCTATTCCAAGTTCTTAGATATCTCTTGCTTGAAGTTTTTTTATTATCATCTAACTGAGTAAGGGTACAGCAGGAAATTTCCTGCTCAAAATATGGAGCAGCCCGACTGGGGTACATCAATACACACACATGCACAGCTAAATAATACTGATTTCAAGCAGTGTTGTGTTACTGTTAGTGAGTAAGGTGACCAGAGCTCCTAGAGGAATTGGGGATGGGCTCGGGAACGCGCTTGCGATGCTTCTGGAGTTGCAAGCGTCTATAAGCTACGATAATCGCTTACCATCAGGTGAGCTGTACGCTTGTTTGCCTACCTAGTTATTAAAAAAATCTTATAATATTATTTTAAATTAATTAAATAATCTTATCTCTTATGATTTTATGGATGTCGTATGATAATAATGTCTTTCTCTGAAACTTTAGGTATACATTCATAAGTACGCTTGTGATATATATGGAGGACAAAAGTAAATATGTAATTAAGGTCGTTACTATTTAATATTCGTTGATTAATTCTTTGTTGTTTCATGCATTAAAGCAACAAATAATTAAAAAACTGTAGTTACTAGGTATCTACTACTTATATTTCTGACACGTTTTAAAATAAAAAATTTCATTGTCTACACATAAGAACATATAAAATAACCTCGTGAGTTCTATTTTAAACTTGAAGCATACAAACAATGTATGTCTAAATGACTTATAAGAAGAGTCCAAAGACCATTCGTATTAATTTGGCCCGAGCCAGTACATTCTCATCTGCACTACAAACTTAGACAATTACGTCATAGTGCACGTATAGCTACAAATTCAAGTTAACTGACCTAATAAATTTATTGTGCCATAACTAGCCGTATTGGTGAGTTATGTTCCGCCTCGTCACGTTGTTTCCACTGCGCTGCAACTTCACTGGAGAGATTTTTGAGTTTATTATATGATTCGAGTGTGTAAAATTGATTTTATCAGTTATGTTATTTCAGTTTTAATAAAGCGTACATTGCTACCAGCTTAGTTAACGGTTACAAAAGTTTTGTTACTCAATAATTATTACATTGATTTCATTCTACGCTTAAGGAGCTAATTTGTTACTAAATATAATAACGGTAAAATTTTAATCGAGTATTTCTTTTATCATATTCTTGTTAATGATTTTAAATATTTCTTTATTATTAAATATCATGTGTTTGTACGTCATTCGTTGGTTGACTCCCGCTTGGTAAAATAATATTTATTTACATGTTTATGTTCTGGTTGTTTGTCCGTATTCTTCTCTTAATTTCTTCTCATGGTGATCGTTAAAGTGTTTGGCTAGATCTTTATTATTATTTATTGATAATGATTAAGTCAGCTAGTTCAGCCTATTGCAGTCCACTGCTGGACATAGGCGAAACTGTCTATTATTATTAATTTTAATAGGAAAATTAATTAGACTGGGTAAAAATTGAATGATTGATTGAGTTATATACTCCCATTATCAGCAAATACAAAATTCCCATTCTGACCTAATGAGAGTGAGTGGTTAGTGGGAGGATTTTTACCAAGTAAGCAGTATTTATATATTTATTTCACATATATTATTATTATACCTAAGGAAATATTAAAAATGTTTCATATCCTAAAAGAAAAATCACTTTAATTACAATTTCATTGTACTAAAAATAATATTTATGTTTACTAAAATAACTTTTCCCTTATGCTCTAATAAATATGACATCTTATTTTTACGAAATCAATATCGGCCTTATTACCGAATGCGAGGATCTTTCCATAAAACTTTTCTCCAGTAAACATTAATAAAGAAGTTCGTTAACAATGAGTTACCGTGACGTCTAGTGAAGCGAATACGTAAGAAGAACTCCGACAGTATTTTTATTATGATATATTATGAACATGCTAAATCACATAACGAATTACTCAAAACATTGTTACTGTTTGTAAAGAGTATATTTTCGTATTATATTAGATACGTCGCCTCTGCAACATTTCAGTGTAAAGTTTCTGTTTTAGTAAAACTGTTGACGTAGCGTTATTTTCGGTAACCGAGTATCTTAGAATGAATAAGGAATGTACACACCCGAGCGATCAAGCGTATCGAGACTACAGCCACGTGGTTTCCTGTCGAATTTATACTACACTTGTTTAGACAAGTATGGGAACTGTCACGAATACTCCTAATGGTCCTTTTGTCACTTAGAAATGGTCGTAGTAGTACACAAAAAAATACTATTGCTCGCTTATGCTTATCTTTGTTACGTTAGTGTGGCCGTTACGTTATATTTCTGTCCATCAAAAACTAATTTAGTGGTAGTAAATACAATTTTAGTCACCAGTTCGAAATGTGAGTTGGACTAGAATGAGCCAATTTGGAATCTTAACGTTTAATTATTGTTTTTAGCTCTTTTAAGAAAGTCAGCGTTACGAAACTAACTGTCATAAATTAGATAACTTACTGTCATAAATTAGATAACTTTTTTATTAATTTAAATTATTTGACAGAAGTGTATTTGTTTCAACATCGTACTCGTACGATATTGTGTTTTTATTGCTAATGAAATTGTATTGAAATCTTTCATCTGTTAGTCAATGTCCACTGACATTTTAATGTCCGTAAAGTTTTTGAGTTGGGAATAGATTTTCACACTAGGAACCGGTATGAAAAAAATATGAGGAGTACAATCTACTGAACGAATGACCTCGTTACGTTTTTGTAACTCCATCGGATATCGGAGATGGCGTTACGGCGTTTTCTAATAACGCCATCTATCGGACTATTATCTTTTTAACCGCCTTCCAAAATAGAAGGAGGTTCTCAATTCGATTGTATTTTTTTTATGTATTTTACTTCAAAACTTTTGACTGGGTGACCGATTTCGCCAAAAAAATTTTAACGAAAGGTGGTGTGTGTCATTTGGTTCCACTTAAATTTGTTTGTGATCTAACAACACTTCAAGTTGTATCTAATAATACGTTTTTACTTGACCATTTTTTCGTCGACCTACGTTGTATTATACCGCATAACTTTTTACTGAGTATATCGATTTTGATAACTTTTAATTTAATCGAAAGCTAATGTTTATCATGTGGTCACATTCAAATTTCATTGAGAATCTGATAACAAATTTTTGAGTGATCTTTGATAACGCGTATTTACTTGACTATTTTTTCGTCTACCTACGTTGTATTACTTGTCGATGTAATTGAAGTCGGGTTTTTTTTTTCGTTTACGAGCAAATACAATTATTATTCACCATTTGATATGGTATAATCTTTTTCTTAGACTAGTAAGCCTTTTTTATACCTATTTAGTCAGTCGATCTGAAGGAGTAAACGCTTGTCGTGCGTCGGAGCTGACACACACAAAAAAAAATTTCAAAGTTTCTGATGTATTCCAATGAAATTTTTGACTATATAAATTTCAATTGAGGATAAATAGTATTAGTTTATTTAAAAGATAAAAAAACAACAACATGAAGCATAGCAAAGCAAATAATTTATTGAGGCATTTTATTCGTAACATCGTTTTAATCGATAACATGTTTCGCGACAGCGTATCACTAATTCTTATAGTAAATCCGGTATTAATTCAACAAAATCAAAGCGACCCCAGTCATTAAACAGTACTGGCATAAATAAATAAATAGTACTAGTGAATAGTAAATACGATGGGGATGTTTCGTTTCAGTAAAAAACAGGGGTTGTACGATGTTATTTCGACTAGCGAGAATGTAGGTTAAGCGCACGAAACTCGCATCCTTTGACCGTACCTACTTGTTTTAATTAAATTTCAAATAAATAAGTTTGTTGTTAATTTTCATTTTAAATAACATATTTTAGATTTAATTTTTTATTACTTTTTAACTGACTTCTTAAATTGTTTCATTTTAAAATCATAACAACATCATAATTATTTCATTGTCAGTTGAGTGGCAGAATCGCTATTTAACAATAAGATCGCCATTTGTACAAATAATTAATTGTTCGTTTTATATATATTAAAAATACATACTATATATATATATATATATATATATATATATATATATATATATATATATATATATATATATATATATATATATATATATATGTATACCACCACATTAAAAAGTTAATCTATTAGGATATCTATATCAAACAAGAAAAAAATACAATTGATGTGAGCGAACAAATAAATGCTATGAAATGAAATTCACTGTAATAGGATTAATTAAATGATTGTAACTTGTAACTCCTCAGAAATGAGAGTACAGTGAATTTTGTAGTCTTATCACAGATTTAACGCAAGGAAAATTATCTATTCTATTTTTGTACCACTGATGGGACTCAGTAGTTAGTACTGAGTGCCACAACCAAACTAAATGAGTGAATGAATAATACACATTTTATACGGTATATTTAATATTAATGAATCATTTATATAATATTTTTGTTATCGTGTACGTTGTTTTTATGAAGGTTACGTATAGATTGTTGGAGGAGCTTAAAATTATAAAGGGCGCCATAATCGGCTTCTGATATTATATTTTTTTACTAGGAAAATATTGCTAACACGTACGAATGTCGGTTTTGCTAACACGTATTTCAGTATATACCATAAAAAGAGCGTTTATATCTACTATAATAAAATTATAAAACTGCATATTGTGAGTCTCAAAATGAATAACAAAAAATATTAAATTATTTATTACAAGCGTGATATAATACGGGTAGTTTAATCGTTAAAGTCTAAGTTCATTTCATTTGTCACGGAAGCACTCCATAAACTGCAATATAAAGTTTTGTCTGCACGCAGTTATAACGTCAACTTATGTTTTAACGTCGTTTAATTGTTAAAAGCATTTATAAGATTGATGAAAATAAGTTCAAATTATACATTTTTTTTATACTAACAAGGCAGGTGAAGATGGAAAACTTGATATGAATTAAAAACATCATATATTGATAAATTCCTTTTTTAAATTGTTACTTAATTAACAATTCTTATTCTTACTTTCAATGACACTTTACTGCTGATTAATATCATTTTTTGATAATTTTTTTTTCAATTTATCGAAGGATTTTATAAATACTGGTAATACAAGAATGTTGTGCGATATGAACCTAAATTATAAAAAAAAAGATTATTTATTCAAAAATATACGTAATATAATTTAATAATTTGAACGAACGGGTTCGCGTGCGAAAGTTAGTATCTATATTAGCAACAAATGTTGATGTAGTGTGCGGGGTTACAAACTTTTGATCCCCTAACATAAATCTCCATCAGAAAATAGGGTGGGTCGAAACCAGCTTAGGCTTATCTGCGTAGCGAGTATACTTTGTTTAAATATGAAATACTAGTTAAGAACCGTGATCGGTTAGAAACAGTCACTATTTATATGGTTAGTATTTAAAAACTTTGGTTTAGAAAAAAAATCCATATTAATTAAGATGAAAAGTTTCCTAAGTTTACTATTTTAATTTAATCTTAAATCTTAATACGTTCCTAAATAAATTGTATATAAATTAAATGCTTTATATTGTAATAAATATTATTCCATTGTATATGTCGACTTAATATTTGTTTTTTTTTTTTAATTTTAAAACTATAAGGTAATAAAATTTATAATGCGAAATTTAAATTATCAAATGTAGCAATACTAAATATAATACATAAAAATAAACAATTAATGGTTATACATCTAAATTCACTCTCGAAATTGTAAAAAAAACCCAATATGTTACTTAATTAAGGTCCTTATTTCCTGACAGTTATAGACACGTTTGTATTTTGATAATGCCTATATTTCGGGATGAGTAAATATTGTTCTATATTGTGTGCTATTTATCTGGTCAAATACATTTCTATTATCTGATCTGGGTAATCTTATTATGACAGATAATCTATTGTTAGAAGTTTTTTCATATATTTAATGAAGGACAAAAATGTTTTTATTAAGGATTAATGATTCCTTATAAAATAACTAGATAGATACACGTCGTGGTTTTGCCCGCTTATTAGAGTCTAGTTTGGTTATGTGAGACCCTTACAAGCGAGATAGCCTAGAAACCTTTTATTGAACACAGTGTATTCATTATTTATTTTAGAATTCGTTCCAAGAAGTCTTAGGATACATCCCTAATTACAATTTAATTTTATTAGTGTAGTGTAGTGTTCTTCACATCATCATCACATTATTAATTAAGTCAATCGCAGTCCACTGCTGGACATAAGCCTCTACAAGTTCGCGCCAAAAATTGCGTGAACTCATGTGTGTTGCCTATAGTCACTACGCTGGGAAGGCGGGTTGGTGACTGCTGGCTTTGTTGTACCAAAACCGTCTTCGGCCTGTGTATTTCAAAGCCAGCAGTTGGATGGTTATCCCGTCATCGGTCGGCTTTTTGAGTTCCAAGGTGGTAGTGGAACTGTGTTATCCCTTAGTCGCTTTATACGACACCCACGGGAAGAGAGGGGGTACCTATATTCTATATAGTACAGTTTTATGTCGTCCTAATTAAAATAAAATAGTATTTAATTAAGAAATTGTCGGAATGATTTTAATGTAACAGGTATAGACAATTTAGTAGTTAGTGGGTCATATTTAAACATTATTGTCTTACAATAGGCAAGCTTCATTAGCTAAACTAAGTAAATATGCTGTAAAAGTAAAATATTAATTATATAAAAAAACTGTGTGTTTTTCCTAAGCAAAGAAAGTTTTTCCTTCAAATTTAGAGCGCGTTCAACGTTAGTACGTTGCATATGCTAAAATTACTTTTAAAACTTTCAAGTTACCCAGTCATATTCCTTTTCACGGCTTGCGAGTAGTAAATGCAAATATAGCTCTTGAAAAACTCAGAGAAGCTTGTCCAGATTCTAACTCGGTAGCAAAGTATTCACATATTTAAACGTAGATAGTTATTTACCACAGAATTTTCCATCAAGGGGCAACTTAGGTTTATTTCATTATTATTTTAGTATGTATTTAATTGCTGTTTGTGGGATTTACTAAGTATATTATATATACTGGTATTAACTATTAAAATAACTATAATATTGTGTCTAGATAAATAATTAGTTAGATTAATTTTCTTTGATAAACATATATGAATATAAACCCGAGTAGAAATTTTTTCGTCTTCCTTAGAAGGACCGGACCAGGCATGCCTGATCAGGACTAGATAAGGCATGTAACGCGGATGATTGGTCTGGACCTGATCAGGATGAGATGAGATTTCCCGATCGGGTCCAGATCAGGAAATGTCATCTCATCCTGATCAGCCGGTTCGGTCCGGTCCTTTTAAAAAACACGAATGTATATTCTTGAAAAAATTGTTTAACAAAAATAAAGTGAATTGATATTATAAATATGTTACTTAACATAATTATTATGATATTTATTTCCGTTTATTTTTTACAATATATTATTTATGTAGGTTTTAACTTTATATATCAATTATTATTTTTTATTTGTATGTTATTAATTAATTATTCTTATTAATTAAATTTTATTTATTAACTTCTAATAATTAACTACTAAGTAACTCTTTCCTGTTACTTACGACTGCTCCACTGTGTAGAAATGGACCTACTAGACTGTCCTGATAACTGTATATATACTAAGTGCGCTTAAAAACATTAATAGCGCGATTCAGGCTCAGTTCGCGTAATTTCTATCAGGCTATCCTGATCTGGACCGGACCGGGTCCTGATCCAGTATGCTTTACCATACTTGATTATATTTTACATCAGGCTATCCTGATCTGGACCGGACCGGGTCCTGATCCATTATGCCTTACCATACTTGATTATATTTTACATCAGGCTATCCTTGTCTGGACCAAACCTGGTCCTGATAGAGCTTGATCTGGCATGCCTCATTCTATCCTGACCCGGTCCAGATACATGATCTGGTTGAGCCTGACATTTTTTCTAGTCGGGAATATACATATCTTGTAACATACACACTTGGTCGTCTGTTCCCGAGGTAAGCAACTCAATGCTTGTTTTATAGGTAACAGTCGGCTGTAACAGTATTTTTTTTTTTTATTAATGCGGGATCGAACCTACAACTCCCGGAGCATAAGGCAAAGTCGCTACAAATGCTCTTTGGACAACAATTTTTCTTTTATTTTATTTTTATACACATATTTAAATAAACATAATTTTTAAGTTTTTATAACGTAACATAAAAAAATAAGTGAAAATATCGCACCTTTAATAAAACAAAGATGTAACTCAAAATTTGTGGATTTGGAGATTTTACAATAAAACCCGTCTTCGTCGCGTAAAGAATAGGTACACTTCGACTCCGGCGTTTTAACTACAAGATACAGAGAGATACGCGACTGTTGCTCTCTTTTCTATCAACTGGAACTGACAAGTCAGTTCTTATAAAGTGGCGTGATTCAGAGATGCACCGGCAGTGAGCAGAGATTGAAGTGCTGCCGTTTTGAGTAACATCAAATAATTCGATATTAGATTAAAAGGGATTTAAAATAAAAAGATGATTTTTGTTATACTTCATTCTCTCAGAAAACGCATTTGATAATGATCTGTAACATTTGGATTTACTTCGGTTTTGTTTTAAAAATTGACAAATTTTACAAAGTTAACGCCTAACACTTCAGTTTTATATTGAAATATATGCCTTAGTTGTTGGGGTAATTGGTTAAGTATCACTTTATTGTAATAAATAAGGCTATTTATAAAAGTCACTTTTGTTTACTTCTTTTTATTATTTAGAATGACGAAAGATAAGTAAAAACTTTCAACATTAATTCCCTTTTCGTGTAAAAGTTAAGAATAACTCGTAACTGTTATGCTTATTTCGCACCTTTAATAAAACAAAGATGTAACTCAAAATTTGTGGATTTGGAGATTTTACAAGAAAACCCGTCTTCGTCGCGTAAAGAATAGGTAGACTTCGACTCCGGCGTTTTAACTATAAGATACAGAGAGATACGCGACTGTTGCTCTCTTTTCTATCAACTGGAACTGACAAGTCAGTTCTTATAAAGTGGCGTGATTCAGAGATGCACCGGCAGTGAGCGGAGATTAAAGTGCTGCCGTTTTGAGTAACATCAAATAATTCGATATTAGATTAAAAGGGATTTAAAATAAAAAGATGATTTTTGTTATACTTCATTCTCTCAGAAAACGCATTTGATGACGATGTGGTGACATTTGGATTTACTTCGTTTTTGTTTTAAAAATTGACAAATTTTACAAAGTTAACGCCTAACACTTCAGTTTTATATTGAAATATATGCCTTAGTTGTTGGAGTAATTGGTTAAGTATCACTTTATTGTAATAAATAAGGCTATTTATAAAAGTCACTTTTGTTTACTTCTTTTTATTATTTAGAATGACGAAAGATAAGTAAAAACTTTCAACATTAATTCCCTTTTCGTGTAAAAGTTAAGAATAACTTGTAACTGTTGTGCTTATTTGTATAGGTTTTGAAAACGGAGTCGTCTTAGAGCTCACAATTTTTGTTAAGTTTCAGCGTATCGAGCGTAAAAGTTATAAGATAAACATAATAGTGTATCATTACAACCTATACAGTCCACTGCTGGACATAGACCTCCATAAGCTTTCGCCAAAAATAGCGTGAACTTATCGCACCCTTAATAAAACAAAGATGTAACTCAAAAATCGCAATTTGTGGGAATTGGCGTTTGAAGTTTAGCACTTTTTCCGCATTGTGTTTGATTAAAAATTACCAATTATTTGTAATGCTTTTAATGACTTTTATTATTGATATCAGTAGTTTAAAGTACAGAGATTAATAGAATAATAGAAAAACAACTGTGTTAAAATCTATAATAGCTGTAAAATGGAGATGAAAAAAAAGTTCCGACTTAAATCTCTTTATGCCAAAAATTACTTAATATTTTAGGTAGTATTTCAAAAAAATTCTCTTTAGTATTAAAACATAACAAAAAGTTTTAAAAATAAATCACAATGTTTCGTTTTATGATTATTTAATTGTAATTATGATGTTGTATGTACTAATGCATCATTTTTTTATAAAACGAAAACTGAAATTTATCACCTTTTTTTTAAATTAAACAAATTTTTATTAATCATCCGATATTTATATATCTCTTTATGGCTACAAATCGCACCTTTAATAAAACAAAGATGTAACTCAAAATTTGAGGATTTGGAGATTTTACAAGAAAACCCGTCTTCGTCGCGTAAAGAATAGGTAGACTTCGACTCCGGCGTTTTAACTATAAGATACAGAGAGATACGCGACTGTTGCTCTCTTTTCTATGAACTGGAACTGACAAGTCAGTTCTTATAAAGTGGCGTGATTCAGAGATGCACCGGCAGTGATCGGAGATTAAAGTGCTGCCGTTTTGAGTAATATCAAATAATTCGATATTAGATTAAAAGGGATTTAAAATAAAAAGATGATTTTTGTTATACTTCATTCTCTCAGAAAACACATTTGATAATGATGTGTAACATTTGGATTTACTTCGGTTTTGTTTTAAAAACTGACAAATTTTACAAAGTTAACGCCTAACACTTCAGTTTTATATTGAAATATATGCCTTAGTTGTTGGAGTAATTGGTTAAGTATCACTTTATTGTAATAAATAAGGCTATTTATAAAAGTCACTTTTGTTTACTTCTTTTTATTATTTAGAATGACGAAAGATAAGTAAAAACTTTCAACATTAATTCCCTTTTCGTGTAAAAGTTAAGAATAACTTGTAACTGTTGTGCTTATTTGTATAGGTTTTGAAAACGGAGTCGTCTTAGAGCTCACAATTTTTGTTAAGTTTCAGCGTATCGAGCGTAAAAGTTATAAGATAAACATAATAGTGTATCATTACAACCTATACAGTCCACTGCTGGACATAGGCCTCCATAAGCTTTCGCCAAAAATAGCGTGAACTTATGTGTTTTGCCCATAGTCACCACGCTGGGCAGGCGGGTTGGTGACCGCAGGGCTGGCTTTGTCGCTCCGAAGACGCTGCTGCCCGTCTTCGGCCTGTGTATTTCAAAGCCAGCAGTTGGATGGTTATCCCGCCACTGGTCGGCTTTTTAAGTAATATAATAATAGTGTAATAAGTTATAATTTTTTTTCATCTGATTACTGTAATAAATGTGAAAGTTTATGAGGATGACGTATGGATGGATGATTGTTACTCTTTTATGGCAATACGACTGAATAGATCATTGTCATTCAACAATGCTGCTATTTTGACATTAAATAATTATGATTATTATTCATCCTTAAAATATACTACAGTGTTATCAATTATTGTTATATTAGACTAAAGAAGTTATGCAGGTTGAAGAGGAAAATCAACAAAATACATATATCTCCAGAGGCCAAAAATGTAACTGCAGAGCTGACAAAAATGATGACACCGACTCAATATTTTACTGTCACTTATGAGTTGACGAGAAAAATGCCACCTAAATAATACTAGCCATTTACAGTCCTCTGGTTCGTCTTCAAGATCATCTTAATCTAGTTCCGATTCATCTAGCTCATCATCGTCAAGCTCTTCTAGCTCATCTTCATCCAGTTTTTCAAGCTCCAATAGTTCAATGCCTACCCAAAACCCTGCGCCACAAAACTTTACAACGGATTGTGAAGAAAAGACGTCTTACACCAATTAACCACAAAATACTGAGCAAAATATGAGCAAATTCAGCTGAGAGAGCGACGAAATTACAATAGTGTGGCCAGTTACAATATTTCTCCAGTATAATACACAGATCTAAGTGACGTCGACCTGAGTGACGACGATGCACTGTAGATTTTAATACGTTGTTTAATAAGCCTGTCAACAGAAGAAATTTTATGTTTGAAAATCAAAGTTCTTCTGACTCTGACTGCAATAATAAACCAAATATTTGTCAGTCAGTTCAGCCTATTGCAATGCACTGCTGGACATAGGCCTCCCCAAGTTCGCGCTAGACATCCCGGTTTTCCGCAATCCTCATCCAGCTTACACTGGCAATCTTAGGTAGATCGTCGGTCCAACGGGCCAGAGGACGTCACACACTGTGTTTGCCAAGACGCGATCTCTTCTCCAGGATGCGTCTGCTCCAACAGCCACCGGTCCTGCGCCACAGATGACCAGCCCACTGCCACTTCAACTTGCTAATTCTGTGGGCTATATCGGTTACTTTCGTTCTCTCGCGGTAGTCTCGTTTCTAATCCTATCTTTGAGGGAAACCCCAAGCATGGCCAGTTCCATTGCACGTTGAGGGACTTTATATTTGTGGACCAGTCCCTTCGTCAGTGTCCATGTCTCGGCTCGGTAATGTTAACACAGGCAGGACGTATTGCTCGAAGATTTTTGTCTTCAAGCATTGCGGAATCTTCGAAGTGAAGACTCGACGAAGCCTGCCAAATGCCGCCCAGCCCCACCGAATTCTCCTATCGGCCTCCTTCTCAAAGTTGTTGCGGCCTAGTTGGATAGTATGGCCTAAGTAAATATAATCCTGAACAACTTAGAGAAGGGTACCATCGACCGATACCTGTCTCGGTATGACTTGGTTGTTAGACATAACTTTCGTTTTGTCCAAGTTCATACAGAGAACGACACGTCGGGAGGACTCGTTTAGACCGGCTAGCATTTGGCCTAACTCATCTAACGTGTCCGCAAAGATGACGATATCGTCGGCGAAATGAAAGTGAGATGTATTCACCGTTGACATTGATGCCTTGTTCAAGGTCTTAAAGATATCCTCCAGCGCAGTGGTAAACAGTTTCGGTGATATTACATCTTGCTGTCTTACCCCACCCCGCAGGGAAATAGGTCTTGTTCTCTGGTTCTGGACATGAACGGTCATCGTCATTGCGTCGTACATACATCTCAGTACTACGATATATCGCCAGTCGATATGACATCTCTGCAGAGAGTCCAGGACAGCCCAGGTCTCGACACAGTTGAAGGCTTTCTCGCAGTCCACAAATTCCATACACAGCGGCTGATTATATGTCTCTGTCTTTTGAATAATCTGTCGAACAGTATGGATGTGGTCTACGGTGTTGTAGTCATTTCGAAACCCAACCTGCTCTGGTGGTTGGAATTCGTCGAGTCTTATGGCGAGACGATTCAAATGTGCAGAAAATATTGATTCCGACGGTATTTAACTTAGGGTTTCACCAACCAAAAAAAGGTCAGTGTGATATACGTGTATCATATGATAATTCAAACAATGAGCAAAAACAAGATGATAGACAATATAAGAAAGAAGAGACTGCTGATTTTTATACTATTTACTAGCTGACCCCGCAAACGTTGTTTTGCCATATATGATAACTTAGGGGTATGAAAAATAGATGTTGTTCGATTCTCAGACCTACCCGATATGCACACAAAATTTCGTGTGAATCGGTCTAGCCGTTTCGGAGGAGTTTAACTACAAACACCGCGACACGAGAATTTTTATATATTAGATTATTTGTGGTTAGTAATTATTTGTGATTTTAGGAGATATTTACTAGAGACTCATCATCATCATTACAGCCTATACAGTCCACTGCTGGACATAGGCCTCCACAAGTTTACGCCAAAAATAGCGTGAACTCATGTGTTTTGCCCATAGTCACCACGCTGGGCAGGCGGGTTGGTGACCGCAGTACTGGCTTTGTCGCACCGAAGACGCTGCTGCCCATCTTCGGCCTGTGTATTTCAAAGCCAGCAGTTGGGTGGTTATCCCGCCACCGGTCGGCTTTTTAAGTTCCAAGGTGGTAGTGGAACTGTGTTATCCCTTAGTCGCCTCTTACGACACCCACGGGAAGAGAGGGGGTGGCTATATTCTTTGGTACCGTAGCCACACAGTACC